>NC_143511.1:10000-670000 GCF_031878675.1 Megascapheus bottae | reverse complement strand
AGGTAGCCTCCAGGGAGCCAATAATAGCTGTAATCCAGGTGAGAAAGGATGGAAGTAGTGGAGGTAATGAAAAATGATGGCTGCTAAATGGTAGGGAGCTGAAAGCTAGAATTGTAGCTACTCAGGACATATATCTTCAGAGCCAGCCCAGGCAGGAAAGGCTAGGAGACTCTTATCTCACATTAACTACGAAAAAAGTAGGAAATAAAGAGATGTGGCTGCAAGTGGTAGAGTGCTAACCTTGAACATAAAGCTCAGGGACAGTGCCCAGGCCCTGTGTTCAAGCCCCAAGACTGGTACACACATACACACAATTTCCTTTTCTTTGTATTTGAAGACCAACTCTTGGACTGATAGGTTAGCTATAGGATGGGCAAGTAGTCAGGATTCCTTGAAGGTTTTGCCTGAGCCAGTGGAAATGTGCCAGTGGAGCAAGGCAGGACTGAATTCAGTCTTGGACATGTTAAACTTTGGTACCCATTGGATGTTTGAAAATAGTTTTCTCAACAGGTGTATGTTGGAAACACACACTGTGAACTTAGTTCAGAGAGGCTAAAGAGGAAACTTAAACGTAATCTAGTGTCTTCAGATGTTCAAATGAAGTCCAGCTTTTTGGACTAGTGTTAGAAATGAGTTACTACTCCAAGGGCATGCGATACCTACCAGGCATGGTCCAAGCTCTTAATACAGTCATGTAATAGCGTGTATGATCAGAAATGCCTTGTTAAGCTATATTGCCTAACTGTTCTGTAGACAGCTCTGCATAGTATCTAGGGACCATTGTGGACCACTGTATTTGTGGACGGACGGAAATGTCATTATGAAGTACATTACTGTATATGTTAACTCATTTAAACCTCATTTTATTTCTCTAAGATAAGTAAGTTATCTTCATTTGTATAGATGGTAAAACTGAGGAGCAGAGATTAGAGGCCTTGCAGAGGGTCTGACTTCTTGCAAGAGCTCTACAAGATTTGACAGCTTAATGTTCTTTTGTTTTCATGAAAACAAATTGGAATGACCCACACAGAAATTCTGTGTTATAAATTCTGTGTTATAAAAGTATCATATGTAAAGTCAGGTAATGAGTACATTTCTTTTGGACTGTGTTGTCCCTTTCCTCACTGTTTTTCTTCCTGTCCCTAACCACAAGTTTTCTTAATTTGGTCCTGTGGATGGATCTTTTATTTTTTACCTCAATGCCAATCATTTGTTTGCTAAAAGTCTAGGAGAGGTAAAATTCTCATTTGAAGACATAGGAACCCTATTGGGTAATTTAGGTTTGGGGTGATAATGAGGAAAGATGGCTGACTTATTTTCTGGTTTTCAAGTGTTTAATAAACGGAGATTTTGATGTGTTAGTGCAATTGTTAATAGCAAGTATACTTTCCTTAGATTCATATAAATTTTGACTGCATTTTGTGACAGTTTAATGTGTTCACATTTTAGGTCAATAGAATTTTAAAGGTTGCCAAACCCAACTTTGTGGTTATGAAGTTGTTGGCAGGAGGACACAAAAAAGAATCAAAGGTAAATACATTGATACATTATCTGGAAAACTGTACATCTTGCAAAACTTGTCATGACTTGAGAGATACTTAGTGACTTAAGTTTATAGTCTTCATCCCCATTCCTGTGTGACTCCATACTTTTGGGAAACTGTAAAAGTATAATTTGTGGGAGAAGCAGGTGATATTTAAGTCATCTGCCTTTGAGACCTTCATAAACCAAGTAAAAGCAAGTTAATCAGTTTTTTTTTTACTTTTTTGTATTACCAGTCTTTTTAAATCTCATTTATGTTGTCTTTGTTTGTACTTCTACATATACATTTCATGAGTTTCATGACCTTGATTTTATTTACAGGTTCCTCCAGAATTCGATTTCTCTGTTCACAAATATTTTCCTGTTGTGAAACTTGTTTGAAAGACTGAAAAGGTAATCATAAAGGGGTGGAATCTGCGCTCAGATTCCACTCTTAAGGAAACACCCATTGTCTTAGTACATATGTGTGAAGTAGAATGGATTTCTTAGATGACAACCCATTATAAGGAATAGTGAAAACTGCTGTTTTAAAGTGGTTATTAGTCTTACTGAATTCATTGATGAACATTACATGGTTCTATTACATAATCAAACCATTTTTATGAATGATTGAAAATAGCATTTGTAAAAGTTAATAAAAAAAATACCAATTTAAAAAATTTTGTCAGGTACTGGTGGCTCATGTCTGAAATCTTCTCTGCAGGAATCTGATTATTATGGTTTAAAGCTAGCTAGAAAAGTCTGAGATATCTCCACTTCACACAAAAAAAAAACCACACAAGTTATGGCTCAAGTGGTACAGTGCTGGCCTTGAGCACAAAGCCCAGAGTGCAGCACTGGCCTGCTGACATTCTATACATTTTACCTTCTTACTAGTGTCAAAAGAGTTGAGGTTTTGCGTGACATGCTGAGTCTATTCACTATTTTCTAGCTTTGAAAAATGGCATCAACTTTCAGTGCCAGCCCATTAGTCAAGCTTGATGTTGGCTCTTGCTAAACATGCTCAGTTTCTCTTCTCACTAGTAACTTTGATAGTTCTATCCTAATACTTGTCTTGCAAGTGCTGTTTTGTTGTGGACATTCTTGAAAGCCAGTCATTGCAATAGCAAAGGTGAACATGACTTCACTTTGCTCATGAATATGAAACATATGTAAGTAGTCATTTAAGATTCTTGCACATGTGGAGGACTCCAAAGAAAACCCTTAGAGTTCTGTGTAACCAATTTCTCCTTTGTTCCGCAGGAACTCTATTGTAGGCTACCTATCAGACAAGAAGTTTCACCGATTTTGATCTTATTACAGACATATTAAAAATACCACCAAAAAACATCTTACAGATAAACATTTTTCCTACATAATGTACATACTAAAATTCCACAACGATCATCTTTAGGTGTACATTTTATATAGCACATTTCACAGTTTTTACTCATTTTGTAGTTTCTCTTCAGTTTTTCCATGAAGTATGTAATTCCACTTATTTAGCGCAAATGATTCTGCCTTTCATGTTGATCAAGTAAATTTATTCTCTCTCTCCTGATCTTCAGCATTAAAATCTATAAAGAAAAAAAAAAACCTTACATAACGTCTTAGAATTGAACATTTTGAGAAACCACTCAGGTAGATCCCATTTCACACAGTCCTCTTTATGGCACCTTAAAGAAAGTTGTATCTCCCATAAAAAGTTGTATCTCCCATAACAGTAATTTCAAGTGGGATTCCTAATCAAAGGTAAGACAGCAAAGCAAAGTTCATGAAACACAGTACCAGTCATGATCCTTGCCATCCTGACTTCCTGTTAAATGCAGCCCGCAGGGTACATTGGTGAGGAGCCAATTGGCAACAAAACTCTTCCTCCACTAAGCTCTTTCAGTGATACAATACAAAACAGTTTTTTAAAAGAGCTAGAATAGTAATTGTAATGTGTGATACAGGACCCAAAAAAGTCTATGATCAAATCATATACCAAGTATCAACTTCTGTCATTACATTTTGAGTTCAGGACAGTACTTACACAAATATTCCAAACCATTTGAGATACACATCCCTTTCCCCTTTTCAGGTCTTATTTTATGCATGGAGTCTCATTTTTGCTGAAGACACAGTCTGAAGACTGTTCTTTCTTAGATATGCTGTATAGCTGGAATGACAGGCACACATCATCCCACTCAACTTAAGATGGAGTCATGAACCTTGAAGCATGATCATTCAAATCTCCACCCCCAAAGTATGCCTGCAATTACAGATAAACACCAAAACTGGACTTCCAGCATTTATTTAGACAGCTAGACTACCATTGGAATCTGGATGAAAGGCAAATGGAAACTCTCTCTTCACTAATTTTTCATAAAATTAATTTTAAACACTAAGCTGGGAATGGTCGTTCGTGTTAGTAATTCTAGCTGTTCAGAAGGCTGAGATCAGAGTTAGCACTGTTCAGGACCAGCTTAGAGAAAAGTTTACAGCTGTAATAGGTAGATGTGCTTATTCAAGCTATATGGAGTGTATAAGTAGAACGCATTCTAGGCTGGTCAGTAAAAATCAAACCCCTATTTGAAAAATAAAAAGACAAGGTATTGGCTGAAGTATTATAGTGCCTGCCTAGCCAGTGAAAGCTGTGAGTTAAAATCACACTGCTGTTTAAAAAACATTTGAAGCATTAACAACTGTTCATGTGATTACAAATGAAGGCATCTACAGAAGTTTGGAGCTAATAAGGCTTTTCTCCTAACAATCCCAGAGGTGAGGGACACAAAAACTGATGCTGTATCTACTCAGGCAGATAATCCCCACCAAAATCCTAAAGCTGCTTCTCCCTAGTTTAAAGGTTTGCAAATAAAACGGGACAGCAAGAAAGCTAAAGAGCAGATAAAATCTGGCACTGCTGGTTTATACCTGTAATTTTAGCTACTTGAGGGAGGATAGTATTTCAAGACTAGCTGGTGCAAAGAAGTTCCAGAGACCCCCTTCTTGTCCAATAGATAAAAGTGTCACACACCTGTAATCTCAGCCTCATGGGACACAATAGATTGTGGTTCAATACAAATAAAGGGCTGGTGTGTGACTAGAAGCATGGAGTACCCAGCTAGCTAGTGTGCAGCCTTGAGTTCACAATGTCTGTACCCCCAATATAAAAGAGGCAGATAAGCTATTGACGTGTGTGATCTTGGCTACTCTGCAAACAGAAGCAGGAAGATCTTCAGTTCAAGGCTGGCCTTGACAAAGTTACTTAGATCCTTATTTCTCTCTACCAAACCCCCCACCAATATGAGGTTTGAAGCCAGTGCCTCACATTTGCTCTGCTGATGCTCTACCACTTGAGTCATACCTCCAGCCCTACTTTTTGCTGGTTACTGTGGAGATTAATACTTGCTCTAAACTGCAATAAAAGGGTTGTAGAGTGTCATAGAGCACTTCTATAGTAAGTTCAAACAGTAGCAACATCCATTACAAGTGAGAAAGAGAAAAAAAGTACATAGGGATAAAGCCCAGAAGATTGAGGAAACAGTTTGCAATCCAAAGAGGCAGAAATGGGGAATTTTTCAAGTGTTACGAGGCAGTAGTGAAGACCTGCTAATAAATGAGTTGAAGGGACAAAATGGTGAGAAGCATTGTTCAGGGTAGTAATGAAAACTGTAGAACAGTGTGGTAAAAGTTGAATGAACAGAAAAACTAAAAGCTGAAAAAGTGAAGGTGGCTAAGGAGGACCCAACATATCTTCCAGCTGCTGCCGAGTATACCTCAGCCCTTACTGTGCTCCACCGCCCTGCTGCTTTCAAAGACTGCTCAAGAAAAATCATGAAAGAAGGACGACATTGTGATTAGCGTTAGACTGAGTGAAGGAGCAGCACCAAGGTGGCCTGTGGCCAGCAGTGTTCTTACTATTTGAATTCTTGTTCTCTGCAAGGGCAGCCTGCTTGTCTGTTTCAGATTCCGCCTTGTTTTCTTCTTTCTCTGTTAAATGAGATGAAAGATAAAGCTATTTCATTCCTCCTGATACCACACAAATACCAGCACATCTGCAGCTGAGCATTAACCTTAAGAGTCCATTACTTGTCTGCAAAAGGACTTATTTCCAGTATAAGCACCATGCAGAAGCACTCTAGTTTCATTGTGGCTCTGGAGACCATGTATGTGTAAGTTGAGATGGCCCAGCACGCAAGACAGACCCTGAGTGAGTTTGAACAGACCCAGCACCACAGGTGCTTACTGATCCCAAGGCAGAATGGAGGTACTATTAAATTGTCCATTATCTGTATAAAACGGAGTCACGAGGCCTGGGATATACCTCAGTACAAAGCACTTGCCCAGCAAGTACAACATTCTGGGTTCAGTCCCCAGTGCCACACCCCCCCCCCCCAAAAAAAATAGGACAACTTGATGCTGGTGGCTCACGCCTGTTATCCTAGCTACTAAGGAGACTGAGATCTGAGGCTCATGGTTCAAGGCCAGTCCAGGCATGAAAACCTGAGACTGAAAATCCGTGAGGAGATTTAACCACCAATTAATCACCAGAAAACCACAAGTTAGCACTATGGCTGAAGTGGTAGAGCACTACCCTTGAGCTAAAAAGCTCAGCGACAGGGTCCAGACCCAGAGTTCAAGCCTCATGACCAACAAGGAAAAGAAGAAAGAGAATTAGGACAGAATGTAGAGAACCACAGAAAAGAGTTTAATTTAAACATTTAATAAGTAGAGGACAAAAGCCTTTAAAAGCATACTTAGAAAGCATACAAACATCTACTCTGGGTTTATTGTTCAAATGAGATCATCCCACAGACCTTACGCTAGCTCAGGTCCACCCCTGCTACTCCACGTTGAGAGCCATGGGATGCTTCAGAAAGTGCTCCAGACTCAGGTGGGATGCAAAGTTTTTGCAGCTTTAAGACACTCAATTACATCCCAGAATACTATGTTGGCCTCACATTCCCACTATTAAAAGATGGGACTCTTACTTTACTTTCGTGTTGAAAGACACACAATCTCCCTCCATTCCTCCATTTGCCAGGCTATCTACACCACAGGCTTGGTGGCCTGCCTGTTTTGAGACATTCTCTGTTAGGAACTCATCTCAACAGTGTACACTTGTAAGGTCCTCTTAACTTGTTAGTATTCATTTCTGAAGGCTCAAGTACACTTGGTGTGCACTGCGCTTCCTGCCTGCCTCCCACCTGCTAATACACGTAGACAACAAAATAAAGTGCTCTTTGGGGACATTTGAGGGAACATATCCAGTATTTAGGAACTAGAGGGCGGGTAGAGAGGAGCCCGTGGAACCCCGCGCACCTTCCTCTGAAGCGTCCTGCTCCTCTTGCCCATCTCGGATGACCAGCTGCTCCCGCTCAGGGTCTTCAGGATCCTGGTCTGCAGGCCTTGCCAGCAGTGCAGCTGGTGCCTGAGTAATTTGGCCATTTTTGTCAGCTCCCACAAAGGCTCTTGTGCCAAGTCTGTCTGCTGAGACTTGTCCTTGGCCTGGCTCCCGGGGTAGCCCCAGACTGTCTCTTTGAGGCTCCTTGGTGACAGGCTCGATCTCGTTGGTTTCATCTGTGTACAGAACAGTTAGCAGGATGTCAACAGCACTCAAATTGAAACCGGTGTTCCTGGATGTAGAGTGTGGAGCTGGGAGCCTATTTTGTGACCTTGGCGAGGGTTGGTCTGTATGCTAGTTTGTCTTCACCTGCCAACCCGAGTGCTGACTCCCTGCTCCCTTACTGCCCCCAGAGTAGCTGTAGGGACTTGTAAATGTGAAAGCATGTGAATGTAGAAGTGATTGTCAGGTTCCACTTACCTTTCTTCCCTCGCTTCACATCCAAAACCACCTCAGAACTAGGGGTTGATATTGGAGATCTGCCATTGCTAGGCACAGGTTCTTTTCCTTGTGGCACTTGGGCCTGTGGCTGGCCTGCTTCTTGCAGTGGCTGGGACGCACTGAGGACTTCAAGCTAAAACAGAAGCAAGGGCTAGGTTAGGATTCTGTGAGCAAAATCTTTATAAGTTTTGCCTAGTGGTAGAGTACTTGCCTAGAATGCACGGAGATCAGGGTTTGAAACTTTTAAGGACCTCATGTAACACAATCAGGGTACCGCCACACCCTCTGATAACTCCACAACATGAAAAAACACCATGTGGTGGGTGCCAACAGACCTGAGGTTTTAGTTCTAGATCTCACAGAAAGTACTTTCAGTACTACAATTAAAACTATGCAGAAAACGTAATGGTGAAAAGGACAAACTCTACCATAAACTACCTAAACTGAACACCCAACAAGAATGCATGGGTATTCACTGGGTATAGTAGCTCACACCTGTAATCCTAGCTACTCAGGAGGCTGAGATCTGAGGATCAAAGCCAGCCCGGCACAAAAGACTGGACACTTATCTTCAGTTAATCTCTAGAAAATGGGAAGTGAGGCTTGGCTCAAGGGTGGGGTGGTAGCCTTGAGCTAAAGAGCTCAGGGACAGCGCCCAGGCCCAGTTCAAGCCCCATGACCAAAAAGAATGCATGCTCTCCAATGCAAATGGACAACACCCCCTCTCCAGCACAACACAAGTGGGCTGCACAGCAAGCTGCAATGAATTTAAATGACAAAAACATGAAAACTATAAATCTGTAACAAAACTTGAGAAACAACTATATGGAAATTAACACACTCAAATAACCAATGGATCAAACAAATCACAAAGCAAATGAGAAAAATACTCAGAGGCAAATTAAAACAGTAACATATACCAAAACCTATGGGAGGCAGCTAAAGCACTGTGCAGAGAGGCATTTATACATTCATATTAAAGAAGTTCCCAATTAAAAGTGCTTTTAGAAGTTAAGTCACCATGTGGTCTAACCAGGGTAAAGCCAAAAAGCCAAAACACCCATCAATTCTTGGGGCAAAGCCTAGTCCCTAAGCTTGGAGACAGCAGGACCTGAGGGGGCACAGCTTACAGAGAAAATAATCTGAGCAGATACCACTAGTACAGTAGGGTTGGCTTGTAATTGTAATTTACAACCTCCAGATGCCACAGTACAGACAAGGCTAAGCTAAAATTTTCAAGAGCCTCAGTGATAGGAGTCTCCCACACTTGAAGCTCCAGCCAACCAACTTCTCATAAGAAACAGAACAGGCTGGTTTCGTCCCTTCGAGCAGTAGTAAGAGAAGAGGAACTGAACCATTCTGAAATAAGCCAGAGACACTCATTCTCCTTTAACAAGGTGTTCACTAAGCTGCAGAAAGTCTCAGCCCAGGCTCAAGTTCAAACCCTAGTGTCTCAGGGTTTAGTGGGGTAAGGATTGGAATAAATCAGCACTACACAAGCTATCTTCAGGGCAGTGAAAATACTGCATCTTATGCTACAGAGATGCATGTCATATACACTGCCCAAGCACCACCACAAGTACACCCTACCCTGTTTGTGCATTTGGGTAATTATGATGTTTCAGTGTCATTTCAACAAGTGTGACAAATGTACCATCATGGTGGAAGACATAGGAAATCTCTGTATTGTCAAATGATTTTGTTGTAAGCCTAAAGGGAGGGGGAAAAAACAGCTCAAATATGTAGTGTAATCTACAAGTTTGAAAATAAGGAAAACTGTTTGGGGGTGTTAGTGGGGGCTGAGAAGTTAGGGAAAAGTAACTAAGTGGGTGAAATCGTTGGGATACAGAAACTGTAACTGTTTATCTCATATAATGAATTTAAATCAATAGCTTAAAAAAGGATAACGAGGCACTAAAAAAAAACACGCTGAATGAACCTAAAGGAAGGAAATATGGAAGTTAATGAGATCAACAATGTAAGAACACAGAAAGTTAATGTAATCAATAGTATTTTTAAAAGATGAACAAAATTGGGAAGGATTAAGCTCAATTAATAAAGAACGAAGACTTAATTTACTAAAATTAAAAATGAGCTCATTTTAGGCTTGGTAGCTCATGCCTATTAAGTCTAGCCTCTTGGGAGGTAACAGTTTCAATGCTAACCTGGGCTTTTATAAAAGTCCATGACACTCTTAGATCAAGCTGTGGCTGGGTGTGATAACAAACACCTGTTATTCCAGCTTGGGGTGGGGGGCATAATAGCTTGATGCAAAGGATCATGATTGCGTCCCCAGTGACACAGGGATACCCAGATGGAAGCCAAAGCTTAAAAACCTAACTTCACCTTGAAAACAGCTAAAACACAAAGGGGCTTAGAGGGATGCCTTGAGTGGCAGTGTGCCTGCATTATAAACTCAAGGCCCTAAGTCCAACAGTACAGGCCAGCCAGAAGGAGGAAATAAATCATGAGACCCTATATCCACAGCAAAAGCTGGAAGTGGTGAGAAAAAATGCTGGGACATGCAGATGGCTTACACCTGAAATCCTACTCAGAAGCCTGTGATCTGAGGACCACAGTTCAAAGCCAGCCCAGGCAAGAAAGTCAATGAGACTCCTTATTTCCAACTAACCACCAAAATGACAAAAATGGAGTTGTGGCAAATAGTAAGAGTGCTAGCCTTAAGCAACAAAGCTCAGAGACTGTCCAAGTTCCAGGACTGGGGTGGGGGGTTAAGAAAGAAAACAGAAAACGTTGGGAGTGCTGGGATGCACCTGCCATCCTAGCTGTGCAGGAAGTAAAAATAGGAAGATTGTGGTCCAACTCAGCCAGGGCAAAAAATAAGACCCTATCTCAAAAATAACCAGGACAAAAAGGCTGGAAATATGGATCAATAGAGGACAGTGCCTGCCTAACATGCATGAGACCCCCAAAACAAACTAAAAGAATAATCTCAGAACACAGAGCTAAGAACTGTAAAATTCTTCAGCTGGGCACCAGTGGCTCACGCTTGTAATCCTAGCTACTCAGGAGATCTGAGGATCTGGTTCAAAGCCAGCCCAGGCACTAAAGACTGTGAAACTCATCTCCAATTAACCACTAGAAAACCGAAGTGGCACTGTGGCTCAAGGGGTAGGATGGTAACCTTGAGCTGAAGAGCTTAGGGATAATGTTCAGGCCCAGGGGTAGAGCGATAGCCTTGAGCTAAAGAGCTCAGAGATAGTGTCCAAGCCCAGAGTCCAAGCCCCACAACCAACCAAAAAAAAACAAAAACAAGAAAAATGAAGTGGATTTCATCTAATTAAAACATTCTAAGGGTTGGGAATGTGGCTCAAGTGGTAGAGTGCTAGCCTGAGCAAAAAAAGCAGCTCAGGGACATTGCCCAGGCTCTGAGTTCAAGCCCCAAGCAAAAATAAATAAAAAGTATAAAACCTATGTTTCAGTATGTATTATTGAGGAAATTCAAGTACTATCCAAAATTTAGAAAAAAAATTGCAAACCATATATACAATATCATATTTTTATATATTTAGACCATATATTTTTATATGTATATGTAGACTATAGTCTGTTAGACTACATAATAAATTGTTAGAACTTACTGAATCAACTGGAAAAGGATGTGAACAGACATTTGTTCAAATACAAATGACCAGTAAAATTCATGACCCAATGCCCAAATATCAGTTAATAAGAAAATGCAAATTTTCTTACTCCATACCCATGTGGAAGGCTATGCCACAAAGATAAACAGTAGCAAAAGCTACAGTAGCCTCATAAATTGCTGGTGGAAATGATAACATGACCACTATGGAAACAGAAGGTTAAATACAGATTATTATATAACCATGACCATACAATCCAATAATAGAGGTATTAACCAACAGAAATGAAAATAGATATACACATATAAAACCTTAGCCATCCTAGAACCAAGCGTTGTTCTGTTGTTCCTCAGAGCAGTCAGTGATGGAACCCCGGAGCCCAAGGAGGTGCTAGGAAAGGCCTGCAATTACCTGCTGACGTGGCTCACTTTTTTCACCCAGGTCCTTAGAAGCTATAACTTCTTTTCTGCTTTTGGTGACCTCTCTTCTCTGCTCTTCACACTGCTCCTTCACCTCTTTTATCTGGTTGATACACTGGCTCCTTGATGAGAGAAAGTAGGAGGACAGGCAAATGTGTGAGCATGTGTGCATGTATCAGTGATTCTCTGTGGAAATCCCTCAGTGAGACCTGACCACCCTCTACCTGCCTTGGACATTTCACTCTGAAGAGGGAATCAGAACAAGTCATTTCTGGCTAGAAAAATAACGGTGATCTCACTAAACATTTATTAAAATTTTCTAAAAGAGATAAACTGCACAGATTACAAAAAAAGTTTAAAAATAAGCAGCTGGCCCAGGGTCAGAGAGAGACTTGGCAAATGGGACTACCTAAAAATAAAAAGTTTCTGTACAGACAAAGAAATACCTACTAAAGTAGAAAGACAGCCAAACAACTG
Organism: Megascapheus bottae; assembly: GCF_031878675.1. NCBI lineage: Eukaryota > Metazoa > Chordata > Mammalia > Rodentia > Geomyidae > Megascapheus > Megascapheus bottae. The sequence goes on along the minus strand of NC_143511.1, from coordinate 658,148 downwards.
GGAAAAGATATTTACCAATAATACATCAGACAAATGCTTAATATCCAATATCTACAGGGAACTCAGACTAATCTCCCCCAAACCCAACAAACCAATCGCTAAATGGGCAAGGGAACTAAAGACAGGTGTATCAGAGGAAGAGGTTAAAATGACAAAGAAACATATGAGAAAATGCATATCATTGATGGTCATAAAAGAAATGCAAATAAAACAACCCTGAGATACCATGTTACTCCCATCAGAATGACCAATATTCTGACTTCAGACAGTAACAGATGCTGGCAGGGATATGGAGAAAGAGGAACCCTACTGCACTGCTAGTGGGAAAGGAAACGAGTTACAGCCACTCTGGAAGCAGTTTGGAGGTTCTTTAAAAAACTAAACATAGACCTTCCCTACAACCCAGCCATACCATTCCTGGGCATCTACCCTGAGCAACAAACATGACCCAGGATATGATAAGGACACCTGCACAGCCATGTTCATTGCTACACTTCACAATAGCCAAGCGATGGAAACAGCCCAGATGCCCTACCACAGATGAATGGATACAAAAAATGTGGTACATATATATATACAATGGAATTCTACATAGCCAACAGACAATATAAAATAATGGCATTTGCTGGGAAGTGGATGAAACTAGAGCATAGACATAACTATGTATAACTACATAGACATATAAATTTATGATGGGAGATATATTTGTAAACTTAATAATATATAGATCAATGTGTATCTATGACATAAACTCTCAGCTTAATTTTAATTTTGTTCTTAAATTTATGTGCCAGTGAGTACATGTAGAGATCCCATTCTTGAATACTTGTTTGTTAAACTTGACATTTGAAATGATATAAAAAATCAGTTTTAATAAAATCTTTTAAGATTAATAAAAAGCAGCTGGAAGCTGCAATGGTGGCTCAAACCTGTAATCCCAGCTTCTCAGGAGGCTGAGATCTGAGGACCACGGTTCAAAGCCAGTCTGGGCAGGAAAGTATGTGAGATTCTTATCTCCAATTAATCAATAGAAAACCAGAATTGAGATCATGGCTCAAAGTGGTAGAGCACTAGCCTTGAGCAAAAAAGAACTTGGTGCCCAGGTCCTGGAGTTCAAGCCCCATGACCAATTAAAAATGGCTAGGTCATGGTACCTCACATTTGCAGTCCTAGTGAATGAGGATTAAGGTTGGAAGCCAGTCGGGGCAGGAAAGTCCCTGAGATTCTTCTTTCCAATAAAGTTCCAAAAAGTCAGAAGTAGAGCTAAGGACTCAAGTGGAAGAATGCACTTGTGAAAACAAGCTTACATACGGTACCCAGGCTCTGAGGTCAAGCCTGGGGACCAGCACACGAGCATATGCACGAGTGCGCGCACACACCCACGCGAGCACGCACGCACACACACACACACAGATTGTTTTTGGTACTAGCACTAGCACAGAGCTCCTAAATTACCCTGAGATGCCCTGTGTCTGAGAAGTATTTTTTTCTTATTCCTAGTGAACTCTCTGCTCCAAGACTTCGTTGATGCAGAAGAGATGACATGGGGGTCACTGGGGACCGTGTGAGCTGGATGCTTCCAGGATGGGGCTGACCTCCAGGGACTGGAGGGTGGCAGAGGGACTCCAGACTTTGTGAGTTCAGTCATGTGACTTGGTGAACATGCCGATGCACTGAATGGGTGGCGTCTCGTCTCCACAGGAGCTCAAGCTCCAGTCCATCTCTCCCACGTGGCTGTTCCTGAAGTGCAATCTTTGTAATAAAACTATGACCCTAAATATGGCTGGACTGAGTTCAGGCTGGCAGATTACCAAACCTGACAGGGGTAGTAGGTAGCCCTGCATCCGCAGCCATCAAGCCTAAGTGTGGCAGTCACCGGATCCATGGCTGCATGTAGCCAGGGAGTCCTGTGGACAGAGGTCTACTCTAACTGGGTGGCAACAAAAGTAAATATGGCTGGAGGACACTAGTGTGAAAGAACTGCTGTGGGATGAGCTCAGAGGTTTCAGCCTTCCACCTGGAACAGAAGAGCTGTTCAGCAAGTGTCAAAGCAAATGGGATGCTAAGCGGTGGCCTGCCCTTTCTGCCAGGACTAGAAACTACACTCAAGTTTCCCACTAGGCCATGTTTTCTCCCGCAGGGCTGGCCACCTTATCTGAGTTGCAGGCCAGGCTCTGGGCAGAGGCCAGTTGAGTGATGCACTCAACCCCTAACTTGGAATATGCTCCTTGGCAGTTCAGAGCACCACCATGTCACAACATAACACACACAGAAGGGGACCTGGCACTGGAGAAGCCATGAAGCGCAGGGCTCCTCATCCCAGCTGAAAGATCAAATGAAAACCCCACTGTAATCAACTCCAGACAAACACACAGCCACAGGTGGTAGACAAGTGTACAGGAGCTTAAAAACAGAGGCAGCAGTTTCCTGAGGAGCTGCCAGCCCAGGTCATCCGCCCTGCCTGAACCTTTCAGCCTACAAAGGAGAAATGTTGGTTCACTTGCTTTCAACCTGCCTGGGTTAAGTACAAAGGGCCTCTCTCTCAGCAGTGTAAATAGTCAGTTTCTCACATTCCATTTCTGTAGTAGTATGCAGTAAGGCTTGAGACACAGGTCATGCAGGTCGTGTTACTTCCTGAGAGCCTGGGGCAGCCCACTTCCTACATGTACACACTGAGTGTCCCAGCACTAACTGCAACACTGCAGGCACACGGAGGACTTGGTACAACTGTTGACTAGTACCATTAGGATTCGTAGGCTTGACAGAGGAACCTATAGAGTTAGGGGATCTCATCATCCAGGAACGTGACCATCCCTGAGTACGGCTACTATATTTGCAAACTTTCCTTATGGTGTACAGATGACATCATGAGCAGTTCATCTTCTGAGCTGACTCTATGGGAAAAAAATAAGGCTATGTTTGGATGAAGGAATGAATGCATGATGTCTGCACAGGTAAAGGAGGAAAAGTGGGAATGGGCTGCCCAATTCCCAGCAAAAACAAGACTTGGGGAAGCCAGGTCTTCAACCAGATTCTATAAAGGGATTAACCAGACAAGGTGAGTTAATGGATGGTGTGCAGTCATGCCTGAAAGGGCCTATTCATTCTTACAAGCAGAATATACTACTTCATGCCTGTACCCATGTGTAAGTAACTGGGCATCCAGACCTTTCCTTCAAATTCTCAAAAAGGGTCTTTCATCCAAAGTGATGCACAGCTAGCTCCTTCTAGCTTCCAACACTCCACAAACATCCAGAAACATTCCTACATCTGACACAGGGCCCTGGAAACAACTAGTAAGACAGATTTGGTCAGCCAAAAGAGATGTCAATCTAGGACTTCCATCTTACTGCCCACTGCCTGGTCACTCTGCTCTAGTTGGTTCCCAGATAGTTCAATACCTTCTGGGTCAACATTAACTGGGGCCATTAGTGATGTTTGCATTTCAATCCATGGAAGAAAAATATTAGCATTAAGATATATCTTAAGAATAAATGCTGCCAGGAGTTTGGCCTAGTGATAGAGTGCCTAGCATGGATGAAGACCCGGGTTCAAATCCTCAGTACCACATACATAGAAAAGCGGAAGTGGTACAGTGACTAAAGTGGCAGAGCGATAGCCTTGAGGAAAAAGCCCAAGGACAGGACTCAGGTCCTGAGTTCAAGCCCCAGGACTGGCACACAAAATAAACATGCTAGCAAGACTAGGGTATTTCAGTTTTCAGTTTTATGTAAATCCAATTCCTTAGTAGCCTAAGATTTTGGGGGGAGGGGTGGGGGGTGGGGTAGGTCATGGGGCTTTAGCACTGTCCGTGAGCTCTTCAGCTCAAGGCTACCACCCTACCCTTAAGCCAAGCCCTACTTCCTGTTTTCTAGAGGTTAACTGGAGATAAGTCTCAGGTCCTTTTGTGCCTGGGCTTAGCCTAAGGGTTTTTTTTTTCCATGTTTAGTTTTATTGTAACAAAGCAACTTGTACACTTTCAATGTTTAAAACTGAGCATCATCTTTCCAGTGAAAACAAAATTTTAAAATAAATGAACAAAATTACACTAGAGAAAGTCAATTCTGAATTAGATCCTACAGGGCCTGCTGAGCTCCGTAGTTAGCCTAAGATTTTTTTTATAGCTTTTTTGTTTTTTTTCCAGAGCCAGGGACCGAACTCAGGGCCTTGCACTTGCCAGGCAAGGGTCTTCCGCTAAGCCAAATCCCTGGCCCCAGCCTAAGATTTTTTAAAATAGAATTTTAAGGTATTATACAGAGGGGTTAACATTTCCTAAGTCAGGTAGACTTTTTTTTTTTTTTTTTTGCCAGTTCTGGGGTTTGAACTCAGGGCCTGGGTGCTATCCCTGAGCCAATTTGTACTCAAGGCTAGTGCTCTACTACTTGAGCCACAGCACCACTTCTGGCTTTTTCGAGTAGTTTATTGGAGTTAAAGAGTCTCACAAAGACTTTTCTGCCTAGGCTGGCTTCAAACTGCAATCCTCAGATCTCAATCTCCTGAGTAGCTAGGATTACAAGCATAAACTACAGCCAACTGGCTCTCAAGAAATTCTTAAATGGTGAGACACTTCATCAAATAATACCTATATGGATGTATTATAAGTGAATGAAAAAAATTATTAGTGATTGTGTGATATAAATCAAATGACTGCTGGGCATGGTGGCTCACGCCTGTAATCCTAGCTACTCAGGAGGCTGAGATCTGAGGATCAAGGTTCAAAGCCAGCGTGGGCACTAAAGACTGTGAAACTCTACCTCCATTTAACCACTAGAAAATCTGGAAGTGGTGCTATGGCTCAAGGGGTAGGGCAGTAGCCTTGAGCTAAAGACAGCAACCTAGGACTAGAGTCCAAGCTCTAGACTGAGGGTGGGAGGGGAAACCCAAATGACTGAGAGAACTCAGTCACTGGAAGCAAACAGCTGGGTAGTGGTGTTGGCTCTAAATTCCCACACTTTATTATTGTGTTCTTATGAGAAGGCATGTGAAGTAAGCATAATCAAACCTATTCTATATCCTGCAAAGCTGACATTTACTCTGTTCCCAGGGGTTCAGCTCACTTGTGAAAAGTTTATTATGTGAATTATAAAAGTATTTCACTCTCACTGTGGAAAACACTGCAAAGCCTCAAGAAAAGAAAGTATCCATGGTGCCGTCACCCCGCACTCAACTGTACTAATACTTGGCCAAAATGAGTAACATTTGACTTAACTCATATCTGGACATTTGTAAATAGCAGAGATGCTAACTCAAATAGTACACTGCACCTCACAGAATTGTAGGAGATGCTGAGTTTCAGGGTACATTGGGCGATTCTTTCCTGCTGAGAAATGGGTGTGTGTGTGTGTGTGTGTGTGTGTTTATGCACCTTTCTTACTTCTGTATTCTACTCCTTACCCCAGGCTTCTAAGGCTTAGGAAAAGGAAACATATCTGTGAAGGGCAAAGTCCCAGGAAGGACTCAGCCCTTCTCCATCACAAAGTTTCAGGTTGAGTATCAGGAGGAGGGAGCAGGCTGGGCCTCCTGAGCTGAACTTACAGGTCGTAGGAGAACTTCTTCTCCAGGCTGGTCTGGTTCCTCTGGAACTGGACAACGTCTTGCTGCAGCCTGTCATAACTCTTCTGCAGGGCCTTCAACTGGTCTGAGACAGGAGGAGGACATGCCATCACGTTAGTCATCGAGCGGCAGACCCACAGGTCGGAAAGGAAGCATCAGCAGACACCTCTGCCAAGTGCCCTGTGCTTGCTGGCTTGCCAATACTTTTCATGTCACTCGTTCATGGCTGAGCTGTTCTCCGAGGCCCTGGAATCGGTCACCCACCTCAATTACCAGGGAAACTGCAGTTTGCTGCCCTGACAACTCAACTTGTGAACGCTCTGCAGAGAAGAGGAGCAGCTTACAGCCAAGCTGGGACAACAGGAAAAGCAGCTACAGGGTCACTGAATGAAGGGACAGCAGAAACCAGAACGCAGCCACAGTCTCAGCCAGACAGTGGCATCCTCAAGTTTACCCCCAACCTAGAACTGCAAGAATAAAATTCTAAGGCAGAATAAAATTAAAACAAAGGATCCCATGAACTAGTGCTGCATAGCACACTAAGGACCAAATGCAAAGCATTCACGGAGAACAGCTCAGCTCAGTAGACCCCTGAGGACAAGATAGGACCTGAGGAGTCACCACAAATGTTCAAGAAAGAAGCAGGGCTGGGAGTGAGAAGAACAGCACCGAGGAAAAGTTGATGCTATGCATTGACTACAGCAGTGATCTGTGAGACCAAACACTTGTCAGCCATGGTAGTGCGTGCCCTTGGGAAGTGAAGACAAGACGACCTCAAGTTTAAGGCCAGCCTGCACTACATAAAGTTCAAGGCCATTGTGGACTACCAGCGTGAGACTCTACTTCAAAACTATCTTTTTTTTTTTTTTTTAACATATCAAACTACACAAAGGGAATACTTTGATAAACCTAATTTAAAGCAAAAGTTCCACAATCAAAATATAGGACAATGAATAAACCAGAAATGAAAAGGAAAAACTACAGATATCCACACAACATGGTTGAGACAATAATTATGCTGAAGGAAACTAGGGGAAAAAATAGGCATCACAACTATAAAATGCAAGCTAAACTGGGCGCTAGTGGTTCACACCTGTAATTCTAACTACTCAAGAGGCTGAGATCTGAGGATCATGGCTCAAAGCCAGCCTGAATAGAAAAATATGTGTCTGTTATATCCAATTAAGCACCAAATATATATATATATACATATATATGTATATATGTATGTATTTAAAACAAAAGAAGAGCTGTGACTCAAGTGTTAGAGCTCTAGCCTTGAACAAAAAGAGCTCAGGGACAGTGTCCAGGACCTGAGTTCAATCCCCACGACTAATCTTCCCAACCCTCTGCAAAGCAAGCTAATGGGTAAGGCCAAGATGCAGATCACAGGTTGCCTGTAGTGTGACGACTAACAAGGAAGGGCACAACAATCATTTGAGGGTGACAGATGTATCACTGTACTGATCTTGATGGTGGCTTTCTGACACAGATATGCCTGTGTCAAAATCTGTCAAACTGCATGTGTCACTTAAGTAGGTCACATAACACAGTTAAAGCTAGGAAGTGTAGGCATCTACAGCTTATACCCTTGCCTGGAGGCACAAAGCAGGATCAGCCCCAGATCACAGCTCTGAGAAGTGTGCCTGTTATTAGGCAAGCCAACGTTCTAACTGTGTAACCCTGCATTTTTGCAAAGGAAATGTGACAAGCAAATGTTATATGTTTCCTACTGATCTATTTAGAGTCTGTTTTGAAACAGACCAATAGAACTATAGCACAAACTACACAGAAACATTTTTGCCCTAGCAATTACACTTTTAAGAAGCAGATAAAGGTCTGGGAGCATAGCCTAGTGGTAGAGTATTCATCGAGCATGCACGAAGCCCTGGGTTCAATTCCTCAGTACCACATACACAGAAAAAGCCAGAAGCAGTGCTGTGGCTCAAGTGGTAGAGTGCTACCCTTGAACAAAAAGTGTCCAAAGACAGGGCCCAGGCCCTGAGTTTAAGCCCCAGGACTGGCTAACTAAATAAATCAGATAAAACCAGATATAATTTTAATAATAAATTGGATTTAACCCAATACATTAAAAAATATTGTCCCAGTACTACGGAGTGAATAAAAAGCCAAAAGTGAAGGTATGGCTCAAGTGGTAAAGCACTAGCTGTGAACAAAGAGGTAAAGTGGGGCAGGAGTTCAAGATCCTGGGTTCACTAGTTCTGGCATTCAAATACAGTTTTTGTTCAAGACACGGTCAGCCTTGAACTGATCATCTTCCTGCCACAGTGCCCGGCCAATGTAAATGTATATTTGGTTGGGTGGTTGGTTAAGTTACTCAGGGCCTCTATTCTCAGTTGTGTGGCTTTTAGTTTAAGTTGTTCAGATAGGGGCTCTCATTTTTTCCCCAAGGCTTGCCTCAGACGTCTACTGCACTGAAGAGTTTGAATTACAGACATGAGCCACCACACCCTAACAGAAAAATACTGAATGGAAAAATACTTCATATTTCACATGAAGTCTTTGAAAAATCCATGTGTACTTTATAAGTAGAGTATGTCTCAATTCAGTTCAATTTTTCATCAGTAATTCCTGCTTGGAATTTAGATTTCACACTATGTTTGGTTAAATGGGTTTACACCCACATTGTCCCAAACATAAACTTAAGTTTCCCAGTAACTGGGTCAAGTATCAGTTCTGAATTTACATTACTCAACACTAAGAGAAATTTAAATCCACTCCTGTCTTGCTAGCCACATGTCAAGTGCTTGGCAGCTACCTGGGACCCATGGCCCCTTTTGTCACAGTGGTGACAGGAGTAATCAGCCTTGTCATGTTTAAGAGGTAGAAACCGGAAGCATCTGTGGCTCACAGAAGCTTCCAGACGAAGACCAGAGGTGTCCTCACACCACACTGGACAGGCTGACTGGAGCCCAGAGGAAAGGGCTGCACACTACAAGCCCTGCTGCTGCTTCAACACATCCCAAAGCACAAGTTAACCTGAGCTTCCAAACTGAATCACAGCAGCAAAGAAAGAAGTGTACTGTGCTCAACAGGATGACCTAAATGAGTCACATACACCACACACAAAATCATGTGTATAACACATGTATGTGCAGATGTGAGATAAATATGTATCATATATGTGATATATAGAGACAGATATATATCTATATATTTATGTTTACTCTCCTTAATCCAGAATTCTTAGAACCCATAGTGTTTTGGATTTCAGATTTTAGCATCTATTCACATATAAATATAAAGATATAGACATATAGTGAGATATCTTGATGATGGGACCCTAAACAATTATATTTCATATATACCTTTATACATCTTGACAAGAAAGAATTATATAAAATGCTTAATAATTCTGTACATTCTGATTGTCACCTGGAGTCAGATATGAGACTTACCACCTGAGGTATTTATCAAGTATTGTAGTGCTTTATATTTCAAAATTTCAAGTTAGGGAAACTCAGCTTTTTTTTAATGTTACGGATCAAAGCTAAGGTCTTGCAACTGCTAGGCAAGTGCTCAAATAATGAATTATGTCTGCAATACAGCATTTTTTTCTTTTTTGTTTTTCCCTCAGTCCTGGGGCATGAACTCAGGGTCTCAGCACTGTCTCTGAGCCACAGCACCACTTCCAGCTTTTTCTCTGTATGTGGTACCAAGGAATCAAAGCCAGGGCTTTTGTACATACGAGGTACGCACTCTATCACCAGGCCACACTCCTAGCCAACACAGCATTTCTTAATGTATTTATAAATTCTACAATGACTGAAATCTTCTGTCCATTACAACTTACAATGTAATTTTTGTGTGTTTGTGCCATCTCAGAACCTAGGCACTGTATCCAAACTCTTTTGCTCAACCATAGGCACATTACCACTTGAGTGACAGCTCCACTTCCAGCTTTTTTGGTGGTTAACTGGAGATGTGAGTCTCATGGATTTCCCTGCCTATGCTGGCTTTGAACCACTATCCACACATCTCAGCCTCCAAAGTAGCTAGGATTTAGGCATGAGCCACCAGGTGCCCAGAAATGTAATTACTTTTAAAAGGTAGGTTGGGGGAAAAGAAGAAAGATGGCTCAGTTGTGCCTACTAACACTCACCATGAGATTATCAGGACCACAGGAAACCCCAGGGAGCTGTAAGGGAAAGGCAGCTCCCGGGGCAGGGTAGGGCTTACCTTGCAGATCTCTGATGAGCCTCTCACTTGTGGTGATATTATTCACCAGCATTGCCTGCAAGGAAGACATACACGAAATTAAACCGTGCACCAACAACTTAGCTTTCATAATGTACATACTGGCAAAGGAGAAAACCAGCCATCGGGGCCAAGTGCAGCTCCAGAGGCACTATCCAATGTCCACAGGGGAAAGGAACACACCTGTTTGTAAAGATTTGCTTCCCACCCACCAGCCTGGAGCCCGCAAAAGGAGAAATCAGATCCTAGGCACCATTCCAGTTCTCAGACACCCTTTCCTCGTCAGGCCTGGTTTATTCTCCACCCCAGAATCAAAAGACCAGCAATGGTAGCCCAAACCACAGGTCCTCTGGGCAGGCAGCCTTTACTCAGCCAAAAGTCATAGTCAGAGCCAGGCCAATAGAAAGAGAAGAGGTGATTCAATGGTCACTCCACTAGCAGGGTGACTGAATATCTTGGCCTTCTTCTCCCCGTCTACCAGTCTGTGAACACCAGAGACTGATTTCTCCACAGAGAGTTATACCAAGTGGAAGCCTTGAACAGAGAAGGGAAGGAACAACACGGAACTCCAAGTATTACTGAAAAATACAAAGGGAGGGCCGGGAGTTTGACCTAGTGGTACAGTGCTTGCCTAGCATGCACAAAGACCTGGGTTCCATTCCTTGGTACCACATACATAGGAAAAAGCTGGAAGTTCCTCGGTGCTACATACATAGAAAAAAGCTAGAAGTGGTACTGTGGCTCACTAACTGTCCAAGGACAGTGCTCAGGCCCTGAGTTCAAGACCCAGGACTGGTAAAAAAAAAAAAAAAAAAAAAAAAAAACCAAAGGGACAGAAAGTGAGTTCTGAGTGACAAATTTAACAACTGAGCAGCGTATATTCCTTCACAATCACTTAAGGCTGGGCTCTAGCCAGGCACGGATGGCTCATGCCTATAATCCTAACTACTCAGGATGCTGAGATCTGAGTGTCACGGTTCAAAGCCAGCCTGGGCACCAAAATCCATGAGACTATGATCTCCAACAAACCACCAGAAAACCAGAAGTGGTACTGTGGCTCAACATGTTAAGAGTACTAGCCTTGAGCTAAAGACCACAGGGACAGTGCCCAGGCCCAGAGTTCAAGCCCCATGACCAACCGAGACACAGACAGACAGACAGACACACACACACACACACTCTCTCTCTCTCTCTGCTCTATTCCCCTCTGTTTATTCAGTCAGTTACTCTCCAAAACAGGTATAAGAGGAGAGAACCTATTACCTCAGTTCATTTGCTGGAAAACTGAGGCACAGTTTGCTGACACGGCTCAAGTAGGCAAAAAGAAAACAGCAGCCCAACAGGCATGCTGTGGAGGGCAAGCTGCTCTGTGGCCCCTGCCAGTGCACCAGGAACCTGGGCAGGTCACCAGCTTCATGGGATCTGTACCTGTGATGCATAACTTACCTGTTAACCTGCCTGGGTGAAGAAGACTTGCGTAAGTGCTGATGGATTACTGCTGGGTGTGTGGTGTGGGTGTGTGTGTGTGTGTGAGAGAGAGAGAGATGTGTTCACAGGACTCTGGTGGGGGAATCTGTCAAGTAAGCTGACACTGAGGAGTGGTGCCAGAGAGAACAAAGAGGACAAAGGGAGTCTCGTTCTCTCTCCCTCCTTCTGTGCTTTTCTCTCTCCATCTCCTCCTCCCTCTCCCTGAGACACATCCGGGACTGAGTCTCACTTGCAGCAACCTTGGATCTCCAGGCCTGCAGACGGCCTGCATGGGCCTTCTTAGCCTCCACCATCACTGCAGCCAATTCTCCTAACAAATCCTTCTTCAAATATATGATTCCTGGTAGAACTGTAAATACAGAACTCACTGCTAAAACTAAGCAAAAATATGAGGCACACAAGGAGTAAATATGAAATATCCAGAGTATGCCACCAAGACCATGTGCCATTTTATATATACACACAAGAATGTGTGTGTGTGCTTGGCCACAGTGTGAAAGCTTCCTACTGTGTAATCAGCAACAAAGGCTGCAAATACTCCACTAAGTTATTATGTTGCCCAAACCATGGAGACATATGTGTCCCCATTCTTGGTTATGGTGGGGAATATGAAACTTACTCTCTGTGCAGTCTTCACTTCCCTGGGCCTAGCAGAGGTCATAAAGAACAAGGGTCTTCTAGATACAAGAATGTGTCGCAAAGGTTAAGCCTACACAAACAAATCTAATGTTTACTTTGGGAGATGGAAGGACACTTCTTACAGAACAAGAAAGAAACCTTGATGAAACAATAAACCTGTGAAATTCATCAGCCAGGGAGATATTTTTCCAGAGAGGTACTTTACAAAGGTAATAAGAATGTGAATGGAGGCACATGTATCCTTCCTTCTGCAGGAGCTCGATCTAAAATACAGGAGGACATGATTAAATTACACAGTCCTGTCAACATTTACTCACAGTGAGACTGGAGGAGCATATTCTCAGGAGAGGAACAAAAGGTGCTAATGCCTGTGTGCATCATATAAAATAGTATTTGTTGAAATGGGACTCCAGGAAATGGAAACAAGAGGGTTTTTTTTTTCTTTGTTGCCATTTCTATTTCCTTTTTGTCTTATTTGTTCATTTATTCACCTGTCTCTGGGAGGGGAAAGGAGAGAGTACAGAGTTGAAAAGACAAAGAGCAGAGGAATGCAGCAATGGTACTCACTGAATACTACGTTGGAAATGAACTATGCAACTTGTGGGTAGAGATGGAAGGGAAAAGCTGGGAGAGTGAGGGAAGGGGTGACACTGTACACAAAGAAATGTACTCACTACTTGACTCCTGTAACTCCTCTGTATAAACAACTGACACAGAGAGAGAGAGAGAGAGAGAGAGAGAGAGAGAGAGAGAGAGAGAGAGAGAGAGAGAGAGAGAGAGACAGAGAGACAGAGAGAGAGAGAGAGAGACAGAGAGAGAGACAGACAGAGAGAGAGAGACAGAGAGAGAGAGAGACAGAGAGAGAGACAGAGACAGACAGATAGACAGAGAGAGAGACAGATAGACAGAGAGAGAGACAGATAGGGAGAGACAGACAGACAGAGAGAGAGAGACAGAGAGACAGAGAGAGACAGAGAGAGACAGACAGATATCAGAAGTGGAGCTGTGGCTTCCATGGTAGATGCTAGCCTTGAGCACAAAAGCTTAGAGATAGCACCCAGACTCTGAGTTCAAGTCCTAGAATCAGCACAAGCACACAAAGTTAATATGGTCACCCGGCCTTAGGCACTTCCTAGAATGCACGGGTTCAATCATCCCTGTCCTCCACCTGGACCTTCCAGTGCTGGCGATCAGAAGTGAATCTCACAGCACCCAGGATGGTTGGATTATCCATGGCGTCACGGGTTACAGTTTGCTCTCTGCACAAACAACACATGCTTTTTATCCTTTGACGCACATTGATTAGGATGTGCTCTTTGAGGAGCCAGAGTAACTTCCACTCTGAACTTCTAATTCTCTGAAGAGCTGAGTGACAGAGAAACAATACAATTTTCTTTCCTAAACCTGACTGAATGGAGCCCTGAAGGCTTCAGGCTTTCACATCTGTGCAAGATGCTTTTGATGTGTATCAATAATTTCATTTCTGGAATCTTGCTTTTCTCCACTATCACTGTTAGATCTTCAACACTGTAAAAACAAAAATAGCTTTCAAAGGCCACCTTCTGTACATCAAGCTTGTGCCGAAGCTGCTCCATTGTTTCTATAACATGGACAGGAATGCATTTTCTGTTCCACAAACATCTTCAAGTAAGCAGACTCAGTAATCATTTGTCTCTCACTTCCAGATTCTCTCCCAGGTACACCTGTTTCTTGTACTGGGCGGCTGGTACCTTCTGGCCATCCTCCATTTGCCTCTTCAGAATCATGACGTAACTCTGGAGCTTTGGCGTGTGTTCAGTGACTCAGCTCACAGTGGCCCTGAGGGTCACTGTGCTGAGTACTGGTGACTGAGCAGCTCCAGGTCCTCCTCACAGAAACGGGTGAGGAACTGCTGTGTTTCTCACATGAAGATGCCAACCTCTTCCCCTGGCTTTTGCCCATGAAGAACTGCTGGGCAATCTCAGTCATCTTCCCTGATGCGTGGTTGATCCAGAAATGACCTCTTACACCAGTGATGACTGGACAGGAAAACACCTCCAGCCTTGCCCATTACTGCCAGATCCAAGGATGACAGAATTGTGACAGAACCGTGTCCACAGTCAGTGGTGACCAGGTCTCTCAGGTTTTCCACACAGGATTCCCTGAAACTTAGCCAAGGCCACTGCGACCCCAGGGAACTGAAGAGGGACACTGAGGTTGATGACTTCTTCAGGGTCTCCCAATCACAAGCAGATTTGCTGTCCGATGTGAAATGTTCCTCAGGGGTGGTCTTGATGTCCTTGCAAGCTCCTACCCTCAGTGACAGAAATTGGAGACTGGATTGGTTCTAGAACGAGCTGACAAAAGCTGACAACTGTAAGTCAAGGTCAGTAGTTAATGTCTCCTCATTTCTGGAGCAGGGGTTCTCAGAGGCTCTCACAGGCACACCTCCCAGAGGTGACTTCAGAGTGCCCTGTGCACACTGTTTCTAAGACATATTTTTTATTTGTTTAATGTGGGAGGTAAATTACTCGAGTTTAATTACAATGCTGTCTTTGAAACCTAAATCCAATTGGAAAATTAGAGAATTTACAAGGTAGTTAAAAAGATGGATGGTCTTCTGAGACATGTATTTCAAGGAAACAGATTTTCCATGAACTTTACTGACTTGCTCTTATTCTGCCTCGGTTCAGAATCTCCTCATCCCGGCCGCCCGCAGGGCCTGGCAATCCCTACTCTCCACATCTCTCAAACCTCACTGCACAGCACTGATTCCACTCCTATCTCCATTCAGCTGAACAGCAATTTTTGCTTCACGGATGTCAAAAGCTTCCTGACTGGGCGGTCACATCTTCGTTCTCCACAAGAGCCAGGCCACCTGGTTAAATCCACATGGCTGAGCTGATCATGCAAATCCATCACACATGTCTCTTTAAGGTTTAACTGTCTCTTTGGGGGAAAGGCTCCAGGACTCCTTTCTATGCCTCCAACACCACACTGGTCAGGCTCAGCCACCAGCAGTCCCCCATCATGCAACAATGCTTCCAGCTCTACTTTGTGTACCTACTGGGCACGCTTGACTGGCTTCAGATGGAGAGAGTAACACTATGCATGTGGTCCTCAGACACCTCAGGAGACACACACTTAGGTCCATCGAGAATGGTAAAGAAAGGTTAACATCTATTTTCCAGGCTCATTCTCATTCCCATGTAGTCACTGAAGATGTGAATGCAGAAAAATGAGGGCCAGCAGTGAGGTGCCTCTGCTCTGGGGCTGACACTGCGTTGAGGCAGCCTGCCAGGACTGGGAAGAGGAGGGAAGGTGCCAGCCGTGCCTCCTCAGGGGCTGATCTGTAGTCCCCCTCCCTTGAATCCACAGGTCTCTCCCCTCCCTAATGTAAATGCTTCACTACAAGTTGCTGGGCAATGTCTCTACCTACACCAACCCAACCCTAAATAATTGATTTACTCATTCCTCTCCAGCACCCAGTAGGAAATACACTGAATCACATAGGGAAAACCAGTGGTAGTCAAAAAGAGAAAAGCTGATCTAGAACCCTAACCCTGGATTCCTCCATTAATCACAGGGCAAAAGGTAATAAAAGTTGAAAGAAACTTCTAATTGGTACAATTTGGGCTCCCTTCCAGAACACTGTCACTTTGTAGGGTACAAAGAAAATAAAGCCCAAGAGAGAACCTGGAACCATCTGGGAATTGTATTTGGCCATATGGGAATTCTTTGTGGAGCCAGCAAGACAGAAATGTATCTGGCAGCCCTGGCCCAGCCAGTTGGCCACCCTGCAGTCTAGGAACATGCTGAGGCCTCTCCTGGACTCAGCTTTCCCTGTTTTAAGAGATAAGAATTACTATCTTTGGAAAAAACAAATGAGAAATTCAACAAGCTGTGTGTGTGCACGAACTCTGAAAGTACAACCCTCAGGCTTCTTCTTCAGAAGACAGAATCCTTCATAGGAAGCCAGGCTTATAAGTAAATGCTGCACAGAGGGAAGCAGCTCATCCCAGATTCAAATAATGCTCAAGACTCTTCAAGCCAAACCCACATGGTCTTTCTCAGGCTACAAGGCACTCAGTTACAACAGAAAAGCACTCTGAACATACAGTATTTTCATGCCACACAACCCAAAGAGCTTCACTGGGTCTCTCCCTGCCCATGTTATCACGCAAGGGAGAACCTGGAAGGTTCCTGACACCTTTTTAGGATAGGGACAAAGGAGGGGGTGATACAGGTTCTGCCACCTAAAGTCAACGGCAGGCTCCGGCCACCCACTGCATTCATCTTTTTTTAATTCATGGATAAAACTCAGGGCCTTGTACATGCTCTGCCAGAGCTACACCCTACCCCTGCTGTCTTTAAACTCTCCTTCAGAACCCAAAGCTATATATACATGGCTACTTCTTCCATCTTCTACCCAGACATCTTTGTTTTAATTTTCCCCCTGAGTCTTTCCAGTCAGCTGTTTCCCTTCAGGAATGGTTCCTAAAGGAACTCAATTTCCATCACAAAGGCAATGTTCTCAAACGATTTTCTTTGCGGCTGCTATAGTGCTAATTTACATGCCTAAAAAACAAATGAGAAGTATAAATGTCAAAGTGGATATACAGCTGCAAGGAATCAACCTTGAGAGAATATTACACACACATAAATCCTGAAAATGAAGCTATTTCTGATAAGTTTTGGCAAGAGAAAATGAATATAATGTTAGGAAGATTTCCTAGCCTCTTGCTTCAAGCAACTTAAGACCATTAAGACATTTATAATCTGAGCCTGGGCACAGAGATCCTAATCCTAAGTCTTTCATTTGGTGCCAGTATTAGAGTTTAAACTCAAGGCCTGGGCTCTGTCCCTGACCTTCTTTTTTGCTCTAGACTAGCCCTCTACCAATTGAGCACCAAAGCTCCATTTCCAGCTTTTTTGGTAGTTTAGTGGAGATTAAGTCTTGAATACTTTCCTGCCCAAGCTGGCTCCAAACCACGATCCTCTGATCTCAGCCTCCAGTGTAGCTAGGATTACAAGCATGAGCCACTGTGCCCAGCTAAGTCTTTTTTTTTTTAAATGGGTTCACAAGTGATTGATATGCATGTGGGCTAGGATTAGTCAATCTGAAACATATTCTACAGCCAAACATCCTCAGGCTACAGAGGCTTTCAGGGTAACGAACCTCCAATCAGAGGGTGAGTTTACCTCTATCACCCAATTCCCCTGGCACTGCAGGCTGAATATCTTCTCTCCATAATGCCTGGGACCAGAAATGTTTCAGATTTTTTTTTCAGTTTTGGAATTTATATTTTACTGGCTAATTTTCTGTTCTTCATAAACCCTTATAGCCTTATTGCAGTCTATATGAACTGAGACAAAGCGGTACAAAAAAGATGTTATCACTATTGCCAGGGTAGATTGTCTCCTATCTCTGCTACTTTCTCACTGCTGCTGTCACTGGATGTACTATTAGCACAATTAGTTGTCATAACACTAAAGACCAGTTTTTGAGCCTTTACTCATGTCAAGCATGTGTCATACTCTTTACAGAAATTACCTTTTTAAATCTTCTGTTATTATTTCCACTTCATAGTGGAGAAAATAGGTACAGAGACTTTAAATGACTTGACTAAAATCACGAAGCCCAGGAAACCGGCATCCTTATGCCTCTGCCACTCAGAAGCACAGCTGAAAGGCTTCCTTCAGCTGCTCAGGAAAAAAATTCATACCACTTGCTTCAAAAGTTAAAAAAAAAAAAATCGGGGCTGGGAGTTTGGCCTAATGGTTAAAGTGCTTGCCTAGCATGCATGAAGACCCGGGTTTGATTCCTCGGTACCACATACATAGAAAAAAGCCGGAAGTGGTGTTGAGGCTCAGCTCTAGCCTTGAGAAAGTCCAAGGACAGTGCTCAGGCCCTGAGCTCAAGCCCAGGACTGGCAAAAAAAAAAAAAAAAAAAAAAAAAAAATCGGGGCCAGGAGTTTGGCCTAGTGGTTAAAGTGCTTGCCTAGCATGCATGAAGACCTGGGTTCAATTCCTCAGTATCACATACATAGAAAAAAGCCAGAAGTGGTGCTGAGGCTCAAGTGGTAGAGCTCTAGCCTTGAGAAAGTCCAAGGACAGTGCTCAGGCCCTGAGCTCAAGCCCTGGACTGGCAAAAAAAAAAAAAAAAAATCTTGACAAAAACATTCCTTTTTCAAATAGTTCTAGTCCAAACACTACAGTTCAAAAAGTCCTTTCCAATGGATTGGGGGAGGGGTGTAGTTTTTTTAAATCCTGTTATCTGTAGCTCTCAGTTTTTCAAAAATACTAGGCTTAGATTTGTTTCTAGTATCTACTGGAGCCTCCTAATTCTTCGATTTTTGCCTCTCAGTTATAAAAGAAGCCAATAAAACTGAATGGTAAGAACAGGAAAGCAGTTCACTTCTGCCTGGGAGACACTGACCCTGACCTCTAGACAGGTCCAGGGTTATTATCTTATTTGGGGCTGAACCTAGACAAGTGTTCTACTAATGAGCCATATTTGTCAGCCACAAAACTCTTTCTCAGAAAAGAGAGAGATGGGCTTTCAGGCAATGATACACATTTGCACAGGGGTGAGGAAGAGGTAGGCAGATGTGTGTCCACTCTTTTTCTCTTTCTCATTTCCTACAGATGGGAAAAAACTTGTTTTTGCTGGTTTGTTGGTTGTTTTTTGCCTCAGGCACTCAAGAAACACTAAACTAACTCAACTGATCCTCTTCACTTTACCTTGCCCACCCTAGAGTCCATCTGAGCACTCAACAGATCAATCCTGGCCTCCTTGGGGTCCAGTTTCAGGCCTCCAACACTCAGCAACCCAAATCAGACACCTGCTTCTTAACCACTGCCTATAGGGCCACCCTGCACATCCCAGAGGGAATTTCTGCAAACTCTATCCTTGGAAATTGTGAAAATAAAAGGGAAAATTACAATGAAGGCAACATTAAAAGCCTTTCCAAATAGAGCTAGGAGGCCAGTTAGAAACAGGACAACCACTAGGCACTGCTGGCTCATGCCTATAAATCCTAGATCTTCAGGAGGCTGAGATCTGAGGACTGCAGTTCAAAGCCACCCCAGACAGGAAAGGCTGTGAGACTCACCTCCAATTAACCACCAGAAAGTCAGAAGTGGCGCTGTGGCTCAAAGTGGTAGAACACTAGCTTTGAGCAAAAGAGCTCAGGGACAGCACGGGGAGACAGGACAACTTATGCAAATTCTAGCTGCTACCTCTAAGAGAAATTTTGGTCACCTCTACCCTTTCATTGCATCTAGGACAACTCCAGGGTGCACAAAAGTTACCACAGGCCTGCTTCTCAGACATTTCCATTCTTTCTTACATAGACTTTTGTTGTTTCTTCCTTTCCACCGTACTAAGAAATGAACTCAAGGCCTTGTCCACAAATGCTACACAAATGTTCTGCCCCTGAGCTATACCACTAGCAGCCATGTTTACCGTTCTCTACCAGGCCCATAGCCCTTTTCCTTTTCACCATTCAATAGATATGGAGAAGATTCCTTATCCCCTTCCTTTCAACACTGACTCAGAGCTAGCCAAACCTGTCTCCCTAATTGCAATAACTGAGACCTCAAACAATATCCTTCTACAGTTTGTTTCAATTGAAAGAATCAACTACCCCCCAGGAAATGTGTTTTAAGGGGTTCTGTCTCTGAACACCCTGTGCCTTATTATTTCCAATTGAACAGCATTTCAAGAACAGAAATAGTGTTTCCCAGTAAAGAAAAATAAAGCAGCACAAATAAAACTGGCACAATCCCCAATAAAGATGTGAGTGTGGAAAAGTGTTCTGGCAAGGGAAGAGAGTAATTCTTGGGTGCTACTAGTAAGGAAATTGAGGGGCAGGGGATAATAGAGGATGAATATGATTCAAGTCTATTATCCACATGTGTAGTCTGTCACAATGAAACCTACTGTTTTGTACAAATAGACACCAACAAATAAATGCAAAAAAAAAAAAAAACTTAAAGAGAAAAGTGGAGGGAGGAGGGAAGTACAGGAATAAAGCAGGAAAGTAAAGTCTGGGGCCAAAGCTATAAATGCTATAAATGGGGTAAAATGCTGGAACTAATTAAGTCCACATTTGAGATAACACTGGGATACAACCTCCCTTCATTAAATCAAACATCTTTAGGGAAAGGTGTTTACAATAGTTAAAGCCAAACCACCCTTGATAATAGTTATGACACTCATATACTTTCCACGTTTTATCAGCTACACAATTTAGTAAGAAAAGTTTAATCTCAAGAAAAAAATGTGATCCTCAGAAAACGACATATTTCAATGGTCAAAAAGCCCCCCCCCCACACACACCTTCTCTTGGTTTTGTTTTTTAGGTTTGTCTTTTTTTTGGAGGGGGGGGTTGTGGGGCTTGAACCCTGGGCCTGGGGACTATCACTGAGCTCTTCAGCTCAAGACTATCACCCTATCCCTTAAGCCACTCCGCCACTTCCGGTATTCTAATGGTTAATTGGAAATAAGAGTCTCAAGGACTATAGTGCCCAGGCTGGCGTTGAACCATGATTCTCTGATCATGAGTAGCTAGGATTACAAGGTGAGCTACTGCGCCCAACTTTTTTTTTGAGTCTCACCATGTATCCCAGGCTGTCCTGGAACTTGAAATACTCCCTTACCTTCTCCAGTGCTTGTACTACCATGCCTGGCTAGAGGCCTCTTTTTAAGCTATGTAAAATCTGATGTTGTTTTCTTTTGATTATACTTAATAGTCATAAATTGGACATAGTGGTACAGACTTGTAATCATAGTTACTTGGGAGGCTAAGGCATGGAGGCTGTGAGCTACACAGTAAGACTATCCCAAAAAGAAGAAGAAAAAACAGCCTAACTTCCTGGTAGCATTTAGACACAAACACATTAATCTTTAAGATTCAGGCACCTGGCATAACAGTGCACAAGTAGAGCCAACAGGAGGAGGCATCTAGGGTCACCCTGGGTCTTCTGCATTCCTCTCATTATTACCACTGCAACAGTTTCACAGGCCCAACTAGGAACTCAGTCTAGAGGAAAGGCAATGCCCAAAGCTCAACCAACAGACACACTCACTCCACATAATTCTCTAAGTCTGCACCCAGAATTCCAGCAGGCAGAAAGTTATCATTCAAACGACAATGGCAAGGGAAACAAAACCAGCCTTACCTTCTCATCCTGGTGAACCCTGTTGACGCTCTCCAGCTGGAAGTGGTGGCTGTACTGAATCTTGTCCAGCTGCTCTCGCTGCTTCTGCAGCTCACCCTGGAATTCATTCTTTTTCAACTCCACAGCACCTCTCTCTGCAGCTGCCCTGCGAACCCTGTTTTCCAACTCTAAGACTTGTGTCTGTAAGGAGACCACAGTGTGAGGGCCAAGGTCAAAGATTCCCAGACATGACCCAACCATTCAGAATAAGCCCATTCTGAGGCCAAAGCCTGCCCCTACCACCAAGCAAAACGAAAGGAGACGAGCAAGAAGACCCTCAATGATGGGAGATTTCAAGCTAAACTGGTTTACTAAGATGCTTGCTGCAGGAAGGCCAAGGACCTAGACACAGAGACTGGAATCAAGGCTTACTGGATCAGAGGTCTCAGAAGAATCCAAGTCTGGTAAAGAGGAGATGTGGTCAATGCTCAACAATGACCACAGTATGTAAGAAAGCTAAAATCATTATTGTTATTAAGTGATGATGATAAAGATTGACATCTTTAGAAACACTTCCTAGCCGGGCTCTGTGGCTCATGCCTGTACTCCTAGCTACTCAAGAGGCTGAGATCTGAGGATCGCCGTTTAAAGCCAGCCCGTACACTAAAGAGAGTGAGACTCTTTATCTCCAACTAATCACTAGAAATGGGGCAGTGGGGCTGTGGCTCAAAGGGTAGGGCAGTTAACCTTGAGCTGAAGAGCTCAGGGACAGCACCCAGGCCCAGAGTTCAAGCCCCATGACCTTCCTCCCTGCAAAAAATAATTCACTTCCTTGTACTCATCAGCCCAACATACTGCTGTCATCTTACCCGCCTCCAAACACTCAAGTGAGAAGCAGAGAGGGTGGTTTTAGTCTCTCACGGAGGAGCAAGAGACCAGCTGGGCCCAGGGCCAGAGTGGGAGTTACGCATGGCCTAAACTCCCACCACAGTATGTGCTCTGGGCCCAATGATTTAGGTGACAACACAGAGCAAGCTCCTGGGGCACTCATCCAGAAATGCTGAACACTGGATGGCATTCACACATACTAAATAAGATACCTGGAGTTCCATGCTCCGGGAACTTGCAATCCAGTAGTTGAAGCCTAAGACGACCACACAAGCCACCAGAGCAGCCAGGACAAGGGGCGGAGACTTCATGCTGCGCCGCCCGTTTCCCAATCCCATCATCTCAAAATGGAGCTGAGAATCTGCCAAATAAAAAACAAGCAGCTTTCCATTAGTACTACCATTCCCGAAGCAGGCCAAATCCACCCTCCCAGCCCAGGAGGGCAGCGGTTGAGGAAGCACAGATTACAGCGCTTCTTGACAACCTGTGGCAGGGAGCTCAGGCCCACTTCCCAGCGCAGGCTCAGCAGTTAGCTTGAGCCCTCGGGCTAGGAATCATGTATCCAATGCTTCCGATTCCCAGTCTGTAAAGATGGCATAATTATACTACTCACCTATCAGAAATAAGTCAGAGGATTAATCATTTTTGTAAACAATAGCAAATATTAAGTGCTTCCATACCATGTTAAAAAGAATACCTTCCAGGCCACGAGTTTGGCCTAGTGGTAGAGTGCTTGCCTAGCATGCACGAAGACCCAGGTTCGATTCCTCAGTACCACATACATAGAAAAAAAAGCTAGAAGTGGTGCTGAGGCTCACGTGGTAGAGCTCTGGCCTTGAGAAAGTCCAAGACAGTGCTCAGGCCCTGAGTTCAAGCCCAGGACTGGCCAAAAAAAAAAAAAAAAAAAGAATACCTTCCCAGAGAAGAATAACTGCCAGAGAGGCATTTATATTATCCCTAGCAAGTGAGGGTTTTAGAGATTTGTTTGTGAGTTGTTGTTTCTTAACCAACTGACAAAATTTCAGGAAACCAAGGCTGTAGGTCACACTCAGTCTCACTACTCAGATGAGGCCTAGGTGACACTAAGTGTCTCCTTCAAAGCATGAGGGGGACAGGAATGGGTAAAGATGAAGGGGTAGGGAGGGTAGTGCTCAAGGAGGAAATGACACATTCCCAGTGTCAAACCAGAGCACCCTGCCCCTGACACATGCATTTTGACCTCAGGGGCTATGCTCCACAGCAATGTCCCCTATGGAGAGCAGGGGTGCACAGGGAACACAGCTAGAAATCAGGGGTGATCCATATGTTCCCTAACTTGGACCCCAAACCAGAACTGACTGGACTAGAGCAGCGGTCACCAAGAATAAGGAAAGTTGACTTTGAACAACTTTTTCTGACTGAACCAGACAAAGCAATCTTATCTGAGTGAGGAGAGCCACAGGCACTTAAGGCTCTGAGGAGGAGACAATGCTTTCTAACTTAGGTGTGGGAGGAGTAAGGAAAACTAAGAGTGGAAAAAGGGAAGAGGAGGAAAAAGAAAAAGGTAGGATTGGGGAAAAAAAGGAAGGAAAGAGAAGAGGAAGGAGGAAGGAAAGAAGACGGATAGGAAGATGAAGGAAAGGAGGAAGCAAGGGAAAAGGACGAGGAAGGCAAAGAGGAAGGGGGAGGAGATGGGAAAGGGATAGGTCAAAATTCACCTTTGGCAAGGGCATATACAGAGCTGATTCTCATGGTTAGCGTTTAACGAAGGCAACTTCCTTCTGTTAGTGGCTAGCTCAGGGCCTGGGATAAATAAACCATCTCCAACAAAGCCCCTGCATGACCAGGGGTAGATGCCTGGGTGCACTGAGTGTTTTCTTACGTCTGAATCCAATTTCAGTGTCGTCACACCACAAGTGCACCTGGCATTTCTTAAGATAGCAGAATCACCCCACCCCTGCATTCCTAATTTAATGGCTCAGTTCTCCATAAGTGATTCACAAGTGTAGTCACCATTCTCAAGATTCCCAGATGTCACTCTAGATGTTTTCTGATACATACAGAAGCTGAAATATGCTTATTTTCAATCCAAACAAGATTGCAGTCTTTGTGCCTCTTCATGACTGTCAATCTCCTAACATCTCACTGCCCTTTCTCTGGAAGCATATTATCATTTGCTCCATTCTGCTTAAATGGGTGAAGAGAGCATCACTGGGTCAGATTTTAATTAACCAATCTCCTACTAGGGAAAGTCAGACTTCTCTTAGTTTTCAAGAGATTTCCAACAACGTGCCACATACAACACTATGAATAAGAGACCTACACGTTCAGTCACTTGTTCACAATACAGAAAGCTCAGAGAAACTTTCAGAAGGTCTTCCAGCAATGATACCTAATGGGAATCCAAATCAGGATATGGTGAGAAGGTACCTGAAGCTACAAAGGATTTTTATTCTTCTCTTCTGGTGAGGTTACACATTTCACTACAGAAAGACTATCTTTCAAATATTCTTATCGTTTGTTGAATTCCCTGTCCCAGAACCTAGACATGAGGAAGGCCACCTGGATCTGGCTTCACATTTCTATTTAGGATAGGGATGTGGCTTAGGTTAGTGAGGCCCTAAGTTTGATCTCCACCGCATCAAAAAAGTTTATCCATTGTTAATTCCTTTTGCAATAAGGAACAAGGAAAGGGGAAAATACTTTTGCCTTTCTTAATGGCTACCCACCCCTTTCTGAATAGTGGATGCAAGATCTTTTATATTCCAGCAGAAATGTCAGTAGGGAGGTATGCCTAAAGTCTAAATATAGGAAACAGACTCAAGAAGCCTACAGAAGAACATTAACATTCTCCTTCCTTTAGCCTGACACTAAAAGGTTCACTGAGCAACTCTCAAGAGTCAGGTGTAGTGGTAGCACCAGGAAGTTCAGGACAGCCAGGTCTATCCTGGCCTCACTGACTCCGTCATGGTTACAATGAGAATTAAATAAAGCTAAATGCTAAAGTGCTCGGACAGGTTTTAACAGCTGCTAAGTAAATGTTGAGTGCTACTGTTATTATTACAGGTGGAAAGAGGATGATCAGAATACTTATAGATTAATCTTTTCTCCATCTTAGGAGGGAAAGTAAAGGTCTGGGCTCCACAACCAGCCTATAGTACAGCAGCACTCCTCACTGCTCCGTGACTGCCATCCACAAAAGCAGCACAGACATCAACCCTATGGAGCAGCAGGTGGAAAGAGCTGTGTGAATGAGCCCCTCACTGTGACCCAGGGCCAGTACCACAAAATCAGCAGTACCTCAGGTTCCTGATGTGGAGCAGGGGTGACTAGGCAAGAAAGCAACCGTGAGAAAGAGAGGCAAACACTGAGACTTCTGGCCTTCAACTCCCTGCATCCCCAGCTGATGATGGCTGAGAGTGATAAAGACAACGGGAGGGATAGCAGTATGTGGCCAGGGCCAGCGTTTACACAGCCCAATTCTTCAAGCACTTCTTTCACCCACTTTAGAACTTAGGTGAACTGAGAGTAAGAGGAAGTGTAGGTTCATTTAGGCTTCATGAACAGCTGACCTACTGAGAAAAACGATCAGCCTAAGCCAGCTGAATCTATGAAACTCCAGGCTCCTCCAAAGTGAAGGCTAGACATTTGTTTTTGTGTTCAAATTCATTAGAAAACTGCAGATTTTTATCCACTGCCTTTAGATCATTTTACAAAGCTGAATGTACTGCTATAGGAAAAAAGTTGGGGGGCAGGGAGTTTGACCTAGTGGTAGAGTGCTTGCCTAGCATGCATGAAGACCCAGGTTCCATTCCTCCATACCACATACATAGAAAAGGCCAGAAGTGGTACTGTGGCTCAAGTGGTTGAGCTTGAGAAATGCCAAGGACAGTGCTCAGGCCCTGAATTCAAGCATATATATGTTTGAGAGAACACAAATGTGTTTGAAGGGTCTACAAGTCAGTGGCACATACTCTTATGTGCTTAATGTGAATAGGCTCTGGATTAGATTTCTAGCAACTGGGGGGCAGGGCATATGCAAGTGGACAATCTGTCAAACACATCAGCCCCTTGAGCTTGTTAAATACTTTCAAATCACTTTTCATAACACAGTTAAACAGATCAGAGCCATCATCAAACCAGATGAATTTGGGAGGCCAGCGTCCCCAATGCAGAAACAACCCAGCCCTACTTCAGAGACCTGAGCTCCTCAGCAGGAAGTTCAAAAGTCACTGCAATGAGCCAACACACCCCATCACACCCACCATATTTTTTTTGACAGCTCGAACATATTCCATCTTGTCACCAAGTTAAAGATCAGCATGGATCTTATTGCAAATGAATGATTTACTCACACAGCCACCACCCATGCCTTCCTATAGTATCATTTAAGAGGTACTTTCTTGCTACAGAACTGTTAAAACAGGCAGACCAATGCATAGGATTATTATGAGGTTTAAATATTTACTATCTGGCTGTATATAGAATGCTCGCCTGTGACCTTCTCTGAACTATGAAGATTAAATGATCAAGTCCAGATACTTGTCAAACTAACTTACAAAGTTACCAGGAAGTACACAATAGCTCATCTGTCACTTACTCAAACCCCATTATTAACACATTTCCCCTCATTAAGGCAGGTGACAGTTGGTACTGTGTAAGGTCAGGCACAGGTGGCTCACACCTGTAATCCTAGCTACTCAGGGGATTGTGATCTAAAGGTTGTGGTTCAAAGCCAGTCTGAGCAAGGAAGTACGTGAAACTCATTTCCAATTAACTACCAAAAAAGCATGAAATGGAGCTGTGGTTTAAGTGGTAGAGTACTACACTTGAGCAAGAGACAATGCCCAGGCCTGGGTTCAAGCCCATGATAGGCATCAAAAAATAAAATAAAATTGAAATCTGTTGTATATTTTTGTTTGTTTGTTTACATGTTGGCACTTGAGCCACAGCGCCACTTCTGGATTTTTCTGTGTATGTGGTACCAAGGAATCAAACCTGGGTCTTGGTGCATGCTAGGCAAGCACTTTACCACTAGGCCATGTTTTGAATATTAATTTTTAAAGTGAAAAAATGCAGCCAGACATGATTGTGTATGTTTACCATCCCAGCACTCAGGAGGGAGGATTACAAATTCAAGGCCAGCCTGGGCTACAGAATGATACTTTGTCTCAAAACAAATACAAATAATGAATATAAAATAAACAAGCACATTCACTATTAGGTGAAACACACAAAAAAGAGGTAGATAAATGGACACTAAGAGAAGAGTAAAATTCCACCTTGTTTTATCTAGCATATAGAATTGTCTAAAGATAGCCTATCCCTTAATCCTGGCAAGAACTTACCTATTTTTCCTCTTAATGGGAGTCCCATACTGCAGCCTGAATTTTGCCACCTACTCACAAGCTACAAATTATAGTTTTGTAATTAGTTGAAAAAAGTTAAAAGAAGAATATCTCTTGATATTTGAAAAGTACATCAAATGAAGGCTTGAAGCTTGGCACAGTAATGCACGTCAATAATTCCAGCATTCAAGAGAATCACAGGTTGAAAGCCAGCCTATACTTCATAAAAGTCCAAGACTCTCCATCTTAAAAGTGACCAGAGCAAAAAAAGGGCTGAAGGTAGAGCATGTTCTTAGCAAGTGCAATGCCCTGAGTTCAAAGACTCGTGCAAAAAACTATAAAAAGCATCTAATTCTAAAAATTTTAATTCTAAAAAAAATAGTTTTGGAGCAACAGGACTGTATCATTTACTTATATAGTTGTTCCTTATTCCTAGACCCTATTTGGATAACAAAATCTAAGGACTTTCAAGCCACTTACTTAAAATGAAATCATATTTGAATATAACCTATGCAAATCTTATACTTCAAATAATTAGACTACTGACAATGTCTAATATTGAGGAAACACCTGTTATGCTGTATATATTAGCAATTAACAACCACTTCATAAGTCTTCACTTGTTTAGAAAAGAAGCGCGCGCGTGTGTGTGTGTGTGTGTGTGTGTGTGTGTGTGTGTGTGTGTGTTTCAGTTGAGGGGCTTCAACTCAGGGCTTGGGTGCAGTCCCTGAGCTCTTTTTGCTCAAGGCTAGCACTCTACCATTTTGAAACACTACTTCAGGTTTTCTGGTGGTTAAATGGAGATAAAGACTCTCACCAACTTTCCTGACCTGGTTGGCTTTGAACTGCAATCCTCGGATCTCAGCTTCCTGAGTAGTTAGGATTACAAGTGTGAGCCACCAGTGCCTGGCATCCATTTTTTTTTCTAGTTGTAATTAAGAAGTTAATTGAGTCTACAGTGGTGGAACCTGAAGTTAGGGGCTGACCCTATATAATCTATGGCTATTGAGCTACAGAGCTGAGTAGAGTGACAGTCTGGTCTGCAAGCCTAAATGTCCTCTGACTCTTTACAGGAAAAGGTAGCTAGGTGACCCCAGCCACAGTTAAATAGTTCTCAAAGCACAGGGCAGTCGGATCAGTATTGCCTTGGAATTTGTTAGAAATACAAATTTTCTGTCCCAAAACAGACTTAACAGATTAGCAGCTTGAGATACCACCCAGCCATCAGTGTGAAAAGCTTATGGATAAAAGCTTGAGGCCTGCTCTGTTTGCTCTAGCGTACCCTGCTATAGACAAAGTACATTAAATGCATCTGGTTCTGGAAACATTTATTTATTTATGCAGTTGTAGGGCCTGAACTCAGTCTGGGCACTGTCCTTCAGCTCTCTTGCTCAAGGCCATCACTCTATCACTCTACCACTTAGAGACATAGCTCCACTTCTCGTTTTTGAGTGGTTAACTGGAGATCAAACAGTCTCACTGGGACTTTTTCTCTGCTGGGCTAACCTGGAACTGATCCTCAGAACTCAGTCTCCTGAGTAGCTAGGAATACAGGCGAGAGCCACCAGCACCTGGCATACCCATTTATTTTTAAGCAGCAAAGCATGGCAGAGAAAAAGGTGTTATTCACCTCTGGAAAGATATATACATTTTCTTACCATTTACAAGTTTAATTTTTGTTCATTTTCCTAGCTTTATGAGTTTATTTCCCTATTGTCTCCCCCTGCTTCATCTGCTTAGTAGCAAACATTTCTTCCTGAACCTGGCCTACTATTTTCTATGCTACTGCTGTTTCTGAAAAGAAACAAGGTTTCTCTGTGAAAGGAAGGGTAACCTAACTGGACCCCTTTCAAATAACTTACTGGTCTGAAGTTCTTTTCTCCTGGGCATAGCTAACTGCTTTTCATTAGAGCAACATCCAACTGGACTCTCCCTGATACAGAAGGCACAGAAAACGAGGACTAAACTGCCTTATCAGTTCTGCTCACACTAAAATCACAGAATTACAGTTGAGAATTCTTTTTCTAAATCAATGGATCATTACTGTGTTTAAATTCCATCCCTCTTGACAATTTGTAGATGCAATATTTTTTAAAACTGGTAATAGCCAATGAAACATGTTTGACTCCCAGCTCACCAAACTATATCCACTAAAACCTGCAATCCCAACTTCATATTTAGAGGAATCACCCAGCAGAACCCATCAGTGCACAGATTACAGGGCATGACATTTGGTGATGGAACAACAGATAACAACGCAAAGTGTGAACTGAAAAAAGAACTTACACAAAATAAGAGTATGATTTTATTTCTGCTGAAAAACAATTTTTAAATGTACCCAATATATGATGTTTCTCCATGCATGGAAAATGTGCAAAAAATATGAAGAAAGAAAAATGCATACCCATTCTATAAAGTTCAAGTGGGAATATAGAGAGAAGGGAAGAGAAAAATATTATCCTTAATCTCATTTTCTCTAAGTAAGCATCTAATTTTTAAAAAGCCAAATAATGGCAAAAATATGATGTAAGAAAGATATAAACTTGCAATTGTAGTCAGCATAATGGTATATGCTTGGCCACCTGCCTCTGGTGTTTTCCTTGTGACCACCCATCTGTGGTGGTGTCCTGGAGAACAGGAACACCTGTGTGTGGTGCTCTCCTTTAAAGCTCAGCCCCCCCCACCCACTCCAGGTCAGGCTGCTCTCTATCAGCCTGAAGGTGGACAGTAGCCATTGAGCTGCTATTAAACTGACATCCTAGCTCCGTTCACTTCGTGCTGGTGACTCTGTTGCTGGGGGTCTAGGGTACCCGAAATAGCTGGGATATTACAGTCTCCAATTAACCAGAAAACAAACCAATGGAAATGGACCTGTCCTCAAGCAGTAAAACACTAGCTTTGAATAAAAACACTAAGGGAAAAAGCACTGAGTTCAAGCCCCAGTAATGGCACCAAAAAGAAAAACAAAAAGCAAAGAGGCCAGACACTGGGAGCTCATGACTATAATCAATCCTAGCTACTCAGGAAGCTAAGATCTGAGGATCATGGCTCAAAGACAGCCTGGGCAGGAAATCAGTGAAACTCAATCTCTAATTAATGTGGAAGTAGTACCGTGACTTAAGTGGTACAACACTAACCTTGAGCAAAATAGGAGCTCAGGGACAAGACCCAAGCCTCTAGTTCAAGTCCCAGAACTTGGGGCGGGGGTGGGGGGGGAAGACAGATGGGCTAGTGGTAGAGCACTTGCCTAACATGCACAAAGCCCTGGGCTGGATTCCTCAGTACCACACACACAGAAAAAGCCAGAAGTGGTGCCGTGGCTCAAGTGGCAGAGCACTACCCTTGAGCACAAAGTGCCAAGGACAATGACCAGGCCCAGAGTAAAAGCCCCAGGACTGGCAAAAAAAAAAAAAGGGGACAGCAACCACAGGTTCCTGGAACATAACCATTAAAATTTTATGAAATACTTCATATGGTACTATTGCATATTAGTTACACTGTACTATGTAACATACTAACACTACTGACACAAGTGGAAACTGAAACTATCCTCCCCACACCCCTCTCAAAGGTAAGCTGTGGGGGGGGGAGAGAGTCAGAAAGTGCCACCCATTTCCCCTTCTTCTGCCTTTCATATAATACAGCTAATCTAGTTGGTACCTGCTCAGTGGTGTATATGGATGAATAAGCTAAACCTTACAAAAAATAGGGAGCATTTAAGATTCACATAAGAAGCATAAATTTAAGTTACACTAAAAAGATAGCACACAATCACAGCCAGCAAAGCACAGCTTAATACTGAGTCAGCTGTGCAATTAGCCAAAGCACGAAGTAGAAACCATGTCATCAGACCTGACAAAGAATAGCCAAAAATACTCAAAATTAAGCGAAACCCTAATCGTTTTAACTCCACTCCCACTACAATGAATCCATCCCTAAAAAAGTCTTACCTTGTATAAATTGGGCATTTATGTACAATATCAACATAATTAGTACATGTACATAGTTTATGTGTAAATAAGCAACCAATACAAAAGCTTTAACTAATGAAAATCATCAAAAAATGTAAACTGTGATGTTAGTATCTAAACAATACAAATCACAATAATTGTATAATACAGTGTTTAATGTATTTTTGGTCATGCACTAATTAATATTCTAAATCTTATGGAGAAGTTCTATTAATATAACCTGTAAGGGTTTAAAAGAAAAACAGGATGAAGATGTAAAAATTGGAGAATGGGAGAAATTTGTACAAAGCCCAAAGAAAGTCTCTCTAGGGAATTAGGAAAAGTCTGGCAAGTCTTTCTTTGAACCTCATACCATTAGTAACTTGAAAAGTCTAGACAACAAAATGATCAAGGTCTTTAAAAACATTTTTGGGGAGGCAAGTGAATACCACCCACACTTTTCTAAAACTAAGTCAAAAACATTTGAAGACCATTCCTTTTACTTTTCATGGATGTTTATAAAATAATGTTTTAAGGTTTTATTTTCAAATAAAAAGGAATTGTTTTTAATAAAATTATGGATGTTATCACTTCTGTTAGGTCTTAAAGGAAATACATCTTTTCACATGGCAACTTATCTTTAAAATAAAAGAATGCAACAGACACAGACCTCTCATTTTTCTTTCCCTTCCCTTGCCACTCCAGGACTCTGGGGACCCTGA
This sequence comes from Megascapheus bottae, assembly GCF_031878675.1. Taxonomy (NCBI): domain Eukaryota; kingdom Metazoa; phylum Chordata; class Mammalia; order Rodentia; family Geomyidae; genus Megascapheus; species Megascapheus bottae. Next base: position 626,218 of record NC_143511.1, on the reverse strand, counting down.
GGATTCAGGACTGGTCTGTGCAGAGCCAGGCTGGCTAGGAGCTCTCTCTTTTACTAACAGCATTCAGCAGAACCTGCTCAAAGTGCCTCACACATGCATTATATTATCGTCAGCTGCCTCTGGGGCCTCAGTACTTTCACAGGATAGTATCTGCAGTCCCTCACTGCAAGGAAAATTGGTCACATGAACACAGGGATATGCAGGTACCACTGAGTCTCACAGGTTTATAGGGGAAGAAGGAAATGCAAAATCTTTCCCTCCAGTCATTAACCAGACATGCAACCAGGAGTTAGAAAGCAGCTAATCACCAGGTCATCACAACTTGAATTCCTCACTTCCATTTCTTTCATTTTTGTGCAAAACCAATTTTGTTTTGTTTGAACTCAGGACCTCATGCTTGCTGAGCAGGTGTCTTATAGCTGAATCCTATTTCCCAACTCCAACCTTGTTTTAATGTGAAAACTGTAGTAACTTTTCTTCTCTTCTATAAATAATTTTAAGAATTCATTTTCTTTCTGTCCATTAACACCTTAAAAAAATAAATGTCTGGCCAGGCAAAGGTGGCTGACAACTGTAATTCTAGCTACTCAGGATGCTGACATCTGGGCCGGAGTTTGGCCTAGTGGTAAAGTGCTTGCCTAGCATGCATGAAGACCCAGGTTTGATTCCTATGTACCACATACATAGAAAAAGCTAAAAGTGGTGCTGTGGCTCAAGTAGAGCTCTAGCCTAGAGAAAGCTCACAGACAGTGAGTTCACAGGCCCTGAGTTCAAGTTCCAGGACAGACAGGGGAAAAGAAAGAAAGAAAGAGAAGAAGAGGAAGGGGAAGGAGACATCTGAAGGCCAAAGTGCAAAGCCAGGTGGAAAAGTCCTTGTGAGACTCACCAAAACAGCAGGAAGTGAACATATGGCTCAAGAGACAGAAGGCTAGCCTTGAGTGAAAAGCTCAGGGACAGCACCCAGGCCTAGAATTCAAGCTCCAGGACCAGGAAAAAAAAAAAGAGAGAGAGAAGAAAAAAGTAAATGTCTGCCGTAACAGTGTAAATCTTACCTAGTTGTTGGTTTTTATGTACTAAGAAAGGAAAATTATTCTAGCCAACACCAGGAGCTTAGCTAATTTTTTTTGTAATACGCTTAGAAGAATCTACAAGGCCTTAGAAGACCCACAGGGTCTACCTCAAGGGATTGCACTGATTCCCAGATCTCCTGACACCCGCAGAGGGAAAAAAAAAAAGCTGAACTACTAAACTACCTAAAATTGAGCCAATCGGAACTCACCCTAGCGCTACTAAATATTTCATTAAACTTTTGAATATCTTTACAATCTCTCTCTAGGAATGCTTCTCAATATTTGCATAATTGTAGGGCCTGCAGAGCCTACATCAGACAAAAGAAATCTCAGTGGTGGAAGTCACGCAAGTTTGGTTTTGTAGATCTGGACACCTTTGAAAGTGGCTAGCACATCGTGACACTCCAAACAGCACGGATAGTTCCGGGATTCCGCTCAAATTTGTTTTCCAATGCGGTGTTACTTTAAAAATATTTAAATATTAAATCAAATAGAAAAACCTGGCCGACTGTTTTCACAGCAGAGCAAAAGTTGCTCCCGGTGGCGGCTCCCCACTGGCCAAGGTGGATGCGGAGGCACACTGGGGGAGCCGAAGCATCCCCGAGAACCGGCCCCGAGCCAAAACTCCGGATCACCGGGCTCGACCGACCGCAGCAACGTGGGCATCGGGGGCCCAAGCGCGTCCGGGCTGGGAGGAGGGGAAGCCGCGGAGACTCCGCGGTGCCAGCCCCTCCGCGGAACGGGAACTAGTAGGACTTGGACTGCGCCGCACGCGTTTGACTTTGGATGCCGACGCGGGTGACAAAGCTTAGGACAAAAAGGCCCAGCACTGCCCCTACCTGACCTCCCCAGGGTCCAGGGACCGCTCGCAGCCGCGTGCTGCCCCGGCGCAGGAAGAGAGGAGCCGGCCTCCAGCGCCGCCCGCAAACGCAGGAGCGCACGCCGCGGGGAGGCTCCCGGGGCCCGCGCCGGGGTCTCGGGGGGGCGCCGGGCAGGGCCCGGGGACGCGCGCCGCTCACTCACCTCCCTCCTCCCGGCGCCGTGCACCCCAGCTCCGTGGCTGCTTCGCCGCCGTGCTGCCACCGCCGGCCTTGCGCTCGTTCGGACCCGCTCGGCACCGCGCGCCCCAGCGTCCCCGGCCTCCGCGGCGCGAGTCTCCGCCCCCGGGCAGCGCGGCGGGAGGAGGCGGCGAGGCTCGAGCGCCGGAGCCGCGCGCGCGGACGCCCTGGGACGCGGTGCGCGCTCCTCCGGCCGCCGGTCGCCCCCAGCGAGAGCCGGAAGATCGCCGCCACGCCTCTCCCCTTGCCTTGGTGGGGCGGAGCGGGAAGCCGAAGGAAGGAAGAGGTACCTGGGGAGACGCGCACGCCGCCCCTAGGAAGGTTCCGGATCCGAAAGCCAACCGCGCCCAGCGCCAGTCACACCTCGGTGATCTCGGTCCAAAGTGCCTGGCGGCCCCGGCGAAGCACGAGTCGTAGGAGACTTAAACTCCTTACACCTCCTCCCGCTCCGTGAGCATCCCCCGTGGACCGGCGTCTCCGTGCGCGTGAGCCGGGCAGCCCCAGCGTGGACGTCAGATGGCGGCGGTCCCAAGCGCCTGCACACAGGGTCTAGGGCCCTCGGAGGAAGCCGGGGCGTCTGGATGTTTACACCAAGGGCGGGCGCCACAGAAACCAGTGACCTCTGGGGTCACCGTGGTGGAAACGCCTACAGTCATTCTTGCCTTCGGCAGCATGGTCCAGACACAGGCTTTAGGTAAGGAAGAGCCAGGGTCCCACTGCCGAGTTCTGAAGCGAAATACTGCTCTTCTTTGCTTGTTTCAAAACGTCTCCCATCATTTGGGAACAGGTCTAGGATCGACTCTTTGTCAAGGCTTCCTAGCCTCCTGTCTGGAAAAAGAAGCCCTTACTCTATCAAAATCTCACTACTAAAAATCAAACCCACATACACTTTTTCTGGTACCGGTCGTGGGATTTGAACTCTGGGCTTGGGCGCTGTCCCTAAGCTTTTCTGTCCAAGTCTAGCACTCTACCACTTGTCAGCCACTGCTCCAATACAGGCTTTTGTGGTGCTTAATTGGTGGTTAGAGGCGAGCTAACTTTCCTGCCTGGGCTCGCTTGGAATTGTGATCCTCAGAGCTTCACTAGGATAACAGGTGTAAACCACAACCAGCATGAACCCTTGTTTACAAGGGCTTCCAGCTGAAATCATTTCAACCAGAACAAAGATTCACCCTGGCACAGATGACTAAGATACTTCCACCTTGTTCCTGAACTTCCTTTAACTGCCAGGAAAGTATCTTGAAGTAAAAGCCGCTTAGCTAAATTAAGAGACAGGAAGAAAAACAGCTGGTATGGTGGCACAGAAGGGTGGCTACATCAAGGCCAGCCTAGGCTACACAGCAGAGAAGGAAAGGGGGGAGAGAGGAAGAGAGAAAGAGAAAGAGCTGACAACATGACTTCATTGGAGTAAAGTCTGGTGTATTCCTAAATGGTATTTTCACTGAATGTAACTTAAAAATTAGTAAAAAGGCTGGAAGTGGTGCTGTGGCTCAGGTGGTAGAGCTCTAGCCTTGAAAGAATCCAAGGACAGTGCTTAAGCTGAAGCCCAGGACTGGCAAAAAAGAAAAGGATATAACTAAAATGTAATCAAGGGCCAAGCTACCAGGACAAAGCAGGAACTTTTCATAAAAATCTCAAAAAATTGACTGAAAGAAAATAACTTACAGCCAGGCGTGGTGGCTCACACCTGTAAGGCTAGCTACTCAGGAGGCTGAGATCTGAGGATCGAGGCTCAAAGCCAGCCCAGGCACTAAAGTCCATGAGACTCCAATTAACGGCCAGAAAACTGGAAGTGATGCTGTGGCCTTGAGCTGATGAGCTCAGGGACAGTGCCCCGGCTCAGAGTTCAAGTCCCATGACTGAAAAACAAAGTAAAACAAAACCCTGCTAAAAGAAACCCTGCTAATAGAAAAAAATGCTTTTGCTGGGTGTTGGTGGCTCATGCCTGTAATCTTAGCTAAGCAAGAAGCTGAGGTCCGATGATTGCAGTAGTTCAAAGCCAGCCTCAACAGGTAATTCCTTGAGACTTTTATTTCCAATTAGCTTCCCCCAAAAGGCCATAAATGGTGCTGTGGCTCAAAGAAGTAGAGCACTATCTTTAGCACAAAAGCTCAAGCCCCACACTCAGTTTAAGCCCCGGGACCTACACTCACAGGTCCAGAGCCTGGGCACTGTTCCTGAGCACTTCAGCTCAAGGCTAGTACTCTACCATTTGAGCCACAGCTCCACTTCTGGTTTTCTGGTGGTTAATTGGAGATAAGAGTCTCACGGACCTTTGTGCCTGGGCTGGCTTTGAACCATGATCCTCAGATCTCAGCCTCCAGGTAGCTAGGATTACAGGTATGGTGTCCAGCTAAAACAATACTTTTTTCACATTCACCTTGAACAAACTTCACCCTCTCTACCATATTCTCATTCCTCTCCTCTCTCCTCTCTCCTTCCTCCTTTTTTAAGCATTGTATAATGGGTTTCATTAGGTGATATTCATAGGGGTGTGATCCTCTTCACCCTTCAGTATGTTTTATTCTTAGACTGATGGACTAATAGTTCTGTCTCATTTGCTTCTGATGAAGGCTCTAAAGTCTTCAGTTAGCAGCTGATTGGTCTGAATAAGTCCAGGATTTTTTATTTTCTGGAAATGGGGCTTGAACTCGGAGCCTCTTACTCTCAGCCATTTTTGGCACACGGTTTTCCTACAGAGCCTCTCCCCACTCTGGAAGGACTACAGTTTTGGTAGAACTGTCAATGAAAGCTGTGTATTCCCCAGATCAATGGAGGGACTTGTGGTTTTTTGTTTTTGTTTTTGTTTTTGCCAGTCCTGGGCTTGAGCTCAGGGCCTGAGCACTGTCCTTGGACTTTCTCAAGGCTAGAGCTCTACCACTTGAGCCTCAGCACCACTTCCAGCTCTTTTCTATGTATGTGGCACCAAGGAATCAAACCTGGGTCTTTGTGCATGCTAGGCAAGCACTCTACCACTAGTCCAAACTCCCAGCCTTGTGTTTGCTTTCTATTAGCTGCCATAACAAATGATCAGAAATCTAATGTCATTAAACAGCAGAATTATTTACGTACAGTTCTGAAGGCCACAAGTCTCATTGGGCCAATAATAAAATCAAAGTGTCTGCAGGACTGTGTTCCTTTCTAGTCTCTGGGGAAGATCTGTTTCCTTGCACTTTACAGCATTTGGAAACTGCCCACATTCCTTGTCTTGTCAGAATATAGCACTTTTTATGGTTGTTCCAGTTCTGGGGGAAAATGACATGGGGTGGGGTTGGGGATCAGGATCTTGGTTGAAATTCTTTAGCTTTTTAGCTTTAGCTCAAGGCTGGTGCTATACCACTTAGGCCACAGCTTCACTTCTGGCTTTTTTGGTGCTTAACTGAAGATAAAAGTATGGTCTTTGCTAATCCTGTTAGCCCCAAACCAAGGTCCTTAGATCTTAGCCTACCCAGTAGCCACGATTGCAGGGACAAGCCACTGGCACTCGGGTATAACATTTTTTTTTTTTGCCTGTCCTGGGGCTTGAACTCAGGGCCTAAACACTGTTTTCTGAGCTTTCTCAAGGCTAGAGCTCTGCCACTTGAGCCACAACACCACTTCTGGCTTTTTCTATGTATGTGGTACCAAGGAGTCAAACCCTGGTCTTCGTGCATGCTAGGCAAGCACTCTGCCACTAGGCCAAACACCTAGCCCTGTAGCATCTTTTTAAATCCTGTTTCCATTTCATTTCTCTTTAATTAAGCTGAGAAAAGGTGGTCACTTTTTTACGGTGGTACTAGGGTTTGAAATCAGGGCCTTGCACTTATTTGGCTTACTTGCTCTGCTATCACTGTATCTGATTTTGGTATTTGGTGCATTGTATATACGTTTAATTGAATTTGGGAAAGGAAGGGGAAACAACAAAATGGTGAGACAGAGGACAAAGGATGAATCAATAAGTGAATTTAACAGCGATACACACAAGACAATATGTTGGAAATGAACTCTACAATTTGTGGGGGGTGAGGTAGGAGGAGGGAAAGTGGGGAGAAAACACAGGAGGGGCTAACAATGTCCAATAAGAAATGTACTCACCACCTTATGTAACTGTAACCCCTCTGTACATCACTCTGACAATAGTATTAAATTTTAAAAAAAGAAATCAGGGCCTTGCTTTTATTTGGCTTACTTGCTCATCTGGCCCTCTACCACTCTGAGCCATGCTTCCAACCCAGGTTTTTGCTAGTTTTTTTCCATTGTTGGGATAATGTACAGAGGGGTTACAGTTACATTCATCAGGTAGTAGGTGCATTACTTCTCACACATTGATACCCCTGCTCATGGTTTTGTTTTGTTTTTTCAAATGTCACATTTAAAGTTTTCACCCCTGTACTTCAAATCTACATTGTACAAAGTGACCAGAAAGTGTACCACGGTAATTGACCAACCTTTAAGACTGTACCTTTCACACCAGTGTCTTCTCGGGCTCTTTTGATACTGAACACGTTTCTCACTCAGGTGATCTGAAATGCTTCAGTGGGGTTGATTCTCAGGAGCCTCATTAAAAAACAACAACAACAACAAAACAAACAAACAAAAAAACAAAGATACTGCACCATCTTTGTTTAGTCATTCAATGTTTGTTTCTTTCACTCTGCTCATGTATTTATCTCTGTTTCCCTGCCCCATCCCCCCAGTCATCTTGGTTTCCCCCCTTCTCTTCCCTTCCCTATTTCAAATAAACTAATAAACTTATATACAATATACCAGGTAACAAAGTCAGATACAGTAACAATATGAGATTAACATAGGGCAAAAAGAGAAGAGAAATAACACAGTACTTTAAGAACAACAATCACACAAGATAAATCTCTAGTTTCCATATCCTAGAGTTCATTTCATTTAGTCTCATCCTATATGACCTAGGTACCTGGATTTGAACTATGGTAATCCTCTGCTAGGAGAGTCCTAGGTGTGTACTAATTATTACAAATGAAGGAAACCATTGAGCCTATGTTCCTTTGGGTCTGGCTTACTTCACTTAATACGTTTTTTTCCAAGTCTTTCCATTATTTCCTTACAAATAGGGAGATGTCATTCTTTCTGATGGCAACATACAATCTATTGTGTATAAGTGCCAAATCTTCTTGATCCATTCATCTACTGAGGGGCTACTGGGTTGATTCTTTATCTTAGCTATGGTAAGTAAAGCTGTAGTGAACACTGTTGTGCTGGTGCTTTAGTATGTCTTTGCTTCTGGACATTTGGGTAAATGCCAAGGAGTGGGATTGCTGGTCATATGGAAGCTCTATGTTTAGTCTTTTGAGTAATCTCCATACTGCTTGCCATAGTGGTTGACCAAATTTACACTCCCACTGACTGTAGTAGCGATCCCTCCTGGCCACATCCCCACCAGCATCTGTTGTTATTAGATTTCTTAATAATGGCCATTCTAACTGGAGTGAGGTGGAATCTCAAAGTTGTTTTGATTTGCCTTTCCTTTATGGCCAGAGATGTTGAGCATTTCTTCATGTGTCTATAGGCCATTCTTATTACCTCTTCCAAGAAGACTCTCTTTATGTCTTTAGCCCACCTTTTAATAGGATGGTTGTTTCTTTGAAGATTTGTTTTTGAGAGATTCATTTTTCTTTTTTCTTTTTTTTGCCAGTCCTGGGCTGGTTCTCAGGGCCTGAGCACTGTCCTTGGACTTTCTCAAGGCTAGAGCTCTACCACTTAAGCCTCAGCACCACTTCCGGCTTTTTTCTATGTATGTGGTACCAGGAATCGAACCCGGGTCTTCGTGCATGGTAGGCAAACACTTTAACCACTAGGCCAAACTCCCGGCCTGAGAGATTCATTTTTCTGAGCTGTAGATATATTTTAGATATGAAGCTCTTCTCTGTTGCATGGCTAGTGAAGATCTTCTCCTACTCTGTGGACTTTCTATTTATTTGCTAGTTCTTTTTAAGGTAGAATCTCAGAGACTCTTCTGCCCAAGCTGTCTCTAAACCTTAATACAACAGACCTCAACTTCTAGAGTAGGTAGGATTACAGGAATGAACTTCTACAGCTTCCTGGTAGCAATTTTTAAGGCCTTTTGTAAATACATTGGTCCAACTCAAATAATCCAGAACAATGCTAAGTCCTCAACATATTTGAAAATCTCTCTCATATTGAACTGTAATCATACTGGAAAGTCTATCCTGTAAAGTAATATTCATAGATTAGGAGATTAGGACATAAACATCTTCAGAAGTTAAATTTTTCTGCTTTCTCTAGACCCATAACTTCAGAAGGTCCACTGCACTCTGTTCCTGCATAAACACAATGACTTCCCTGTAAATAAGAGGATGGCATGCATTCATCTTAATGACAGTGCCCATCTGTCTTTGTTCATAGATCTGTGGATCTGGTTGGTTTTTGTGTATCCCAAAATAAAGTCTGCTCTTTAGGTTTTTATTCAATTCTAGAGCCTAGAATCATTAGAGTAAAGTGTAATACATAGCAGAGCTACATAGGTGTCATTGTAAACAAGCAGACACTCTGAAGGGAAGGAAAGGAGGTGATTGGACAGTTGTAAACATCGCATAGAATTAATACTGAATATTAGCCAAACAAAATCCACTGGTCTCCAGTCAACTGAAGAAATCTACAGAGAACTAAAACTACTGCAAAAGCAACTAAGTGGGAAGAAAGCATCCATGCCTCATTCTGCTGCAGCTTTTAGGAACAGGCCTTCAGCTGATCAGGTGTCTGTGTAGTACTTTTCAAAATGCAAAGTGGAGCTTCCAGTGAGAGAAGTCAGACTGTATATCCATTATCCCAGCTAGCACAAAACACTCCAGTTTGTGTCCACTGTTCTCATCAAGGCCCCATACCAGGAGATACTCCCTAACAAGGAGATTTGGATGCTCCCAGAAAGGAGGAGAGGGATCCTAGCCTAGTGGTAGAGTGCTTGACTAGCATGCATAAAGTTCTATTCCTTGGTACCACATACTCAGAAAAGGGCATAAGTGGTGCTGTGGCTCAAGTGGCAGAGCGCTAGCCTTGAGCAAAAAGTGTCCAAGGACAGTGCCTAGGCCCTGAGTTCAGCCCCAGGAGTGGCCAAACAAACAAAAAATAAATAAATAATAGGCAACCAAGAAGTTAGCAAATGTCCTATGAATGTTCAAAGGAGGAAGAAGATGTAACTTTGGGGAAATCAATAAAGACTATATAGAAAGTTCTATAAGCTATGTGCCACACCTGTAATCCTAGCTTCTCAGGAGGCTGAGAGCTGGAGACCTGAAGTTTGAAGCCAGCTGGGACAGAAAAATATGCAAGACTCTATGTCCGATGCTAGACTAGAAGTGTGGTTCAAGTGATGGAGTACAAAAGGAGGAAAGATGTAGAATGGGGCTGTTCTATATACGTTAAACTCAAGGCACATACATAACTGAAAATTTAACTGAAATTTTTCTGGTTATCACATTAAAAAGTTTTTAAAAAAACAAGTGAAAATAATTTTTGTTTGTAATATATTTACCCAATATATCCAAAATACTATCATTTTTTATATGTGGTTAATTTAAAGTAGTAACTGAGTGGATTTTTAGAGAAGAACTGAATCTTAGAAACTTACATTGCATTTTAAATTTGTGACATATATTACTTCACACCAGCCAGTTTCTCTCTGAGGGCTCTCCCTCCCCTGGTTTCAGGGAGAAGATGGGCCTGACCCCTTCCCTCTGTCACAGGTCAAGAAGCATACCACCTTACTAAGGTCTCCCCTGGAGGACAAGGGGAGAATGATCTGAGAGAAATAAGGGGGCTCCAACCAGAAAGAGTCCCAAAAGCTAGACTACTGGTTCCCTCCTACTGATTGGCAGAATAGGGACAGAGGATACTGGACCCCCATACAGAAGGAAGTTCCTGTCTTCCCGTCTGTCAGCAGCCTTGACCTCCTAAGGTTAGAGATAAGATTGAATAGATTAGCTGGACCTGGTGGCTCACACTTGGAATCCTAGCTACTCAGGAGGCTGAAATCTGAGGATCACAATTCAAAGCCAGCCCAGGCACTAAATACCATGAGACTCTTATTTCCAGTTAACCACGATGTGAGTGCTGTGGCTCAAGATGTAGTGTGACAGCCTTAAGCTGAAGAGCTCAGGGACAATGGCCAGGCCTGGATTAGGCCAGTAGCCTTGAGCTCAAAAGCTCAGGGACAGCACCCAGGTCTAGAGTCTAAGCCCATGACCAGAAAAACAAAACAAAACAAAACATTTAATAGACTAAATGTAAACATTTTATTTTGCAAACTGCAGAGCTTCTGTCTGGCAAAGGACATAGCTAGCAAATTAATTAGGAAGCCTACAGAGTAGGAGAAGCTCTTCACTAACCATACAATGGACAAAGGCCTCATATCTAAAATATATCAACAGCTCAAAAATTTGAATCACTCCAAAACTAATCTCCAAAGAAACAACCATTCCATTAAAAGATGGACCAAAGACTTAAAGAGAGTCTTCTCTGAAGAAGAATAAGAATGGCCTACACACACATGAAGAAATGCTTGATATCTCTGGTCATAAAAGAAATGCAAATCAAAACAACTCTAAGATTCCACCTCACTCCCGTTAGAATGGCCAGGATAAAGAAATCTAATAACAACAGATGCTGGAGGGGATGTGGCCAGGAGGGATCACTACTACACTGTTGGTGGGAGTGCAACCACTATGGAAAGCAGTATGGCAGTTCCTCAAAAGACTAAACATAGAACTCCCCTATGACCCAGCAATTCCACTACTTGGCATTTACCCAATCGTCCAGAAACAAGGACATACTAAATCCACTAGCACAACAATGTTCATTGCAGCACTATTTACCATAGCAAAGATATGGAACCAACCCAGATGTCCCTCAGTTGATGAGTGGATCAACAAGATGTGGTATTTGTACACAATGGAATTCTATGCTGCTGTCAGAAAGAATGACATCACCCCATTTGTTAGGATATGGAAAGACTTAGAAAAAATCATAGTAAGTGAAGTAAGCCAGACTCAAAGGAACATAGGCTCAAAGGTTTCCCTCATTTGTCACAATCAGCAGAAAACTTGGGCTCTCCTAGCAGAGATTCACAATAGAACAAAATTTAGATACATAAGCCCATACATATAGTATGATGCTAAATGTAAGGACCTCCAGGATATAGAAACAAAAGCCATATAATGAGTGATTGTGTCCTTAATATACTATGTTATTTCTCATCTCTCTTGCTGTCCCTTGGTTATTTCACATTGTTACAATATTTTACCTTGTTATCTGATACATTTTATATATGCTTAATTGGTTATTTGAAATAGGAGAGGGAAGGGGGAGGGAAATGGGGACCATGAGAAAGGGTATCAATATTTGTGAAGTAATGTACCTTCTATCTGATGAATATAATGTAACCCTTCTATTAATTACAATAAAAATATATGAAAAAAACATCTTATTTTGCAATTTAGCTTTGGTATGGGTACTTCCTCCTGTGTATGGGGTACTGTATCGCATGCATATATGTCTGCATAGAGTCCTTGTAACCTAACCCTTACAAGAGCTCTAACTTTAAGTTGGGAGCTGGTGTCTCATGCCTGTAATCCCAGCTACTCCAGAGGCTGAGATCTGAGGGTCATATTTTGAAGCTAGCCCAGGCTGGAAAGCCCATGAGCTTCCTATTGCCTGTTTTAAAAACCACCAAAAAGCCAAAAGTGGAGTAGTGGCTCAAGTTGGCAGAATGCTACCCTTGAGCACAAAAGCTTAGGAAGAGTGCTCAGACCCTGAGTTCAAGTCCCAAGACTGGCACAAAAGAGGGGGTGGGAGGAGAAGAAGAGAGGTCTAACTTTAAATGAGACTAAAGGCACCTATAAAGTGCCTATTATTTGTCAGTAATTTATGATCACTGTGACATTGAATTCTGGCACCTGTCTGCTTTGGCATATGTAGAAAAATTTTAATAATTAATTAATCTATATCCACAATATTATTTCAGCATGTAATTGAAAAAATATGGATGAGATATTTTACATTCATCAAATTGTTTAATATAAAATATACTGCTCTAGGTTTTCTAATTAAAATTACATAATTGCCAGGCGCGGTGGCTGTTGCCTGTAATCCTAGCTAGTCAGGAGGCTGAGATCTGAAGATCACGGTTCAAAGCCAGCTCGGGTACTACAAAGCCGTGAGACTTTTATCTCTAATTAATCTCTAGAAAAATGGGAAGTGGAGCTGTGGCTCAAGGCTAGGGCAGTAGCCTTGAGCTGAAGAGCTCAGGGACAGCTCCCAGGCCCAGAATTCAAGTCCCATGACCCCCAAAACTCAAATAAAAGAAAATAATTATAGGGATTAAGAAAGGGTAGACAGAAATATTTAATGGGTGTACAATTCTCATTTTGTAAGGCAAAAATTGTACAGATTTGTTGTACAATAAGGTAAATACGTTTAATATGGCTGAACTGTACATTTCAGATTTAAAAAATGCAGTCCTAAGGTACTTGGTGGCTTTTAAAGCCAAAGAAAACATGGGCAGTTTTAAACTTAGGTGACAAAGAAGCTCACCAGATCTGGGTGCAAACAAATGTGTCTAATGTATGTTTACTGCTTTCTGTCTTTGTTTTTGATGAGTATTCTTTTTTATGTGCTGGGCACTGTGGAATACCTTGTATCCCATTCTCTGTCCCAGTTTGATTTATATTTCCAATGGTTTCCTCTCTTGCCAAATTTATAAGTTCTATGACAGGTACTTGAAATAGCTTTAACCGAAATGTGGGGAGACTTTATTTTATTGTGGTTGTTGTTAACAAGAGTCATTGGGCTCATGGATTAGCTAAAAGCAAGAGAAAAGCTTGACATCCCCTCCCTCCATTTTACATCCATAACTTTTACTCTTTCTCTCTGAAACCACTAGATTTTGCTGTTGTTGCCACTGACGATGTTTTAGTATCGACTGGTTTTCCAGTACCTTCCTGAGGACAGCGAGTAGAAATCAGTCAGAAGGAGAGCTCTCAAGGACACAGCAAGTCAGGACCCCAGGAGAAAGGAGATGGGGTGGGGAGGATTTGGCTTGGAAGGAGACACAGCTGCTCCTCTTTACCAAGGGCATCACGGGTCGCCATCAACCTGTTAATCATATTGCACTTCTAAAACCAATGATGCATGTGAAGGAATCAAGGTTAACAAAAGCAAATAAGAGTTATATTACATGTGCCAAATGGTTGTGAATGGAAATGAAGGCAAATATCTAAAAACCTACATTATGTACCACTCTGACTTAATTTTTCACCCGTGGCAAAACAAAGGAAGCATGTTTTGGCTTTGCTTTGGGGGTTCCTCTGCTTCCAATTTTCCTACTTCCCCTTCCCTCAGCCTTCCAGAGACACAGGTTCTACTTTTAGAAGCCCAGAAACTACCATTCCAGGGAGTGTTAGGTGACTATCATGGAATCCTGATCCTGGAATCCTAAGACACAAACCCTAGCTCAGCATTCCCTGAACCTGCTCTGACACCCAGCTCTGTTCACAATATTTCCAGTTGTCCAGCAGTGTCTGTGGAATGGAAAGGGAATACCACTGCTGTCATTGAGAGAAGGAAATCTCACCTTTTTGGGGGGTTCCTGTGGGGAAATAATGTGAGGTCTGGGATTATAGCCTTAAGCCTGATAGTGAGTGCGTATTACAGATGCTCAGCTCTGTGGTTTGAATACCCTCATCCAAAGCTCATATTGGAGTTTAATTGTTCTTATAATAATATTGTTGTTGCTTTGTACAGGTTCTGGGGCTTAAAGTCAGGGTTCAGGCACTGTCCCTGACTATCTTTGCTGAAGGCTAGCACTTAAGCAAAGAAGCACTTAAGCAGAGAAGCATTACAGCTTCGCTTCCAGCTTTTTGGTGGTTTAATGAGAGATAAGGCATTCCTGCCCACACTGCCTTCAAACTGTGACTAGAGATGTCTCCAGAGGAGCTAGGATTACAGGCATGAGCCACCTATGCTTTCTTCTTATGGGCTCCAAGCACACTATCTCAGAAATGGGTTAATGCTATTGTCTCAGGGAGGCGTAGGCTTGTCATAGGAGGAGCTACCTCTCTTACCACCTGTGCCCTCTACCATATCATGGTACAGCATAAAGGCCCTCATCAGATGCCCCCCATTTAAAAAAATTCTTTATTTGGGCTGGGAGTTTGGCCGAGTGGCAGAGTGCTTGCCTAACATGCACGAAGACCCAGATTCAATTCCTTGGTACCAAACACATAGAAAAAGCTGGAAGCAGTGCTGTGGCTCAAGTGGCAGAGCTCTAGCCTTGAGAAATCCCAAAGACATTGCTCAGGTTCTGAGTTCAAGCCCCAGGACTGGCAAAACAAATCCCCAGGACTGGCAAAACAAATGCTTTTGATTATTCTCTAATGTATCTTTTTTTTTTTTTCCTATCAGTTGTGGGGCTTGAACTCTGGGCCTGGGCATTTTCCCTGAGCTCTTCACCTCAAGGCTAGTGCTCTATCACTTTGAAATACAGCGCCACTTCCAGTATTCTGGTGGTTAATTGGAGATAACAAACTGTCTCACGGACTTTTGTGCCGGGCTGGCTTTGAACCGTAACCCTCAGATCTCAGCCTTCTGAGTAGCTAGAATGATAGACATGATCCACTGGTGTCCAACCTAATACATCATTTATGATTTCAGTATTTCTCTTCCCCCTCCCACCCTTATCACTTCCCTGCTCTCCTATTACTCATCCAAGCTGGAAATTCTCAAGTGTTTCTCTCAGGACCAAATATTTTAAGATAAACGTGTTGTAAAAGTATTTTTAACCTCAAAAATGTCATATGAATCTCATCACTACTTTGGAAATTAGTACTGCAGGGTACCAGTGGCCCACACCTGTCATCCTAGCTACTCAGGAGGCTGAGATGGTAGTCTGAAGCCAGCCTAAGCAGAAAAGTCCCCAATGAGATTCTTATCTCCAATAAACCACTCAAAACCAGAAGTGGCACTGTGGCACAAGTGGTAGAGTGCTAGCCTTGAGCACAAAGAGGCTCAGGGACAGCACCCAGGCCCTGAGCTCAAGCCCCACACAACTGACCAGAAGAAAAAAAAGAAAGAAAAAAGGAAGAAAAGAAATTAGTACTGGGAAAATTCAAAAATATTGATTAATTCACTTAAAAGCAAAGCAATATAATTATTGCAACCAACTATTATATGCTACAATTCACCTGTATGCAAGTGTTACTCTGTTTCTCATTACCCCTTGGGAAACAAAGTCCACAAAAATGGCACAAATATTAATGTCCTATTACTGCTTTACTCTGTAACAAACTCATTTAAGTTTGACCAAAGTTTCTCATGTTTTCTCTCAGCATCCATCAAACTGTCTCGGGCTAATTGGTTAAGGTAAAATCTTACTGTTGTTTTCCATTTAATGGTGACAAAACTTAGCTTTCAAGTATGATTGATCTTCCTTATCAGTGGGGGTAGATGTTACAAGATCCTCAGTAGGAGCCACGCACCGGTGGCCTGTAATTTTAGCTAATCAGGAAGTACAGATCTGGAGGATCTTGGTTCAAGGCCAGCCCAGATAGATGAAGTTCACGAAACCTTCTCAATAAATATCTGGGTATGGTGCTGAGTTCCTGATATCCCAGCTACTCAGAAAGTATGCAGTAGGAATTCCCTAAATGGTATTCCTTATCTTTGAGCCTTGTGAGCCCAGGAAATCCAGACTTGTTCCTTAGCCACCAGAAGCTGAGTGGCTGAGACTTTTTGTGCAGGAGCAGAGACTCCTGACTCCCCAGCCCCCCTCCCTCCAGCTCTTTGATAGTGCTGATTTCAGCAGTGTGTTCCTATTACTATGGTAATGAGCTGGCCAGGAAGAACAGCCTTGGGAAAATATAGGCGCAGTTTGAAATGTGAAAAGAAATCAGAGATGTGAACACTTGAAACAATAACTTCTAAAAAAGAGAAAGAATAGTCTGTCACAATAGAGCCAGCTTAATTCATAAAGGGGTACAGGGAACAGAAGAGGTACACCCTGAGAGGTTAATGGTGTAGCTTTTTTTTTTTCCAGTCCTGGGGCTTGAACTTAGGGCGTGGGTATTGTCCTTGAGCTTTCTCAAGGCTAGTGCTCTACCCTTGAACCTTAGCACCACTTTTGGCTTTTTCTGTGTGTATGGTACCGAGGAATTGAACCCAGGGCTTTGTGCATGCTAGGCAAACACTTTGCCACTAGGTCACGCTTCCGGCCAAGTCGTTGGGAACATTTTTTTTTTTCCTTTTTTTCTTGTCAGTTGTGTGGCTTGAACTCTGGACCTGGGCACTGGTCCCTGAGCCCTTCAGCTCCAGGCTATCACTCTACCACTTGAGCTACAGTGCCACTTCCAGTTGTAGCTATCTTAATCTAATGTAGTCTCTCTACTTCCTCCACAAAAGCCAAAAAGTTGAGGTGCCTGAGGCTGCACCATTATTTTGTCTCCTTGTGTGTTTATACATGTAAGCTTTTCTAATACACATGAGGAAGATTAGATAGAAGAGGTGACTGGAAAATTAAAAGCAATAAACTTTAAAGGGGACAATCTCAAGCTGAACAGAACCAGGACGTTAAAGAAAAGAAGAAAGTAGCAGAGCAGATAGCTCTGCACCTTTTCTTTTGAGGAAGTTTCAAAGCAGGGGCTGCCCGCTGCCCGTAGCTGCCTTTCCCCGGGAGCTGTTCAGAAGTTGTAAATGCTAAGTGATCAGAGAGACAAAAAACTAGGGCCATGTCTGGAAAATGCAAGTCCTGAAAGTTCGCCTGCTGCTTCTGTGTTTTGGGTAGATAGAGACCACATCTCCATGTTTTTAAATAATAAACAGCTCCCTTCTTGGGCTATGTGTTAGGTAACAGATGACCCACTGCTGCCAAGATTAGGGGTTGCTATACAACAGGACTACACATATTACTCCAGCTCCAACCCACAGAAAACTCATTTGTTTGGGTGTGGTTCCCACCCCCACAAATAACCACACTCTAAAGTACTGAGTGTTAGGAGTCTATCATAGGACTGTGTGAAGGATACCACTCAGCCCATATTATATTTGTTACTTGCAACTACTTAAAAAATAGAAGGCTGTGACAAAACTGGAATGAAATAGAAATAGACTTAACGATAAAACAAGATGTTACCTGCTCCTACAAAAACAAAACAACAACAACAAAAAACAGCAATACTTCCAAAAGAGAAGATTACTGAGGTCTGGTAACTAACAAATACAACAATCAGGGCCAATGACGAATAATTTCTGGTGATTACTATGTATCTTCTTCGTGTTAAATCCTTCTTTCTTTTCTTTTTTAAACTAACTCTTCCAGCTTTTATTTTCCCCCAAGAAAATATGGAATGTCAACATCAGGTCACCTGTGTCTCTGTCCTTGGTGGTGGTGTTTCCTCCAGGCTAGCTGGTTGGACCTCAGAACAGTGGCTGTGTGCTGAGAGTGGTATCCCAGGGTTCAGGTATCAGGGGACTCCGGTGCTCTGAAGACTTGGGAAGTCTTCAGAGTCTACTGCAATGTTAGGTCAAGATCCTTCATAGGGTCCACAGAGGTCTTTATCCAAGTTTCCTGGCCCGTGACATGCCCGTTAGCTGCCTAACCTTTATTGTCCTCTTAAAAGAGTAAAGAGAGTCTACTGATGGACCAGAGAGAAGAGGAGCCCAACACCAGCATGACCATCTTGGTATCTAGAACATGGCCTCAGTCCTCAGCATCTGGCAGAGCAGGCCCAAGGCTACCTTGTGAAAAGAGACACATATCCACATTGGAGTGCAGGGAGGCCTTTAATGAGTTCAGGGTCAACACAAAGGCTGTAGTTGAGGTCTCATCCTGATTCCTGTGTCCACAGGACCCTTCCAGGTAGAGGCCACAATTCCTTCTTCAGGCTTGTCCTGGCTCTCAGTGATTAGTTTATTTCTGAAGATCCCACATAGGACCTTTTCTTCCATGCCCTCTCCACTGAACAGCCATCTCTGAGTGCTGCCACCTCCTGCCATTCCAAGGGATGCTTGCTCAGGCCTGACCCCGGAGTCCGGACCACAGACCAGTAGTTTGGGTGATGCAGTTCTTCTATCTCCTCCATCTCCTCCACAGACTAATGGACCCTGGGTGCTCAGGGGCTCTGGACTCCTGGAAGAGAGATCATAGCTGAAGCTCAGCTTTCAAGCTTACTGCTCAAGTTCAAGTCTTGGTGAGTCCTTATCAGTACATGATGGGCACATGGGCCTAGCGCATGGCTAGGGGCAGGGACAAAGCAGTGCAATAGCATTGCTTTCATGCAGCTGAGCCTGGCTTGAAGAAGTCCCTTTTATGAGAAGAGATATGAACTATGACATGATTTCACAGATTCTAGAGCTTCAGGAATAGTGGGTGAGCACTTCTCCCCATGCCTAGAACACTTAAAAAAGGGAGACAGAGCAGGATGCCAGTGGCTAATGCCTGTAATTCTAGCTACTCAGGAGGCTAAGAACTGAGGATTGCGGTTCAAAGCCAACCCAGGCACAAAAGTCCATGAGATTCTTATCTCCAATTAACCACTGGAAAACTGGAAGTGGCGCTGTGGCTCAAGTGGTAGAATGCTAGCCTTGAGCTGAAGAGCCCAGGGACAGAGCTCAGAAAAAAAAGAGAAAGAGACAGAAACATCTAGCAAGATTCAGGGTTCCATGACCAGGAAGAAGGAAGCCACTGTGAAAGGGTCCAGGCTAGCCAGTGGGGCCTGGGTGAAGGTGGTTGCCTGGCATATGGAGAACAAGAGGAATAGGATAGCACAAACAATATGGAGGGTGCAGAGGGGCTGACAGTACCATCTATGACCTATGACCAGAATCCTGGCAGGACCTAAAGCAAGGTCAGGACCTCTATGGCCTGTCAGGAGACAGGGCCCTGCCTGGCCTCCACCTTCCATAATGGCACATCCTGTGTACACAGTCACAGCTTGGGGGGAAGCGGCATCTGGGACACCAGCCAGGTCACTGCTGCTATCCAATTGCTACCTCCCATCTGCCAGGAGCCCCGCCTACCACCAGGATACTTTGGCACTAGGAGTCAAGGCCTTCCCCAACTAGTTCTCCAAGCCCACCTTGGCCTCTCGGCGACGCACAAATGTGAGCATGGATCAGTTGAAGGAGTGGTAGGAAAAGGCCAATGGATGGAAGACGCTGCAGAAGCCTTTGCAGAGGACCTTGATGCGTGTCCGCATCTTCTCACGAATCTGCCCGTTCCTTGGCATGGTGAGGCCTTGCCAGGGCAGGAAGCGCAGGCTGAAGTACATGAGCACGTAGTGCAGACTTTCCAGGCCGTCTCAACGGCTTTGCTCTATGCCCAGGTGGGTACTGGTGGAGGTGTAGTGAGTAGTGTAGGTCAGGTTCTAGACTTCCCAGTAGGGGTTGTGCTGCCAGTGGGCATTTCTTGGCTAGGCCAAAGTGAATAATATACTCTTTTTGCCCAGTCCCATTAGGAAATGGTCAGGTTTGACATCATGGTTGATGAAGTTTTTGGTATAGATTGACTTGATCAGTGCCATCTTGAAACTGATCTTGCAGAAACAGAAGTTGAAAAGGTCCTGGAAAAAAATAACTGCCTGTATCTTTGTTACTAGGATTCTGAAATTACTGGTTATATCACTACCTTGGAATTAAGGAGGAAGGAGTTGGGGTGTAGCTCAGTGATGAAAAAGTGGCAAGTGGTATAGTATGAGCCAGCCATCCCCAGCTCGAGAGAGAGAGAGAGAGAGAGAGAGAGAGAGAGAGAGAGAGAGAGAGAGAGAGAGAGAGAGAGAGAGAGAGAGAGAGAGAGAGAGAGGGGGGGGGAAGGTGGGGAGGAAAGCATGTGTAGTTTTTAGTTAAAAAAATAAGCTGATTGTTGTGAATACTTAAATTAATTTTACAGAATGAGAGTTACCCCCAAGCAAATTATTTAAAAAGGCAACCAACCAAGAGCCAAGTTGGCCATAGTTAATTAACAGCAGGTGTCAAAAGACCACCAGACAGTTCATGCTCTAGGCAGAGATAAGCAGCTGACTGCCAGAGAGCTGATGCTTCTGCTTCATTCTTGTGTCCTTCATCAGTGCCTGCCTCTTGCTCTGCATGAAACTGAGTTTTTAAACGGCAGGAATTTCATATTATGTCTGACCACGCACCCAATATGCCAAATAAAGAGACACGATGAAGGGCAGACAAGGAGGTTTATTCCATGTCAGCTATGGGAAGACAACACTTCGGCACATTAGGAAGACACAGACATTGGTGTCAGGGTAAGCAGGGAAAATTGAGAAAGGCATGCCACACAGGCTGGGAGTTTGGCCTAGTGGTCGAGTGCTTGCCTAGCATTCATGACGACCTGGGTATAATTCCTCGGTTCCATATACATAGAAAAAGCCAGAAGTGGTGCTGCAGTGGCACAAGTGGTAGAGCTGTACCCTTGAGAAAGCCCAAGGACAGTATTTAGGCCCTGAGCTCAAGTCCAGGACTGGCAAAAAAATAAATAGATAGATAAAAATAAAGAATTTTTTTTTAAAAAGGAAAGGTATGTCACAGGTATGGCCAAACTGACAATTAACTAGCTTAGTTTTTTTTTTTTAATCTCTGGAAGTCTTGCAGATGGTTTGCAGCTTTTGGATGTTTTGTTCAAGATGTTAAGAAAATGACACTGTTTGAGGGATGATTTGCCTTTTGTTACAAGTTGCTTATTCATGGATCCTGTTCTTCCTGGAGCCTAAAGTATTTGTAAAGTGACTACAGCAGATAATAACTCAGAACAAAGAACCCAGGTTAAGTTATGGACTTGGTTAAATAAGTTTTTAGGCTGCTTCGTTTTTTTTTTTGTTTGTTTTGTTTTCAGGTTCAAGGCTGGGACTGAACTCAGTACCTGCCACTTTGCACTTATTGGCTAGCATTCTACCAATTAAGCCATGCCTCTAACCCTTATGTTTTCTCTTACATGTGCTAATCATGACTGTTTCTACTAAGTAAAAGGATTAGGCATGGGCCAGAAGTGTGGCCTAGTGGTAGAGTGCTTTTATAGCATACAGGAAGCCCTGGGTTCAATTCCTTGGTACCACACACAGAAAAAGCTGGAAGTGGTACTATGGTTCAAGTGGTAGAATGCTAGACTTCAGAAAGCTCAAGGGCAGTGTCCAGGCCCTGAGTTCAAGTTCCAGGACTGTGCCAGCTTCTTAACATCTTGAACAAAACATCCAAAAGCTACAGACCATCTGCTAGGCCTCCAGAGATTAAAAAAAAAAAGTAGGCATGAGAGTCCTCATTTGTCAGACGCAGAAGCTAAGGGTCCGATGGCTTCAATGGCAGACTCCTGCCAAACCTAGTAAGTAGCACAGGAGCCTTTTCATAATGATACTGGCTTGTACCAGACACTCTTAGTGAATGGTGTCTGTCACTGATCAGTAACCAAGACAAGTCCTGCTATTTACCTCTTAAAGACCTATCAAGTTATATTTGCACTAAGTGACTTGTGATTGAAATGGAATGATTTGGGTAGATGCTACTTCCTGGGATATCAAAAGCAGTTGTCACAGTGGCAAAGGCATTTGCTTTTTAACAGGCATTCTGTTTTTGTGGTGTTTGCTTTTTAATTTTGAGACAGGCTCTTGGTATGTAACTACACTGTCCTAGAACTCACTATACCGCTGCCTTCATCTCCATAGTGCTGGGATTTCATGCATATACCAACATTCCTGACTATATTTTACTTTTTAATTAGGCCCAGCCTTATCTAATAGGTTTTAACTTCTGTCTTAAATACATCCTAATATATCTAGCAGAAGGATTGAGGTGGGGTTTTTTTTGTTTGTTTTTTTTTTTTTTTTTTTTTTTTGCCAGTCCTGGGGCTTGAACTCAGGGGTTGAGCACTGTCCTTGGGCTTTCTCAAGCTAGAGCTCTACCACTTGAGCCACAGCACCACTTCTGGCTTTTTCTATGTGTGTGGTACCAAGGAATCGAACCCGGGTCTTCATGCATGCTAGGTCAGCACTCTATCACTAGACCAAACTCCTGGCCCAGGATTGAGGTTTTGAGATCAGAATCTTAGGGCTAGCCTTAACTGGAAAAGTAGCTTTCACACATTTCAGCTTTGAATTCACATCACACTTTGCAGAACCTGAAGGAATCTCTAGAGACCTTCTGCATCTCCCAGTTGCCTTCTCAAACACCTATTATTAGAACTAACCTTCCAGAATACTAATTCCATTGTAGAATGTTGCTTATAAATATGGATTTTGAAAGAATTTCCTGTCATCGTTCTATGTGTTAAGAAATATTGCCTTGAGAATGAAGGAAATAATGCAGCATATAATGTTGACAATGCAGAACCCTGAAAAAATCTCCCAGTTCTTATACATGCCAATACCAAATCACAGAATATGTGTTAATTTCCCAGGACAAATTACTATAAACCAGATAGCTTCAAAACAGGGCTAGGGATGTAGCTTAGTGGCAGGGCTAAGCCTGCCTGCCTGCCCAGGTTGACTTCAAACTGTGATCCTCAGGTCTGAGCCTCCTAAGTAGCTAGGCATACAGGTGTGAGCCCTCAGCACCCAACTTTACAAATATTTTTATTCCAATCTGGAAAATGCAAACCTGTATCAATCTTAGTTGATGAGATATGGATAGAAATTATTTCTTGGACACCCTGAAAGTGTTTCTCAATTAATTTAGAGATACTCCTGTGCTTTGCATTTTTTAAAATTGTTATTATAAAGGTGATGTACAAAGGGGTTACAGTTATATAAGTAAGGCCTTTTTTTATGCCAGTCCTGGCACTTGTACTCAGAGCATGGGTACAATCCTTGAGCTTCTTTGCTCAAGAATACCACTTGAGCCACAGTTCCATTTCTGGTGTTTTTTGTTGGTTTGCTTGTTTTTTGAGTGGTTTATTGGTGACGAGAGTCTCACAGTTTTTCCTGCCTGGTCTAGCTTCAAACCTTGATCCTCAGATCTCAGCCTCCTAAAGGGTTAGGATTATAGTCATGAGCCACCAGTACCTGGCCAATAGCCTTTTTCTTTAACATACGCATTTTGACTTTGGGGCCGGATACTGTCAAAATCAAAACAGAGTCACTGTGCCAATCCTTCCAAAGTATTTCAAACCAAGAGCTCATGAAGAAAAGGTTCTTAGCATGGTTACCTGGCACAAATGACAAGCCTTTCCATTAGCCCTTCATATGCTAAACATAAACCTACATTTTGAAAAGAGCTTTTATTTTATTTAATTATAAATTTTTGTTGGTCATGGGACTTGAACTCTGGGCCTGGGTGTTGTCCCTGAGCACTTCTGCTCAAAGCTATTGCCCTACCCCTGAAACCACAGCGCCACTTCCCATTTTCTGGTGGTTAATTGGAGATAAGAGTCTCACATTCTTTAGTGCCCGGGCTGTCTTTGAACTGCAGTCCTCAGATCTCAGCCTCCTAAGTAGCTAGGATTACAGGCATGAGCCACCATGCCCAGCAACAAAGAGCTTTTATCTAAAATAAATTATTTCCACTGATTCCAAGCATAGTTAGAATCTATGTTTATACAGTTAATTTGTATCAAGGTGCTAGGTATACAGTATCCCAGAGCTCATATTTATAAATGAATCAATGCCAGATTCTGTCTTAAATATTGTTTACTAGTCTCATGATTTTCTTTAAAATTTATTAATAAAAATGTCACTTCTGCTTATTATTTACATATAGAAAAATAATATTTTGCTGATCATACAGTGGGAATAATTTTTTTTGTCAGTCATGGGACTTGGACTCTGAGCCTGGGTATTGTCCCAGAGCTCTTGAGCTCAAGGCTACCACCCTACCCCTTGAGCCACAGCTCCACTTCTGATTTTCTGGTGGTTAATTGGAGATAAGATTCTGATGGACTTAGTGCCTGGGCTGGCTTTGAACCATGATCCTCAGATGTCAGCCTCCTGAGTAGCTAGGATTACAGGCATGAGCCACCACACCCAGCTAAAATATATATTTTTTCTAATTTCTTGTATGTTTTCTAATCAAGAGTCATGTGATCTACTGAAGCCATCTGACCCTGGCAGTCTGAAAAGTGAATTTCCCATGTCACCTTTGGATAAGATAGGATAAGACTTCAAGTCTCTGATCAGCCAGGGCTCATATCCCTACTCAATTTGAAGCAAATATAGAAAAGTAATATCCACCTATCAGATGGATTAAGATTAAGGGACTAAAGCCATTTAGGGAAAAATGAAGCAATAGAGATCAGGGAAAATAAAGCATGGAAAAAGTAGCAAAAAAAAAATAAGTGTGTACGCTGGGAACTGAGTAAGAATGTCTTCAAGGAACACATTTACCCTGGAGAAACAAGCTTTTGGGAAAATGACTCACAAAACATGTTTTAAATACTTATTTCAAGGGAGGGCATGGAGTAGATGACAGAATTTGTCCTTTCTTTGAAGGGATGCCAGACATCAAGTTTAGTTAGCAGACTAACTTCAGAATTTTTGGCCTAGTTAATAAAACAATGTAACAGCAGGAATGGCAAATTATACCAGCAGCAGATGAAAAGGAAACACTCATCCTAAGGTAAATTTGAGCCAACCTTCAAACTACTTTTTTTTTAGTAAAGAATTTATTAACATTGATTTTTACATCATATTTCAAATGACGTGCTTAATAAACAAGAAGGGAATCTCTATATACAATCACTGGCACATAGATTTTAGAACATACTTCAGATTAGGTTGATGGTTTGTATATCATAGATACATATTAATTCATGTAATAAAACATTATGTCTATAGAGTTATAAATTTTTATGTCTATGTAGTTGTGTTTATGTTTCCAATATCATGCCCATAGCATTGGGTACGCAAATATTGAGTCCTCGCTCTTGTACTGTTTGGATCTAATAGGTACATATTAAGGATATCATGTGCCTTTTGTTTCTTTGGTCTTATATCACTCAACATGATTCACTCTAGATTCATCCACTGCTCCGCGAATGCCATTATTTTATCTTGTCTGCTGGTTATGTTGAATTCCATTATATATATATGTGTATATATATATATATATATCACATTTTTTTATCCATTCATCTGCAGTAGAGCATCTGGGTTGTTTCCATTGCTTGGCTATTGTGAATAGTGCAGAGATGAACATAGCTGAGCAGGTGTCTTTATCATATCCTCGTTTATGATGTTCAGGATAGATGCCCAGGAGTGGTATGGCAGGGAAGGTCTATTTTCAGTTCTTTAAGAAACCTCCAAATTGCTTTCCAGAGTGGTTGAACTTGTTTATATTCCCATCAGCAGTGCAGTAAGGAGGGCTCCTTTTTCTCCACAAGTCTGCCAGCATCTGTCTTTGTCTAAGTTCAAAATATTGGCCATTCAAATTGGGGTAAGGTGGTATCTTAGGGTTGTTTTTATTTGAATTTCCTTTATGACCATGGATGATGAGAATTTCTCATCCGCTTTTCTGCCATTTTAACTTCTTCTTTTGATAAGTTTCTCTTTAGTTCCCTTGCCCATTTAGTGACTGGTTTGTTGGGTTTGGGGGAGAGGGATTAGTTTCTTCAGTTCCCTGTAGATACTGGATATTAAGCATTTGTCTGATGTATTATTGGTAAATATCTTTTCCCAGTTGGTTGGCTGTCTTTCTACATTAGTAGCTATGCTTTTATCTGTGCAGAAACTTTTTATTTTTAGGCAGTCCTATTTATTGAGTCTCTCTCCAATCTGTTGTGACCCTGGGATTCTATTCAGGAATTTTTTTGCCTGTGCCTATGAGTTCCAGTGTCTCTCCAACTCTATCGTGTAGCAGTTTAAGGTTTCCGATCTGACATTGAAGTCTTAGATCCACTTTGAGTTAATGCTTGTGCATGGCGAAAGGCTCAGATGAATTTTTAGTTTTCTGCATGTGGCTGCCCAGTTTTTCCAGCACCAATAATTGAATAGGCTTGTTTGTTCCACTGTATATCTTTGGCTCCTTTGTCAAATGCAAGTTGACTATAGGTGTGTGGTTTTATTTCTGGATCTTCTATTCTTTTCCATTGATCTTCTCAACCTTCTTTTTTTAAAAGAAAAAAAAAGAAAATATCTGTGATGCTAAAGCACTCATTACGCCTATTATCAGATGTGTTTGTACCTACATCAGGTCCTGTATTGTCTTTCTTTTTGTTTTACTAAGAAATTTTCTTGGTCTCTCTATGTGTTTTAAAATTCCTTTCTGCTACAACATCTAGACTTGATACTGAAGAGTCAGACAGAAAGTCCTCCCTTTTGTAGAACCTCTTGGTGCCTCTCTGGTCACTGATTGAGTAACACATCAAAGGGCATTATGGAGAAGATTGAACAATCTTTTTTTTTTTCAGATCCATTCTTTTTTTGTGTTCACAGAAATAAGTGTCTTTTGAAAACTCAAAGACCCCTAGGAACTTGAACTTGGTTTAAATTGATCTAGTGGACCATTTGGTTTCTCTTTTCTTTGTTTACTGGGATGAAAACATTCTGATAGTTTTTGCTTGCAAAGTGAGAATAAATTGTGATTTAAAGAATATGTGTTTTTTTTTTATTTTTTCCAGTCCTGGGCTTCAGCTCAGGGACTGAGCATTGTCCTTGGACTTTCTCAAGGCTAGAGCTCTACTACTTGAGCCTCAGCACCACTTCTGGCTTTTTTCTATGTATGTGGTACCAAGGAATCAAACCCAGGTCTTCGTGCATGCTAGGCAAGCACTCTACCACTAGGCCAAACTCCCGGTTTTGTTTTGTTTTGTTTTGTTTTTTACTTTCTTAAAAATATTTCAACATTAAATAAATGTTCAGAGAAAAATGACCCTTCCAAGTTCCCACCACCCAACTTTTTCCACAAGAAGATAATCCCTATCATCAGCATGTACAGTCTGCCAGAGATCTTTCTACTTGTGAATTCTCTCTTCTCAGCCAGTGATGTTTAATGTCTATCATGATGCCAACACCATGGGGTTTTGAATCGCTTAACTTTATAATTATTCTTGAAGCCAAGCAGGATTTGCTTCCAACTTTGTTCTATTCCAAATTTATTTGAGCTCTTTAGTTCTATCCTCTCTTCTTTTCACTTGGAAACAGCAAAACATTTATTCACCCACTATTCAGAGGATGTTCAGAGACTTGTTCCATCTCAATATATAAGGTTCTGATTCATTCTTCTTTTTTTTGTCAGTCCTGGGATTTGAACTCAGGGCCTGAGCACTGTCCTTGAGCTTCCTCAAAGCTACAACTGTACCACTTGAGCCACAGCACCACTTCTGGCTTTTTCCTATGTATGTGGTACTGAGGAATGGAACCTGGGTCTTCATGCATGCTAGGCAAGCATTCTTCCACTAGGCCAAACTCCTAGCCTGACTCATTCTTTTTAATAGCTTCATAATGTAGCTCAAGGCCTCAAATCCATGCATTTATATGATTTGTTTTCCATTCCTTCAGCTCTGAAGTTTGTCATTTTAGCTCAACACTGGCAGCCAGGTGCCACTTTTCTATTCCATTTGCTCAGAGTTGATTTGTGGGCCCAAGAGAGTTCACAGGGGGCAAGGATTCAGATAGCCACAGCCTTATCTTTCACTGCAAGGAAATGTGCTCTACAAATAGCAAATGCAAAGACAGAGCTTGGTATTAATTTTGCCTCCAGTAGCTTCCAACAATACATGAAGGAATTCTCTATGAAAAAAAGCATCATTTTGATTAGGGAGAAGAAGGGGGTGCCTGAGGGACCAGCTGCATACTTGAAAGTCTGCTCCGGGGTCTATGGCAACCCCCTTTTGTATTTGGGTTCATTGACATGGGGCTGTTCTGAAATTTCCCCCTACAATGCCTCCAGAGGTTTTGAAAATCATGTGGACCACCATCAATGGGGCAAGAAAATCAGTTATGTGTATTCATGTCTGCTTTGAACAATCAAGCCATTCTTAGGCTAGGGGTAAGGGGAGAAAACAGCCTTGTGCCAAGCTTTTTTTATTGCAGAGCTCAGTCAAACCACAAAGAAGGGCTGGGTCCTGTCTGCCCTGAGCCATCTTTGAGGCCTGTGTAAGGAGCCGACTTCCTCTGTGCAGGCAAAGTGGCAGCAGCTGTTGGTTGTGGTGAACACTGGCTGTCTCCATAGCAACCACTGTGAACAAGACTGTGGAAATACGGGAATGGCCCTTGGGTCTCCTAGCCTGGCTACGATTGTGCCTGCGGCTTTTAATTGGCCCCTTGAGTACCAGCAGGGGTGGGAAACTGGTATAACTCCTGGGTTAGCCCCCAGGTTGTGACCCCAAAGTTTACAACCCTGAGGCCAGGTGACTTTGTGTGGCTCTTCTGAAATGACATGGGGACTGATGCTGTGTGTCTGAAAGGTCTAGGCTGAAGGAGAGAGCTTTGTTTAGTGTGTGATTTATTTTCTTGGCAGTAGGCTTTAGAGATTGTCTAGTTTTTATGTTTGTTTTGTTACAAAATAAGAAGCCACAGGGAAAATAGCCATTTAGTTATTATTGGTAGTACTGTAGTGTTCATTTGATACTGCTAGGTACATGTCCCATTTAAAGACAAAAGCCCTGAGAATTGTCATTTTTGTGGTGTGGATCTGGCTTCAGTGTGTCCCCAGAGGCTTCTATGCTGAAAGCTTGGAGTTCAGCTGTCGATGCTAGGAAGTGATGGGACCTTAAAAAGGTAGTGTGAGCTGGGCACGGAGGCTCATGCCTGTAATCCTAGCTATTCAGGAGGCTGAGATCTGAGGATCAAGGTTCAAGCCAGCCTGGGCACAAAAGGACCTGAGACTATTATCTCCAATTAACCTCTAGAAAATGGGAAGTGAAGCTTGGCTCAAGGGTAGAGGGATAGCCTTGAGCTGAAGAGCTCAGGGACAATGCCCAGTCCCAGGAATAGGATGATGGAAGGAAGAAAGAAAATAAAAGAAAAGAAAGAAAGAAAGAAAAGAAAAGATAGTGTGAAGTCAGGCGCAGAGGCTGATGCCTGTGATTCTAGTTAGTCTGGCAGCTGAGATCTGAGGACCCTGGTTTGAAGCCAGCTCAAGCAGTAAAGTCACTGAGACTTCTATCTCCAGTTAACCATCAAAAAGTCAGCAGTGGGAGCTGAGGCTCAAGTGGTACAGTACCATCCTTGAGCTAAAAAGCTAAGGGACAGCACCCAGCCACTGAGTTCAAACTCCAGTACTGGTACAGTGTCCCTGGCATGCCTTTCTTTGTATTTATAGAAATTGTCACCTCAAAATAAACTACAGCTTTCATCAGTCAGTGTTTATAAATGATAATACAGATTCAATATCCCTAATTCAAAATTCCCAAATCCCAAATGCTCTAAAACTCTTGAGTATTTATCTGATGCCCACGGTGGGAAATTCTACATCTGACATGTGATGTGTGGCTGCCAAAACACAAGTGCACTGGAAATACCATGTACAATGTTAGGTCCTATGTACAATGTGTAAAAGGGACATAGATGAATTTTGGAATTCATCTTGGGTCTTCTTTAAAAGATATCTCATTATCAATATGCAAAGATTCCAAAATCTAAACAAAAGATCAGACATCAGAGTTACTTTTGGTCCCGGTCATTTCAGATAAGGGATATTCAACCTGCATTTTAGAATTTCCAATCATCAGATGCACAGGTAGCCATTTAAGAACAGGTTGGCTCTAGGAAAGTAAGGAGAGGGATCACAGAAATGGAGAGACAAAAGGTGAACAAATGCAGCAGTGGTCCTCACTGGAAATTATATTAAAAGTGAATTGTACAACTTATGGGTGGGGATGGGAGCAAAAAACTAGGAGAAGATGAGGATAGGGGTGACATTGTCCAAAAAGAAATTTACTATTTATCTGACTTATGTAACTATAACCTCTCTGTACCTCACCTTTACAGTAATAATTTTTAATTAACTAATTTTTAAAAAGAACATATTTGGACAGTTATTAGAGCCAGTTGAGAAAATTCTAACAAGGAATAAAGAGAAGATGGAATCAGTCATGGAAAATGAGACCAAGACGAGAAGTGAAGTTTTTGTGCCCTCCTGATAATAATAGCATGTATGGATGGCTTGCTATAGAAATGACATTGTTTTCATGCTTTGTACAAATCATAAACTACACCACCAACTTCAGAAGTTGTTAGCCCTCTTTTACAGAAGAGAAAACTGGAATACAGGTCAATTTAGTAACCTAACCAAGTTTGTGTGAAGGTGAAGAGAAAAGTCAGCCTTGTTCTGAGTTCTTTTCGGATAGCTACATTTACGGTTGGTTTACTTTTCTTTTCTTTCTTTCTTTTTTTAAACCTAAGCATGCCTTAGAACTTTTGTGTACTTTCACAAGCATGTTCAAAGTAATCTCACTGTAATACATGAAAACTGTCATCATGGGGTAAAAGTTACTTGCTTTTGGACAATTGTAACTAATGTGACCCTGGGGTCAAAGGAGTTGTCTATCAAGTGTGCTGCTTGTTAAAAGGAAAAATATTTATCAATGTAATATGAGCCTAAACTCTAGTAAACTGCTCTTTCCCTTCAGCCTAACTGTGGGCAGAGTCACAGTTGAGGCAGTTCTGAGATCACCTGACTCCACAAGCCAAAGAAAAAAGTGTGGGCAGTTTTGAACGCAAACTGCAAAGAAGCTCATCAGATTTGGGTGCAAACAAGTATGTCTAAGAGTTAATCCAAAATACAAATTAGCGAAAAACAGTAAGGAAATGTAAAGAAAGGAATGTTAAGGAGGAAAAAAGGCCTTGGGAAAGGAATTAAGGAAACAAAATCATTTCCTATGGATAAGAAAGGATTTGGAAAGTAAAAATTATCTTAGACACGAAGGAGACAAACCCCAGAATGTTTGAGTGTGTAGCAGATGGTATGAGTATATCTTAAAAGATAGAGCTTATGAATAAAGTTGGTATGTAATTAAGTTGGCTGTGATTTAAATTGTCTCAAGATTAATACACTGAGATAAAGCAGGCATGTCATTCTTTTTTCTCTCTCTCTCTCTCTCTCTCTCTCTCTCTCTCTCTCTCTCTCTCTCTCTCTCTCTCTCTGTGTGTGTGTCTGTGTCTGTGTCTCTGTGTCTGTCTGTGTCTCTGTCTCTCTCTCTTTCTTTCTTTGGAATGAGTTCAAAGCCAGCCCAGGTAGAAAAGTCCCACTGAGGCTCTATCTCCTAATTAACCCCCACCAAAGAGCCAGGCTGGAAGCATGGCTCAAGACTATCTCTAATTAACCAGCCATATGCTGTGGCTCAAAGTGGTAGCTTGCCTTTAGCAGAAGTGCTCAGGGATAGTGCCCAGGCCTTGAGTTCAAACGCGGTGAGAAGCCATCTCAGGAACAAGTCCAGCCAGGAGATGGGGCCCTGTCCTAAATGGAGCCACTCTACACTCGTTCCTTCAAAATTAAGGAGAACCAGGAGATCAAGAGAAATAATACGCTTGCCTGTCTAATGCCCATACCTGTCTACTTTCTAGCTTACATTGACCTGGGGAATAAGGCCGCAGTCTATCCTTCAGATTCCATCTTTAGATACATAAAAAGATGGAGCAGAGAGGGGACAGGCAACTTACATTCTTGCCTTTGTTGCCTGCAATTTGTATTTATAGTAAGTCTTCTGCTCAGGACAGTTAGCCTTGGTAGCTTCCTGGGTCTCCCATGTATACTCTACAATCCAGACATCTACCAAGGCCTCCCATCAGGCCCTTAGCCACTCCAATCCAGTGCTAGTCTCTAACTGGTTATTCTCAACCAGTCTACTAAACTCTCCTCTGCCCAGTTGCCAAAAAACCCTAGACACTTCCTTTCCACATGGGAATTCCTCTTTCCCTGTAACAGGCCACAACTGAGTTTCTGCTCCAAACAGAATTTTCCTGGTTTGTGCTCAGGGTGTGTTTTCCTCTGTAATTCATATCAACTGGTCCTGCCTCCTTGTTAGCCTTTTGCCTGATCTCACCTTTTTCAAATGTTTCTCTTTAACAGGGTAAGAGCCCTCACTCAGGACACTACCTAGAAGGAAGTCAAGTCCATCCTATTATTGCAGGAAACTAGAGGGCTTTATTCATACCCCCCTGCCCTGCCAGTGCACACCTAAAACCTGAAGACCCCAGTCCCAGTGACTCCTTGATGCCCACATGTCAGCAGGAAGTAGTCAGAAAAGGCCATGACATCCCTCAATGTTTTATGCCCTTTCAGTGTTTCAAATGATGAGAATTTGCATGATAGAAATCTGCTTTGTTCTTAGATCTTATGTTGCTCACCTCTCAACCCAATATATTTTTTCACATATTTTTATTGTAATTAATAGAAGGGTTACATTACATTCACCAGATAGAAAGTGCATTACTTCACATACATTGATACCCTTTCTCATGTCTTGGTCCCCATTTTCCTCCCCCACCCCCACCCCTCATCTTATTTTCCCCCTTTCCTATCTGATTTCAAATAACCAAATACACATATATACAATGTATCAGATAACAAGGTGAAATATTGTAACAATATGAGATAACCAAGGGACAGCAAAAGAGATGAGAGATAACATAGTACATTAAGGACAACAATCACTCATTATATGGCTTTTGTTTCTATATCCTGGTGGTCCTTTCATTTAACGTCATACTATATGGCCTTATGAATCTAGGTTTTGTTCTATTGTAAATCTCCGCTAGGAGAGCCCAAGGTTTCTACTGATTATGACAAATGAGGGAAACCATTGAGCCTATGTTCCTTTGAGTCTGGCTTACTTCATTTAATATGTTTTTTTCTAAGTCTTTCCATTTCCTTACAAACGGGGCGATGTCGTTCTTTCTGACTGCAGCATAGAATTCCATTGTGTATGAATACCACATTGTGTATAAATCCACTCATCGACTGAGGGGCATCTGAGTTGGTTCCATATCTTTGCTATGGTAAATAGTGCTGTAATGAATAATTCAACACATCAACAGGAGCAAGGAAAGAATCACATGATTGTCTCAATAGATGCAGAAAAGGCATTTGACAAGATCCAACACCCCTTTATGTTAAAAGCTCTGGAGAAATTAGGAATCCATGGAACATTCATCAGTATAATAAAGGCTGTGTATGACAAACCCAAGCTAGCATTATACTTAATGGCGAAAAGCTAAAGCCATTCCATCTAAAATCAGGAACGAGAAAAGGATCTCTCTCCACTCCTCTTTAACATAGTATTAGAATTCCAGAACAATAAGGCAAGAAGCAAGCATAAAGGGGATCCAAATAGGGAAAGAGGAAGTGAAACTTTCCCTCTTTGCCGATGACGTAATTATGTATTTAAAGAACCCTATAGACTCCACTCCCAAGCTGCTTGAACTGATTCAAAACTTTGGCAAGGTAGCAGGGTATAAAATTAACCCTCAAAAAATCAACCGCCTAATTATACCCTGCTACCTTGCCAAAGTATAAAATTAACCCTCAAAAATCAGCCGCCTTCCTATATGCCAACAATGAGAGGAATGAGGCAACAGTCAGGAAAGCAACTCCTTTTGCAATAGCCTCAAAAAAAATAAAAATAAAATAAAAAAATAAAGTACCTAACTTAATTAAGAATGTAAAGGACCTTCTCGACGAAAACTGAGCACTTTAAAACCCTGAAAAAGGAAATTAAAGCAGAACTGAGGAAATGGAAAAACCTCCCAGGCTCCTGGATTGGAAGAATTAACATCATGAAAATGGCAATCCTGCCAAGGGCTATCTACAAATTCAACGCAATACCCATCAATGTCCCAATGTTTTTCTTTAAAGAAATAGAAGAGGCAATCCAAAATATCATATGAAATAATAGAAGATCCCGTACAGCAAAAACAATTCTTAGCAGAAAGAACAGCATAGGAGGAATTTCAATACCAAAGTTTAGACTCTATTACAGAGCTGTAGTGACCCAAACAGCTTGGTACTGGCACAAGAACAGGCCTGAAGACCAATGGAATAGAACTGAGGACCCAGATATTAACCCACAGACGTATGGCCACCTAAACTTTGATAAAGGAGCCAAAAAACAGAATGGAAGAAAGATAGCCTCTTCAACACGTGGTGCTGGCAGAACTGGTTAAGCACATGCAGAAAACTAAAGTTGGATCCTTCTTTGTCACCCTGCACCAGGATTAACTCCAAATGGATCAAAGACCTCGAGGTAAAAGCAGATACACTGAAAACTTTACAAGAAGGAATAGGAGATACATTAGGTATCCTTGGCACAGATCGATATTTTCTTAATAAGGACCCAATAAATCTGGATAAGTGGGACTGCATTAAACTGCAGAGCTTCTGTATGGCAAAGGGCATAGCTAGCAAATTAACTAGAAAGCCTACAGAGTGGGAGAAGATCTAACAGAAAAAGGCCTCATATCTAAAATATATCAACAGCTCAAAAAATTGAATCACTCCAAAACTAATCTTCAAAGAAACAACCATCCCATTAAAAGATGGGCCAAAGACTTAAAGAGAGTCTTCTCTGAAGAAGAAATAAGAATGGCCTATTGACACGTGAAGAAATGCTCTACATCTCCGGTCATAAAAGAAATGCAAATCAAAACAACGCTAAGATTCCACCTCACTCCAGTTAGAATGGCCAGGATCAGGAAAACTAATAACAACAGATGCTGGAGGGGATGTGGCCAGGAGGGATCACTACTACACTGTTGGTGGGAGTGCAAACTCGTTCAACCACTATGGAAAGCAGTGTGGCAGTTCCTCAAAAGACTAAACATAGAACTCCCCTATGACCCAGCAATTCCACTACTTGGCATTTACCCAACCATCCAGAAACAAGACATACTAAATCCACTAGCTCAACTCAATCTTTTTTATGTATCCAAAGACCCTATAGGAAGGACTTGCCTCCTCCCCCTAGGGGAGGCCTTTCCCTAAAAGGGAGAGACAAGTGTCTTATGTATCTAGGAGAAGCCTCTCCCTAGAGGGCAGAGGAAAATATCTTAGGCTTCTAAAGATGGACTATGAAGGATAGACTACGCCTTATTCCCCCAAGTGAAGCAAAGCATAAGCGCATGCTCTCCTGCTTGCTCACAGGCAGGCCACTTTGACCTGGGATCAATGGAAAGTCTCCTCATCCCTGGTAGAGCATTCCACTCTGAGCCTGGTCAAGGACACGTCCCTTGGCTCCCAGGAGACCACAATCCCTCACCCAAGGTGGAACATTCTATTCCTGGCCTAGCCAGACGTCATCCTTGGCTCCCAAGAGACCAGAGCCAAGTATTTATTTTCTACTTCTTTGTTAAGCCCTATATAAAATGGCCCCCAAATCCAATCCATTGCACAACCCCCAAACCTGTGGAAAGGTCTGTACCGCTCGCTGGCAGTAAACAGTCATATCCTGATGATGATAAATTCTGGCCTATTCCTTTCCCTTCACCTCCATTCTGTTAACATCAGCTTTAAAGCTGTGCCTCATCTCAACCCATTCCATTTGGTAAACAATGGTTTTGACCTCTTAAAACTACTCCATTTTGAGTATAAATGCTTTACATCTTTCTTATGCAAGTAAATAATCACAGGCTGGACAAACTAATAATTTAATTAGGCAAATAAAATACTACTAGTTATAAACATACCATATTAAATATAAAGCATGTGGAAACATAGGCATATCAAACCCCTATGAGAAAAATCAAGCCCATGAATTTGTTGAACACGCAGACCCAGTGATTGATGCGACTCTCACCTGAATTATATAAAAAGTGTACACTCCAAGACTGAGAGGTGGCAGGTACACCAAACCATCAGTTCACTCATCACAAACCAGGTCTAGAAAACTGCCAAATGAACAGTTCCTACTGCCACTGCCACACCACCCACGTCAAACTG
The DNA here is from genome assembly GCF_031878675.1 of Megascapheus bottae. NCBI lineage: Eukaryota > Metazoa > Chordata > Mammalia > Rodentia > Geomyidae > Megascapheus > Megascapheus bottae. The sequence goes on along the minus strand of NC_143511.1, from coordinate 590,271 downwards.
ATACTGGAAACAACCAAATACCCAGATCCGGGTCAGCATTTGTCAACTCTGCCTCCTACGTAGTTTGCCACACCTTTAACTGCCCAGAACCTTTGTACTTCGTACCTGGTCCCCAACAGAAGCATTTATATGAATCATATCAGTGCACTCTCTCTCTTCCAGCACAGCCTTTTTAATCCCTATAGCTGTAAAATGTGATGTGTTATCTAAGAGTCAATATCAGTAGTTAAGACAGGAATAAAAGAATTTGTAGCTGTATGTCAATGACTCATTTATAATCTAATCCTAGCAACTCAGAAGATTGAGATCTGAGGATTGTGGTTTACAGTCAGACCAGGAAGACAAATTTGAGACTTTTCTTTTTCAATACCAGTACTAGGGCTTCAACTCAGAGCCTGGGTGCTGTCGCTGAGCTTCTGTGCTTACAGCTAGAGCTTTACCACTTGAGCCATAGCTCTACTTGCAGCCTTTTAGGTGATTAATTGGATAAGAGTCTCACAGACATTCCTATCCAGGCTGGCTTTAAATGATGATCCTCAGATCTCAACCTCCTAAGCAACTAGGATTACAGGCAAGAGCCACTAGTGCCTAGCCTGAATTGTTATCTCCAATTAACCTGCAGAAAGCTGGAACTGGAGATGTGGCTCAAAGAGTAGAGTGCCAGCCTCAAGTGAAAGACCACCAAGCTGTGTGTTCAAGCCCCAGTACTAGAAGAAAAAAAAAGAACCTGTGGTATCAATGACCTAGGCTATCAAGTGATCTCAGTAGTATTTTGTGAATTAGCAGCAATAAAATTGATGTAGGTTGTAGATTTGTTGTTATTCAAAAAATTCTAACATTGTGGAAAGATACAAGTATGTCTGTTTGTGTTTCTGACATAGCTCACTTAGGACAGAATTTTGGTTGCTGCATTTCCCTCCCTCCCTCCTTCCCTCCCTCCTTCCCTTCCTGTTTTCTTTCCTTCCTTCCTTCCCCTTCCTCCTCTGGATCAAATTCCCACATGACAAGCAAGCTCCCTACTACTGCATCCTACTTGACTTTTTATAGTTGACATGTGGCTTAGAGAATCAATCAAGGTAAGTCAGCCCACCCCACCTTTGTTAACAATGGTTAAACTAGTACCTACATTTGTGGGTTGAGTTCCGAACCCATGGATGCCTCTTCAGGGATAAACACCATTAAGTTTTGATTGTGTCCTTGTTGAAGTTTGCTGTGCATTTTTCTATGTCTGCAGTTCACAAGTATATTTAAATTTGAAGTTTGTGATTTTAAAGTTTGTAATATGATATTTGACATTTGTAGCAGAACACAAATACCAACCACTACCACACCATTTTAGACAATTAAAAAATTATACTTCTAGGTTTTCTTTCCTTCAATTCTGTGTATTTTATTTTTAAATTTCAGTGCCTATTTCCATGTCATCTAATCAGTGTTTAATATTGATTAACTATAATTATCTTTCGAATTTTGTACTTAGTATACTGTAGATACTTTCTCATATTGGTAGGACTGCATATTTTGGCAAAATGTATCTTTAGAATCAGGTGTGGTGGCATACACTCACAATCTCTGCTCTCTAAACCTATGAACTTGAGGTCATGTTGGGCTACACAAAGAGTTCCATATTAGCCTGGACTCTATAAAAATACCCCATCTCTAAATGACAGCAACAGCAACAACAAAACCCACAAAAATAAAAACAACCAAAACAATCTGCTTTCAAATCAATCCATGATATTCTGTCATTTTATCTTTTTACACAGGAATATGCATCTCTAAAGCAAAACAATTATCTACTAAAAAGCACAATATTTTTAACAAGAATCAGTAATAATTCCTTGACATCATCTAATAGCCAATCTATATTCAACCTTCCCAGTTGTATGAGTGCCTGTCAGGAGATAATCTTATAAAACAAAAAAAGGCATGGGCCAGGAATTTAGCCTAGTGGTAGAGTGCATGCCTAGCATGTATGAAGACCCAGGTTAGATTCTTCGGTACCACATGCAGAGAAAAAAGCCAGAAGTGGTGCTGAGGCTCAAATGGTAGAGCTCTAGCCTTGAGAAAGTCCAAGGACAATGTTGAGGCCCTGAGCTCAAGCCCAGAACTGGCAAAAAAAAAATGGGCTTGGAGTTTGGCCTAGTGGTAGAGTGTTTGCCTAGCATGCACAAAGAAGTTAATTGGAGATAAGAGTCTCAGGTCCTTTTGTGCCCAAGCTGGCTTTGAACTGAGATCCTCAGATCTCAACCTCCTGAGTAGCTAGGATTATAGACAAGAATTACCTCGCCTAGCGAGTATACTCTATTCTTGTCATAAGTTCATCAATCAGACCTGTTGTTCCAAAGATTCAAGGTGATCTGAGGAAACATTAAAAAATGGAGGTAAAGTGTAATATGAAGAGTCATGTGTGCTTTTTGTGATTGTTTTAGCAAAATTATCTTTAATTGTTGTAATCTCCTTGAGTTTAAATGTTTCTCACTCTTAAGATGATTGGGGCCTTTTTGTGGGCTTCCTGGGCAAGGATAAAAACTAAATACTCGGCTGGGAGTTTGGCCTAAGTGGTAGAGTGCTTGCCTAGCATGCACAAAGCTCTGGGTTCAATTGCTCAGTACCACATACATAGAAAAAAAAAAGCCAGAAGTGGTGCTGTGGCTCAAGCAGTAGAGCTCTAGCCTTGAGGAAAGCCTAAGGACAGTGCTCAGGCCCTGAGCTCGGACCTCAAGACTGGTCAAAAAAACCCAAAAAACCAAAAAAACAAAACAAATAACAACAACAAAAACCCCTGAATACTCAAGCTGGGCGCGATGGCTCCTGCCTGTAATCCTGGCTACTCTGGAGGCTGAGACTGGAGGATTGCAGTTCAAAGCCAGCTCGGGCACAAAATGACCTGAGACTCATCTCCAATTAACTTCTAGAAAACGGGAAGTAGAGATAGGGTGGTAGCCTTAAGCTGAAGAGTTCAGGGACTGAGCCCAGGCCGAGTTCAAGCCCCATGAACCACAAAAGAAAAACAGCTCTAAATACTCAAAAGGGTGACAGAGTGTAATAGTTGAAATAAAAGTGAAAGACACAATTTAAGCTTAAAGAAAGAAACACCCTTAAAAGCTACACATAAAAGAATAAGAGAGGGCCGGGAGTTTGGCCTAGTGGTTAAAGTGCTTGCCTAGCATGCATGAAGACCCAGGTTCGATTCCTTGGTACCACATTCATAGAAAAAAGCCAGAAGTGGTGCTGAGGCTCAAGTGGTAGAGCTCTAGCCTTGAGAAAGTCCAAGGACAGTGCTCAGGCCCTGAGTTCAAGCCCAGGACTGGCAAAAAAAAAAAAAAGAATAAGAGATAATGAGATATCAGCAATATGCTAAGTCAGACATATGAGCTCACTGGGGTTAAGAGATGCCTCAAACATAAGGCCATATAGTATGAAGCTAATTGAAAGGACCTCCAGGATATTGAAACAAAAGCCATATAACGAATGATTGTTGTCCTTAATGTACTATGTTGTCTCTCATCTCCTTTGCTGTCCCTTGGTTATCTCATATTGTTATAGTATCTCACTTTGTTATCTGATATATTGAATTTATTTGTATTTGGTTATTTGAAATTTGATAGGGAAGGGGGGGAAACCAAGACAGAGGGGGGGTGTGGGGGGGAGGGAAATGGGTACCAAGACATGTGAAAGGGTATCAATGTATGTGAATTAATGCACCTTCTATCTGGCAAATATCATGTAACCCTTTTACTAATTACAATAAAAAATGCAAAAAAAAAGAAAAAAGAGATGCCTCAAACAGCTTTTATATCCTTCACAATGCATGAGAACATTTTCTTCATTACATTTTGAATTTAGTTACTTTTGGAAGGGCTAGTCTAAGGGACTCCAACTCAGGATCCTTTCAAGTGCTGGAATTACAGGTATGCATCACCACACCTGGCTTGACTCCACTTTGATTGTGAAATTACCCTTTCAAACAGTTCTCTCTGAACTATTTGGCTATAATTTTTTTTTTTGCTTTGTCGCTTAATGCTGTGATGAGATTTATCTCACTGGATTCAATTTGATTCCACACAGGGGAAAAGTGATATACAACTCCAAGTCATTATGAATATTCTTTGTTCTTTTTTTTTTTTTGCCAGTCCTGGGCTTGAGCTCAGGGCCTGAGCACTGTCCTTGGACTTTCTCAAGGCTAGAGCTCTACCACTTGAGCCTCAGCACCACTTCCGGCTTTTTTCTATATGTGGTACGGAGGAATGGAACCCAGGTCTTCATGCATGCTAGGCAAGCACTTTAACCACTAGGCCAAACTCCCGGCCCCTATTCTTTGTTCTTTACTCTTGTAAGTTTAAAATGTAAGAAACAAAATTTTTTTTCTTTTTTTGGGGGGGGGGGTCATGGGACTTGAACTCTGGGCCTGGGCCCTGTCCCTGAGCTCTTCAGCTGCCTTACCCCTTGAGCCACAGCCCCACTCCCAGTTTTCTGGTCATTAATTGGAGATAAGAGTCTCATGGACTTTTTTTAGTGCCTGGGCTGGCTTTGAACCATGATCCTCAGATCTCAGACTCTTGAGTAGCTAGGATTATAGGCATGAGTACCCCCACCTCCAAGAAACAAAGTTTCTTTTCTGATCATGCCTATTTAAAGTTCTGGATGCTTCCTGTTCTTATCCATATTCTTTTTGTTGTTGCTGTTGTTTGTTTTTAAGATTTGGGAGTTTCTCTTTTATTGTTTCATTGAACAGGTTTTCTATATTTTTAGACAGCCACCCTGTTCTCTTAACATTATCCTTAAGTTTGGTCTAACAATCTTTGTGCAAAGTTCTACTATAACTTCTTATTTTTTATATTAGCAATGAATGCTAATTCATTAACCTTGACTTAAAGTTTTGATACTGATCTTTTCTCCTATGGATACTTTCAACTTGTTTTTTACACTTGATTTTTTTTGCCAGTTCTGGAGCTTGAACTCAGGGCCTGGGTACTGTCCTTGGGCTTTTTGCTAAGCTAGCAGTCTACCACTTGAGCCACAGCACCTGGCCCTTATACTTGATTTTTGATCTCTTCATTTCCCAGATTTCTATTTGGTTTCCTTTCAAAATTTTATCTATTCACTGAAATCTTCTTTGTACTGTCTTTCTTAATTCATCAATTTGCTTGTATTTGCTTTGACATTACTGATTAAGTTTTAAATTAGCCTTTTGAATTTTTGTCCAATATTTCATCTACTCTGTTATTTCTGTTTTTATTTACTGAAGAGTTATGAACTATTAAAGAGATGATACGTTTTTTAAAGTCCCTGTGTTTCTATATTGAGATTTGCTCATGTGTTGGGTTGGAAATCCCTTTTTGTATGTGCGGGTTGTTTAGTAAGTGGATTTCTCATGAGATTGAATCCCCGGTACTGCTTACAGAGTACAAAACAAAAATTTTAATAAACAGAACCTGGAATAATCCAGCTATAGAAATAAAATCAATTTAAAAAGTGCTATAACACCACTATCCTTAGGAAAAAAGGCAAAAATATACTCACAAGACAATATATTGGAAATGAACTTTATAATTTGGAGGGAGGTGGGGGGAGTGGGAGAAAAATGGAAGGGATAAGAATGTTCAAGAAGAAATCACTTACTTTACACATATGACTAACCCCTCTGTACATCACCTTGACAATATATATATATATATATATATATATATATATATATTACAGTTTTGGAGCTTGAACTCAGGGCCTGGGTACTGTCCTTGGGCTTTCTCAAGGCTAAAGCTCTACCACTTGAGTCACAACAACACTTTTTCTATGTATGTGGTACTGAGGGATTGAACCTGGGTCTTCATGCATGCTAGGTAAGCACTCTACCACTAGGCCACATTCCCAGCCCTGATAATAAACTTTTTTAAAAAGGCAAGAATGAACCCAGATGTTAAATATTAATAAAGGCAAGAGAAATTATAAGACAATAAATTATCCTGTTGCTGATGGCTGACTCTTGTAATCCTAACTACTTAGGAGGCTGAGATCCAAAGAGTACAATACCAAGCCAGCCTTAGCAGGAAAAGTCCATGAGGCTTGTATTTCCAATTAACCACAAAAAGTAGGAGTAGCTCAGGGGCATCACCTAGGCCTAAAGTTCAAGCTCCATTACCAATACTAAATAAATCAGCTAGAAAGGGATGGGGTAGGGAAAGGTATAAAAGAAGGTAAAGGAGAAAAAGACAAAAACAAGGTGAAGCCAAGTGCTGGTGGTTCACATCTGTAATTCTAGCTAATCAGGAGACTGAGATCTGAGAACGTGGTTCAAAACCAACCTGGCATCAAAGTCCATAAGATTCTTATCTACAATAAACCACCAGAAAAGTGGAAGTGGTGCTGTGGCTCAACTGATAGATCTCTAGCCTCAAGAAAGCCCAAGGACAGTGCTCAGGCCCGGAGTTCAAGCCCCATGACCGACAAATTTTTTTTTAAATGTGAGAATATGAGCAAGAGATAAAATATTCAAACATTTTTGTTTTGTTCTGTTTTGTTTTTGCTAGTCCTGGAGCTTGAATTCAGGGCCTGAGCACTGTCTTTGGGCTTTCTCAAGGCTAGAGATCTACCACTTGGGCCACAGCACCACCTCCAGTTTTTTTCCTGTGTATGTGGTACCAAGGAATCGAACCATGCTAGGCAAGCATTCTACCACTAGGAAATTAAAATTACATGAATTAATAAAAAGGTAAAAAGAGTGAAAGAGAAAAATGGAAGGAATTTATTTCCTAGATCTCCAATAGTAGAATCTGCCAAGCAGAGAGGATTTGTGTGCCACAGCTCTGGTCCATTCTAATTCCTCTCCATTACCACTGTCTAGGTTGGGACTCTATGCATGCTGATGGCCAGGTTGGCCAAGTTGTGCTGGCAATAAGAGGGCTGCATTCATTCCACAAGCTTCCCTTTGTTGCATATTAGGAGTCATTACTGGCTAAGCAGGTTCTCATTCAATCTAGAGGCTGCCAGTTTGTATAACCAGTCGTTACACAAGTATGAACCAGTGTCCCTCAAATAAATAAGAGAGCTGGGGAAGCAAGAGAACACTGAGATCTGCACTGGAATTGGAGAAGCAAGAGAACCTGACACTTTGCCATTCAGCTTACATCTATCCAGACAAGCCAATCAAAAATAGAAAATGTTTAAGTAAAACCAAAATATACTCTATTCACAATAGTCAAGCGATGGAAACAACCCAGATGCCCTACTGCAGATGAATGGATACAAAAAATGTGGAATATATATATAATGGAATTCTACATAGCCAACAGACAAGAAAAAAAATGGCATTCAATGGGAAGTGGATGAAACTAGAGTGAATCATGTTGAGTGAGGTAAGACAAGACCAAAGGAACAAAAGGCACATGGTATCTTTAATATATGGTTATTAGATCCAAACAGTACAAGAGCGAGGACTCAATATTTGCATACCTAATGTTATGGACATGATATTAGAAATATATACACAACTACATAGACATAAAAATGTATGACTCTATAGGCATAATGTTTCTATTTCGATTAATATATATCTATGACATATAAACCTTCAGCCAGTGATTGTATATAGATTCCCTTCTTGAATACTTGTTTGTTAAACACGTCATTTGAAATATGATGTAAAAATCAATGTTAACAAATTCTTTAATAAAAAAATGCACTTAATGTACCTAATCTACCACATATAGCTTAACCTCACCTACCCTAAACATGCTCAGAATACTTACAATTAGCCTATGGCTGGGCAGAATCATTCAGAATAAAGTCTATTTCATAATGAAGTGTTGAATATCTTTTTTAATTAATTAATTTATTTTTAAATTTATTTATGAGTTCTTTTTATTGTAATTAATAGAAGGGTTACAGTTATATTCGCCAGATAGAAGGTGCATTACTTCACAGACATTGATACCCCTTCTCATTGTTTTTGTTTCCATTTCCCTCCCCTTCTCTTTCCTATTTCAAATAAACAAATAAACGTATTTAGTATCTTTTTAAATTTTATTTAATTGTTGGGGTGATATACAGAGGGGTTCTAGTTACATTCATCAGATAGTGGGTACATTACTTCCTGATGCAGTACTGAATATCTTATGTGACTTATTGAACACTGTATTAGAAGTGAAAATAGAATTATTATAAGAGAACACCTTCACACCAGTATATAGTTGCAAACTGGTAAGCCAAGCTGTCACAAACTTGGTATTCTTATATTTAGATTTATTCGCCCATGGTGCAAGTTGACAGTGTAGGAGAGATCATGTTGGTCCGAAGGATTTCTTACTCACTTTGTAGCAGTGGATTTCTAAGGACCTGATGTCATGGCACATGACAGAAATGCAAGAAGACAAGAGGAGATATGCAATGGATCTAAGGCCTTTGCTTAGGATGGTCACAGCCTCACTTTTGTGTACATGTCAGTGGTCATACAGATCACCAAGGCCAAGCCCATAGATGGAGAGGCAAACTCTGACTCTCCAACTGGAATGAAATCCAACCCTGCTGGAATTCTCTCCAGTGGACACAAAGAGAGACAAGACTCAGGGAGGAGTCATATAGCATGGTTGAATGAAGGGGAAAGGGATCAGGCAGTGATTCCTGAGAAAGGTTTATTTAGTTTCAAAGGCCAAACTTGCTGGGCAGTTGGATGTGAAAATCTCCATTTTAAAAAGACCCAGCTCAGATTAAAACCATGATGAGGTTATTTTTTAAATTTTTTTTTTATTGGTGGGTTACTGGGCTTGAACTTGGCCTGGGCGCTGTCCCTGAGCTCTTCAGCTCAAGGCTACCACCCTACCCTTGAGCCAAGCCCCACTTCCTGTTTTCTAGAGGTTAATTGGAGATAAGAGTCTCGGGTCCTTTTGTGCTGGGCTGGCTTTGAACCTTTGATTCTTAGATCTCAGCCTCCTGAGTAGCTAGGATTACAGGCATGAGCCACTGCGCCCGGCTATGATGAGGTTTTGTAAGAGTTTAATCACTGCCTTTCTAGGATCTAACTCTGAAAAAATGAAACTGGACTCCTTTCTTGCTTCTAAGGTGAGACCTTCTTTCTTAGTCCCTGTCCTCACAATCCTCAAAGGAATACCTTGTCTTCCTTCCCCTGGGAGTGTGTCACCATTCACCCTATTACTAAGGTTTGCTGTGGACAATGTCCCTAGGTGATGCCGCCTTCAAGAAAAAGATAACAGTGGAGCATCTTTGTATTAAACATACATCTTTGATTAGAGGCTCTCTGTGTGGGAATCGCTGACTTGCTGAAGATTCTAGGCATTAGTACATCCCCCAAAGCCCTGAGATTACATCCTCACTGTCATACAAGTGTCCTTAACTGTCCTTCTGTTTTTGTCTCCTCACAGAACAGTATTCTGAGTTTGTTATCTGGCGCAAGGAATCTGAAGCACTCTAAGGGAAATTAGTATCCTCTGTGTATTTCATGAACATCTAATTTAATGAACATTTCACTCTGCAGGTGAGAGAGGTTATACTAGGAGCCTAGAGAGCAAATCAACATCTGTGACTGCATACATGTGTATCTTGCATGGGGCAAGGAGAGAAAAAGAGAGAGAAATAAATGAGGGAGAGCTAGGGGCTAATGAATAAAAGAGAGCTGGAGACCGGAAAGTTTTTTTTTCAGTTGTCTTTCCTGGTAGAAATAATAACGCTATGATCACATTCAGGAAGTATAAGGGCTGTCGGGTGTACCAACCAGAGAACTAATAAGTTAGGGCAGAGATTTATTGGGAGGTCCAAATAAGCCCAAATTGACTAGAGCTTTATAGTGAAAGCATTTGTACTAGGCTTAAAAAAAACAATTAACAAATCAATCTACCTTCTCCACCTTGGCAAATCAATCAAGTTATTTAAGCCTTGTTCTTGGACCTTGGTCTGAAAGCTCAACCTCCAGAAAATCAGGGCTCAAGATTACAATTGTTGGTGATAAACGAAGACTCAATTTCAGTGATTTCAGAAAGAAAGGAGGAGGAAGCTGTGATCACAAATTAGTTTCTCTAATTCAGAGGGAAGACACTGTTGATTAGTTCAGAATAGGAATGATGAAGGAGAGATGGGCTGATCAAAGGGATGAGATACTCTGATTTTCTGTTGGGAGCTGCAGACAGGGTCCTATAGCTGCTGAGAGTGGCCAGGAGTCAACTCTGGATTTCATTCACCTTCTCTTCCTCATTCAGCGTACTCTGTGTTAGCTAGTCTGCTTCAGACCAACAAAGCAGATGTCCTAGTCTAACCAAGGTTGTGAAATGTGCTTGCACTTAGGAAAACCACTGTCTACAATGTATCTTTAGCTGTTACTGACTTTTGTGGTTCCTGAGGAAGTTAAGCAAATATTCTGCTTGTGTGGCTATAATATTGTGTAACAAAGATCATCATCTGCCTGCCTGGTCCTTCCAACCCCATCTTTTGTCTTTCTTTCCTTTATTCCCTATCAGTCTCTTTCAGGTTCTGAAGTGGCATCTGGCATTTTCCTCAAAATAGGCAGAGATCTTTCAGAAGCATGGAATGCTATCTCTTCTTACTGCTTTCATAGTGTGATGTTTCTAGTCATGGGAAAACATCTTTAGCTTTGAAGGGGAGAATGAGCAAGACCAGGCAAGTCTAAGTCAAATTAACCCTTTGTTAGAGTTTTGGATAAAATGTTTAACATATAGCCAGGCACAGTGGCTCACACCTTCTAGCTACTCAGGAGGCTGAGATCTGAGGATTAAGGTTCAAAGCCAGCCTGGGCACAAAGTGACCTGAGTCTCTTATCTCCAGTTAACCTCTAGAAAATGGGAAGTGGAGCTTGGCTCAAGGGTAGGGTGGTAGCCTTGAGCTGAAGAGCTCAGGGACAATGCCCAGGCCCAGGGGTAGGGTGGTAGCCTTGAGCTGAAAAGCTCAGGGATAGTGCCCACACCAAATTCAAGCACTATGACCCACAAAAAAATGTTCATGAGCATGCAAAGCTAAGTAGGATCAGATCAAAAGCTTAAAGTGACCCAAAGGAGAGACAGACAGGATATGAACACAGGGACACCAAATATTATTTGCCCCACTAGACATCAACAGGAGAGAAAAGCAGTCTACTCCCTACAAAGTAACTTAGGCAACAATGATCAGAACCCACAGGGAGAAATGTTACCTAGATTTTTCCTTACTAACAGTCTCTCCCTCTTCATCATCTTTCTTAACATCATCTCTCTCCTGGCTCCTGGCAGCAGTGTCCCCCTAGCAGCCTGGCTGTGATCACTTCAGTGCACTCTACAGACAATATCGACACAGGTCTCCTGACAATGTGCTCCAGATCATTGCATGTTTGCTTCAACCCCCGCCCTCATGCTTCCCACTGCATTCAGAATGCAATGCAGCACCTCATTCTGAGATTTCGGTGATTTCTTGCTGTATCACAAGCCACTTGATTTTACCATTCCTTTGTGCATCATGCTTTAGAGCAAAGCTCAGAGTAGACAGTGTGTCAGGGGAAGGAGATTGACCAAGAATTGGATGCCCCAGCTGACTTTTCCCACCAATCTACTTATTGGTAGTGTGTTCAAAATAGCTTTCTGAAGGTTGATTCTTTCTCAAAAGCAGGGTAGATAAATTTCTTTACATAACACTCAGAGATGAAGTGAGGAGAATTGAGTAGGTATGTACACACACACGACCAACGTTCAAGAAGGAGGAAAAAACAGATAAACAAAAACCATAAAGAAAAAGAGCACTCAAAACATGATGTTCAGGCAATCTAGTTACTAGGTATGAATTAGGTAATGAGTAAGAGTTAGGAGTAAACTGGATGCTGTTAGCTAAATCACACCTGTAGTCGTAGCTACTAAGGAAGCTGAAATCTCAGGATCATCATTCAAAGTCAGTCTGGGCAGAGAAATCCCCGTGAGACTTTTATCTACAATTAACTACTGAAACCCCCAGATGTAGCAATGTGGCTCTAGTGGCAGAGTGTTAGTCTTGAGTGCAAAGAGGCTCAGGGCCAGGAATTCAAGCTCCACGGAGCAAGGGCAGAAGAGGATATGAGAAAAAAACAGGAACATTCCACTTGTGGATATAAGGAGAGTGTAAATGGGGAAAAATTATGGGAAGGAGATGAGGCTATGATTTTAAAGAGAATACTAAAAGACAGATGATAGGATTCAGAAGTGAAATACAAGATAGATGGGAGAGGTTAAAAGGTCTACACTAGAATATACACACTATAAGGCAAAATGCCTGTAGCTGAATTACTTTACTTAAATAAATACATTACTCAAAACAACTGAAGCAAAACAAGAACACAGATAGTTAAATATAACAAATACACATTTCTGATTATTAGTTTCTAGGGGATCACTGCTATTTCTGGGATAGGACTTACCTCTGCTCTCTAGTTCAGCAGGAATACTCAATGCTCAGTCTCCTGGTTCAGCCACCCATTCGCTTTCTAGCTGCAACCAGGCTTCTTACAGCTTAAGTTTTCATAATCTTGAGCTCTCAGACAAAACCCACTAGCCTCACTCAAGATAAATCTATGCTCTACCACTGAACTACCCCCTCAGGCATATATCAACTTTGTGACATAAGTAAGATCATGCCATATGTTTCTCTTTATGGCAGATTTCTCTAAGGATAATGTTTGTCTGTTTTTGTAATAACAACAGAATTTCCTGCTTGGTTATGGCTAAATAGTATTCCATTGTTTAAACACTATACTTTTTCCCCCCCAGTCCTGGGCCTTGAACTCAGGGCCTGAGCATTGTCTTTGGGCTTTCCTAAGGCTAGAGCTCTACCACTTGAGCCTTAGCATGATTTCCAGCTTTTTTCTATGTATGTGGTATGGAGGAATCGAACCACAGTCTTCATGCACGCTAGGCAAGCACTCTACTACCACTAGGCCAAACTCCTGGCCCTAAACACTACACTTTTCTCTTTATCCATTTGGTAGTTAATTGGAAGTAAACATCTCCTGGATTTTCCTTCACTGGGCTGGCTTCAAACTGCAACCCTCAGATCTCAGTTTCCTGAGTAGCTAGGATTAGAAGTGTGAGTCACTGGCACCTGGCTCATTGCCTAATTTCTTGAAACTAATGTTAAATGACTGATTTTTAGCATTTCTTCTTTCTGCCTTATGTACATTTAGGTTTACAATGATTCTCTAAGCATACTTTTGAGTTATAGCCCATTAAATATTTTAGATTTCGAAATGAGAAATAATGAGCCTGGTGCAGTGGCTCCCTCCTATAATCCTAGGTACTCAGGAGGCTGACATCTGAGGATCAAGGTTCAAAGCCAGCCCAGATACAATTAACCCCTAGAAAACAGAAAGTGAGGCTTGGCCCCAGGGTAGAGCGGTAGCCAGAGCTTAAGAGCTCAGGGACAACTCCCAGGTCCAGGGGTAGGGTGGTAGCCTTGAGCTGAAGAGCTCAGGGACAGTGCCCAGGCCAAGTTCAAGCCCCATGACCAACGAGAGAGAGAGAGAGAGAGAGAGAGAGAGAGAGAGAGAGAGAGAGAGAGAGAGAGAGAGACAGACAGACAGAGAGAGACAGACAGACAGACAGACAGAGAGAGAGAGACAGAGAGAGAGAGACAGAGAGAGAGAGAGAGAGACAGAGAGAGAGAGAGAGACAGAGAGAGAGAGAGAGAGAGAAATAATGAATCTTAGTTTCCTTTGCCATAAACAAAAGCTAGATTGCATGGAAGATCTAAATATGTAGAATAAAACAACTCTTGGGGCAAACATTAAAAAAATTATTATTATGAAGGTGATATACAAAGGGATTACAATTACATGAGCCATGAGCATTTTTCCCTTGGTACAGAGTCTTCACTTTCTCTCTCCCAGTTTTTTTTTCCTTTCTCTCTCCACCCACAAGTTGTACAGTTCATTTTCATTCATGTCCAGTGAGCTCCACTACTGCCCTTCTTCATCCCCTTTCCCTCAAGTTCTATACTCTGCCCCCATCCTGTACATATGTAATCAAATATACCATAAGTAAAGAAAAAAAGACAGAACTTTTTTTTTGGCCAGTCCTGGGGCTAGACTCAGTGCCTGGGCACTGTCCCTGAGCTTCTTTTGCTCAAAGCTAGCACTCTACCACTTGAGCCACAGCCTACTTACGGCTTTTTCTGTTTATGTAGTACGGAGGAATCGAACCCAGGACTTCATGCATGCTAGGCAAGCACCCTATCACTAGGCCACATTCCCAGCCCCAACAGAAATGTTTTTCAACATGAAATCATTAACCATAAATGCAAAAAATGACTAACTAGACTACATAAATTAGGGATTTCTTTACCAAAAAGCACCAGTTAGGAAATAAGGAAAACCAGGGTATAGAAGGTGTTTGAAATATTGTAACAAGAGAACTCATATCAGAATATGAGTTCACTTAAAAGACTTTTCTCCCCAGGCCAGTTTCCAATCATGAACCTCAGATCTCAGTGTCTTGAGTAGCTAGCTATGATTACTGGTGTGTGAGTCACTGGGTAAGGTAGATTGTTTTCAATGCTAATTGCTCAGTGAGATTGTTCACCTCATGATTTCTTTGTACAAAAAAAAACCCAAGCAGCCTTTTTATTTTTTAATTTACGTATTTATTGTTTGCAATGGTGAGCACTAAACCCTAAGTTTCTTGTATGTTACATGGTCTCTTTATTACGGAGCCAAATATCTGGTCTTAAACTGTTATATAACATACATCTTCAGGTCTAATACTTCCTTGACTACCAGCTCATTTTCAGTCTATTTTCTGCAACTTACATGGATATGTTTCTGAACCTATTAGACCCTGATTATTCACAAATTTTACATTACTGTGCTATGATAAAAAGCTTTTCAGTGCTGGTTTCAAAATCATCAAGCATCTCTTCAAATCTTCTCATGCCATGGGAATAACATGTTTATTATTTTATGTATTTATTTTGCACTGGTACTCAGACTTGAACTTATCTTCTTTGTTCACTGCTGGTATTCCACCCCTTGAGCCATGTCTCCACTCCCAGTTATTAATTACTTTATTTTTCTTTTTTTTTTTTTTTGGCCCCCTTCTCTTTCTGGCCCCGCTCGCTCCGGCCCCGCTCGCTCCGGCCACCACTAGGTTGGGCTCCGCTCGCTTGCTTTCGCTCTCTGTCGCTTGTTGCAGTCTCGTCTCTGCCACTTCCGGCTTGGTTGTGCATGTGGGATACCGAGGAATCGAACCCGGGTCTTTGTGCATGCTAGGCAAGCACTTTAACCGCTAGGCCAAACTCCCGGGCCCTAATTACTTTATTTTTCATGGCCAAGATTTCTAATTTGTTCTCTTCCAAATCTTGTTCTTGTTTCATGATACAACTTCCTTCCTTAATACATTGACATATTAAAATTCTCAGATAGATCTCTATATCTTCAGGAGCTAATACGCTGTACTTGTTAATATTTTTTATGATGACAGATTTTCTTATACTCTTAAATTGGGAAGTAGGTACTAGGAATTGAACCTAAGACCACATATAGACCAAAGAAAATGTTTTAGAATTATTCTTGCTTGCAAGTTCTTTATATGTCCTTTTTCTTATGTTCAGTATGTGCTTCAGCCCTGATTCAAACAGGTCCCATAGAGATCAACACAAAGGTTTTTACTACATAGTAATGTTTTAACTTGAGGCTTTCCAGGAGTACTATATAAATTCAATCTAGATGTTACATTGGATGCTTCTTTTGTTTAAATTCAATACTCTCAAAAGCAAAACTTTCACATCCATTTTTAATAAACTACACATTCCTCCAAAGACAGTAAATTTCTTCTTTTTGACCAATGTAAGAACAAATGACCAAAGTATCATGAAGTAGAGGAGGGGAAGGAGGAGGCATGTTCTGGCTCTCTACATATCTTTTCTCAGTGTCATGCTTTACATTGAAGTATGAAGTTCTAGGAATCCGCTTTATCTTCAAAAGACCCTTAAAATGCTTCCACTCCAGATCCTTAAGATGAAAGAATTGTCTTTCTGAAAAGAATCACATTTTTAAAGAATCACATGGTGCTTTAACTTTTGTTTACACTATAAACCTTTAATAAATCTGAGCCTCCTTCCTGCTAGAAGAAAGCAGTTTCAGAAGGTTTATTAAAAAGGGGGAGATCCCATAGTTGTCATCCCATTTAATATCCTTCCCTAAGTAGGAAAGGGGACAATTCTGGGTAACTGGGTTTGAGTGTAACCTCCAGGGCTAAAGCAGGAGACAAGCAGAAGGTGAAAATGGAGAGCTATGGTGGGCCCTGAAAACAACAGGGATGAGAACAATCATCCCAATGAGATGTATTTTACGGGCTTACACTCTCTGTGTGGATTTAGGTCTTTCATGAGTACCTTTCTAGTTTAAGTGTCAGAAATAAAAAGCTTTCTTCTGTTGTTTGTGCCCTGTGCTAGAAACCCTGGTAACAGACATAGCAATAAGGTTTATTGGGGGAAAAATCTCTCAAAGTAAATAAATACCTCCTTAAATCTCAAGAAAGCCAAGACACAGAGAAAAGAATATACCCTACTAACCTCAAGGAAAAAGAAATAAGTATCTGGTGGAACTTTCCAGAATGCTTGGAGAGAGAGTGGAGAAGCTGTGCATACTGCATGCTCCTTCTTACTCTTGCACCAACTCCAGCCCACTCACCAGTTAGAAACCACTTATCATGATGTTCTGGGAGTTAAACCCAATGCCACCCTGGAAGAACTGAAAAAGGCTTACAGGAAATTAGCCTCAAAGTAACCACCCTAATAAAAATCCAAATGAAGGAGAATAGTATAAATGGATTCCTCAAGTTTATGAGGATGACAAAAAGAGAATTATATGACAAAGGAGGAGAACAGGCAAGGAAGATGGAGCAGGTGGTGGTTTTGGCTCCCCCATGGACATCTTTGATATGTGTTTTGGAGGGGGAAGAAGGATGCAGAGAGAAAAGAGAAGTAAAAATGTTCTGCACCAGCTCTTAGTAACTTTAGACCATTTACATAATGATGTAACAAGAAAACTGGCTCTGCAAAAGAATGTAACAACTGTGAAGGTCTTGGTGGTTAAAAGTGGGGGGGGGGCAGTGGAGTGCTGGTCCAATTGCTGAGGCACTAGAATTCAAATACGAATTCATCCGATAGGACCTGGAATGGTTCAGCAAATTCAGTCTGTATGTATGGAGTGCCAGACCATGGGGGAAAGATTAGTCCTAAAGATAGATGTAAAACCTGCAATGGAAGGAAGATAGTTGGAGAGAAGATTCTGGAAGTTCATATTGTCAAAGGCATGAAAGATGGCCAGAAGGTAACATTCCAAAGTGAAGGAGTCTAAGAACCAGGATTG
The DNA here is from genome assembly GCF_031878675.1 of Megascapheus bottae. Classification (NCBI taxonomy): domain Eukaryota; kingdom Metazoa; phylum Chordata; class Mammalia; order Rodentia; family Geomyidae; genus Megascapheus; species Megascapheus bottae. The sequence continues at coordinate 572,945 of NC_143511.1, read as the reverse complement.
GAGTCTGGAGATATCATTGCATTAAATCAGAAGGATTAGGCTATTTTCATGTGCGTGTGCATAGATATACAACTGGTTGAAGCATTGTGTGGCTTTCAAAACAAATCTCCACTCTTGAAAACAGTCATCACTTCTCATCCAGGTCATGGAGATATCAACTGTGTGCAGTGTGCTAAATGAAGGCATGCCAATTTATCGATGACTATAGGAAAAGGAAGGAGTGCCTAATGATTGAGGTTAAGGTAAATTTTCCTGAAAACAACTTCTCTCCTGATAAACTCTCTTTGCTGGAAAAACTCTTTCCTGAGAGGAAGGAAGTAGAAAAGACTGATGGATTAGGTAGAACTGGTGGACTTGGATCCAAATCCAGACAGACGGCACCATTATAATGGAGACGCTTATGAGAATAATGAACATCTCCCCAGGGGTTGTATTCTATGTCAAACCTCGTAGCAGGGCTAGTAAATGGCATTTTAAATGCAACAGTGAATGAGTGAAGGGCTATAATCACAAGCCCACTATTTACTATTGTTTTTTATTGTGATATTCAACAACAGTAGTGTTTTAAAGTTAAATGAAGAGTAAATACAAATATAAAAGCTCTAACCTTACTCTGTATATGTGATGACTTCAGTGTGCAAAATGAAGGTTTTGTGTGTGTGTGTGTGTGTGTGTGTGTGTGTGTGCGCGTGCGCCAGTCCTGGGCTTGAGCTCAGGGCCTGAGCACTGTCCTTGGACTTTCTCAAGGCTAGAGCTCTACCACTTGAGCCTCAGCACCACTTCCGGCTTTTTCTATGTATGTGGTACCGAGGAATCGAACCCAGGTCTTTGTGCATGCTAGGCAAGCACTTTACCACTAGGCCAAACTCCCGGCCAAGATAAAGTTTTAATACCTGTAAAAGCTACTTTAAAAAAAGTTCCCCTATAAATCTGTTAAACCACATGTTTCAATTGATTCAGCTGTTTACACTAACAAGCTCAAACTGAAATGCAAGTTATGTATGTTGACTTTTCTGTATGACTTTTCATCATTAATCTGTGGAACTAAAACTTTGCATTTTGGCTAGTAATTTGAAAAAGAGAAGTTAATTCGTAGAGAAATGTTTGTCTAGTTATGTGCATTAAGTGAACTCATTTTGATGCCTTTGCATCTTATTCCAACTATTATTTGAAGAGTGGAATAATACATAATTTAGTCTTTTTTCACAGTGATACAGAAATGATACCATTCTAGTGAAGAGTTTTATCATATGCTGCTTCTAATGGCGTGCACTTTTAGAGTTGCATCTCTTCTGTGCCATCTTTTTAAATATGTGTTCACATATAAATATGCATACACACATTTATGTATTATGCTGGCCAGTGATAGTTACATTCCTTTTCCCTTTGGAAAGCCCTTGGTAGTGACTTTTTCAGAGTTGGGTAGCAAAAACAGTTGAAGAGATACACATATTGAGAAGTAATTTTTCATGAATAACATAGGAAGGTGTTCTGTAGATATATTATAGGCTTACTTTAAACCATTTGCTCCAAATTACAAAGTAATTGTAATTCAAGGTTGGTAGTATAGCACATTACAATGAGTAGCTTTAACTGTTTAAAGTCATATATTCATAAGCTTAAATCTGGATATCAGAATTTAAGCTATTATTAAAGTATATGAATATCTTCTAAATATTCTGATTACAAAAAAGAGAAATAAGTACGTATGGGTAGCTATAGAGTATGGATATAAGTCAGTATTTTATAAAGAATAATTTAACTGGTTTATTAAAATTATATACTTTTTCAGGAATGAATCTGGGACTTGACCTTATAACAAAAAAATTCTCTCTTCTACATTTCATTACCACTGGAGGCAGAAAGAGCTATGGCCACAAACCTCAGAACAAGCATTATTCATTTCTCTTGGGCAATGGTTGATCATTTCTTTTTTTTCTTTTTCTTTTTTAGTTTTATTGTCAGAATAATGTATAAAGGAGTTACAGTAACATTCATCAGGTAGTAGGTGCATTACTTCTCACACATTGATACCTCTTCTCATGTTTTTGTCCCTGTTTCCCCCCCCTCTCAATAGTTGATCATTTCTGAACTGAAAAACTACTTCAATTTGTAAAATTAATTCTCTCCACTTTCTCCTATGTAGCACCACTGGTTTAAATTACCTGGATCTACTAAGAAGTATTTGGAAATTTTATTTTCCAGGTTTTGTTTTGGGGAGTGAGTAGGCATGCTCAGCTTGTAGTACATTCTCATGCTCTCAGTCTTATCCCACTCTAACCCAATGGAACCCCATGCCTCAGCACTAGGGTCCTCAATGATAACTTCAAAAGGAAAAGTGTGTACAGGAGGATTGATTCCGCTTTGGATCAGTCTCTTCCAGGACCTGGAGAGCTGCTCCAATGGAGTGATGGAATCCATCATCAGGCTCTGGTAGAGCGTTTCAACCAGAGACATCACTGGTATCTCTTCTTTTTGAGGCTCTTCACCCGTGAACACAGTACATTTGAAAACAGGCTTTGAACTTGCTTTTCTCACCCCAGTTCTACTGACAGGTGACATGGCATTTAGGTTTTTATGAAGTAGTTTTTGTGCATCCTTAAGTAAAATGCTCTGAGTTTTTAGGAGATTTGATTTCTTTCTTTCCTTATTAAAATTCTCAACTGATATATGTAATTTGGGTAGCTGTGAGGTAAAAAAAAAAGAGGGAAAGTCATGAAAACATAATAATATGTCAAATCCCAAACCCCGAAACAAAATAAGACATTAAGTAACAATAGAAACATCTGTCTTTGGAAGATATCTTTGCTGTAATAAACCAAGACAATGGTGGTATGTGGAAAAGAGAACAGAAAGTTCAATCTCAGACTGCATTATTTGTATATTCCACTTAAGTCCTTTGCTATAAATAAGCCAGATAGTGTTAGACTACAACATCTCTTTGGCAATTTAGAGTATCCATCATGAAAGACAAATAAGTGTAACAGTGCTTCTTTTGAGTAAGAATATATATGTATATCAAGGAAGAAAGAAAGCCAGAATGTTTTGATTTTAAAGCAATTATCTGGGTGTCTGAAGAGCTCAAATTGTTTGAAAATGCAGCACAAAAGAGGCTGTAATGTTGTGATTCACTAGAAAATATTACCAAAACCAGTGGTTTCATTTGTGCAGTGTTTGGAAATAGTTGGCAGAAGAAAAAAAAGATAAGTGATTCTTCAGTGTGCTTCCTTATGTATGTAAGATGTTAATAGACAAGGAATAAAATCCTATTTTCTAAAGTATCCTGTCTATAATGTTTTCATTCCTAAAGGCTTCTTGGGGACTTAAGCCTAAAAGACTTCAGTGTCAATTTAGAACCAAAATTCAGACCATTTGGCTGGAGATACAAGTCAGTTGTAGAACACGTAGGTAACATGCTCAAGGGTCCTGGGATGATTTCCAGGACTAACATTGCGGTACAATTTCCTTTCACACCTGTTGAGTTCTGATGCAAAACAGAAAGTGACCTGAAGTTCACAACTGGGTATTTAATACTGATTACCATCACCAGGAAAGCAAATTAGTATACTAGCTACCCACCCTAGAAAGAACTAAATTTTGCTGGAACAAAAAGATGTTAAGGGGCCGGGAGTTTGGCCTAGTGGTTAAAGTGCTTGCCTAGCATGCATGAAGACCCGGGTTCGATTCCTCGGTACCACATACATAGAAAAAAGCCAGAAGTGGTGCTGAGGCTCAAGTGGTAGAGCTCTAGCCTTGAGAAAGTCCAAGGACAGTGCTCAGGCCCTGAGCTCAAGCCCAGGACTGGCAAAAAAAAAAGATGTTAAAAATCACCAAAATGAAATTCTATTTTTTCTTCTTTATAAAAATTGTTACTATAAAGATAATGTACAGGAGGGGATGTTTACAGTTACATAGATCAGGTAATGAGCACATTTCTTTTTAAACAATGTCACCCCTTCCCTTGCTTTTCCCCAGATCCCCCCACCATTCCTATCCACTTATTTTTCTGCTTAAGCAGTTGCACAAAAAGATTTTAATTCAGTATATCAGCTTATGAGTATATTATATCTTGATCAATATCACCTTTTCATTGTTCTCTCCCATTTCCCCCAACCTTACCCATCTCTTCAAGTTACCAGTTCCCCAGTATGTCAATGCATGTTCAGTAGTTTGCTTTTTTATGACAGTTGAAGGTAAAGTTTCTGGTGTATAATATCATAGGATTTTAAATACATACCGAACATATCTGGAACTCTGGTGTCTCATGTTCTGTAGCTGGACTGGAATATACCAAGAGAGACATTGTGCTGTAATTTTATTCTATGTCTCCTAAAAAGTCAATATAAGAAAAGGCAATAATTAAAGATTAAACTCAGATAAAACACAATGGGAAATAACACATAATCACCTGAAACTTGTGAAAGGGACACTTGATAATTTATATCATATTAATTTTTGTTTTTTTTTCTAGGCTAAGTTTAAAAAATTAGTTATGTTTTGCCAAGTACTAGTGGCTCATGTTTATAATCCTAGCTGCTCAAGAGGCTGAGATCTGAGGATCATGGTTCAAAATCAGCTCAGGCAGGAAAGTCTGAGACTCTTATCTCCAATTAACCACCAAAGAAGCAAGAAATGGAGCTGTGGCTCAAGTGGTAGAGTACTAGCTGTGAACAAAAGAGCTCAGAGATAGCACCCAGGTCCTGAGTTCAAGCCCTAGAACTGGCTCCAAAATGAAAAAAAATAATCATGTTTCATAATTAGATAAATGTAGAACATGAATCTAATCAACTACTTAGAAGAGCAGGGAGAAGAAAAGAGGGGAAAAGAAAGGATAAGTAAATAATTTTGGAATACATGGCAAATATAAGAAAACAGCATAAAAATCTCAGTGAAGGCTGTTAATCAATAGGGAGTTGGAATGTTGAAGAAAAAGAAGCTGGCTCTGTTTGGGGAGGTAGGTAGTAGCAGAAGGGAATTAGGTTAACGAAGAGGTTAAAGGACGATAAATACAACCAACGTAGGATGGTTTGCATGTATAAAAATAGAACAATGAAATTTACTGACATTGTTTTAGGAACAGGGAAGAGAGGAAGAAGTGACAGAAGGTATAAGATTGATTGAAATACATTATATACATGAGAGAAAATGTAATAAAATTATGTGCATATATATGAAAATCAATTTAAGTATGACCATCACATAAAGTATGTAAATTAATGCATAAACAAACTCCTAGACTGATTTAACCATTCTATATTGTATACAATTTTCAAAATATTATGTTGCAACATCATAAACAATACTTTCATCAATTAAAAATAAGTTATTGTAAAAACATTTTTCTATGTAATTCTTAAATGTATGCTATTATTTAATACTAATTCAATGAATTTGATGTATTTTGGTCTAACATTTTGAACAAGTTCCATCTGAATAAAAATTCCATTACATCTATACCTTGGAAATATATTCTTCACTCAGGAGACAAAAACTCACAATGTTCAGAACAACAAAACAATGAACATCTTGAAATCATTTACTTAGTGCCAGGTATACACAAGCTGTGTTCTACAGATGGTATTGAATTTAATCCCCACATAAAGGATTAAGAGAATGGCCAAAGAATCATTACAGTGCTTACTTTGGCAATACAGGTACTGAATATGGAACTTATGCAATGATGATGCACAAATTTGTGAAGAATTCTGTATTTTTATAGTTCAACAAAATAAACACCAAGAAACTTGAAAATCAGTGAGGATTCAGTTGGGGTAGGTGCCATGCATAGTTATGGGATCTAATGAACGGTTGTTGCTGGTATGGTCAAGGGGAGAGGGAAAATAAGAAGCGGGGGGAAAATGCACTCATAAAATCCAATGCAAACAAGAAGAAGTTTTTCTTGGTGGTTGTTATGTTTAATGCACTATGTGAAGTTACTTCTTTTTTCATTATTTTTTTTCCTTCCCTATGGTTTATCCCCTGTTGTCACTATATCTGATTGTGGTACCTGGTGTACTATGTATATGTCTATTTGAATTAGGGAAGGGAATGGGAACAACATGGTGAGACAATACTTATAAGACAGTATGTTGGAAACGAATGTTGCACTTTGGGGGTAAATTGGGGGACAAGGAAAGTGGGAGGGGTAACAATGTCCAATAAGAAATGTACTCACATAGGCTGGGCGCAGTGGCTCACACCTGTAATCCTACTTACTCAGGAGGCTGAGATCTGAGGATCATGGTGCAAAGCCAGCCTGGGCACTAAATAACGTGAGATTCTTATCTCCACTTAACCACTAGAAAATGGGAAGTGGAGCTGTGTCTCCAGTGGAAGGTGATAGCCTGAGCTGAGGAGCTCAGGGACAATACCTAGGCCCAGGGGTAGGGATATGGTGGTAGCCTTGAGCTGAAGAGCTCAGGGAAAGTGCCCAGGCCCAGAATTCAAGGCCTACAACAGACCAAAAAAAATAATAAATATATATGCCAGATAGTTCACGTATATCAATAATTAAATGTCAGTGGTCTGGAGATATCAATTAAATATACTGATTTGGCTAGACAGTAGTGGCTTATGCCTGTAATCCTAGCCTTGAGTTCAAGTCCCAGGAGTGGTATCAGAGAGAAAGAGGAAAGGAAGGAGACAGAGAGACAGAGGGATACAGAGAGAGGGAAGAGAGAGAGAGAGAGAGAGAGAGAGAGAGAGAGAGAGAGAGAGAGAGAGAGAGAGAGAGAGAGAGAGAGAGAGAGGGAGGGAGGGAGGGAGGGAGGGAGGGGGGAGGGAGGGAGGGAGGGAGGGGGGAGGGAGGGAGGGAGGGAGGGAGGGAGGGTATGAAGGGTGGGGAGAGAAACTAGGATAGGATTACAGGTGTGAGCCTGGCTCTAACATTAACTTAAACATTTTTTTAAAGTGTTATAACAGAGGTGATGTACAAAGTTTATAGTTTTATTTTTATTTTTGCCAGTCATGAGCCTTGAACTCAGGGCCTGGGTTCTGCCCTTGAGCTTTCTCAAGGCTTGTGCTCTCCTGTTTGACCACAGCACCACTTCTAGCTTCTGTGTATGTGGTACCAAGGAATCAAACCTAGGACTTTATGCATGCTAGTACTGTACCACTGCGGCACATTCCTGGCTGGGTTACAGTTTTAGAACTTATATAAAGAGCATATTTCTTTTTGGACAATGTCATCCCTTCCCTCATTATCTCCTAGTTTTCCCCTCCTGTCCCCACTATAAGTTGTAGAGTTCATTTTCAACATAGTGTCTAGTGAGTATCACTGCTCCATTCATTCACCTTTTGTCCCTCCATTTCTATGCCTCCCCATTACCCTCCCAAAGACAGATAAACCACAAACAAGACAAAGTGAAAAGAAAACAAAGACAGTAATGAAGAAAAACTTTTGTTTCCACTTCTTGGAGTTCATTTTGGTAAATATTATTCTATATGATCAGAGGTACATCTGTGTTGCCTTTGTGTTCTTCTTCTAAGAGTGCTTCTTTTGATCTCACTGTGTGTGAATGCCTAGAGTCTTATATTAACATTAACTTTTTAAATAATTAATTTCATACACAGCAGACTTCAGAACAAAGGATAAAGAGAGGCTTTATAAAATGATAAAGTGATCAGTTTGCCAGGAAGATATTACAATCCTTAATAATCCCATGTATGTGTTTGTCAAAAAAGCATCAACAAGGGAAGCAAAAAAAATGATAGCACTGCAAGGAAAAATACATTAGTTCAACAGTAGTAGCTTCCAAGGGTGTAAGTTAAAGTGAAACATTCACTCTCCTCATAATAAAAGTAAATCTCACATGGATTATTGTAACAAAAATAAGGCATCCATACTTGGTTGAGAGAGGACAGTATAGCTGTGTAATAAACGAAAAGGATATGTGTTGAACTATATCTCCAGAGATATTCAAAAGTCATTTCTGTTATTTACAATAGAAGAAGCAGGAAACATTGTTCAGTGATAAATTCATAATGGAACAAATCTGGGGAAATTGTAAAATTTATTAAACATATTAAGCAGATTCTTAGAAAGTGTCTATGTTGGGTATTGATGGCTCTTGCTTTTAGAGGTTCAGGGAGGATGAGATCTGGAGAACCAAGATTTGAAGCCAAGAAAGTTTGAGAAATTCAATCTCCAGTCAACAAGCAGAAAGTAAAGTAGAGCTGTGGCTCAAGTGGTAGAGAATCAACCAAAACCAAGCAAGCTATGTAAGTGTGAGGTCTTGTCTTCAAGCCCCAGAACTGGCAAAAAATAAAAATAATAAAATAATAAAAAAATAAAATCCCAAACCCAAGCTATAAAATGATTCACTTAAATTTGTTAACAATAGTTCATCTAGATTATGGGTAGTTCATTTGATTATGGGTAATCTGTGTTTTCTTCTTTACCAATCTTTGTGCTATTATGTATTTTACAATGTTAAGTTATTACTTTGGTATTACAGAACATATTTTAAAATAGGAATGAAGGAAAAAAAGATTAAAGATAGCATCTTCAATAACTGCACATAGTACAGCTTACAATGCTATACTAAAGGCTTAGAAAAGGTAAATCCAAATCAGATTACTAGCCAGACTGGGAGGGGATAGGTCAAACTTTGGCAAGCCGTAGTGCTTTCCTGGATCTGGAGTGAGAAGGAAGGGGATGCAAATAACATCAAGATTTGGGGGGAGTGAAGAAAAAGCTCTAAAATTAGATGGCAATATTAGCTGAACTATATAATTACCAAAATCACTGAATAAAACACTATAAAGAACACATTTTAGAGTGGATAGAGATATGTGCCTATAATCCAATCAGGAGGTAGAGGTAGAAGACTCAAGATGCAAGAGTAGCCTGAGCAAAAGCACAGGATCAAAAGCACAAAAGGCTATCTGAAAAGTATCTAAATTTAAAATAGAAAAATCTTTATGATACCCTCTTGCTTGTTTTCTTTTTTTCATATATTTTTATTGTAATTAATAGTAGGGTTACATTATATTCACCAGATAGAAGGTGCATTACTTCACAACATTAATACCCTTTCTCATGTCTTGGTCCCCATTTTGCTTCCCCTACACCCACCCCTCATCTGTTTTCCCCCCTTCCCTATCCAATTTCAAATAACCAAATACGCATATATACAATATATCAGATAACAAGGTGAAATTTTTTTTTTTGCCAGTCTTGGGCTTGAGCTCAGGGCCTGAGCACTGTCCTTGGACTATCTCAAGGCTAGAACTCTACCACTTGAGCCTCAGCACCACTTCCGGCTTTTTCTATATATGTGGTACCAAGGAATCGAACCCTGGTCTTCGTGCATGCTAGGCAAGCACTTTAACCACTAGGCCAAACTCCCGGCCTAAGGTGAAATATTGTAACAATATGAGATAACCAAGGAACAGCAAAAGAGATGAGAGATAACATAGTACATTAAGGACAATATCACTCATTAGAATGGTTTTTGTTTCTATATCTTGAGGTCCTTTCATTTAGGGTCATACTATATAGCCTTATGTATCTAGGTCTTGCTCTATTCTAAATCTCTGCTAGGAGAGCCCAAGGTTTCTACTGATTATGACAAATGAGGGAAACCATTGAGCCTAAGTTCCTTTGAGTCTGGCTTACTTCACTTAATATGATTTTTTCTAAGACTTTCCATTTCCTTACAAATGGGGCGATGTCATTCTTTCTGACAGCAGCATAGAATTCCATTGTGTATAAATACCACATCTTGTTGATCCACTCATCAACTGAGGGGCATGTGGGTTGGTTCTATATCTTTGCTATAGTACTACAATGAACATCGTTGTGCTAGTGGATTCAATATATCCTTGTTTCTGGAAGATTGGGTAAAAGCCAAGTAGTGGAATTGCTGGGTCATAGGGGAGCTCTATGTTTAGTCTTTTGAGGAACCACCATACTGCTTTCCATAGTGGTTGAACGAGTTTGCACTCCTACCAACAATGCAGTAGTGATCCCTCCTGGCCACATCCCCTCCAGCATCTGTTGTTATTAGATTTCTTGATCATGGCCATTCTCACTGGAGTGAGGTGGAATCTTAAGAGTTGTTTAGATTTTTCTTTTATGGCCAGAGATGTCGAGCAATTCTTCATGTGTCTATAGGCCATTCTTATTTTTTCTTCAGAGAAGACTCTCTTTGAGTCTTTGGCCTATCTTTTAATAGGATGGTTGTTTCTTTGGAGATTAGTTTTGGAGTGATTCAATTTTTTTTGAGCTGCTGATATATTTTAGATATGAGGCCTTTGTCTGTTGTATGGTTAATGAAGATCTTCTCCCACTCTGTAGGCTTTCTAGTTAGTTTGCTAGCTATGTCCTTTGCCATCTCCTGCTTGTTTTCTTGAGACAATTTCTCACTACTTAGCCCAGACTAGGCTGGAACTCATGAAACACTTGTTTATGCCTCCCAAGTGCTGGATTATACTCTGGACCATCTCAGCTACAATATACTCACAGATTAAGATGCACTGAATACACAAACTGCTTTATTAAGTGGCAAAAAATTAAATTCAATCTTTAAAAATTAAGAAAACTGGAAGTGGTGATATAGCTCAAGAGTAGCCTTGAGGTGAAGATCTCAGGGACAACACCCAGGCCCAGAGTTCAAGTCCCATGGCTGACAAAAAAAAAGAAAAGAAGAAAAAATAAGAGTGGGGAAGGGATGAGGCTGGGCGTAGTGGGTGAGAATATTGAAAGGGGGAACTTTGATCAAGATGCACTGTATATATAAACTACTTTGTTGTATGGCAACTCCTTTGTACCACTTAAAGATGATATATGTACTTAAAGATGATATAAATATTAAACAAAACAAAACAAAAATGTGGAGATGTGGCTCAAAGTGGTAGAGTACTAGCCTTGAGCAAAAGGGTTCAGAGACAGAGCCCAGGATTTAATGGATGATATTAAAAAAAAAAAAAGGTCTGGTGCCAATGTCCTGAAATTCTAGCTACTCAGCAGGCCAAGATCTAGGATCAAAGCCAGTTCAAAGCCAGCCTGGGCAGTCAATTCCAAGAGACTCTTAGCTCCAAATAACCACCAGAAAACAGGAAGCGGCATTGTGGCTCAAAGTGAAAGACCTCTATCCTTGAACAAAAAGAGGCTCACTGCCTAGGCCCAGAATTCAAGCCCCAGTGCTGGCAAAACAAAACAAAAACAAAAGCAAGCAAGCAAATAAACAAGTGGCACAGTTAATCTATTCTTTGCTTAGGGATCCAGAAACTATTCTTTGGCCACAAGGTGGCACTTGTCAGAAGTTTGCCTTAACTACATGTGACTTCCTATTTAACCAACTATTTCTCTGAATATTTCCATTTAAGTTATAGTGGAGAGCATTAATTCAGCAACTAGTGATTATGAGCTCAACCTTAGGAATACAAAAACAAAGAGAAGATTTCCAAATCATTTTTAATGTTCTAAAACAGTTACAAATGTTTATAAAATCAATGCTTTGATCCAGGTACTGAGTTCCTTAAGCAAAACAAGGATTTCTGATCTTATAGTTGTTATGTACTAATTAGATGATGGTATACAGAAAATCGTACTGCCAATCCAGTTAACTACCTCCAGAACTGAAAACCAAGTAAGTATAAAGACATTAGTCTCAGGTAATTTGTTACAGATATAGTATAAAACAGACTAAGGCATGGTGGGAATAGCGTAAGTGTTTTATGAAAGAGCAATTAAAGAGCTCTGTTTTACAAAAAAAGGAGAAAACTGGAACCCAATGTAATGGTTTGCTTTATGGAGGTAAAGGTCTGTAGCATGGAATACTGAAATGAAGGATCCAGATCTCCAAAGATGGAGAGAATAGTGAGACATTCTTCTGTTCAACAGCTTAAAGGATAGCCAGTTTTATTTCACATTGCCTGTAACTCAAACTGTGCCTACCCATATCTATAACTATAATTTCTTCAGCTCGTTTCTCTGACAACTAGTAAAGCCATATATCTTCAGTGTGTATGTGTGGGTTACCCATTCATGCTTCTTCACTTCTCCAGGGCTCACTAGTTGTAACCCAATAGTGTGGTGTGTCTGTGTGTGCATGTAGAAGCTGGAAATATAAGGCAGCACATAAAAAAAGGAAAGAAGAAAAGATGTGGAGTACTTGGGAGTAAGCGTGAGAAAGGGTCAAGAGAGTTGGACAGAGTAAAATTTCATCCAATAGCATTGCATGAACATGGAAGTGTGTCTCAATGGTGAAGCACCATACAAGACACAAGCTTCCTGGGGAGTCTCCAGGGAATCATACTTGCTTAAGGACCTCCTAGTAGATGGCTTTAGTGTGGCCTGAAGTACTGACAGATCTGCTGAGAAAAGAAGAGGAAGTAATCACTTGCAGCTTTAGATAGAATCCAATGTCATACTTTGCCCTTGTGCCCTGGCTCTATAAAGAAAAAAAAAACCTCTCTACCACTTACCTTTCAGATCTTCATATTCTGCAAGTCTGTATGATCTCCAGGATAGAGAAGTGGAAAGGAGGAATACGAATGCCAGTAGAAAGACTGATGTGGGGATAGGGAGAAGTGCAAAGAAACAGGTTGAAAACTCTGGTCCAAGTGTCCACAAGAACACAGCAGGGTAAAGAAAGATGTGTGGAAGGCTAGGGACCTCTGCACACCACTTTCGCAATTTGAAGGTTCAGTCATGAGCAGCTAACCCTGAGGAAGGTAAAAAGGACTTTCCATCTTGTTGTTAGAAAGAAGTCCAAATTCTATGACCTCTAAGCTCTGATCATCTCACCTCACTCCCCACAGCTCAGTTCCCCCCAGGTCTTTCTAGCCAGGTCCAGACTGGCTGCATTTCCACTTTTTCTGTGCTCACATAATGCCTAGCACTTTATCTGCAAGTGAACTTACCGCTTATTTTATAAGCATCTGTTTATGTGGCCATCTCTTTCATGAAGCTGAAGCTGAAGGCCATAACCAAGTCTCATTCACTGTGTAAGCCCCAGGTGAAGCCCTGAACCTGACAAATGTTAGTGCGTAATGAGTATAAATGTCCATTGTGACAATTGGACTTCCTCAAATTCACACAAATAGCTATGTGACATTGAAGACAAGGGATCATCTTGCTGCAAGAGGGTAATGGGAGGTAGAAAGTAGAGGGCAAAAAAGCATTTTTTTAAGAAAAAAGAATGAGCATTAAACTGACGAACTCTAAATATAGTTTAAGAATCAGGGTTTTCTACTGCAAAGATAGACAAAGTAGAGAGAAGAAACTGAAGCAGGCAAAAAGATGAAAGGTAGGCCTATGTTCCCTATGCCTGCCCAGAGTTGGGGAGAAGAAGGGTGAGGCTAGATTGCCATGAGAATTCTCTGAGCCATGCATCTATGCTCTGGGCCTGGTGTCCACTCACGAGAGAGTGTTAGAATAATCACTGACAGTCCTGCTGAAACAATATGCTGTGTTTCAACTGTGTCTCCCCCTATGCTTTGGGAGGAAGCTGGGTTAGATGAGGGTAGGATCCCATGATAAGAACTACGTGGGATGACGTTGATCATATTTTGAGGACAAAACAACCCTCATCAGATACGATTCCTTAGTCTTGGACTTACAATTTTAAGAAAGAAATTAATTTCTTTGCTTCATCAATTAGCAACAGACAATAGACAGAGGAAAGAGTAATTCATAGCTCCTTAACTAAGAGTTAGGAATTTCTAAAAATTGTAGATTGACTCATGCTTTTCATAACTACTTTTGAAGTGATCTGGAGGATCATGGTTCCATCCTTGGCAAAAAAATTAGTGATATCTCTTTTGAAGCAATAAGCTGAGAATATGGGCACAACCCTGAAGTCAGTTATGCCTGAAGCATAAAAGCAGGATGGTATCCCAGTCTGACTAGGTGAAAAAGTTTGCAATTCCCTCTGAAAAATAACTAGAACAAAAGAAGTAGTAGCACTGATGAAAATACACTGCACACAAAAATAGACCCCTTTGTATTATTTTATTCGAAGAGAATAAAAAATGGTTGAAAAAACTGAGTGTTAGTGGCTCATATCTATCCTAGCTACTCAGGCAGCTGAGAACTGAGATCATGATTCGAAGCCAGTCTGGGCAGGAAAGTGCATGAGACTCTTATCTCCAATAAATTACCAAGGCTGGAGTTGTAGAGTACTAGCCTGGAGCAAAAGAAGCTTAGGAACAGCACACAGGCCCGGAGTTCAAGCCCTAGTACTGGGGAAAAAAAAAAAAAGGATTGATGGGGCCGGGAGTTTAGCCTAGTGGTAGAGTGCTTGCCTAGCATGCAAAAAGACCTGGGTTTGATTCCTCTGTACCACATATATAGAAAAAGCCAGAAGTGGCACTGTGGTTCATGTGGTAGAATTCTAGCCTTGAGAAAGTCCAAGACAGTGATCAGGCTCTGAGTTTAAGGCCCAGGACTGGCAAAAAAAAAAGAAGGTTGAAAAAGGGGGTCAGGTGTGCTTAACGTGGTAAAGTACCTGTCTAGGAAGCACAAGGCCCTGAGTACAAACCTTAATACCACACACACAAAAAATCAGTATACAGTTATGTGGTACTAATTATATAATGTCTTATACAACTGTCACTACCAGGTTACTCCAGATTTCTTGTCATCTTAGAAACTGAACTAAACTACCAAAAAAGCCACTAAACTACCAAAAAATCCAGACATGGAGTTGTGGCTCAAGTAGCAGAGCACTAGCCTTTAGCAAAAGAAGTTCTGGGAAGTGTCGAGGGCTTGAATCAAGCCTCAGTACCTGCGCGCGCATGCCCACGTGCGTGCGCGCACACATACATACACACACACACACACACACACACACACACACACACACACATATAGTCTATAGGAGAATTTCCTTTCCTTTTGGGCCTTCCTGTCTTTTTGAAATGTCATACATGGCCTTTGTATTTGGGATGATTCTACCTTAAAAGGTTATAACGAAAATGACTGAATCCTCCAACTTGCCTAGCTCAGCTAAGGCCCAAGGTATCAAGGAAGTTATAAAGTAGAAATATGACTGACGATCTCTGAGGTATTTTCAATATTCATAAACCAAAAGAAATCATATAAAAATTTGCTTTCCACAGCTGGGTGGTGGTGGCTCAAGCCAGTAACACTAGCTACTCAAGAGTCTGATATTGGTTTAGAGCCAATTCAGTGTAAAAACAGCCCTGGCAAGGAAGTTGGTGAGAATGTTATTTCCAATGAAACCCCAAAAGATGTAAGCGCAACTAGCTCAAATGGTAGACTACTAGCCTTGAGCAAAAAAGCTCAGGGACAGTGCCCTGGCCCTGAGTTCAAGCCCTAAGACCAGCAACAACAACAATAAGAAAGTTGGAATTCCTAACTCAAAATACTCCAAAGTCTGAATTTTTCGTGTTGACATGATGCCACAAATTCAAAGTCTGTACCTATTCCCATGAGCCACGTGCGGTATACAACCTATAATCCCAGCATTTGGGTGGCTGAGGCAAGAGGATCTTGATTTGGAGACAATCTTGGAATCTATAATAAGACTCTGTCTCAAAATTCTAAAAATGGGGCTGGGAGTCTGGCCCAGTGGTAGAGTTCTTGCCTAGCATGGATGACCCAGTTCAATTCCTTGGTACCACATACATAGAAAAAGCTGGAAGTGGTGCTGGGGCTCAAGTGGTAGAGTGCTAGCCTTGAGAAAGCCCCAGGACTGCCTGCCCTGCAAAATCTAAAAATCAAAAGAATATAGACTAGGTATGTGGTTCAGTGGAACAGCTCTTTACAATAAATGTACAAAGCCCTGGACTCAATCCCCATTTCCTCCCCCTATGCACAAAAATTATACTCATGTCTAGGGCACATAAAACATGGAACTTGAGATAGGTTTCAGGGGGAAAACTCCTCCCTGTAAAGCCTGAAGTCTTTAATTCAACCCTCAGCACAACAATAAAAAGGCATATAAAACATAAATGCATTTAGGGGTCAGGAGTTTGGCCTAGTGGTTAAAGTGCTTGCCTAGCATGCATGAAGACCCGGGTTCGATTCCTTGGTACCACATACATAGGAAAAAAAAAAGCTGGAAGAGGTGCTGAGGCTCAAGTGGTAGAGCTCTAGTCTTGAGAAAGTCCAAGGACAGTGCTCAGGTCCTGAGCTCAAGCCCAGGACTGGCAAAAAAAACCCCACAAAAAACATAAATGCATTTAGACTAGACTCCCATCATTGAAATGGCCATATATTCTCAAATATTTCAAAGAACAAAATATCTGACATGTCAAAACACTTCTGTTCCCAACCATCTCCAAGAAAGGATGTTTCACTTCCATAGCACTGGCAAAATTAAAACTGCCAGGCAAATTGCCCTAGTCCTGGAAGTATCTCATTTCTCCTCAGCAAAATAAGTGTGTGTGTGTGTGTGTTTGTGTGTGTGTGTGTGTGTGTGTGTGTGTGTGTGTGTGTGTGTGTTTTCTAGAACTGGGTCTTGAAATCTGGGCCTGGACACTGTCCCTGAGCTCCCTTTACTCAAGGATAACACTCTACCACTTGAGTCACAGTTGCAGTTACAGCTTTTCTGTGATTAATTAGGGATAAGAGCTTCACAGGCTTTCTGCCTCAACAGGCTTTGAAACATGATCCTCAGGTCTCAGCCTCCTGAGTATAAGATTACAGGCATGAGCCACAAGTGCCCAGCTGTAAATGTTTCTCTTATGATCATTAGAAACCCTGAACATCATTGTGTGGACTTAGCAGACATAATTCTCATTTAATACAATCCAGTTCTCTAGAGTGAAATGTTTTATTTTAAAACCCTGCTATTCAAAGGTGGCTTACAGAGCACAGAGTAGATATCTTCTGGGATTTTGCCAGAGGTGCCAAAAGCCAGATCCTACCTTAGACTTAAGAATCAGAATGTGTTTTTTAAGATGAGACCCAGGATTCCTTTGCATCTTCTAGTCTGAGAAGAGCTGCTCTAAGAAATGGAATCTCCACTAAAAACATAGTTTAGCTGTAGAGCATATATGCAGCATGCTCAGGCCTTGTGTTTGAAGCCTAGCACTAAAAACAGACCAACCAACAGCCCTGCACTCAATGGAGAAGAATAAATGGGTATTTTTCTATGAAAAAATGGGAATTACTAATGTGTCAGCTTGCTTCTACATCTCTGTGACTAAAATTGGGGAGAGAAGTTGAAGGGTAGAATGGTTGACTTTGGTTTATTATTTCAGATATTTCATTCCTTTGTGCTTGGGGGTACAGATGACATTCTGGTGACAGAAGCATGTGAAGCAGCTGATCACCTCTTGGCAAATGGGAAGCAGAGAAAACTGAGGGACATAACATGAAGTATAGTCCCCAAGAACAAACATCTCAGTGACCTGATCCTTGAAGTTCCTAGAGCTTCTGAAATTGCACCACCAGCTAGGAACAAAAAGGCTGTATTTTTACTATGTGAGCCTTTAGAGAATACTTTATATCTAAAGCATAATACCTAGGGAGTGGATGGAAAAATACCCACTTAAGCTTATCAATGAAGGAGGATAATTTTCTCCTGAGGAAAAAGTTCTGGTAGGTACAGAGTTCTTTCTCACCAAGCTGAAGACTGAACTCAGTTCTATCACTGATAATAAATACGGTTTTCACTGGAAAGTATGGAGGGGATTGAGGGAGGACCACCACAGTGATGGGATGAAAGGAATAGGACTCCATGGACAGCACAACTTCCACAGGCCTGTTATTTCTGACTCTTGGTTTATGCTGACAGTCTTGGACTGACATGGGCTCATCATCACCAAAGAGACTGAGGATGGGTAGGTGATGCTCCCCTCTGCTCTTCATCTGGTGAGGCACCTGAGGGCCCATGACATTCAGTTCCTACAAGGGAGGGTTAGATTTTCAAAGCAGCTCCTAGTGAAGGCAAATTTCTCCATAGATAATCTGATAGTGAAACAATACATATCTTCTATAAGATTATATTTATAAATAAATAACTTATGACTGTGGCAATTTGTTTGAGTGCCTAATTGTTGTGAATGCCTCCCTAAGTTTTGCCTGACAAACATGGACTAAGGAAAGTGGGTAAAAAAGGGAAGAGTATTTGCTCTTATTGGGATCTTATTAATGTGTCTCTTCTTCATAAGAGGCAGTGGGTTCAGAGAAGTTACCTAATGTATGCAGGGAATAATGCTACAAAATGACAGAAACATCATAGGCCAGTGTTTCTTGATTTCTCAGGAATCAAAACATTAAAGAAAAAAAAACTTAGTACCAGTGACTCAAGGTTGTAATTCCAGCTACTTGGGAAGATGTATCTTGTTTTGAGGCCAAAATGAAAGAAAAGAAGAAAGAAAGAAAGAAAGAAAGAAAGAAAGAAAGAAAGAAAGAAAGAAAGAAAGGAAGGAAGAAAGAAAGAAAGGAAGAAAGAAAGACAGAGAAAAGGAACCCTCTAGAGACCTCCCTGTGGTGAATAACTCATTTTAGTATTCAATCAAGGGGAGAAGTAGCAAGAAAAATGAAGTTGCCGATGTTCCATCTTTAGTGGAAATATACTCAAGGGAAAAACAACATAAAAGCAGGAATCTGTATACTTGCAAGCTGCTGTTATAAGCAGCAAAATGTATCAACTTGTCTCCTGTCAGGTGAAAAACACAATGTGGTAGGCACATATTACTAATGACTAATATTACAGTCCTGGACAAAGAGGATGTGGATTTTTTTCTCCCAAAAGACTGATCTGGAGGCTTCATTTTGTGCTTTGAACTCAGAACCTTGTACTAACCAGACTAGCACTGCAACAGTTAACCCACCCTGTATCTCTTCCTCTTTTCATTATTTTTCAGATAGGTTGTCCCTTTCTGCTCAGACAGGCATGACACCTACTTAAGCCTCATATGTACCTAAAGTTTCAGACACCCAGCACTGTGCACTGTTTCTTTGCTGTGACAGGGGAACAGATATCCATTGTCCTTGGATGTTCTTTGCATGTGTCCAAGGATACTCAACATTCAGGTAGTGGATGGATTGTAGCCTTAGAATATCCAGTCAAGGAGCCATCCCTGGTTTACATGAATGTCTCATGGGCATCTTCTCACCATTCAGCTATCCATCAACCCTCTCCAGAACTAATATCATTCAAGGCATTTAGTGGCCATATTTTGATGCTGACAACAACAGATAATGCTTTTATGTCATTAATTACTTATCCCAGCCTTTCCACTGACCTCTAGAAGACACTACAAGTATATCTTATAGATACTAGGATTAAATGTTGCTTGCTTGATAACCCAGGCCATGGTGGCAGGATCATTCATGTACCTTTTCTACCTCCTAGGCAAATCACAGGCTGATTCCAGTCAGCCATTATAGTAAGATGAATGCAGACAATAGATCCTACAGTTGAGTTGTGCCACATGCAGCCCTTGTAAACTGATAACTCTGTGATAATATGAAGAAGAAGGGAGTCAATGTGGATGAGGAGGATTCGGCCCAAGAACAAGAAATATGTCATTAATTCACATAAGAAATGACAAAAGGCTTTTCCTATGTGTCCTAGAGAGGAGGAACGGGTAATTCATCTAGTTCTCCTCAGGAAGCACAATAGGTCTTGTTAATATCTGTTGAAGGGGTAGTAATGGACAGGAATGCAACAACTCAGAAATTCCGAAGGAACCGATAACTATGCCAACAACTGAGCCTAGTTCCTGCCTTAGGGCTCTATATAAGCCCCTGTTGGTTTTCAATAAACAGACCTTGATCAGAACACTGTCTTGGTCTCATTCCTTTGTGTTTGTCTGTCCCACTCATTTAGGTACGGTTCCCTCTTGGGTCTCAGATGACAGAACCCTGCGGGCCGGGGCAGATTGGTGCCCAATGAGGAGCTCGAGGCACAGGAACCCGGACATAAAATATCACCACGGACAAGGACTACGTAGTCAAGCCACCTCATATTCAGAGGATGAGGAATACCCGCCGGCATCTGCTGCCAAGGTAGGAGAAATTCGATGAAATGGGACAGAAACTTAGTAAGAAAGAGTTGTTTGTTCAAGGCTTAAAGGTTTCACTCAAAACACAAGGAATTAGGGTTAAAAAGAAGGATCTCACCCATTTCTTTGTCCTCCTAGGAGATATATGCCCATGGCTCCAAGAGGGCACTATCAGTGAGGCTCGGTGGAAGCATATAGGGGACTGTGTAAAGGACTATTACAGAGTTTTCGGCTCAGAGAAAGTCCCTGTAACTGCTTTCACTTACTGGAATTTAATTAGAGAGGGTTTTTTCCATATTTTTTTATTGTAATTGATAGAAGGGTTATATGATATTTGCCAGATAGATGATGCATTAATTCCCATACATTGATACCCTTTCACATGTCTTGGTCGCCATTTCCCTCCACCCCACCCCCACCCCTCATCTTGTTTTCCCCTGTTCCCTATCCAATTTCAGATAACCAAATACTAATATATCCGATATATCAGGTAACAAAGTGAGATAGTGTAAAATTATGAGATAACCAAGGGATAGCAAAAGTGATGAGAGATAACATAGTACCTTAAGAACAACAATCATTCATTATATGGCTTATGTTTACATCTTATTTTAAATGACAACTTTAACAAATAAGTGTTCAAGGAGGGAATCTCTAATTACAATCTCTGGGACTTAGTATTTAGAACTTAATCAAAATTAGGCTAAGGGTTTGTATGTCATAGGAACATATCAATTTATCAAATAAAACATTATGTCCATAGAGTCATGGGTTTTTATGTCTATATAGTTATGTTTGTATTTCCATTACCATGTCCATAGCTTTGGGTATACAGTTATTGAGTCCTCGCTCTTATACTCTTTGGATTTAATAGCCGCATATTAAGGATACCATGCACCTTTTGTTCCTTAGGTCTTGACATGCCTCACTCAACATGATTCGCTCTAGATTCATCCACTTCCCTGCGAGTGCCATTATTTTATCTTGTCTGTTGGCTATGCAGATTTCCATTGTGTATATATACCACATTATCTGTATCCATTCATCTGCAGTAGGGCATCTGGGTTGTTTCCATCGCCTGGCTATTGTGAATAGTGCAGAGATGAACATAGCTGAGCAGGTGTCTTTATAATATCCTGTGCCATGCTGTTCAGGATAGATGCCCAGAAGTGGTATGGCGGGATCATAGGGAAGGTCTATTTTCAGTTCTTTAAGGAACCTCCACACTGCTTTCCAGAGTGGCTGAACTAGTTTACAATCCCACCAGCAGCACAGTAGGGTTCCTTTTTCTCCACAGCCCTGCCAGTAACTGTCATTGTCTGAGTTCAAAATCTTGGCCATTCTTGTTGGGGTAAAGTGGTATCTTAGGGTTGTTTTTATTTGCATTTCCTTTATGACCATAGATGATGAACATTTTCTCATATGTTTTTCTGCCATTTTAATCTCTTCTTCTGATAGGTCTCTCTTTAGTTCCCTTGCCCATTTACTGAATGGTTTATTGGGTTTTCGGGAGACTAGTTTCTTGAGTTCCCTGTAGATACTGGATATTAAGCATTTGTCAGATGTATTGTTGGTGAATATCTTTTCCCAGTTGGTTGGCTGTCTCTCTACTTTTGCAACTATGTTTTTATCTGTACAGAAACTTTTTATTTTTAGGTAGTCCCATTTGTCGAGTCTCTCTCCAATCTGTTGTGACCCTGGGATTCTGTTCAGGAATCTGTTGCCTGTGCCTATGAGTTCCAGTGTCTCTCCTACATTATCATGTAGCAGTTTCACGATTTCCGGTCTGACGTTGAGGTCTTTGATCCACTTTGAGTTAATGCTTGTGCATGGCGAAAGGCTAGGGTCAATTTTTAGTTTTCTGCATGTGGCTGTCCAGTTTTGCCAGCACCAATAATTGAATAGACTGTGTTTGTTCCATTGTATATCTTTGGCTCTTTTGTCAAATACAAGTTGCCTATAGGTATGTGGTTTTATTTCTGGGTCTTCTATTCTGTTCCACTGATATTCTGGTCTTTTTTTGTGCCAGTACCAAGCAGTTTTGTTATTATGGCTCTATAGTAGAGTTTGAAGTCTGGTATTGTAATACCACCAGCATTGCTCTTTTTGCCTAGAATTGTTTTGGCTATTCTAGGTCTTTTCTTGTTCCATATGAATCTTTGGATTATATCTTCAATTTCCATAAAGAATGTCTTTGGGATTTTGATGGGGATTGCATTGAATTTGTACATCAATTTTGGCAGTATAGCCATTTTCACTATGTTGATTCTCCCTAGCCATGAGCATGGGATGTCTTTTCATTTTCTAGTGTCCTATTTAATTTCTTTCATTAGGCTTTTATAATTTTCATTGAATAATTCCTTTACATCTTTGGTTAAGTATATTCCTAAGTATTTTATTCTTTTGGGGGCTATTGCGAATGGGATCATTTTCTTGATTTGGCCTTCTGTTTGTGTATTGTTGGTGTACAAGAAGGCTACTGACTTCTGAAGATTGATTTTGTATCCTGCCACTTTGCTAAAGTGGTTTATTAATTCTAGAAGTTTGGAGTGGAGTTTGTTGGCTCACTCGAGTAGAGGATCATGTCATCTGAAAAAATAAGGATAGTTTAATTTCTTCTTTCCCTATGTGGATCCCTTTGATGTCTTTTTCTTGCCTTGTTGCTCTGGCAAAGGGTTCCAGCACTATATTGAAGAGAAGTGGAGAGAGTGGACATCCCTGTCTAGTTCCTGATTTTAAGGTGAATGGTTCCAGTCTTTCACCATTTAGTATAATACTGGCTGTAGGTTTTTCATATATGGCTTTCACTATTTTGAGAAATGTACCTCTTATTCCTATTTTTTATAGTGCTTTCAACATGAATGGATGTTGTATTTTGTCAAATGCCTTCTCCGCGTCCAGAGAAATTATCATATGATTCTTATGTTTAGCTCTATTGATATGATGTATTACATTGATTGATTTGCGAATGTTAAACCAGCCTTGCATTTGTGGGATGAAGCCCACTTGATCATAGTGTATGATTTTTTAAATTTGTTTCTGGATTCTGTTGGCTCATATTTTATTGAGGAGTTTTGCATCTGTGTTCATTAGAGAGATAGGTCTGTAGTTTTCTTTTTTTGTTGGGTCTTTCCCTGGTTTGGGGATGAGAGTAATATTAGCTTCATAAAATGAGTTTGGTATTGCTCCTTCTGTTTCTATTTTTCGGGAGAGTTTCAAGAGTATAGGTGTTATTTCATCTTTAAACATCTTGTAGAATTCCGCAGTGAATCCCTTGGGACCTGGGTTTTTTTTTTGGTTGGCATTTCCCTGATTGCTTCCACAATTTCGTTGTAAGAAATTGGTCTCTTCATTTGTTTACCTCATTGTTGTTCAGCATGGGTAGCCTATATTTATTTAAGAAATCATCCATTTCTATTAGATTTTCTTGTTTCTTTGAATATAGGCCCTGGTAGTACCTATTTATTATGGACTGGATTTCTTGGGAATCAGTTGTGATTGTTCCGTAGGGTCTCTAATTTTGTTTATTTATGTCTCCCCTTTCCTTTTTTTGATTATTCTTGCCAAGGGTCTATTTTGTTGACTCTTTCAAAGAACCAACTTTTTGATTTATCAATTTTGTGTATAGTAGATCTTATTTCAATCTCTGAAATTTCTGATTTTATTTTTGTTATTTCTGTCCTTCTAGCTGTTTTAGAATTAACTTTTTCTTGCTCCTCTAGGTGTTTCAGTTTTTTTAAAGGTTCTTTACGTGCTCTTCTTCTGTCTTTTTTATATGTGCTCTTAGTGCGATAAATTTGTCTCTTAGAACTGCCTTTCCTGTGTCCCATAAGTTCCTTTGTGATGTTTCTTGATTGTCATTACATTCAAGGAAGTGTTTAATTTCATTTCTGATCTGATCTGTTACCTAGGAGTTATTCAGAAGTGTGTTGTTCAGTTTCCATGTGATTGAATGTTTTTTTGACTTTGACTGCATTGTTCAGAATTAGTCTGACTCCACTGTGGTCTGATAGAATGCATAGGATTATATCAGACAGCTTGTATCTGCTTAAGTTTTCTGTATGAACTATTATATGATCTATTTTGGAGTGTGTTCCATGTGCTGCTGAGAAAAAAGTAAAAAGTTTAGCCATTGGGTGGAAGACTCTGTGTATATCTGTTAAGCCCAGCTGGGCTATGGTGTCATTTAAGTCTATGGTGTCTTTGCTTAACTTTTGTTGAGTTGACCTGTCATTTGTTGAGAGTGGTGTATTGAGGTCTCCCACATGATTGTGTTTGAGTCTATCTTGTTCTGTAATTCTAAAAGAGTTTGTTTGACAACTTTGGGTGCTCCCGTGTTGGGGGAGTAGATGTTTATAACTGTAATATTATGGGTGTGGGTTTTACCATTTACTAATATATAATGGCCGTCTCTATCTTTATGTACTGATTTTACTGAGAAGTTAATTTTGTTGGAGATGAAGATTGCTACTCCTGCTTTTTTGCATGGTGCATTGGAGTGGAAAATTCATTTCCTTCCTTTCACTTGGAATTTGTTTCTGTCTTTGGCACTGAGGTGGGTCTCTTGGAGGCAACATATGGATGGGTGGTGTTTCTTAATCCATTCTGCTGCTCTGTGTCTTTTGATTGGATTTTTCAGCCCGTTCACATTTAGGGAGATTATGGAGAAATGGTCACTGTCCATTGTCGTTATTTATTTTTACTTCTAGGTTTCTTTCTCTCTTTTTTTCCCCTTTTGTGTTCAGTGAATTATAAATGTTTGCTTCTTGATGTTCTACAATTTGTTCTCGTTTAATTAGTATTCTTTGTAATGCTGGTTTAGTGTGCACGTATTCACAAAGCTTCTCTTTGGAGTGAAATATTCTTATTTCTCCCTCAAATGTAAATGCTAGTTTTGCTGGATATAAGTCTGGGTTGGCAGTTGTTGGTCTTCAGGACATCAATGATGTTTTTCCCAAGCTTTTCTTGCATTTAGGGTTTGCATGGAGAGATCTGCTGTAATTCAAATGTTCTTCCCATTATAATATAGCTCCTTCTTTGTTTTTGCAGCGTTTAAGATCAATTCCTTGGTATTCGGGTCTAGTGTGATATGTCTAGGTGAGTTCCTTCTAGGATCTTGCCTGTTTGGGGTCCTGAAACCTTCAATAATGTGAGTGTTTTCCCTTTTGAAGTTGGGGAAGTTCTCTGCTATGATTTTGGTGTATAAAGGTTGCATACCTTTGTCCTGAAATTCGGCCCCCTCCTCAATCCCTATTATACGAAGATTATACTTCTTTGCTGCAACTGCCAGTTCCTGGAGCTCTGTCTGGTAGATTCTGACTGAGTTTTCCACGGTGGCGATTCTCTGTTCCAGCTCTTGTGTTTTATCTTCCGTTTCTGATGTTCTATTCTCCATCTCTGTCAATCTGCTGCTTAATGCCTCAATTTTTGCTTGAAGTGTGGACACTGAGCTGATCATGTCTGCTCTGAGGGTATTAATGTTTTCTTCCATTTCTCTTTTGAATTCGAGGAGCTCTTTCGAGATTTCCTGCTTATGTTCCTGGAATTGTTTTTGGAGTTCTGTTTTAATCTCTTTAGTCACGTTCACAATCATCTCCTTGAATAGGGTCATGTTTCGTGTCTCTTCAGGTGTCATTTCTTGGGACCGTGACATCTCTTTCGTCCCTTCGCTCTTGTTACCTTTTGGGCTTTGCATGGGACTTTGATTATTTATGTATGTCATGATTCTTCTTTGAGCTCTCCTCGGCATCGAGAACTGTTGTTGTAGTTCGCTCTGTGGTCAGTAGGTATCGGTCTTTACTTGTATTGGGACCGGTGGTTCTGGGAATATGTGGTTCTCGGCCAAATTGATTCCTCTGCTGACTAGGTCAGAGTTTACAGTTTTTGCAGGTGTTCTGGCCTGTTCCCAGAGGCTATGTGCTGCTGCACGACTAGCTCTCAGCCCGACCAGTGTCCTCATCGTGGGCTGTGGGATGGATCTGCGAATTTCAGTCTCAGCGTGCTGGGCGGATGGTTGGTTTTCCTGTGCTGCTTCTAGGGGTGGGCCTCCGGCCAAGGGTCTAGGGTTTGGGAGTTTCCAGGGGCTCTCAGCAGGACCAGCAGGTGTCCACTCTGTTCCCAGGGGTGGGGCACAGCTGAGGACTTGGGCTGCAAGAGCGGAGCCGTACTTTTCTGATTCTCAGAAGGCGAGCGTGGCTGTTGGTCGGCCCTTCAGTTCCCTGCTGCTTTGTCAGAGAGTCTGTGACCGTGGGGGGCCCCTCGGTGCTGTCTTGCTCAAGATTCCCAGCTGGAGGATGCTGGCTCAAGATTTGAGGGGGACAGATGCTGGCTCCTATTTTCCTGCACACCCCACCCGCTGTTGTAAGGCAGGATCTCAGCGCCCCCCACTCTCCAGACCCAGTGGCCTGGGAGAGGAACCTGGTGGGTGGGTGGGAGCTGGGAAACCTCCACCTCCCTTGATGGGGTGCTGGGTCTTGGAGTAGCCCGCCTGTCACTCTTCAGTCAGAGGCCTGGGAGAGGAACCTGGTGGGTGGGTGGGGGCTGGGACAACTCTGCCTCTCTTGGTGGGGTGCTGGGTCTTACCGCTGCCCATCTGTCAGTCGCCAGTCAATGGCCTGGGGAGGGGGCTGTTGAGGGAAGGGACAGAATTCTAAATTCCTTGCCCCCCTGCTCCTGCCGGTCTTTCTCGGGCGGGGTGGAGGAGTCTGAGTTAAGTTCTATTGATTGGCACCAGCTCTGCTTTCCCGATGGGTTTGGGGACCCGCTTTGCTACTCACGCCTCTGTGTTCATCTGTGGGTGCTGCACGGTGTTGGAGAATCCTTCACTCCCCTCGGATCTCCGACGCTACCTGTGGTCCGCGTCTGGGGTCCAATGCTTGCTGTTCTGGCTCCACATCTGTGTTCCACTGCTACTGAGGCTCGCTGGCACAGTCCTATGCTGGTTTCTGCAGTGGTCGGGGCTGCCCGGCCCAGCACCCTCTGCCACTGCTTTTCACGGCTTGGAGCCGGCGGCGAGGGGTGAGGGAGGGGTCCTCGCATTCCGAGTTCTTTGAGAAAGTTGGATGTGAGGTTTATCTGGATTTCTTTTCCGGTTTGAGTCCTTCTCCATTGCTTCTTGAGTTTGTTGTTGTGGATTTCTTAACGTAATTGACTCGTGGGACTCCCTGGTTCTCTCTTTTTGTGAGAGAGAGCTAGGCAGCGTCCCTATTGTCTCGGCGCCATCTTCTGCTCCTCCTATTAGAGAGGTTTTTGAGAGAAGGCATGTTCAACCTGAGGCTTCACAGGCCATAAAAAACGGAGAAAACTTTTGCAAAAGCATCGCATCGTCGCAGTCGTATACCCCTGATATTAAAACTACTCCTGATATTAAACCAGTAACTGCCACTGCCTGTTCCCCATCCCCGTCCTTCAGTTTCTATCCCCATGCCCGTGGTGGAAAGCCCTACTCCTCATAAAAAATTCCTTTACCCCGTTTTAACAGCTCCCCCTGAGGAACTTCCCCCTGAGAACCAAGCCTCCCTAGAGGAGGCTGCTGCTGCCTATGAGGGAGACCAAGAAGGCGGTTACAACCCCCCTCCTTACGCCTCTGGGCCTCCATTTTTCGGTCCCGTCAGTGCTGATTTGACCCCGCCCTCTCAAAATTTCCTCGACACCACTCAGCGAGCAATAAAACAGTTGACAGAGGCAACAAAAAACCTTTCTACCCTTTTTTATGGCAAGAAAGGAACAGGCTAACTTATTGCGGGCCTTGCATCAGCTTGATTTAGACATCTCCTCCCAGTTAAAAGTTAGGCCCTTAAAGAATCCACACAAATCTCATGTAAAACAGCAGGCCCCTCCCTTACTTGCCTTTCCTGTCACCCGGTCTCAAGATAAACTACCCCAGGGTGGCAACAGCCAAAACGAGGAACCAGGAACCCCGGAGCAGGTGGAGAGGAGTCAGGGAACCACTCCTCACAAGGAGATCAAATAGGACATTCTGATAGTCAGAGTGAGGGGGAGTCAGAAGAAGAGGGAGGGAGAGGCCCCCGAGTAACCATCAAGGCTCAGAATTATTACCGGCCTTCTAAATTTAAACAAATTAAAGAACTGAGGAGCGCTGTTTCCTCCTACGGGCCGACTGCCGGTTTTCCTGTGTCTCTGTTGGAAACCTTACGCTCACAATATCTCACAATGAATGATTGGGAAACCCTAGCAAAAGTACTTCTCAGCCGAGGTCAATATCTTTCCTGGAAAGCTGACTATACAGAAAGATGTCGAGAACAAGAAAGGAGCAATGTCCTTAAGCCAGGAACGGCCAAATGGACACTCAAGAAATTATTAGGACAGGCTCCCTATAATACTAATGAGCTGCAAACCAGGTTTTCCCCTGGGTTGTTGGCACAGATCCAGCTCGCTGCATTTCAAGCCTGGAAAGCAATACCTTCTCCCAGCTCTATTTTTTCCTCCATTGCTGAAATTCGTCAGGGACCACAAGAGCCCTATAATGAATTTGTGGGGAGGCTTACTGAAGCCGCTGAACGTATTTCTGGTAGGGATGAAACTGAGAGTGATTTTATTAAACACCTGGCTTTTGAAAACACCAATGCTGCCTGCCAAGCCGCGTTAAGGCCTTATCAGCCCAATAAGACTCTCTCTGATTATATAAAAATCTGCTCAGATGTAGACCCCATTTCCCGCAATATTGGCCTGGCTTTCGGAGCAGCACTCAAAGAGTTACACCTGGAAAAAACGCGTTAGTGCTTTAACTGCTGTCAGGCCGGACATTTTGCTCGGGAATGCCCCCAGCCCAAAACTACTAATTCAGCCCCAGGAAATTCCCCACGGCAAGGACAAATCCCACCCTTTTGTCCAAAAAGGGCAGTCATTGGGTTTCCGAGTGCCACTCCAAGACAGATATTCAAGGAAACCCTTTAACTCCTGGGCCGGTGGGAAACTACAGGAGGAGCCAGCCTCAGGGCCCCAGTCAACAAACTTCTGGGGCAGTCAGATTTGTTTCCCCACAACAGGTGGCCCCTGCAGTGTCTCATCCCTCATGCGGGCCACCCCCAGGAGCGCAGGACTTGACCTCTGTTCCTCCACCCATATAATATTAACTCCTGAGGCGGGAACCCAACTCCTATCCACCGGAGTGTTTGGGCCCCTGCCGCCAAATGTATTTGGCCTTATTTTAGGAAGAGGCAGCTCAGTTATTCAGGGACTTAATATTTCACCTGGCGTAATTGATAATGATTACACAGGGGAAATAAAAATCATGGCCTCTGCACAGGACAGCCCTGTCTCCATTTATCCGGGACAGAGAATCGCTCAATTGGCTTTATTACCCCTAAATACCAATAACCCCAGCTTCTCAAAGTCTAGAGAATCCTCTAATTTCGGCTCCTCCAATGCCTATTGGGTCCAGGCCATTACCCCTTCTAGACCCCTATTACATTTAAAATTAGAAGGAAAATTATTTGAGGGACTTTTGGATACAGGAGTTGATGCCACCATTATTTCTCAAATCAATGGACACTCACTTGGCCACTTACCTCTTCTCTAACACATTTAAAAGGAATCGGCCAGTCCTCCAACCCTCTCCAGAGTTCAAAAAGTTTAACATGGGAGGATCAAGAAGGAAATAAAGGCACAGTCCAACCCTATGTAGTTCCAAATACCCCAGTTAACTTATGGGGGAGGGATATTCTCTCTCAAATGAAGCTTTGTATGTGCGGGCCAAATGAGATTGTAACACAGCAAATGCTTCGTCAAGGAATTCTCCCCAGCCAAGGGCTCGGAAAAGAAAAGTAGGGCCTCCCCTTCCCTCTTGAGATCCCACCCAAATTAGATCGCACTGGCCTAGGATTTAAAATTTTTCAATAATGGCCAATGACATTTCTGTACTCCACACAGACAAGATCACTTGGAAACAGACGGAACTTGTGTGGATTGATCAATGGCCCCTTACTACTGAAAAGCTGGCGGCAGCCACAGAGCTAGTGCAGGAGCAATTAGCTGCTGGCAGAATTGAACCTACCACTTCTCCTTAGAATACACCCATTTTTATTATTAAAAAGAAATCAGGAAAATGGCAACTTCTTCAGGATTTGAGACAAGTCAATAAAGCCATGGTCCCTATGGGAGCCTTGCAGCCTGGCCTCCTCTGACCAGCCGCCATCCCTAAATAATTTCAAAAGATAGTAATAGATTTAAAGGATTGCTTCTTTACAATACCCCTTCATCCTGATGATAGGCAGCATTTTGGTTTCAGCCTACCTGTAATTAACTTAAAGGCCCTATGGCCCGATATCAATGGAAGGTATTACCACAAGAAATGGCTAACAGCCCTACCCTATGCCAAAAATTCGTAGCACAAATTATTGACCCCTTTAGAAAACTTTATCCCTCCATATATGTTATTCATTTTGTTGGTAGGATCAGAGGTTACACCCCTACTAAAAGTGTCTCAAGAAATGTCCCAAGCACATGTAAAGGCAGGATTACAAATTGCCCCTGATAAGATACAGTTAAAACCACCCTATTTGTTCTTAGGCTTTGAGTTATTCCCTCATAAATTAATATCCCAAAAGATTCAGATACGCACTTCTCATTTAAAAAACCTTAATGATTTCCAAAAGCTTTTAGGAGATATTAATTGGTTCAGGCCTTATTTAAAACTGACCACGGGTGAGTTAAAACCATTATTTGACATACTCAAAGGAAGTTCTGATCCCCTCTCCCCGCGATCCTTACCCCCCCCCTTTTTTTTACAGAGGCTCTTATTAAGGTAGAACAAGCTATCTCAACTTAGCACATTGTTTACTTGGATTATAACAAACCCTTCCAGCTTATTATTTGTGCTACCAGTCACCCCTACTGGAGTATTATGGCAAGGAGGTCCCCTTTATTGGCTTCATTTGCCAGCCTCTCCACCTAAAGTTCTAACACTTACCTATGTGGTTAGGAGACCTAATAACTATGGGATGAGAACAAAGTCACAAGCTCTTTGGCAAAGACCCTGATGAAATTATTATGCCTTATACCCCTTCACAAGTACAATGGCTAATACAAAACGATATTAATTGGGCAATTTCTTGTATTTCCTTTGCCAGTAAAATTGACAATCACTATCTTGCCAGTAAGCTTTTACAGTTTTTGCAGCATCAATCCTTTACTTTTCCTTCCCTGACAAAGAGAGTGCCATTAGCTGGTGCAGCTCTGGTGTTTACTGATGGCTCTTCCAATGGACAAGCAGCCTTTTCCATTGAGGGCAAGGTCACCTCCATAAACACATCTTATCCTTCAGCCCAATTGGTAGAGCTTTTTGCAGTTCTCCAAGTCTTTGCACAACTCCCCACCGATCTTTTAATTTGTATACAGATAGTGCCTATATTGCTCATTCTATTCCTTTACTTGAGACTGTTCCCTTTATTAATCCTAACACCAATGCTTCCCCCCTTTTCCCTCTTATTCAATCCTATATACATCAGAGACAGTACCCGTTTTATGTTGGGCACATTCGGTCCCATCCTGAGCTTCCCGGACCCCTTGTTGCGGGCAATAAATTAACTGATTTAGCCACTAAACAGGTTTTTTTATGTACAACCTAATTCTCTAGCCCAGGCCCAACAAGCTCATGCTTTACATTATTTAAATGCCCAAACCCTCCACCTTATGTTTAAAATTACCAGGGAACAAGCAAGACAAATTGTTAAGCAATGTCAAAATTGTTTTACCCTATTGCCAATACCTCATTTAGGTGTTAATCCTCGAGGATTGGTTCCTAATGAATTGTGGCAAATGGATGTTACCCATATCCCTTCCTTTGGCACTCTTAAATACCTTCATGTTACTATTGATACTTTTAGTGGATTCATTTTTGCCACACTACATACTGGCGAGGCCTCAAAAAATGTTATTGCTCATATTCTTAATTGTTTAGCTGTTATGGGAAAACCCAACATTATTAAAACTGATAATGGCCCTGGATACATTGGAAAAAATTTTCAACAATTTTGTCATCAATTACAAATAAAACACATCACTGGCATCCCCTATAACCCTCAAGGCCAGGGAATTGTTGAAAGGGCTCATCAGACAATTAAGAATACCCTTCATAAAATAAAAAATGGGCACTTATACTCCACCAAAGGATCCCCCCAAAATATTCTTCATCATGTCCTATTCGTCATTAATTTCCTTACCTTAGATACCAATGGAAAATCTGCAGCCGATCGACTGTGGCACCCTCAAACAAATAAAAATTTTGCTCAAACTATGTAGAAGGATCCATTAACATTCCAGTGGAAAGGACCAGATCCTGTCCTGATATGGGGACAAAGATCAGCATGTGTGTTCGACCATGTTGAGGTGTCAGCTCGATGGTTGCCTGAAAGGCTCCTAAAACCCATTGACAGTGTGGTACAAGATGATGATCAGCCACCAACCAGTGAGACCCCTAAAATCTTAATAATGCCTCTCCAGAGCCTGTAACGGGCCCTGAGAATATTTTCTTTTTTTTTTTTACAGGTGTCACATGGAAAATCTTGGCTGGAAAATCCTGTTCATCGCTCTGGTACTTCTCCTTATTGGTTGTCTTTGTGCTATTCTAGCCATATAGGCAGTTTGTGAATTGGCCAAGCGGGACCTCTTGGGAAATAGAACATATTTTAGTGGCCATCCCTGTGGTTTGACAAATTAAAAATGCAGCCAAAATTTGCACCTTTATGGCTTTTGGCTTCAATAATAATTAAAAATGTAGATTCAGGTTTTGGACCACCCCCCTCAAAAATGGAGCTTTATGCTGCACTTTTTGGTCCTCCCTGCGAATGCAGGGGAGGATATTGGTCTGAGGCCCCTAGTAGTTATACCCAAACAGTTGACTGCACAACTAAGGTGGCCTACCTCCGCGCAGAGAAAAATACCACATCTGTAGGATTCCACAGACCTGAGTGGATTTGTAAATATAAGCCAAAAATAGTTCCCCCTAACCCAGGCCAAGCTAGGCAAAATTGCTCAGCATCTTGTATGTATACCACAGCAGTGCACAGTTCTTGCTATACATCAGCCTCTATTTGTTTGGACAAACAAGGCCTTCAGTATTTCCAAGCCTCCTTGACAATAACCGCTTCTCCTGGAGGAACAGCCACACATGTGACCAATGGCCTTTTTGGACATACAAGACTCCATACCCAGTTACAGCTTGCCGGCTGTGAAGGTGCTGTTGGTAAACCCTCTTGCTGGCCCGTTAAGGCCCCTGTAGGCGTATCCGATGGAGGAGGGCCCACAGATGCTGTTAAATGTATTCAAGTACTAAATTCATTAAAATCCCAACTGCCTAAGCTTGTATATCATCCCCTAGCCTTGCCCAAATCTCAGGTGTTAGAATTAGATACAAATACAATGGATATCCTAAACACCACCTTTTTCCTACTCAACGGTTCTAACTCCACACTTGCTAGTAATTGTTCGCTTTGCCTGGCAGCAGGGGCGGTTATGCCTTTGGCCATTTTCGCCAATTATAATGTAAGTGCGAAGGATATGTGCTCCACTGGCCTCCCATTTAGGGTACAGCCTATGGGTAACTTTACAACTTGCTTCTCAGGAGCAATGCAAAACAATACCATGGATGTTGATGTTGGTGCTTACCCCTCTGATAGTTGGATGTTAAATAATTATCCTTCACCTACCCTGTCTCTTTGCCCCCCTAACGGCACAGTATTCGTCTGTGGAGGAAACCTGGCCTACCCCAGACTACCGTTCAATTGGACAGGTGATTGCGTTCTTGCCTTATTACTCCCTGATATAAGTATTGTGTCAGGGGACGAGCCCCTGCCCATCCCTAGTTTTGATATGATAGGAGGTAATAGACACAAACGAGCAGTTACGCTTATCTCCTTCCTTGCAACCTTAGGGATTACTGCAGCTGTAGGAACAGCAGGGTTGGGTGTGTCCTTACATCAGTACAATCAACTATCAACACAATTAATTGGGGATGTACAAGCATTATCTAATACTGTCCGAGATTTACAGGACCAGCTAGATTCCTTGGCAGAGGTAGTACTTCAGAACAGAAGAGGGTTAGATCTGTTAACTGCAGAAAAGGGAGATATCTGTTTGGCTCTACAGGAACGATGTTGCTTCTACACAAACAAGTCTGGCATTGTCCGAGACAAAATCAAAAATCAAATCTTCAGGAAGATTTGGAAAGAAGGCGAAAAGAGCTGGCTGACAATCCCCTCCAGTGGACTAATGGACTCTTACCTTATCTCTTGCCCCTGCTAGGACCTTTGCTTGCTTTATTATTAATTGTTATGATTGGACCATGTATTGTTAACAGGCTTGTTTCATTTATTAAGTGCGGGGATCGGCGCCCCTGACCAGCAGGGAAGAACGACCACCACACGAGGATTCGTCCAGTATCACGCTTTATTGAAGAGCAACTTGATTGAAGGGAGAGCTGAAGCAGAGGGGCCCCGGGCAGGGAAGTACAGTTGCTTATATAAGTTTAAAGGACACTGGGCTCTTTACCATTGGCTGCTCCGTTGCCAGGGACACTTTAAAGCTCGGGATTGGGCAGGCCCTTGACATCATTTGTGCAGACTCAGTGGAATAGAGCAAAGGCCCTGCACTCACATACCAAATAAGGAGAACAAAGAAGTTGTTTACAAGGAGCGAGGCAGGAAGCAGGCGCCATCTTGTAATGGCGGCTGCTCCGGCTCTCCACAATTAAGCAGCACGTAGATACCCTGATGGCAAAACCCATACAAGTTCATTATCATCAATTGGCTTTTGAAGACCTGGATGTACCATATGGCTCTCCTATGGAAACTGCGCCTTAGTCCCACATAGCGCACACCGTCTGGGTGAAGGCATCTGCCTAAGAGGTGCATTGCTAGTGCAAAGGGGCTAGTAAAACTAGCATGTGGGACCCCTTGAGAGATACGTGCAATAACATGGGGGTTGGTGTCGCATCATCATGAGACGCGACCCTGTGAGTATGGGACCATTTCCCTTGCTAATCCCCTCCTTCTCAAAACGACACTCGAGGCTTTAAATAAGGGACACGACTGCCAACCAACAGATCGATTCCCTCCTTCTGCCTCTAAAACGCATGAAGGATCAGTGCCTCTGTCTCCCCTCTCAGATTAATGCCTATCGTTACCAATGTTGCCATATGTGCTCACTTATAAATACAAAAAGGGGGACTTGTTGGAGACTGCCTCAGGGTCTCTTAACTTGTTGGCTAAAGACTTTTAACCTGATAGGTTTTAGGCTGCTCTATTCTCTCAGGAAAGACCACAAACACCTGGACCAAATTGCCCCCCCCCCCGACCAAATTGCCCCATGTCCTATTCTCACAGACCCATTATCTTTCTCACTTTCTCACAGACCAGTTATCTTAACGACCAAATTGCCCAAGTCCTGTTCTCACAGACTCATGCTGACAAAAAATTTTTTCACTGAGCCT
The DNA here is from genome assembly GCF_031878675.1 of Megascapheus bottae. Classification (NCBI taxonomy): domain Eukaryota; kingdom Metazoa; phylum Chordata; class Mammalia; order Rodentia; family Geomyidae; genus Megascapheus; species Megascapheus bottae. The sequence goes on along the minus strand of NC_143511.1, from coordinate 537,565 downwards.
AGTTCCTGCCTTAGGGCTCTATATAAGCCCCTGTTGGTTTTCAATAAACAGACCTTGATCAGAACACTGTCTTGGTCTCATTCCTTAGTGTTTGTCTGTCCCACTCATTTAGGTACAGTTCCCTCCCGGGTCTCAGTTGACAGAACCCCGCGGGCTGGGGCATGCTGTCTGACCCAATAGTGGATGGGAAGCCGTACCTGGGTAGGATTTCTTCCAGGATCTTCTTAGCCATGACATGCGAGGTCTCATGCTTCGTTGGATAGGCTTCAACCCATCCTGAAAAGGTGTCTACAAAAACTAGCAAATATTTGTATCCAAATTTTCCAGGTTTAATTTCAGTGAAATCTACTTCCCAATACATACCTGGCCTATCCCCATGGAGGCAAGCTCCTTTTGTACCCGGTTGATTGGGGGCGTTGGTGAGCTGACAGGCCTAACAATTTTTAACAATGTCCTCAATAAGTTAACTTCCTTGCCTAATTTTCACTTTGGAGTGTCAGAGCAAGTCCTGCATTCAGGTTCCCATGTGAGAAACTCGGTGGATCCTCTTAAGAATCCCCTCTACCCAGCTCTTGCGGCAAGATGAGTTTTCCCTCATCAGTTTTTGTTCCCTTCTCTGTCCGGGGGTTTGTGGGCCATGGGAATTTTCGTTATCCATTCCAAGTCGTCTTGGAAATACTGAGGCACATGAGGCAACACTCGTGGCCTTGGGTCTACCAGAGTCAATACTTCTGTTCTGGGTTGGAGGGCTGCTTCTATGGTTGCCTGGTCAGCCAGATTATTCCCTCTAGTTACCGCATCAACTCCTTTTTGATAACGGGGACAGTGCATGATGGCAATTTTTGCTGGTTCCCACAGGGCCTGGATGAGACTTAAAATCTCTTGTTTGTTTTTAATGGCCTTTCCTTCCTCTGTCAGTAGCCCCTTTTCTTGGTAGATGGCTCCATGGACATGCATGGTGGTAAAAGCATACAGGCTGTACGTATAGATATTTAGTCTCTTTCTTTTTCCCATCTGTAAGGCTTTCGTTAGTGCCACTAGTTCTTCTCTTTGTGCAGATGTTCCCTGGGGGAGTGCTTCCGCCCACACTCTCTCAGTGTCTGTGGTGACCGCCACACCCACGTACCTTTTTCAATCTTGAATGAAGCTGCTGCCATCGTGAACCAAGCATGCTCAACATGTGATAGAGGCAAGCAAGTCTGGCCTGAGGCTATGTGCTTGGGCCAGGATCTGCTCACCGTCATGCAGGGGCGCTTCCAGATCCAGATCTGGCAGTAGAGTGGCTGGGTTTAAGGCTGTAGGTACGCAAAAACTGATCTGCGCAGGGTTAAGTAACAAGGTCTGGTAATGGACCATGCGGGCATTGCTCATCCACTGGTCGGGCAGTTGTTTTAGCACTCTCTCTAGAGGGTGTGGAGTGACCACAGTCAGGTTTTGTCCCAAAGTCAATTTATCAGCATCCTTTACTAAGAGAGCTACCGCAGCTATTATTCTTAGACACGGGGGCCACCCAGTGTCGACAGGGTCTAATTTCTTTGACAAGTAGGCCACCGGCTGTTTCCAAGATCCAATTGGCTGGGTGAGCCCTCCCTTTGCCATTCCTTTATTTTCTGCCACAAATAGTGTGAACAGTTTGTTCACATCAGGCAGGGGCCTCCAGAAGGCTTCTCTTAATTGCCTCAAAGGGTTTTTGCATCTGGTCAGTACAATGAAATTCAGGAAGCTTTTTGGTGGCTTCATATAGAGGTTTGGCCATCTCAGTGAAACCAGGTATCCACAGCCAGCAAAAGCCTGCTGTTCCCAGGAACTGTCTGACTTGTCTGGCTGACTTAGGCACAGGGATTTTTAGCACTGTTTCTTTACGCTCATCCGACAGCCAAGGTTTGCCCTCTTTGAGTATGAGGCCCAGATAGGTAACTTCAGGTTTACAGATTTGTGCCTTTTTAGTGGAGGCCCTATAGCCCAGGTTGCCAAGAGTCTTTAAGAGCCTAGCCGTTTCCTTTAGACAGCTTTTTTTTTTTTGGTCTGGAGCGGCTATTAACAAGTCATCCACATATTGCAATAGACTTATTTTGGGATTTTTGGAGTGGTACTCACTTAGGTCTTCATGTAACGCCTCGTCAAAGATAGTAGGCAAGTTCTTGAATCCTTGAGGCAGCCTGGTCCAGGTTAATTGACAACTTATCCTGATTTCAGGATGGTGCCAAGTGAATGCAAAGTAGGTTTGGTTCTGTGGGGCTAAGGGCAGGCTGAAGAAGGCATCCTTTAGGTCCAACACAGTATACTACATGTGGCTCGGTGACAGGGAGCTAAGCAGGGTATACAGGTTTGGGACTGTTGGGTGGATGTCTATTACCCTTTTGTTAACTTCTCTCAAATCTTGCACTGGTCTGTAATCATAAGAATTTGGCTTTTTGACAGGCAACAGTGGGGTATTCCAGGCTGACTGGATGGGCTTCAGGACCCCCAAATTTAACAATTTTCTGATGTGGGGAGTGATCCCCTTCTTTGCTTCTAGTGACATAGGGTACTGGTGAACTTTTACTGGGTCGACCCCAGCTTTGAGTGCCACAAAGATTGGAGGATGATGTTTTGCCAGTCCCATTCCCCCAGTTTCTGCCCATGTTTGGGGAAACGCCTGTAGCCACTCATTTTCCACAGACTCAGGCTTGGGATGCTGGTATAGCCTATACTCCTCTTCTAACTTACTAGTTATCAGTATACTAACAGGCTTTCCTCTTGAATCCATCACAGAAGCCCCACTGCCTGTGAACTGCATCTGAGCTTTCATCTTTGTTTGGAGATCACGTCCAAGCAATGGATAGGGGCAGTCAGGGATGACTAAAAATGAGTGGGTTACCCAGCCCACTCCCAGGTCCACTGTTCTTCGGGTAGTCCATTTATAGGGTTTAGTGCCTGTCACACCTTGTACCCATGTTGTTTTAGTGGACACTGGCCCTCTTGGGGCTAATTACACTGAATTTTCTGCTCACGTATCTACCATAAACGTGACTGGGTTCCCCTCCACTTTCAATGTTACACTAAGGCTCAGGGAGGGGGTCTGAGCCCTGACCCCCTCAGTCACTGTCCTCAGCCAGCTCTAAGGCTGGCAACACTCTTGATCCCCCTCTCTGTTCTTTTTCCTTTTTCTTGGCTAGCTCTGGGCAATTCTTGATCCAATGCCCCTCCTCCTTGTAACAGGCACACTGATTCTTCCCCACCCTCGATTGGTATTTGGGCTTCTGCTCCTTATTTGGAGGAGAAGGCAGTCTAAAGCTTCCTGCTTGCACGGAGGTCACTATTTCCCTGAGATCCTTCTTGTGTTGTGCCTGTTGTTGCTCCAAAATTCTAGCCAAATGCTTTTCCTTAGCTCTGTCTCTCTTTTCATGCTCGATTTCACATTCTCTGTCCTTCCTTTCCTGTCTTTGTTCTTCTGTCTCTCTCTTATTGTAAACCTTCTCTGCCACTGCTAATAGATTCCTAACAGATTTTTCACCAAGTCTGTCTAGAGCCTGCAATTTTCACTTTTATGTCCGGTGCAGCCTGATTTATGTAGGCAAACATAATTATTGGAGCAGACTCCTGGGTCTCAAGATCATACGGGGTGTATTGACTGAAGGCTTCCATGGGCCACTCAAGATATGCTGCCGGACTTTCACTGTCTCCCTGTCTAACAACATAAACTTTGGCCATATTTGTAGGTCGGCAAGCCGCCGCCTTGAGACCTGCCAACAGAGCCTGGCGATAGACGAGGAGCTGCTCCCTACCTTCAGCCATATTTTAGTCCCATGCTGGTTGGGTCTCGGGAAAATAGGCAGTGATCAAGACAGGATTCGTGATGAGTGCTCTGGTGGGGCCGGGGATAAGTCTCCAGGCTGCTTCCTGGATACGATGTCTCTCCTCAGTGGTGAAAAGGACCTGCAAAAGCTGGCTACAATCATCTCAAGTGAGCTGGTGTGTGAAAAGAATAGTTTCAAGCAAGCGAATTAAATCCTGGGGTTTCTCAGAAAAGGGGGCATTTTGAGTATACCAATTGTAGAGATCACTAGTAGCAAATGGCCAGTATTGGAACTATTGTCGACCATCTGCATCCTCAGGACCTATAGGGCGAAGGGGAAGAGCAACAGAATTATGAGTAGGTGTAACTCCTCAGTGCAGGAGTTAATGAGTTGACTGGGCGGGACCCTCTGGAGTGGAGGTCACAGCTGGAATCTTTTCATTTTCCTCAAAGTCCTCCTCCTGTGCATTAGGTAGAGTCAACTGGGGTGGGGAGTACGGAGGGGGAAACATTTCCTCCTCCGTGCTTCCTCCCTGGAGGACGGGTGGGTGTAACTTCTTCTCTTCTTCCTTGGTTTCTCTTTTCTTCACCCTGTGTCTTTTGAAGGAATATTGGGGTAGGGGAAGAAGTGGGGGAGGGAGTTGGTGGTAAGAAAGGCCTAACCCAAGCCGGGGCAACCCTGTCTATGAGTTCCCTCCAGGTGATTATATAGGGAACCTGGTCCAGATGGCCCGAATGAAGGGTGTAGATTAGGTGTTGTAAAATTCTTATCTTACCTATGTCAAAGCTCCCCTCAGGTGGCCAATTAGCTCCCTCAAAGGTAGGCCATTCTGACTTGCACCAGGTGATCCACTTTTCCGTCTTAAAGGCCACACTCTGGTTCTGAACTATCTCCTTAACTTCCTTCCAGTGAGCTAGGGTCAAGTCTAGGGGACTGGATGGGACATTGCCCATGGCTATCAATCTTGTCAGTCGTTCAGTCCACAAAATAACAAGGGGTAAGACAATTCCAACAAAACAGAAAAAACAATACACACAGGCCTGATATTTAAAAGACTTACAAGATGGAGATCTCCCAAGTTGATCTGCTGAGTCCTTTGAAGGAACAGAAGGAGCAGACCCAAGATCAAGGTGGGTGAATTGAGCCTTGGTTAGGAGGCCCTCCCGGTCTGTTCTGGCCAAAAACCAAACTGACTTGTGCTCTATGAGTATCAAGACGGGGTTCCACAGGTCCCCCTTCAAGGGTGGAGGATCTGGGATGTCTCCCAGTTCCTTCAGCATTGTCGTGTAAGTGTGTCTGTTTTGATAACCCCTTCAAGAAATACGCAGAATGGCTGCCCTCAAAATGAAAGCAAAACAGACAAACAAACGACAGAACAAGACAAATCAACAGCACTGTTTTCTTACCTTCAGGGTCTGGGGCCTCGGGGGTCTCTGGGGGTATCCAGGACTATCCCCCCAACTGTAATGCCCACGCTGCAGGACCACCACCAAGAAGACCACCGAGAGCCAGACATCCAAAATGCAAAAGCAAGGCTTTATTCAGGCGGGCTGCAGCTCGGGCCCGTCCTATACACCGACACAGTGGAGCTTAGGAGGAAGCCCAGAGCTGAAATTTTACAGGGCTTATAAAGGCAAAAACCACAGAATTACAACAACCAGGTGTTTGAGCAAGATCAGATGGGGGTAGGGGCATTTCAGGGCGGTTAGAGTTAAGGGGAAGTTCCCAAGCTGGTTGAGTCCTGATTAGCTATCTGCAGTAGGGGTAGTCTGTGGCTTAGTAAACAATTCTGTTCCTGTAATTTATGTGAGCTCTGGTCACTCATAGTTTAATGTAGACAGCAAAATGGCTACTGCCTCAAAACGGAGGTACTTTAGTTCTTCACAGTGACTTTTCTGTGCATCTGTCCTGTCTCCCTGGCATGACAACCTCCATCCCCTCTTTGTAAGACGCAGGGACTAGAGGGGACACACAGACATTTCTTTTTTAAAGCCTGGTCACCCAGGACAGGTGGAGGGGATCTGGTGTGCTCAGGAAGAATTCCAGAAAATGGGGACAGGGGCTTCCTGGAGGAGGGGCCGCTCTCACGGGGGTCCTCCGGGAGCCTCGGCCTTGCCATACAGCGCAGACCTGGGGGTAGGGACGGGGGAGCTCGTCCCAAAGGCCCGAGTTCAGCACCTCAGAGCACCGAGAGGCTAGGCAGCGCGCACCAGGGTCGCTGTCCACGTGCTGACCGCGTTTCCCCGCTCACGACTTCCTGCTCGCTTCCTGCTCGCGCAGCGCCTGCCGGGAAATGTAGTTCCGAGCGCGGAGCAGCTCCGTCCGGTCCGCGGCTTAATTAACGCTCCGATGGAGATCTGACTGACACGCGGCGCTAGCTGCTCAGGCCCTAGAACAGGCCTTAGGCCTGCGGCCCGCCTACCCGCCGTCCAGACAGCTCCTACAGGAGGGGCCGGCTGCGTGTACTCACCAGCATGAAGGCGGTTCGACCGGGCTGCAGCCTCCTCTTGCTCGCAGCCCTGACGGTGGACCGGACAACAAGGCCGACATCTTCGAGGTCTGGGGAGAACTTTCGGCTATAGCTCAGACACTTCAGGCTCTTCCGTAGGCACTGCTTGACCCTCAGTACCCAGGCCCCGCCCCGTGCCGTCCGTCCTGCTGACGCCATTGGGCAAGCCCTGTGAGTGACAGGCACGAGTAGGCGGGCGTTGCCGCCCGTGTAGTTTGGGAAGACTGGCTGCTGATGGAGAGGGGCGAGGCGTGGGAGAAGGTGGTCCAGGCCGAGGCGCGACCTCACAGAGCCTGCTACCATTCTGACTCCCCAAAGGATAGCCTCATCAACCTGGCTCTGTTTGAAACCGCTCCGATGAGGTGCAGAGGTAAATAAAATTCTGCCATCTGTGGATACAGAGGGTCTCCAATAAAAATCCTAGTTTCTAGTATTTTTTTTAAAAAAAGTTATATTGGAAACTGCATCCAGTAACTTTTTCCAACTAGTTTTGATTGTACTTTACCATAATTAATAAATTAAAAAAATCAGTATTTTGGTAATAATGCATCTTCTATTTCTAAACCCCTAAAGTATCTCGATTAATTTTTCTAATAAAGAATACTGGGCTTCTTAATGTTTAACAAATATAAAATTAAGCAATGGGGAATAGAAATGATAAAGTACATTCCCGCTCATGCAATAAATGATATTGACCCAAAGATACATGAGTGCTGGATGGGGTGACTCAATATGGTAATTTATATTGTAACAAGTTATGTGAATATAGTCTCTTTAAACATCAAATTGTGTTGTATCTTTTCAGACACTGTCTGAGTTTGGGTGACTGGAACTACAGGAAGTGAAACTATGGCAGTTTCAAGTCTATTGTTGGCTAAGTCATAGACAACAAATGTAGAAGGAGACAACTCAGCCCCACATCACTTTCTGAACTGGGCAGATAAGACTCATGGTTCCTCAGGACCTGGTCAGGGTTGAGTGTTGCCCATTAAATCCCAAAGTCCCATTTTATTGCCGAATAAACCATGAGACTCAGAGGTTTGAATAGACAGGCTAAAATAAAAGGTTATTACTAGAAATATTGATGTTTGTTATGATTCTTTCTTTGAATTTTGAGTATATTTATGTTCATTATTGAAATGGTTTAGCTGGGATCACACCTACAACACTTCCTGTTCCTGAGACTGAGATCTTCGGATTGTGGTGGTTCAAAGTCAGCCTGGGAAGAAGGTCAATGAGACTCTTATCTCCAATTAACTACTAAACACAAGCCCAAGTGGATATGCGTTCAAGTGGAAGTGAACAAGCTTTAAGAAAATAGAACAAAACAAAACAACAAAATACCTTAGGGACTGAGCCCTGGCCTTGAGTTCAAGACCCAGGAGGGGGGGGGGAATGGCAGAGTTTTTGTTTTTACTGTGGAGAGGAATATAGTGATAAATCTTTTTAGTAATTTTCATTAACATTGTACCATCAGATTTAAATGCTTGGAATACTGGCTGAGAAATGTGTTCCCCAGGGCATCTTGGGGTGGAGAATGTGGGTCCTATGAGGCCCACAAAATAATCTCATGTCCAAGGGTACAGGCATGCAATGCTTTTTCTTTTTCTGCCTGCCTGTCTTCATACAGTAATAATATTTTAGGGCCCATAATGATGATGTTGTAAGTATCCAAATGGTCCTTGGAAGAAATAAAAGTTTTCCACCTCTGAATGGGATTACTTTTCAAGAGTGCCTTCTTCCTCCTGAATCCCAGCCGGGGCACCTCTCTGTAAAGTCCTAGGCTGTGAGGCTGTCCCATGCAAGAGAGCATGCAAGCTCTCTTTTTAGGACATGATTATACTAACCAGGTTCCAGATGAAATTAAGTTCTTGATCTACACCATGGGCGGCCAGTAGCTCTGTGGAATGAATAGAAAAGAAGGATGAGGACGCCCTCAAGTGGTACACTCAAATATCAACCAAGCTTCCACAGCTTATTCTTTGGATTGCCAGAATGAGTACTGAATTTCCACCTTCAAAGACAATATCCCCACCTTTGCCTCCAATACAAGGAGAGCTGGGGAAAGAAGCCCCACTGCAGAATGCCTATTCTTTTGCCAGTGTTTGATGACTGTAGAGGAAGAGTGTCACCCAAGACAAAATCCAGCAATCTCCATCCATACACATAAATAGTCCTGTTTAAACCATGTTAGATCTTTAACTTGGAAATTTTGACTTGGAAAGCCTAGAGTGGAATCAGCCTAGGGTCTAATGAAAATAAAAGTACAACATACAAGTACAATTTGGATAAAGTAAGACCAGTAAGATGAGAAAAACCCATAGCTATATGTGCCTTAAAAAATACCAAAAAGCAGAAATACCTCCAGGAAAAAGCTTGATGTATTTTAAGGTTCTAGAAAAAATAAAGCAAGCCAAGTTCAAAATTACCAGATGAAAACTGACTGCAGCATAGGTTGTCAATTAAGCAGTACTGTGGTGTGGTAGTCGAGCCTCTGCAGGTGTGGGGCCCGTGGCCTGTGGAGGATTCTACAGTCTCATCCTGAGCTCAATGGAACGGCCTATGACTACAAAAGTCTATGACTCCTACGCTCCAGCAGTAAGTAACTGTCAAAGTAAAACTTGGCTGGGATGTATGTCAAAGACAGAAGGACATTTGTTCTGAGAGATAATGACCTAGAGCCTGTCTTGCCTCATCAATCAAGTAAGGGCCATAAATGAAAGGCTTCAGAGCTTAAGAAAATGATGGTAAATTAAGAGACAGGACAGCTCACATGGAGATAGCGTTTAGACAAGAAAGTGCAAAACATGGGTGGGATGCAGAACTTGGGGTTATTTAATCCCAAGAAGAGCTTGACTAACCTAATAATGGGATTTTTGGACAGTAGTAGAGTGATTATATATAACACAGCTCTCATTTTTTTTGTCAGTCCTGGATTTGAGCTCAGGGCCTGAGCACTGTCCTTGGATTTTCTCAAGGCTAGAGCTCTACCACTTGAGCCACAGCACCACTTTGGCTTTTTTCTATGTATGTGGTACTAAGGAATCAAACCCGGGTCTTGATGCATGCTAGGCAAGCACTCTACCACTAGGCTAAACTCCCAGCCCAGCTCTCATTTTTTAAAATAACAAGACATACAAAAACATAAGAATTTTTATGATGGTTTGCACTGTCTTCTCAAGATATGTAGGAGGTTCAAATTCTGAGGGTCATAGTATCATGCCAGTCCAGGCAAAAGGGTCAACAAAATAGCAAATAGAGTGAAGCTAAATGCCTTAGTGCATACCTGTGATCTCAGCATCAGAAAGCCTGAAGTAGATGGGTTGAACCTCAGTCTGTGCCTTGGCAAGATGACCCTATCCTAAAAATAGCAGTGAAATAGCAATGAGCAAGCCTAGCAAATAGGAGGCTCTGAGTTCAAACCCCACTCATCCTCTGCCATCATTACACTCTTTGTCCAACTCCTACTTTGGCCAGGTGCAAGGTCACCTATGTCTTTGTGTGGATTGGAAATTCAGAAGAGCCATGATCGCACTCTTTCATTTCATTCTGGAGACTTCTGCGGTCTGCCATTTCATCTTGTGTGAACTAGGCACAGCTCTCCCTGAGGCAGTGACCTGACCCCTCCCCACACCTTCTCCAGGTCTCTCACAACATTGGAGTAGTAGAGATTGGTATACCCAATACTGACACAAGTTGTTGATAAGCAAATGGTTTCCTATAAAGAAAATTAGATATGTACAATGAAGTATTATTACTTTTATACATGAGGTCCAAGATTTACTATAAAATGTTAACAGACACATAAAACACAGTAAAATAGATGAAATCAGTAGGATAAAATCTTAGTAACTGTTACCTGGTATATTGTATATACTTTTATTTGTTTATTGAAAAAGAGAAGGGAAGGGAAGGGGGAAAACAAGATGACAAAAACAGTGACGAAAACAGAAGGGGTATCAATGTGTGAGAAGTAATGCACCTGCTACCTGATGAATGTAACTGTAACCCCTCTTTTACCTTATCCCACCAATAAAAAGAACCTGATTTGATCATTATAAAAAGCTTGGTAACTGTTAAGTTTATATGTAAGATCATTATAAATTTGTTTATGACTATTTCAGCATTTCCATAATAATAACAAGAAGTGTTAAGGATGATGATTTTATAGATGAATTCTAAATAGATTTTTTTGCCAGTCCTGGGCCATGAACTCAGGGCCTGAGCACTGTCCTTGGACTTTTTCAAGGCTAGAGTTCTACCACTTGAGTCTTAGCACCACTTCTGGCTTTTTTCTATGTATGTGGTACCAAGGAATTGAACCCGGGTCCTTGTGCATGCTAGGCAAGCACTCTACCACTAGGCAAAACTCCAGGCCCTCTAAATAGATTTTAAAAGATACTCACTTTTTTAAATATATTTTTTATTGTAATTAATAGAAGGGTTACATGATATTTGCCAGATAAATGGTGCCTTAATTCCCACACAATGATACCCTTTCACATGTCATGGTCCCTATTTCCCTTCCCCCCTCCCCTACCTCTCATCTTGTTTTCCCCCATTCCTTATCCAATTTCAGATAACCCAATACAAATATATCCGATATATCAGGTAACAAAGTGAGATAGTGTAACAACATGAGATAACCAAGGGACAGTAGAAGTGATGAGAGATAACATAGTGCCTTAAGAACAACAATCATTAATTATATGGCTTATGTTTACATCATATTTTAAATGACAAGTTTAACAAACAATTGTTCAAGGAGGGAATCTCTAATTACATTCTCTGGGACTTAGTCTTTAGAATTTAATCAAAATTAGGCTAACCGTTTGTATGTCATAGAAACATATCAGTTTATGAAATAAAACATTATGATTATAGAGTCATACGTTATTGTCTATATAGTTATGTTTGTATTTCCATTACCATGTCCATAGCTTTGGGTATGCAGTTATTGAGTCCTCGCTCTTATACTCTTTGGATTTAATAGCCGCATATTAAGGATACCATGCGCCTTTTGTTCCTTAGGTCTTGACATGTCTCACTCAGCATGATTCACTCTAGATTCATTCACTTCCCTGCAAATGCCATTATTTTATCTTGTCTGTTGGCTATGTAGATTGCCATTGTGTATATATACCACATTTTCTGTATCCATTCATCTGCAGTAGGGCATCTGGATTGTTTCCATCGCCTGGCTATTGTGAATAGTGCAGAGATGAACATAGCTGAGCAGGTGTCTTTATAATATCCTGTGCCATGCTGTTCAGGATAGATGCCCAGAAGTGGTATGGCGAGATCATTGGGAAGGTCTATTTTCAGTTCTTTAAGGAACCTCCACATTGCTTTCCAGAGTGGCTGAACTAGTCTACATTCCCACCAGCAGTGCAGTAGGGTTCCTTTTTCTCCACAACCCCGCCAGCAACTGTCATTGTCTGAGTTCAAAATCTTGGCCATTCTTGTTGGGGTAAGGTGGTATCTTAGGGTTGTTTTTATTTGCATTTCCTTTATGACCATAGATGATGAACATTTTCTCATATGTTTTTCTGCCATTTTAATCTCTTCTTCTGATAGGTCTCTCTTTAGCTCCCTTGCCCATTTAGTGAATGGTTTATTGGGTTTTCTGGAGACTAGTTTCTTGAGTTCCCTTTAGATACTAGATATTAAGCATTTGTCAGATGTATTGTTGGTGAATATCTTTTCCCAGTTGGTTGGCTGTCTCTCTACTTTTGCAACTATGTTTTTATCTGTACAGAAACTTTTTATTTTTAGGTAGTCCCATTTGTCGAGTCTCTCTCCAATCTGTTGTGACCCTGGGATTCTGTTCAGGAATCTGTTGCCTGTGCCTATGAGTTCCAGTGTCTCTCCTACATTATCATGTAGCAATTTCATGGTTTCCAGTCTCATGTTGAGGTCTTTGATCCACTTTGAGTTAATGCTTGTGCATGGCGAAAGGCTAGGGTCAATTTTTAGTTTTCTGCATGTGGCTGTCCAGTTTTGCCAGCACCAATAATTGAATAGACTGTGTTTGTTCCATTGTATATCTTTGGCTCTTTTGTCAAATACAAGTTGCCTATAGGTATATGGTTTTATTTCTGGGTCTTCTATTCTGTTCCACTGATATTGTGGTCTTTTTTTGTGCCAGTACCAAGCAGTTTTTGTTATTATGGCTCTATAGTAGAGTTTGAAGTCTGGTATTGTAATACCACCAGCATTGCTCTTTTTGCCTAGAATTGTTTTGGCTATTCTAGGTCTTTTCTTGTTCCATATGAATCTTTGGATTATATCTTCAATTTCCATAAAGAATGTCTTTGGGATTTTGATGGGGATTGCATTGAATTTGTATATCATTTTTGGCAGTATTGCCATTTTCACTATGTTGATTCTCCCTAGTCATGAGCATGGGATGTCTTTCCATTTCCTAGTGTCCTCTTTAATTTCTTTCATTAGGCTTTTATAATTTTCATTGAATAATTCCTTTACATCTTTGGTTAAGTATATTCCTAAATATTTTATTCTTTTGAGGGCTATTGCGAATGGGATCATTTTCTTGATTTGGCCTTCTGTTTGTGTATTGTTGGTGTACAAGAAGGCTACTGACTTCTGAAGGTTGATTTTGTGTCCTGTCACTTTGCTAAAGTGGTTTATTAATTCTAGTAGTTTGGGAGTGGAGTTTGTTGGGTCACTCGAGTAGAGGATCATGTCATCTGCGAATAAGGATAGTTTAATTTCTTCTTTCCCTATGTGGATCCCTTTGATGTGGATCCCTTTTCTTGCCTTGTTGCTCTGGCTAAGGGTTCCAGCACTATATTGAAGAGAAGTGGAGAGAGTGGGCATCTCTGTCTAGTTCCTGATTTTAGGGTGAATGGTTCCAGTCTTTCACCATTTAGTATAATACTGGCTGAAGGTTTTTCACATATGGCTTTCACTATTTTGAGGAATGTACCTCTTATTCCTATTTTTTCTAGTGCTTTCAACATGAATGGATGTTGTATTTTGTCAAATGCCTTCTCTGCGTCCAGAGAAATTATCATATGATTCTATGTTTAGCTCTATTGATATGATGTATTACATTGATTGATTTGCGAATGTTAAACTAGCCTTGCATTTGTGGGATGAAGCCCATTTGATCATAGTGTATGATTTTTTAAATTTGTTTCTGGATTCTGTTGGCTCATATTTTATTGAGGAGTTTTGCATCTGTGTTCATTAGAGAGATAGGTCTGTAGTTTTCTTTTTTTGTTGGGTCTTTCCCTGGTTTGGGGATGAGAGTAATATTAGCTTATTAAAATGAGTTTGGTATTGCTCCTTCTGTTTCTATTTCTCGGAAGCGTTTCAAGAGTATAGGTGTTATTTCATCTTTAAATGTCTTGTAGAATTCCCCAGTGAATCCATCTGGACCTGGGCTTCTTTTGGTTGGCATTTCGTTGTAAGAAATTGGTCTGTTCAATTTGTTTACCTCATTGTTGTTCAGCATGGGTAGCCTATATTTATTTAAGAAATCATCCATTTCTACTAGATTTTCTTGTTTCTTTGAATATAGGCCCTGGTAGTACCTATTCATTATGGACTGGATTTCTTGGGAATCAGTTGTGATTGTTCCTGTGGGGTCTCTAATCTTTTTATTTGAGTCTCCCCTTTCCTTTTTTTGATTAATCTTGCCAAGGGTCTGTCTATTTTGTTGACTCAAAGAACCAACTTTTTGATTTATCAGTTTTGTGTATAGTAGATCTTATTTCAATCTCTGAAATTTCTGATTTTATTTTTGTTATTTCTGTCCTTCTAGCTGTTTTAGAATTAACTTTTTCTTGCTCCTCTAGGTGTTTCAGTTTTTTTTAAAGGTTATTTATGTGCTCTTCTTCTGTCTTTTTAATATGTGCTCCTAGTGTGATAAATTTGCCTCTTAGAACTGCCTTTGCTGTGTCCCATAAGTTCCTTTGTGATGTTTCTTGATAGTCATTACATTCAAGGAAGTTTTTAATTTCATTTCTGATCTTATCTGTTACCCAGGGGTTATTCAGAAGTGTATTGTTCAGTTTCCATGTGATTGAATGTTTTTTTGACTTTGACTGCATTGTTCAGAATTAGTCTGACTCCACTGTGGTCTGATAGGATGCATGGGATTATATCAGACTTCTTGTATCTGCTTAAGTTTTCTGTATGAACTATTATATGATCTATTTTGGAGTGTGTTCCATGTGCTGCTGAGAAAAATGTAAAAAGTTTCCCCGTTGAGTGGAATACTGTGTATATCTGTTAAGCCCAGCTGGGCTATGGTGTCATTTAAGTCTATGGTGTCTTTGCTTAACTTTTGTTGAGTTGACCTGTCATTTGTTGAGAGTGGAGTATTGAGGTCACCGACAATGATTGTGTTTGAGTCTATCTTGTTCTGTAATTCTAAAAGAGTTTGTTTGACAAATTTGGGTGCTCCCGTGTTGGGGGAGTAGATGTTTATAACTGTAATATTATGGGTGTGGGTTTTACCCTTTACTAATATATAATGGCCGTCTCTCTCTTTATGTTCTGATTTTACTGAGAAGTTAATTTTGTTGGAGATGAAGATTGCTACTCCTGCTTTTTTGCATGGTGCACTGGAGTGGAAAATTCGTTTCCATCCTTTACTTGGAATTTGTTTCTGTCTTTGGCAGTGAGGTGGGTCTCTTGGAGGCAACATATGGATGGGTGGTGTTTCTTAATCCACTCTGCTGCTCTGTGTCTTTTGATTGGATTGTTCAGCCCGTTCACATTTAGGGAGATTATGTAGAAGTGGTCAGTATCCATTGTTGTTATTTGTTTTTACTTCTAAGTTTCTTTCTCTTTTTCCCCTTTTGTGTTTAGTGAATTATAGATGTTTGCTTCTTGATGGGGGTTCTTGATGTTCTACAATTTGTTCTCCGTTAATTAGTATTCTTTGTAACGTTGGTTTAGAGTGCTTGTATTCATAAAGCTTCTCTTTGGAGTGAAATATTCTGTTTCTCCCTCAAATGTAAATGCTACTTTTGCTGGATATATCAGTCTAGGTTGGCAGTTGTTGGTCTTCAGGACATCAATGATGTTTATCCAAGCTTTTCTTGCATTTAGGGTTTGTGTGGAGAGATCTGCTGTAATTCGAATGTTCTTCCCATTATTATATAGCTCCTTCTTTGTTTTTGCAGCATTTAAGATCAATTCCTTGGTATTCGGGTCTAATGTCTTTACTATGATATGTCTAGGTGAGTTCCTTCTAGGATCTTGCCTGTTTGGGGTCCTGAAACCTTCAATAATGTGAGTATTTTCCCTTTTGAAGTTGGGGAAGTTCTCTGCTATGATTTTGGTGAATAAAGGTTGCATACCTTTGTCCTGGAATTCGGCCCCCTCCTCAATCCCTATTATACAAAGATTACACTTCTTTGCTGCATCTGCCAGTTCATGAAGCTCTCTCTGGTAGATTCTGACTGATTTTTCCACGGTGGCGATTCTCTGTTCCAGCTCTTGTGTTTTGTCTTCCGTTTCTGATGTTCTATTCTCCATCTCTGTCAATCTGCTGCTTAATGCCTCCATTTTTGCTTGAAGTGTGGACGCTGAGCTGATCATGTCTGCTCTGAGGGTATTAATCTTTTCTTCCGTTTCTCTTTTGAATTCGAGGAGCTCTTTCGAGATTTCCTGCTTATGTTCCTGGAATTGTTTTTGGAGTTCTGTTTTAATCTCTTTAGTCACGTTCACAATCATCTCCTTGAATAGGGTCATGTTTCGTGTCTCTTCAGGTGTCATTTCTTGGAACCGTGACATCTCTCTCGTCCCTTTGCTCTTGTTGCCTTTTGGGCTTAGCATGGGACTTTGATTATTTATGTATGTCATGATTCTTCTTTGAGCTCTCCTTGGCATCGATAACTGTTGTTGTAGTTCGCTCTGTGGTCAGTAGGTATCGGTCTTTGCTTGGATTGGGACTTGTGGTTCTGGGAATATGTGAATACCTGTGGTTCTCCGCCAAATTGATTCCTCTGCTGACTAGGTCAGAGTTTGCCATTTTTGTAGGTGTTTGGTCGATTCCCAGAGGCTGTGTGCTGCTGTATGACTAGCTCTCAGCCCAGCCAGTGGCCTCACAGTGGGCCGTGGGATGGATCTGCGAGCTTGGGTCTCAGCATGCTGGGCGGATGGTTGGTTTTCCTGTGCTGTTTCTAGGGGCGGGCCCCTGGCCAAGGGGCTGGGGTTTGGGAGTTTACAGGGGCTCTCAGCAGGACCTGCAGCTGTCTGCTCTGTTCCCAGGGGCGGGGCCCAGCTGAGGACTTGGGCTCCAAGGGCGGAGCTGCGCCTTTCTGATTCTCAGAAGGCTAGCTTGGCTGCTGGTTGGCCCTTCAGTTCCCTGCTGCTTTGTCAGAGAGTCTGTGACTGTGGGGGGCCCCTCGGTTCTGTCTTGCTCAAGATTCCCAGCTGGAGAATGCCTGGCTCAAGATTTGAGGGGGACAGATGCTGGCTCCTATTTTCCCATACACCTCACCCGCTGTTGTAAGGCAGGGACACAGTGCTCCCCACTGTCCAGACCGAGTGGCCTGGGAGAGGAACCAGGTGGTTGGGTGGGAGCTGGGACACCCCCGACTCCCCTGGTGGAGTGCTGGGTCTTGGCATAGCCCGCCTGTCAGTCTCCAGTCAGAGGCCTGGGAGAGTAACCTGGTGGGCGGGTGGGGACTGGGACACCTCCGCTTCCCTTGGTGGGGTGCTGGGTCTTAGCATCTCCCGCCTGTCAATCTCCAGTCATTGGCCTGGAAGGGGGCACTGTTGAGGGAAGGGACAGGATTCTAAATTCCTTGCCCCCCTCTTCCTGCTCTTCTCAGGCGGGGTGGAGTGGGTCTGAGTTAAGTTCTATGGCTTAGCACCCGCTCTGTGTTTGGGGACTCGCTGCGGTACTCACGCCTCTGCGTTCATCTGTGGGTGCTGCATGGTGTTGGAGAATCCTTCACTCCCCTCGGATCTCCGCCGCCGCTTGTGGTCCGGTCTGGGTTCCGCTGCTCGCTGTTCTGGTTCCGCATCTGGGTTCTGCTGCTTCTATGGCTCGCTGACCCGGTTGCTCAGCCCGGCGCTGCCCGGCCCAGCTCCCTCCACCACCCCCTCTGCCGCTGCTTTTCTTGGCTCAGAGCCAGCACAGTGGGGGAGGGGTCCTTGCATTCTGAATTCTTTGAGAAAGTTGGATGTGAGCTTTATCTGGATTTCTTTTCCGGTTTGGGTCTTTTTCCATTGCTTCTTGAGTTTGTTGTTGTGGATTTCTTAAGGTAATTGATTCGTGGGACTCCCTGGTTCTCTCTTTTTGTGAGAGAGAGCTAGGTAGCGTCCCTATTGTCTCGGTGCCATCTTCCTCCCAGGCACTCACTTTTAATCGTATCTAAATATTTATGGCCATATAAAAAGATGAAGAAAGTGGTGCTATGGCTCAAGACGGTAAAGTGATAGCCTTGAGCTGAAAAACTTGGGGACAGTGCCAAGGCCCATAGTTCAAGCTCCATGACCAAAAGAAAGAAAAAAAAAGATGAAGAGCTCTCAAATTCATTTTATGAAGCTAATAACCTCAAAGTTTTTACAACTGTATACTAAACATGGAGTACATCTCTAATCCTAGAAGAATATTGGAGTTGGGAAGAATATTAGGAGTTCAAGTCTAGCCTGCACTACATAGTTACCCTATCTGAAAAAAAATTTTAGAGGAGCCAGGAGGATAACCTATTGATAGAATGCTCACCTAAAATGCACAGAGACCTAAGTTTGATTCCCTGTACGACGTACAGTAAAAGCCGGAAGTGATGCTGTGGTTCAAGTGGCAGAGCAGTAGCCTTGAGCAAAAGTGTCCAAGGACAGTGCCCAGGCCCTGAGTTCAAGCCCCAGGACTGGCAAAAAAATTAGAAACTTTATTTTTTATTTTATTTTATTTTTTGCCAGTCCTAGACCTTGAACTCAGAGCCTTGGGCTTTCTCAAGGCTAGAGCTCTACCACTTGAGCTACAGCACCATTTCTGGCTTTTTTTCTATGTATGAGGTACTGAGGTTTTCATGCATGCTAGGCAAGCACTCTACCACTAGGTTAAACTCCTGGCAGTATTAGGCTAAACTGGCCAGAAACTTTAAAAAAGTATAACATGCATAAAGGAAGTTTATAGTTGTAAGAGCATAGCTTGAGAATAAAAACTTATGAAAACACCTAAGCACATAGCTTAAGAAAACCAGAACATGGGGTTGGAGATCTGACTCAGTTGGTAGGATACCAACCAATAAGCAAAGCATCAGGTACTGAGTTCGTCTTGATCTTACAACAAAAATAAGTGTGAACATGCCAGAAAGGTCCCTCTGGCCCATTTCTAGACCGTGTCTTCTGCTAAAGAAATTAGCTATGCTGAACACAACATAATTTTTAATACCAGATCTATTTTAAATACTAGTGCATATGAATAATTAAATAGAAGCAGTTCAAAAATGGAAAGTGAATGATTTCATTTATATAGAAAAAAATCAAGCAAAATGTTATGAAATTAAAATCAGAAACAAATTCTAATATTACACCATAAAATATGTAATATTAATTTACCTATTCAATGGTATTTATTTCCTTTATTCTTGGCTCATGCTAAACCATATACTTTATTTTTTAATTATATTTTATTGTAATTAATAGAAGGGTTACATTATAATTGCCAGATAGAAGGTGCATTACTTAACAATCATTGCTACCCCTTCTCATGTTTTTGTCCCCATTTCCTTTCCCCACCCCTCCCCCTCATCTTGTTTTTCCCCCTTCCTTATCCTATTTCAAATAAACAAATAAAATATATACAATATATCAGATAACAAGATACTGTAACAATATGAGATAACCAAGGGACAACAAAAGAGATGAGAAATAACACAGTATATTAAGAACAACAGTCACACCTTATATGGCTTTTGTTTATCTTGGAGGTCCTTTTATTTAGCTTCATCCTATATGGCCTCATGTATCTAGGAGGAGAGTTCAAGATTTATACTAATTATGACAAATGAGGTAAACCATTGAGCCTATGTTCCTTTGAATCTGGCTTACTGCACTTAATATGTTTTTTTCTAAGTCTTTCTATTTCCTTACAAATGGGGCAATGTCATTCTTTCTGATGGCAGCATAGAATTCCATTGTGCATAAATACCACATCTTGTTGAGCCAATCATCAACTGAGGGGCATTTGGGTTGGTTTCCTATCTTCGTTATGGTAAATAGTTAAAGAATATACTTTGCTACAAGCATTTTTATTTTACTAAAGACTTATGAATAGTACATAATTTTAATTGTTTATTTTTAGCTAGGGTCTGTCTATGAAGTTGAGACTAGCCTTGAACCCATGATCTTGTCTCAGCCCCTCAAAAGCTAGGATTGCAGCCATGCACCACTTCAACTGATTATATATTTTTTACCCTCATCTTTAAAGACAATTTAGCTGGTTATAGAATTCCAGATGGGTATATTTTCCCTCTGCATGACAAATATATGATTCCCTAGACATTGTCATCAATAGTTAACTTAAGTTCCATTGTCAATGTTATTTCTTTGTAACACATCTCCCTTTGGTAAATTATATTTCCCTATGATTCTTAATTCTATGAAGTTTTCTTATTTCTGGCATAGGTATGTGTGTGTGTGTGTGTGTGTGTGCACGCATCTGTGTCCGTATGCCAGTCGTGGGTCTTGAACTTAGGGTCTGGGCACTATCCCTGATCTCTTATGTTAAGAGTTAGGACTCTACCACTTGAGCCATAACTCCATTTCCAGCTTTTTGCTCATTAACTGGAGATGATATTCTCACGGACTTTCTTGCTCAGCTGGCTTGAACAACAATCCTCAGATCCCAGCCTTTTGAGAATTTAGGATTAGTTATAAACCACCTGCACCTGGCAAGGTGAATTTTTATACTAATTGTTCACTGAGATTTTTCAACTTAAGGCCAGGTTTATCACTTCTAAAAATGATTAGTCACTTTAACTTATTTTTAATTGTTTGCAACGGTGATCATTGAAGACAGGGACTCTTGAATGTTCTATCACTGAATTACATTCTCAGTTGTGAACATTATACAACATATAAGTTTCTTCAAGTTTAATGTTAAACACCATTTTTTGTTCCCAAACATTCTATGCCCTCAACCACCCTCAAATTTTATCAATTCCTTCTGTCTTACTATTCTATGATCTAGAAGCTTTTCAGTGCTATATTCCAAATCATCAAAGCTTTCTCTTTAAATTTCAGTTTATTATTTGGATAATTTTTACTACTATTATCTTAATTCTTTTTTGGCCAGTCCTAGGGCTTAAACTCAGGGCCTGGGCACTGTCCTTGGGCTTTCTTATGCCTAGCACTCTATCACTTGAGCCATAGCACCACTTCTGGCTTTTTTCTGTGTATGTGATACTGATAAATTGAGCCCAGGGCTTCATGTGTGCTACCACTAGGCCACTCTCCCAGACCTGAATTTATTTTTCAATATAAATATTTCCAAGTTCTTACCTTTAAAATATTCCTATTACTATTCCAAGGAGATGAGTTCACCTTCCTTATACCTTTGAGCAGCTGACATAAAAATTCTCAGATCTCTATATCTAGAGGGATGAATACTTACACTAGCCAAATTCTTCAACTGGTTGAATTTATTAATTTTTCTTAGATAGGCTTTCTTCTGTGCTTAAATTGGGAAGTAGATGCTGGTAATTTAACCTAGGATCACATGTAGGCGAGAGAATGGTTTTGGAGATATTCTTTTTTTTTTGCCAGTCCTGGGGCTTGAACTCAGAGCCTGAACACTGTCCTTGAGCTTTCTTTAAGGCTAGTACTCTACCACTGGAGCCACCGCACCACTTCAGCTTTTCTATGTATGTGGTAACCGAGGAATTGAACCCAGGTCTTTGTGCATGCTAGGCAAGTATTCTACCACTAGGCCAAACTCTTGGCCCTAGAAGATATTCTTATTTACAAATTATTCCTGTTTAGACTTTGTTTTTGCTTGGACATTTTTTCTTGCATGCACAATTTTTTTCCCTTATAGTATGTGCTAGAGCCCCGATTCAAATGGGTTTTATACATTTAAACCAGGCTTGTATTAGCAGATAAACTTAAATTTCTTTTACTTAATACTAATGTTTCAACTTGAGGCTTTCTAGAGGTATTGTATTATACAGACTCAATCCAGATGTATATTGGATACCTCTTCTATATAAATTCAATGTTATCAAAAAGCAAAACTCCATATTCAAGATATTTTAATAAACCAGACTTTCCAGTTAAAAATCATGTTTCTTCTTCTTGATTACCAACTTGAGGCTAAAAAATCTTATGAAGTAGAGGAAGGAAAATAGGAGGCATATCCTGGCTCTTTACAAATCTCTTCTCAGAATCATACTTGACTTCTGTGAATGAAATTTTAGAAATCTTCTTCAACTTCACAGCCCCTGTAAAGTATTTGTATTCCAGATCGGGCAGATCGAAGAATTGTTTTTCTAAAAAGAATCATATTTACAAAGCATTACATGGTGATTTTACTTTTGATCTGAGCTGCTTTAATAAGCTCCTCCCTGTTGGGAGAAAGCAGTTTCAGAAGGTCTATAAATGAAGGGAGAAGCTATGGTTATTTGTCTCATCTACTACATTCCCTTAAGAAAGTATAGGTCTGGCATGCTGGATTTGAATGGAACCTACACAGAGCCAGAGCATGTAAAGGGAGTGTCTCCTTGGGAGTTCATACATTAGCAAATGGGGCTCATGGAGACATAATGGGCACTTACAACAACAGGGATGAGAAATTCATCCTACATGAGATGTAGAAATAAAAAGACTAGGAAGTGGTGCTGTCACTCAAGTGGTAGAGCACTAGCCTTGAGCTGAAGAGTTCAGGGTCAGTGCCCAGGTCCAGAGTTCAAGCCCCACAATCAACAACAAAAAAATTAGAAAGAAAAAGACTGATCAAAAGGCTAGAAGTGTGATCTAGTGGTAGGTGCTTGCCTAGCATGCATGAAACCCTGGATTTGATTCCTCGCTACTACATACATAGAAAAAAATGGAAGTGGTACTGTGGCACTGTGGTAGCTTTGAGAAAGCCCAAGAACAGTCTTCAGGCCCAAAGAGAGAGAGAGAGAGAGAGAGAGAGAGAGAGAGAGAGAGAGAGAGAGAGAGAGAGAGAGAGAGAGAGAGAGAGAGAGAGAGAGAGAAAGAGGGAGAGAGAGGAAGAGAGGGAGAGATCAGAAATACACAGATGTTAATCTCATTTCTTCCAAGATGGTGATATAAACCTTGAGTATAAAAAAGCAAGCAGTGGCATTGCTTCTCAGCTCTTAGGCTAATATCAAGTGCAAAAGAGTAGTGGCTTAGGTAGAATCTGGCTAATCTTAGCTAGAGCCCTTCCTTATACTTTGAGAAGCTAACATAAAAATTCTCAGATGTCTCTATCTAGAGAGATGAATATGTCCCATAATGTTTAAGAACCTATCAGCTTGAACACCATTACTCATTACATTCAAAGAGCCAATGAGCCAAGGGAAACCAAGTCAAGAAATATGCTTACCCCTCTACTCAGCAGTCATTTCTTCTTTTCTTCCTTAGAACTCTTTTCCTGCCTAAAAATCTAAAACCCAAAGCAAACAATCCGAACAAGAAAACCAAGAATAAAGATAAGGTATTGAGTGTAAAACCACAGACAGACAAGAAGACCATACAACAGATAATAATGTAGAAAAGCATTGGCAGGTATATTCTTTTGGGTGACTTCACCATTCTGTCCATATGATGAACTTTGAACAGGTCACTGTAGCTCATGAGTTGAAGAGATATACATACAGAAAAATAGATATTAGGGATTATCCCTTGAGTTAATCCCTTTCCCACTAGGATAGAGTACACCGCTACCATGATTTCAACAATTTTGTCCCCAGGGCCAAGTTACCAAGTTTCAGGGAGTTGAGATGACCTTCATAAATTTGGCGTCATTTTAGGAGAAGAAAGGGAAGAAATATTTGGCAAGATGGGGATGGCTTTGATCAAAGACATGATTTGTGGTAGACACACTAGATTGACTTCTTTTATGCTCTTTACAACTATATTTCTCAGCCTCCCTCATGGGGACAGGTGACTACTTAATATAAAAAGAAGCCCTCTGAGGGACCCTACTGCATTGCTGGTGGGAATGTAAACTAGTTCAGCCACTCTGGCAGTTTGGAGGTTTCTTGCTGTTGTTTTCTTTTGTGTGTGTGTGTGTGTGTGTGTCAATCCTGGGCCTTGAACTCAGGGCCTGAGCACTATCCGTGGGCTTTCTCAAGGCTAGAACTCTAACTTGAACCACAGCATCACTTCTGGTTTTTCTCTATGTATGTAGTACTGAGGAATCTAACCCAGGTCTTTGTGCATGCTAGACAAGCACTCTATCACTAGGCTAAATTCCCAGCCCCCAGTTTGGAGGTTTATTAAAAAACTGAAAATAGACCTTCCCTACGATCCCACCATACCACTCCTGGGCATCTACCCTGAGCATCATAACCCAGGATATGATAAGGACACCTGCTCAGCCATGTTCATCTCTGCACTAATCACAATAGCCACACAATGGAAACAATCCAAATGCCCCACTACAGATGAATGGATAGAAAAAATATGATATATATATATATATATATATATATATATATATACACACACAGAATGGAATTCTACATAGCCAACATACAAGAAAAAATAATGGCATTTGATGGGAAGTGAATGAAACTAGAGTGAATCATATTGAGTGAGGTAAGTCAAGACCAAAGGAACAAAAGGTGCATGGTCTCCTTGATTTGTGGATATTACATCTAAACAGTACAAGAGCAATGAATGATTCAATATTTGGGTACCCAAGCTTATGGACATGATCTTGGAGATATGAACATAACTACATAGACATAAAATCTATGGTGGGCTACATACACCATAGACATTATTTTATTACATAGATTAATATGTATCTATAACATACAAACCGTCAGCTTAATTTTAATTATGTTCTAAAATCTATGTGCCAGTGATTGTGTATAGAGATTCCCTTCTTGAATACTTGTTTGTTAAACATGACATTTGAAATATGATGTAAAATTCAGTGTTAGTAAAAATCTTAAAAAAAAGCCCTCTGGCCCTTGCTGATTTTTTATACTACATAACCATTCAATTACTCCACATTTCCTTATCAGTTCTGCCTCTCAGGATGAGCAAGATAAGAAAATAAGTTACTTCCTTACAGACTATTTTGGAGACCCCCAATAATATAAAATTTTCATTTCTATCATCTAGAAAAATATAAAAAATTACAAGGCATGTGACTTTTTCAAAGGATTTAAGGATGAAAAGAGAGATTCTAGATCTTCTAACATACTTTTATGATTCTTGGACAGATAACCAATCCACGCTAGGATTGGTGGTCTAACATCTGGGTCCTGAATGCTCTGGGGAGAAAGGTTAATCCCATCAACAGAGGAGATAGATTCAAAAACTGATGTTTCAAGTCATTGGCCCAATTATATATACTACCCAATTGTTCTGCCAAGACTGGAATGAAAAGAGCTGCAAAAAGTGCCTGTCTAGCAGGATGCTGGTACTCAAGCCTGGAATCCTAGAGTTGAATTCAGGTGGCTGAGATATGAGGATCCTATATGGAAGCCAGCCCTAAGCAGGAAAGGCCATAAAACTCAACTACAGGTAACCACCTAAAACCGGAAGTGAAACTGTAGCTCAAAGTAGTAGAGCACTAGCCTCAAGCAATAAAGCTCAAGGACAGTGCTCAAGTCCTAATTTCAAGCCTCATGACCAACAAAAAAAGTTTTCTTTTAAAAGGAGCTAATCTATAGAAGAAATGGAACCTTTAACATCTAAGGTACAGGAAATTATGTTTAAATTTTTCTTATGCTTTAAAAGATACAAAAATCATGACTTGAAAATTTGGGGGTATGTGTTTTTTTTCTTGAAACGTATTTTCTCTATTCTGAAGAAACAGGCATTCTCTTTCTCCCTTCATGCTCTTTACTGAAATGTACTCTCAGTGGGAGGTTGATGGTGTAAGGTTGAAATAATAGACAAAATAATAAATAAGTTGATATTATATTTGCTCCCCAAACTTATTCATAGATGTCCACATCTGCGAGCAACAAGTTTCTGCAGATGAGCTCCCTGGGGAAATTACAGCTTCAATCATTTCTCTCAAGAACAAGTCATTAGAAAAGGTCATGCTGAATCTCACATGTCAAATGGAAAAGCAGAAGCGAATCTAAGGCCAAAGTGTCAAAGTGTCAAAGTAAGACACTTCAAAATAAATCCGAAGGATCTCTCAACAATAAAATGCACTTTTTACAGGCTTCAACTTTATGCAGGAAAAGGAACACCAGTGGAAGAAACAGATCTTAAGTTGAGAGCTAAAAGAAAAGGAAGGAAAGAAAAGAAGACAAGCCTGAGACCTGAACAGTACCAGTTATCAAACAAGGCAAAAATTAAAATATATTTGGCTAATAATTCATGTCAAGATAAAAGATCAGCCTTTTG
The DNA here is from genome assembly GCF_031878675.1 of Megascapheus bottae. Taxonomy (NCBI): domain Eukaryota; kingdom Metazoa; phylum Chordata; class Mammalia; order Rodentia; family Geomyidae; genus Megascapheus; species Megascapheus bottae. The sequence continues at coordinate 511,741 of NC_143511.1, read as the reverse complement.
TATCACTTATATTTGCAGGCCTAATCCTGTAGCTTCAATTACAAAAACAAATGTATAAGCTACTCAGGAGGTTGAGATCTGAGGATCAAGTTTCAAAGCCAGCTCAGGCACAAAAGGACCTGAGACTCTTATCTCCAATTAACCACTAGAAAATTGGAAGTGGGGCTTGGATAAAGGGTAGGGTATTAGCCTTGAGCTGAAGAGCTCAAGGACATCGCCCAGGCCCAGAGTCCCAGCCCCATGATAAATAAATAAATAAATAAATAAATAAGAAGTATGCTTTCGCATTATCCAAAATATATTTGCTTAGGCCAGCTATTACTAAGATTTTAGAAGATTGTGTCCCAGACTTGTTGCCTTCTCTAATAGCAGACCAATTTCAGAGAAATCTCAAATTAGTATATCACAGCCAGTACCTGTTACCTACTTCCTCCCCAAATCTCTATCCCCATAGATGTTCTCCCTATTTTCATCTCTTTGATTATTTCTCCTATTGTAGTGACAGCCATCTAATTGGTCTCCTTAAACTTTCATATTTCCCTTAACCTAAAGAGTTTAGATCATCATTGAAATCGTAGAACTCTTTGATGAGAATATTAGATATATTCCTACAGAAATATACATACAGATATAAGAACATTTTTCAATAAGAACAACTTTAAGAGGATTATATATCCATAAATCCTATATTTCAGCTCTGTCCCAACTCTTGGATTTCAAGTTAATAGTTCCCTATATTTCAGCTCTGTCCCAACTCTTGGATTTCAAGTTAATAGTAAGATACTTCTAGTCTATTATGACTCTGTCCTAATAAAGTACAAGTCAAAATTTTTCACAACACACAGAAGACCTGCCATTTTCCACGCTCAGCTTTTTATTGGTAATAACTTATAGGAAAGCTGAATTGGAAGGTAACTTTCTTTGTAATTCCATATATTAATATATTGTTCTCAAGTCTTTGCCTATATCAGCTTAATATGTTCTTATATTTCAAGACAGCTTAGGTATGACCAACTTTGGTCATATTTATCTTCGCCCTAGAGGAGTTGTTATTCCTGTAAACACTCTCTGATCCAGTAATAACTTCATAGCAAACCTGTAGATTTTCAAGTAATTCGCTTAGATTCATAAATGTTTACCAAAGCTTCCTATGTCTGATTGACTTGGAGAGGGTGCAGAATGCTTTGATGGGAAGGAAAAAAAAGGAAATGGTCATTGCTTCCAGATCATTTGTCTCTCACCTTTCCTGTATTTGTATGTAGTGTTTCAGTATTATATGAAAAATGCATTGTTTCTCTCCTATTTCCAATCTGTGTTGGTGCTCATTTGAGGAAATAGTTTTCAAGTATTTAAAAAGAAAGGAAATGCTCTAAATATTTCTGGCCACAAATATTTAGCCAATGATGTCAATTGATGATGTCATTTTGCTTCCTATCCTTTTTCAGTTTTCTAATAAACAATTGGAATTGTTTAATATTTAAAAAAGCCCTCTGAGAAATAATATTCTGAGAAAACTTTGGCCTCTAAAAAATAGGACATATCTCGGTGGTGGAACACATGTATACTATGCATCAGGCCTTTGGTGTAATTTATACTATACAACAAAGAAATGAAGAACAGAAGATACCTCCCTGCCTAGACTATGGTCCTATAGCCTAGAGGCAAAGGAGGTGCTTTTGGTTATAGAGACAAAAGTCACTCTGTGTGATCCTTTGGCCTTTTATTAGTACCTCTCTATTAAAGAATCAGAAATGAAAATCTTTATTGTTTATGGTCCTTACTGAAAGTGCCGATAGAAATGTAACAATAAGTTTTCTGAATAAAATAATCTCAGGCAAGGCACCAGTGGCTCATGATTATAATCCTAAATACTCAGGAGGCTGAGATCTGAGGATCACGATTCAAACCCATCCAGGACAGGAAAATACAAGAGATTCTTATCTCCAATTTACCAACAAAAAGCCAAAAGTGGAACTATGGTTCAATTGGTAGAGTGCTAATCTTGGGGTTTGGGGGGAAGCTCAGGGAAAGAACATACACAAAACTGTAAAAATCCTTAAATCTCAGTAGAAACAAGTACCTATGGGGGAGCTGTAGTATCTGAGCATAACTGACTACATTACAAAAGAGAATTAAAGTGTCCTATCTAAATAATGTACCTTTTAGGAATGAATCTGGAACATGACTCTGTCACTGACAGCAAAAGCCATAGCCATATACCCTAGAATAAGCAATATATTTCCCTGGGTCAATATTTGATTATTTCCATTTAAGAAAGCCATCTTAATTTTAAATAAGATTTCCACTTTCTTCCTATCATGTGGATTCATCATAAATTACCTGGATTTCCTAGAAGATATGTTGGAATTTTATTTTCAATAGCCATCTCTGAGGGGCGAATAGGCAGGCCAAATAGCTTGAATATTTTGGTACGCTCACTAATTTCTGGAATCATATATTCAGGCTCAGTTTTTGGTTGATCGATAAAAATTTCATAAGGGAAAGTGTGCACAGGAGGATCAATATTACGTTTGGTCAGTCTCTTCCAAGACCTGGAGAGCTGCTCCACTGGGGCGATGGAGTGAAGTAGCAGGCTGTGATAAAGGACTTCAGTCATAGACTTTGGTGTCTCTTCTTTCTCAGTGTCTTCAGTTTCAAACACAGAACATGTGAAAACAGGATGGGAACCTCCTCTTCTAGGCCCAGCTTCATCAATGAGTGAAATGGCAGTCAGGTTTTTATTAAGTAATTTCTGTGCTTCCTTAGGTGAAATACCCCAAGTTTTTAGGAGATTTGATTTCTTGCTTTCCTTATTAAAATTCTCAATGGATATATATAACTCTGGCAGCTGTGGTGGAAAGACAAGAAAAATGGCATGAAATCTATGAAAATACAATAATCTGTGAGATCTCAGGCCCTGGAACAATATATGAACAGAAGCATTTCTCTTCAAAAGATACCTTTGCCTAAGAAAACCAAGTCAATGCTAAAATGTGGGCTCTTAGATGATATTATTTATATATGTCATTTAAATTCTTTGCTATAAAATAAGCTGACTAGTATTGGACTTCAAGGTCTAAGATAGTTCTTCTTTTTCCTTTTTGCCAGTCCTGAGGCTTGAAATCAGAGCCTGAGCACTGTCCTTCAGCTTTCTCAAGGCTAGTGCTCTACCTACTTGAGCAACAGCACCACTTCTGCCTTTTTCTGTGTATGTGGTACCAAGAAATCACACCCAGGTCTTTGTTCATGCTAGGCAAGCACTCTACCACTAGGCCAAACTCTGGCCAGTCTCAGATCTTACTGCCTCTACAATTCTGAGTGACTACCATGAAAGATAGCTCAGTGGGGCTAACTTTACTTCTTTTGACTAAGGATGGATACACACTCACACACACACACACACACACACACACACACATGAATTTTTTTTTTGTTGGTCAATTGTCCGGCTTGAACTCAGGGCCTAGGTTCTGTGGTTTAGGTGGCAGAGTGCTAGCTTTGAGCAAAAAAGTTCAGAGACAGTGACCTGGCCCAAAGTTCAAGCCCCATTAACTGACATATATATATATATATATATACTTTATGTAGAACTTATATTTTATGTATACAATACATAATCATTTGTAGATAATATAATTTATATAATATATAGTCATCTAATAAAATATAACAATTATATATAATTTATTATGATTAAAGTGTTATACAGAGGAATTACCATTTTGTAAGTCATATAATGATACCAATTGGTTTTGGACACTGTCACCCTTTCTGCTTCCTCAATTCCCTCTTCCTGTCCTTGCATAGTTCATTTTCTGCATAGTATATATTGAATACAATGAGTGCATTTGTTTACCCTTCCTCCCTCCACTTCTGTGCTCTTTCTTTGCCTAAAAAGGCCAAGAAAAAAAAAGCCCCAAAGCAAAAACAAGCACCACTACCACCAACAAACAAACAAAACCCCCACATTTTCATTCCCTGGAATTCGTTTTGATGACTAGTATTTAAAATGTTCAAAGGAGTTATACCTTTGAATTCCTCACCTACGAGTACCCTCCTTTAGTTTGTTTGTGTGTGAATGCATAGAATCCTCCAATTGTAATAATCTCAAAGTTTTTACGAATCTTGAATGTAAAATTTCTGGTGAATAATATCATAGGATTTTAAATACATACCGAATATCTCTGATATTCTGGTACCTCAGTGACTATAGTGAAATTGGAACATCCCTTGAAGGACATTGTGCTGGGAGTTTATTCTAAAAAAATCAACAAAAGGCAAAAATTAACAATAAAAATCAGATAAAATACAAAAAGAAGAGGGTAACACATAAAAATCTGAAATTTGGGGCCAAAGTTTGGTTCGATTCCTCAGTGCCACATATATAGAAAAAGCTACAAGTGGTGCTGTGGCTCAAGTGGTGGAGCTCTAGCCTTGAGAAAGCCCAAGGACAGTGCTCAGGCCCTGAGTTCAAGACCCAGGACTGATAAAAATCCTGAAATTTGTGGAAGGGCACTATATTTTACATTACATTTTTATTTTCTGTAGGATTAAGTTTTATAAATTAATTATTTTCAGTATTAGATAAACATACTACACGAGTCTAACTAAAAGACATCTCAAAAACAGGGAAGAGAAAGGGTATTAGAATAGGAATAATTAGGAATAATTTTGAAATACACCTCAACAGTAAATGAAAATAGCATAAAAAGCCTTAATTAAAAATAAAAAAGTATAGGCCAGGAGTTTGGCCTAGTGGTAGAATGCTTGCTTAGGATGCACAAAGACCCAGGTTCGATTCCTTAGTACCACATATATAGAAAAGCCAGAACTGGTGCTGTGGCTCAAGTGGTAGAGCACTAACCTTGAGGAACGTCCAAGAACAGTGCTCAGGCCCTGAGTTCAGTCCTTAGGACTCGCAAAAAAAGAAAAAGCATAAAAAGAGAAAACTGATCAACATGGTTTGAAATATCAGAAAAAAGAAACAGACTATTGAGGAGATAGGTAGTATCAGAAGAAGGTTGGGTTAATGAGGAGAGTAAATATGGTCAAGCCACCCTCCCCCCCCCAAAAAAAAGGAAAAAAAAGAATTGGCTAAGTTGGCCAACTTTACATTATGATAGGCATAATTAGGTTTAGGGGAAAAGGGTACTCCTGGGTATTGAACTCCGAGCCTGGCACGGACTTTTAGCTTTTATGCACAAGGCTGGCCTTGAGCCTCAGTTCCACTTCTGGCTTTCTAGTGGTTAATGGGAGATAAGGGTCTCATAGACTTTTCTGCCCAAACCATGATCTTCAGATCTCGGTCTACTGAGTAATTTGGAGAAGATATGTATAATACACATATCCAAATGTCTTATTTTTACTTTAGAGTTCCTGAAATCAATATACAGGACAAAAAAGAAATGCAATATTATGTGCTCACTCTTTTCCTGTTCTTCTTCTTCTTCTTCTTCTTCTTCTTCTTCTTCTTCTTCTTCTTCTTCTTCTTCCTTCCTTCCTTCCTTCCTTCCTTCCTTCCTTCCTTCCTCCCCCCCCTCCTCCTCCCCCCCCCCTCCTCCTTCTCCTCCTCCTCCTCCTCCTCCACTTCTTCTTCTTCCTCTTCTTCTTCTTCTTCTTCTTCTTCTTCTTCTTCTTCTTCTTCTTCTTCTTCTTCTGCTTTTCCTTCTTTTTCTTTTTCTTCTTTTCCTTCTCCTTCTCCTTCCGTCTTGGGGCTTGAACTCAAGGCTTAGGTGCTGTCCCTGAGCTTTTTTGCTCATGGCTAGTATTCTAACGCACTTTGAGCCACAACACCATTTCCACTTTTCTGATGGCTAACTGGAGATAAGGGCTTCAGAGACTTTTTTGCCTGGGCTGGCTTCAAATTACTATCTTCAGAACTATGTCTCCAGAATAGCTAGGATTATAGGCCTGAGCCCCTGGCAGCTGTCCTTTCTCCTGTTTTCAAGTAGTAGCTTCATAGGCCTGTCTATCATTAGCCAGTTGAAATAAGACTTTACGGTGCTTTTCTTGCTTGGTTCTTGGGGAGGAAAACTTGGTCTCACCTGTTTCACCTCAAGTTTCAGTGCTTTGTGTCAGTGTCACTGTTTGTCTCTTGGTGCTGTCTACCCTTGAAGGCTACTTTCTCTTTTCTTCAACAACCTTGCTCTCATCATTTGTGAATTGGCATTGAGTTCAGACCAAATTTCCAGCATTGCATCAGGTTATGACTATGCATGGAGGGCCTCAAGAGATGGGGCTGGTAGGCCAGTTACCAACCTCCAGAACTAAGAGTCAAACAAATCTCTCTTAATAAAGAAATAAGTCTCTGGTGATTTGTTATGGCTATACCAAAACAAACCAGGAAAGATGGTGCCCAAACACTAGGGACCCAGCCTAGCTCTCTCCCACACAAAAAAAAAGAGAGTTGGGGAGACCCAGGAGCCAACTATCCTAAGAATTCAACAACTACAAATATAGGAAGCAACAGAGAACTACACATACTGGAAAAGGAAAACAGGAAAAGCTCATAAGGAACACACTCAAAGAAAAAGAAACACGAGGATCCCTCCCCTACCCTGAGGGCCTGGGAGCCACAAAAGTGGCCCCACAGGGCCAGCAGGTGCTAGGGAGAGGAACCTGAGGATTCCAGCAGGCTGCAGTATCCAGATGGAAGAATCTCACACAGCCCGTGCTTGGCACAGCACAGACAGCAGCTGAAACCAGAGGGGAGAAACATAGACCAGGAAGGAGCTTTCAACACCATAACAAGGCCCAGGATCAGTGAGTATCCCACTAGGATCCCCCACCCCCCTCGGGAGAGCAGTGCTAGTTGGTGAGCTACAGAGCTTAACCCAGGGCCCTCTCACTCCCACCCATGAAGGATGGGAAAATGCTGGGGGGGGGGTAAAGAACCTAGAGTCCTGCTCCTCCCCCTACACCCCCCTTCCCAAGGCCATTAGACTGGAGATGGACAGGCGCTAAGACCCAGTGCCCCAACAGTGAGTCTGGGGTGTGTGTGTGTGTGTGCATGCACCCACATGCCCCAAAACCTGGGAGGGCACTCTGTTGCTGGGAGCTGGTTGCAAGCCAGCAACAGTGGGGCTACCCAGCTGAGACACAGAAGGTCACACAGCCAGGAATGGCCGAGTGCTTCCATTTTGAAACAGGTGTGCCCTCTGCTCTACTATGGAAAAACAGAAAGAGCAAGGATAGCAACCCCAAGCCACCACTGGTAACTGGAGGGCATACCAGCAAGGGCTGAGTGCTCACTCTGAGAACCAGAAAGGCACACTTCCACCCTACTGCCAAAATCCTGAAAGCGCACACCCTCAGTTGGGCCTGGCCTATACTAACTGGGTGGGAAAACCAGTGACAGTTGAACTATATGGCTGAGACGCAAGTGTGCAACTGCGAGCAACCTTTGGGAACTTGTGGGTGCACCAGCAAAGGCTGCACGCTCGGACCCAGGATCAGGGGTGCACTTCACCCTACTACAATGGTTCCATCTAGCTAAGACACAAGCATGGGCACAGCCAGCAACTGCGAGCTATTATTATGAACCAGTGGGAACCAGTGGACATTTTAGCAATAGCCATACACTCTTATTGGGAATTGAGAACATGCTCCACCTTACTGTGGAAAAACCAAAAGAGAGCACCTACAGCTAGGCCCTACTGCTAGACATCCAGGTGTCCAAGATAACCACAGCTAAGCTATCCAGCTGAAACCTAAGCATACATGCAAATAGCAAGTGAAAATCACCATTCAGAGCAGGCGGGCATGTCAACAACAGCTAGCCCCTCATACCGGGAATCAGGAGTGTGCCCCACCCCACTGCAATAGAACCAAATGTGCACATCCACAGCTGGTCCATGCTGCTGAAAATCTGGTGGACAAGCCCCAACAGTTTTGCTAGTATCTAGCACAATCCCAGGCATATACACAGATAACTATGAACCACTGCTGGGGCCTGGTAGACATGCCAGCAAAGGTGGCATGCCCTTGCTGGAAATCAGCCATACACTCCCCCTGACCCCAGAAATACCAAGAGTGCACACCCACAGCTGAACCTGGCTATCTGAAGCCAGCTATGGAGCTAATAATAATTCATTATTGGGCTGATAATCACATATATGCATAGATACCCGGAGAGAACTACCAGCCCAAAACCAAGTAAAGACTGCCAATAACAGACCGAACTAATAGCAAGCCTGAAGTCCCAATGTAGAAATCATAGAGACAAATCATGAAATTTATAAATAATCAAGGTTCCACACAAACCCCAAAAGGAACTAAGAGGTGAAGAGATGAGAGAGAAGACTCCAGGCAAAGAGATGATGCCTGAAGAGACAGGAGACAATACACCACTCAAAGAGAATTAGACATGACCCAATAAATAAAAAGAGAACTCCCCAAACAATTCCAGAAATATAAACAGGAAATTGTCAAGGAATTTCTCAATTTTAAAAGAAAAATGGAGACAAATTAGATGGAACAATGAACATCCTCAGATCAGAAATGATGGGTTCAATGCCCACAATGCAAATAGAAGCTATAGGTAATACAATAACTGAGATGGAAAATAGAATGTTGGGAATGGAAACTAAAAACACAAGAGCAGGAGCAGAGAGTCATCAATCTGGAAAAATCGGTTAGAATTCACCAAAGAGAAGTCCAAGAATGGGCAGCATAGCCAAGAAATCTAATCTTCGTATAATAGGAATTGATGAAGGGAGGAGTTTCAAACGAAGGGAATGCAACAATTATTCATCAGGATTATAACAGAAAACTTTCCCAGTTTCTAAAGAGAAATTTTCACCCACATAACAGAAGCCTATAGAACACCTAATAAACAAGACCCCAGGAGAAACTCTTCTAGACACAGCATAGTAAAATATTAGACCTGAATAGTAAAGACCTGATCTTAAATACTGAAAAAAATAAAAAAGAGAAATACTACAATGGAAAGAAAATTATAATCAATGCAGACCTCTCTATGCAAACCCTCAATGCAAGAAGAGCATGGAAAAATATCATCCAATCCCTGAAGACCAACAAGCCAATCCAGCAAAATTAGCATTCAAATTCAATGGAGAAACAAAAATATTTCATAGCAAAGAAAAATTACATGAATTCATGCACACTAATCCAGTATTACAAAAATATTAAATAATCAAGAACAAAGAACAGAACATTAGGAAATCATATAAAAAGCTACGACCTATACACCAAATTAGTAAGCACAAAGGGGAAAAAAAGAGAGAAACACAGAAGGAATAATAAAAAGACAGTAACCACTTCTCCATAATTACCTTAAATGTGAATGGACTTAACTCTCCAATCAAAAGAAGAACAGTAGATTTGATTCGAAAACAAGATCCATCAATGTGCTGTCTTCAAGACAACCACCTCACTGCCAAAGACAGAAACAAACTCCAAGTGAAGAGATGGAAAAGAATTTTTCGTTCCAACACACCATTCCAAAAAGCAGGAGTAGCAATCTTAATCTCTGACAAAATTAACCTCTTGGTAAAATCAATACATAAAGATGGCCACTACATATTAAAGCTAGTGTAGGTCTCAAGCAAGGTCTGTGATTGTGGTTTGCTTTGTAGATGCAATGACAGTTGTCTATAGGATAGAATCTAGAAATAAAAGACCTTATACCCAAAGAATGACATATAAGCCAGGCACCTATGGTTCATGCCTATAATCCTAACTACCCAAGGGGCTGAGATCTGAAGATCACAGTTCAAAGCCAGCACCATGGCACAAAAGTCCAGACTTTTATTTCCAATTAACTACCAAAAAACCAGAAGTGGTGCTGTTGCTCAATTGGTAGAATGCCTTGAGCTGAAGAGCTCAGGGACAGTGCACAGGCTCCAAGTTCAAGACCCACAACTGACAAGAAGAAGAAGAAGAGGAAGAGGAAGAGGAAGAGGAGGAAGATGAAGAAGAAGAAGAAGAAGAAGAAGAAGAAGAAGAAGAAGAAGAGGAAGAGGAAGAAGAAGAAATACAGGAGAAGGAGGAGGAGGAGGAGGAGGGGGAGGACCCAGAGTAGTATCTACACAGTGATTTAGAGAACAGATTTTCTGTCACATTGCCTATAACTCCAAATGTGCCCAACCATCACTATCTACAATTATTTTGGCTCAAGGACCTTGGTAACACAGAAAAGCCATGCATCTATAATGGGTATTGGCAAAAGTATTGAATTGGAGTTCAGTCAATCATGGCATAGATCAACAACTGTTAATTTTGCAAGTGTTGTATATGTGTGCTTACTGAGATGTAAGGTGGCATTAAAAAAGGAATGAAGGAGAAAAGATTTTGGTTGGATGGCAGTAGAGGCAGGATAATCTAGGATTGATCCAAAACAGTAAAATTCCATCAAACAGAGTTGCATGGGCCTAGTGGTGTGGATCAATGGTGGGTTACACCTACCATGCAAGGCACAAGACTCTTGGCAGTCTCCAAGGAACTGTAATGGCTTAAGGACCTCTGTGCAGGAAGACTCTGGCCTTTGTGTGGCTTTATGGACTGATAAATCTGTTGAGGAAGGAAGAGGAAAGAAGGAGAAGGAATCCATGGTAGTTTTGGATGGAATCCAGTTTAACTTATCCCCCATTCAGCTTTGGTATACTGTAAGATAGAAAGTTTAGCTGGGCACCAGTGGTTCATGTCTCTAATCTTAGCCTACTCAGGAAGCTGAGATCTGAGGATCATGGATCAAACTGAGTTAGGGTAGAAAAGTCCTTGACACTTTTACCTCCACTAAACTACATAAAAAATCATAAGTGGTGCTGTGGCTCAAGTGGTAGAGCTTGTGCTCAAACAGGCTCAGAGTGTCAGGTTGGGCACAGTGGCTCATGACTGTAATACTAGTTACTCAGGAGGATCGCAGTTAGAAGAAGTCTAGGCAGAAATGTTCCCATGAGACTCATCTCCAATTAATCACTCAAAAACCAGAAGTGGCACTTTGGCTAAGTGGTAGAATACTAGCCTTGAGCACAAAGAGCCTCAGGGACAGTGTATAGGCTCTGAGTTAAAGCCCCAACTGACAAAAATAATCATATCTCCAAAATCTGTATATCCTGTAAACTATACCTGTGTAGAAGAGAAGAAAGGGTACCACATTTGTGGAGTAATGGGTGAAGATAAAAAAAAATCTGGTCTAAGTATCCATTAGATTCCCTGGTAAGGAAGGAGTCACAGGCAGCTACAGAGGTCAGAGCTATGAGTAATGGTGAAAGGAAGATTCCGCAGGCTCAGCTAGCTTCCTATGAGAAGCTTTGAAAAAAGTCTTCCTACCCACACTGGAAGAAATGAACCCAAATATTATTTCTTAACTCTGGTTTTTTCCTCTTCCTCCTCTCTCCCCTCCCCCTGTTCCTCCTTGTTAGGCCCAGACTGGTTTCATGTTTTCTATGTCCTCATAATGCTCTATGACTACACTTGCAATTGCACTTACCACCTGTTTTATAATTATCTAATTTATATGGCCATCGCTATCACAAATCCTTGCATTCTGCATGCCATAGCCAAGTCTCATTCACTGCGCAGCATCCAGGACTATCCCAGAACCTAGCACATGCTAGTGGTTAGTGAGTGGTGGGTGAGTGAGTGACTGCCCATTGTGACACTTGAATATGCTCAAGCTTGCACAAACAGCTATGTGACAGTGAGGGACAAAGGATTATCTTGCTGTGTAAAGGTAATGGGAGGCAGAAAGCAGACAGGTGGGAAAGTGTTTTTTAAAAATGAACATTACACAGGCATGGAAGCTCATGCCCATTATCCTAGCTAATCAGGGGGCTACAATTTGAGCTCCATTACCAGCACAAAAAATTAAGTTACAATATCCTGCTGGCCACAGATGAACACAGATCATGGACAGTCTTATCTTCAGTTAACCACCAGAAAACTGGATGTGATACTGTGGCTCATAGTGATAACACTAGCTTTGAGCAAAATAGCTCAGGGACTATGCCCAGGCTCCAAGTTCAAGCCCCACAAGTGCTCCCCGAAAAGGGTAGGTCTCCTTTTCCTGGATCTGCCTAGAGTTGGGGAGCCATGAGAATTTTCCACTGAGCCATGTAGCTACACTAACAGCCTGGTCTCCATCCATGGGATATTCTCATAATAATCATTGACAATTTTTCTAAAGCAACTTGTTATGGTTCTACTCAATTCTTTGAAATAATCTGAGTTAGGTGTGGGTAGGCTTCCATGATACTATCAATGACTTTATAGGAATTGTTAACTAATTCTTGGGATGCCTTCTGTCATAATTTGAGAGCAAAAGGACTCCATATGTGGTTCCACAATTTCAGACTTCCTGTTGTAAGACATTAATTTAAAAAAAATTACCCATGGGCCAGAAGTTTGGCCTAGTGATAGAGTGCTTGCTTAGCATGCACGACGACCTGGTTTCAATTCCTCGGTACCACATACACAGAAAAAAGCTGGAAGCGATGCTGTGGCTCAAGTGGCCTTGAGAAAGTCCAAGGACAGTGGTCAGGCCCGGAACTCAAGCCCAGGACTGGCAATAAATAAATAAATAAATAAATAAATAAATGATTACCCAATGTCAGAAATTCTGTTGTAGCAACAACAAAAAAATGGACTAAGCTACCACCTCTGTCACAGAAGGGAATATGTTCGGTAATGAATTTGTCTCATTCATTGAGAGGTACTGACATTTAAAATTGTACACTGGGCAGAGTGGTTTGTGCCTGTAATCACACTAAGTCCATGGGTAGAGTTCATCAGGGTCAAGGTTTCAGGTCATGTTTGGAAAAAGGTACCAAGATCCCAACCTAACCAATAAGCTAGAATTGTGGTTTTTGCCTGTCGTACCTGTTGCGCAGTATACATGGAAGAATCACAAGAGCCTGGGCTTGCCAGGAAAGAAGGGTGAAACCATATCTGAAAAAAAGGTCAAGGAAGAAAGGATTGGGAATGTGGTGTAAATGGTAAAGTATCTGCCTTATACATAGAAGAACCCAAGTATAAACACCAGGATCATCAAAAATAAGTAAACAAATAAGTAAATAAACTGAGTAAACACTAAGTTTTGTGACACTGAGTATACCCACTCTATTGTGGGTATACCACCAGCCCACTCCAGATTTCTTCATCTTACAGATATGAACACATAGCCATTGACAACGACCCCTGCCCTCATCACTTTTAGCTTAGCACCTTAACCTCTATTCTACCTGCTGTGGGTAGTTACGACATACAGTATACTATGTAGGCTCATGCAGTATAGGTCTTTTTTCTGACTGGTTGATTACACTAGCATGATGTCCCCAGCATTCATCCATGTTGAAGTTTGTGTCAGAATTTCATTCCTTCTTAAACCTAGTAATAGTCTACTGATGTCACATCCTGCTTATCAGTTGATTTGTCAATGGACAATTAGTGAGCCTTGTAGCTACAATGAAAATCATGATTCTAAGAATGTAAGGTTATGAATAGTAAATAACAAAATTCAAAATGTATAGAAAAATGAGAAATAATGCACCTACTACCTGGTGAAATGTAATTGTAACCCCTCTATACATTACCCCAACAATAAAAAAATTTAAAAAAATGTATAGAAAATATGGTTTGATATGGTAACATGCACTAGACCATATAATTTATCAGTTATATATGGTATTAGATTGAAGAGCAGCTCCCAGACAAGGCTGGTGACTTTGGCCACCCTGTAGCTTAAATCCTGTCCTTCCTCAGTATAGCTGTGAGCATTATATGGGTAGTGAATCACCTTTGCTCTGGCTTAGTACATACATATTACCTGGTTCTGATACCTTCTCTCTGTGTATTGATTAGATTTCCATTTGGAAACATTTCTGTTTTTTTCTAATTTTTTCAAGAGAGGCTTCTCTGAAGAAGAAATAAAAATGGACTATAGACACATGAAGAATTGCTTAACATCTCCGGTCATAAAAGAAATGCAAATCAAAACAACTCTAAGATTCCACCTCACTCGAGTTAGAATGGCCAGGATCAAGAAAACTAATAACAACAGATGCTGGAGGGGATGTGGCCAGGAGGGATCACTACTACACTGTTGGTGGGAGTGCAAACTCGTTCAACCACTATGGAAAGCAGTATGGAAGTTCCTCAAAAGACTAAACATAGAGCTCCCCTATGACCCATCAATTCCACTACTTGGCATTTACCCAATTGTCCAGAAACAAGGACATACTAAATCCACTAGCACAGTGATGTTCATTGCAGCACTATTTACCATAGCAAAGATATAGAACCAACCCAGATGCCCCTCAGTTGATGAGTGGATCAACAAGATGTATTTATACACAATGGAATTCTATGCTGCTGTCAGAAAGAATGACATCGCCCCATTTATAAGGAAATGGAAAGATTTAGAAAAGATCATATTAAGTGAAGTAAGCCAGACTCAAAGAAACATAGGCCTAATTTTTTCATTTAAAATATTTTTATTAAAGAATTTATTAACATTGACTTTTATATCATATATCAAATGACATATGTAACAAATAAGTATTCAAGAAGGGAATCTCTATATACAATCACAGGCACTTAGATGTTAGAACATAATTAAAATTAGGTTTAGGGTTTGTATGTCATAGATACATATTAATCTATGTAATAAAACATTATGTCTATAGAGTCATAAGGTTTTTTTTGCCAGTCCTGGGCTTGAGGTCAGGGTCTGAGCACTGTCCTTGGACTTTCTCAAGGCTAGAGCTCTACCACTTGAGCCTCAGCACCACATACAACTTTTTTCTATGTATTTGGTACTAAGGAATCAAACTGGGTCTTTGTGCATGCTAGGCAAGCACTATACCACTAGGCCAAACTCCCAGCCTAGAGTCATAAGTTTTTATGTCTATGCAGTTGTGTTTATATTTTTATATTGACTTCTTGAACATAGCTGAGCAGGTGTCCTTATCATATCCTCGATTATGATGGTCAGGATAGATGCCCAGGAGTGGTATGGCAGGATCGTAGGGAAGGTCAATTTTCAATTCTTTAAGAAACCGCCACACTGCTTTTCAGAGTGGCTGAACTTGTTTACATTCCCACCAGCAGTGTAGTAGGGTTCCTTTTTCTCCAGCATCTGTCATTGTCTGAGTTCAAAATCTTGGCCATTCTCGTTGGGGTAAGGTGGTATCGTAGGGTTGTTTTTATTTGCATTTCCTTTATGACCATGGACAATGAGAATTTCTCATATGCTTTTCTGCCATTTTAACTTCTTCTTTTGATGTCTCTCTTTAGTTCCCTTGCCCATTTAGTGACTGGTTTGTTGGGTTTGTGGGGAGGGATTAGTTTCTTCAGTTCCCTGTAGATACTGGATATTAAGCATTTGTCTGATGTATTATTGGTAAATATCTTTTCCCAGTTGGTTGGCTGTCTCTCTACTTTAGTGGCTATGCTTTTATCCATGCAGAAACTTTTTATTTTTAGTAGTCCCATTTATTAAGTCTCTCTCCAATCTGTTGTGACCCTGGGATTCTGTTCAGGAATTTTTTGCCTGTGCCTATAAGTTCCAGCGTGTCTCCAACTCTATCATGTAGCAGTTTCAAGATTTCCGGTCTGACATTGAGGTCTTTGATCTATTTTGAGTTATTGCTAATGCATGGCAGAAGGCTAGGATCGATGTTTAGTTTTTTGCATATGGCTGCCCGGTTTTGCCAGCACCAATAATTGAATAGGCTGTGTTTGTTCCACTGTATATCTTTGGCTCCTTTGTCAAATACAAAGTTGACTATAGGTATGAGGTTTTATTTCTGAATCTTCAATTCTGTTCCATTGATCTTCTGGTCTATTTTTGTGCCAATACCCTGCTGTTTTGATTATTATGGCTCTATAGTAGAGTTTGAAGTCTGGTATTGTAATACCACCTGCATTGCTGTTTTTGCCTAGAATTGTTTTGGCTATTTTAGGTCTTTTCTTGTTCCATATGAACCTTTTGATTATATCTTCTATTTCAGTAAAGAATGTCTTTGGGATTTTGATGGGAATTGCATTGAATTTGTATATCAATTTAGGCAGTATGGTCATTTTCACTATATTGGTTCTCTCTACCCATCAATATGGGATGTCTTTCCACTTCCTGGTTTTCTTGTTTCTTTGAATATAGGCCCTGGTAGTACTTATTTATAATGGACAGAATTTCTTAGTTATAGGTTGTGCTTGTTCCCCTAGGGTCTCTAATCCTGTTTATTTGAGTCTTACCTCTCCTTTTTTTTGAATAATATTGCCAGGGGCCGATCAATTTTGTTGCCTCTTTCAAAGAACCAACCTTTTGATTTATTAATTTTATGAATAGTGGACCTTATTTCAATCAATGATAGTGCGATTTTGTTTTTGCTATTTCTGTGGTTCTAGTTGTTTTAGAATATACTTTTCCTCACTCCTCTAGGTGATTCAATTTCTTCTTTAGGATATTTACATGCTCTTCTTCTTTTTAGTATGGGTTTCTAGTGCGAGAAATTTGCCCATTAGAACTGCCTTTGCTGTGTCCCATAAGTACCTTTCTGATGTATCTTCATTGTCATTACATTCAAGAAAGTTTTGAATTTCTACTTTGATTTGTTCTGTAACCCAGAGTTATTCAAAAGTATGTTGTTCAGCTTCCAAATGTTTGAATGTTTTTTTAACTTTTATTGTGTTGTTCACCTAGTCAGACTCCACAGTGATCAGATAGAATGCAAGGGCCTCTTGAATCTCCTTAAGTTTTCTGTATGAACTATTATATGATCTATTTGGAGAATGTTGCATGTGCTGCTGAGAAGAATGTATAAGCCTCCCAGGGCAAAAGCATAAGCCACTCACCTACCAGGCATAAACCTCACTCATCCTCTGTCTTCTCTAGTTGGACAGCTCTATTTATCTACTGTTTTTTTGTAGTGATATTAGTAGTACAAAATCTGATTTTAAAGTAAACCAAGGCAAACAGTGACCTCACTGGTGAAAAGAGACAGGCATGTGCATACCTCCACAAAGAAATACAAAAACACAGACCAATTTTAATGGGTATCTAGAGTATTTCCAGGTGGTGTAGCCGCTGGTACTGTCTTCTTCAGAGCAGAGTCCTCAAACCATTCTCCTTCACAGTACCTTCCCACTCCTCTCCTGCTCGTGTGGCAACCAAGGGAGCAGACAGCCTTCCTCATTCTAGAACCATCAGTCATCCTGCTGGTGACATTTTATATGCCCATAAAGCATACATCCTCCTCTTTGCTCTTGTCCGGGAAAAGCCTGAGATTCTAGAACCGGAAGGAAGAATAGAATTCCCAGGGACTAAGAGAAAGCCTGGCCAACATAGTTGCCATCCTCCCAGGTTGGCATGGACTTTCAGAGGATGCCAGTGTACAAGGCGCAAACAAAGGGAAGGGATATGGCAGCCCTTGACCCGTCCAAGGTCGGAGTCAAGTGCCAGACCATTCCAGGAACCTGAGGCCCATGCCAAGATCCAAAGAGCAGCATTTTCACTTTGGGATCCAGGAGGAACTAACCCCCAAATTGCAGGAGGCACAAGGAGCACAGACCTCAAGGAGATTTTCTGGCCACACACTGGGAGGAGGCTTTGAAGGAACTGCTGGCCAGCACTCAGGGGAATAAAGAATGGTTGGGGGAGAATTCACCTGGGCAGGACTCTTGCTACACAGACCCGGATTAGCTGGGAGACCCAGGAGGAGGAAAATGAGGCAGAGGAGGAGGAGGAGGAGGAGGTAGAGGAGGAGGAGGAGGTGGAGCAGGAGGAGGCAGAGAAGGAGGAAGAAGAGGAGGAGGAAGAAGAAGAGGAGGAGGAGGAAGAAGAGGAAGAGGAGGAGGAGGGCAGGTTAGGTGGGCCAGATCTCTGTCTCCAAGAATGCAGGAAGCCTCCCCTACAATAAAATGAATTTAATTTGGAAAACAAACTCAAGCAAAAAAGAGAAAAGAATCAGGGAAGCCTGGCATAAACACTTCCTATCCCCTGACAAGGCAGTTGTGGGGCTCTCGAGGTGGAAAATGATACATCAACCTTACAGGGTTCACCAGGGAGCAGACACAGGGGCCCAACAATCCCTGGCCATACGTGACACACACACTGTCCCAGGAGACAAAAGGCATCCCGACAGCTGACCCAGCCGACCGGGACCCCAAGGTCCCGACCGGCTGAGCTGGGACAGAAATGCTGCCGGCCATTCCTTTCTTCACCCAGAAAGCTCAGGCTGCCATGTCTTCCTTGCGGTCCCCGTTTTCCCCGGGGAAGGGCCTGCTAGCCCCTCCACCCTGGGCTCACACTGGAGACAAAGAAACAGGCGGTGTTTCCGCTCTAAGGGCGCTCAAGGGGAGGCAGGGACTGTTCTTCCAGGGAAGGAAGGAGCTGGAACAGGGCGAGAAGAGAACTAAGCCACGCAAGGTTGGATGGCTGTCTGCTCCATAGCCACGTGTGCTCCCAAGTGGCCCAAGCCCTCCCTCTCCATCAATCCAGGCTCCCTCTTTCTCTGGTGGGTAAGACTGGTCTGAAGAGAGTTTCTGGTGGCATCATGTTTGTCTCTCTCTCTCCCCCCACCCCCGCCCCCTTGCCCCTGTCTCCCTTTCTCCTCTTCTCCACACCCCTCCGTGCAACACCACCCCAGAATTGCTTTCCAGGCTTTGCAAGCAAGGGGATCACACGCGTGATCTCATCTGGCTAACCCCAAGAGTGAAGGAGAATCCAAACGGCCCAGAACACAGATTACCGAGGGACAAGGGTGTCGGCCAATGGCGCCCTTGCCCCCAGACAAGGCTACCATCCCTCTGCCAGCCCCTGTCCCTGGCTTGCTAGCAAAACCCCCAAGCGACCAAATGACTCTGCCCTCACCCAATGCCACGATGGCCTTAGAGCATTGCAGACAACAGACTCCTTCCTTCCTTCCTTCCTTCCTCCTTCCCCTCTTCCCTCCCTCTTTGCCAGACAAACGGTTTTTCCACTCTGGAAAAACCACAGCAAAACCCCTCCTGCTCTTAGGACTCAAGCATCATTGAGGCTCAAGGGCATTCCTGAGGAGAATAAGTTCAATCTCCTCTGAACTCCCTCCAAGAGGACATGGCACAGATTGGGACGGGCGTTGGGTGTCGGTTGTGGGAGGGTGGTGTGGGCGTATGTGGGAGGAAGGAGGTACGGGGTAGTGGGAAGAAGAAGGAGAAGGAGGAGGAGGAGGAGGAGGAGGAGGAGGAGGAGGAGGAGGAGGAGAATGGGAAGGGAGGCCTGAAGAGGACACACTGCCCCCTGGATGGGAAGGGAGGCCTGAAGAGGACACACTGCCCCCTGGTGTGGGGTCCCGTGGGATCCCTAGCAGGACACCGGGTAGAAAGCATGCTGTGTCCCGTGGGTGGGCCCTGTGCCCCGGGCACGGCCCCACCCCAGACCCCCACGGGGAACGCGTGCTGACGTAGGCAAAAGGGCCCTAAAGGGCCAAGAGGTCAGAGGGCGTGGGGCCGTGGGTGGGGAAGGACGAGGGGATCTGGGCCTCTTTAAGGCCGGGGTGGGGGCAGGGCGGGGGAGGGCCCCAGCCAAGCCGGCCCGTGACCTCACTTCCTCGGTGACCAACAGCCACAGAACTCGGAACCCCAGTTACCCAGCTGACCCCGTCTGAGCAGAGGCGTCGTGCGCTCCTCCCTTTGCCCCCGAGAGAGACACACAATGTTTTGTTGTTGTTGTTTCCCCCGGGCCCGTGGCCGTGGCCGCCGGCCCGAACGCGGCCACGAGGACCCGCGTGCCCTGAGCGCCCCGCAGCGCTTGAGACGCTGGCTCAGGACCCACTCCACGCCAGCAGCGCTATTTGGCAGGCGGCGAACACGAGGGCCGCAAGGCCAGGCCCGGGCCCCGAGCCCGGAAGACCACGGGGCCGACCCCCGGGCCGGGAGTCCCGCTGGCCCGGGACTGGGCTGTGAGAGCCCGCCCGAGACCCCCGCGCTGGCCGCGCCACGTGCAGACGACGCGGCCGGATCCCGGGCCAGTCCACATGGCTGGGCCCAGAGCTCTGATAGCCCGCCTTGCTCCGGTGGCGCCCTCGCCGCCACTGCGGTCGCCGCCGCCAATACTACCGCCGCCTATGTGGCTGCGGGCGCCACCGCCGCCACCGCGGCCGCCGCCGCGCTGCTCTCGCAGCTCAGCCCCAGGGAGGTTCGCCAAGGCCGGCACACCGCTAGCCCCGTGAGTGCCCGCACCCAAGCCTCACCGGTCCTGTCCCTTCCTTCTGTGCCCGGGCCCGACACGGACTGGCAGCAGCGGGCCCCTGACGTCCCCAGGGGACGCTGGACACTGCGCCGGCTGCTGGGGCGCCGCCACCCTGGCCCTCTCTCCCTCACGTTACCAGGCCACGGCAGTCTGAAGGCCGTGGCCGCCGAGCCTCGGCCCCATCTCGCCCACCCCGCTCCCGCCCAGCCCACGCCAGCCATCGGCCCTGCCAGCCCTCGGGGTTTGGCGCTGCCCGGGGACGGCCACGGGGAGGGCCGAGTCCCCGAAGATTCCACGGGGCCACAGATGGTCCCGACGGCGGCCACACACACCGCGTCCTTCCCTCCCACCCTCGCCCTCGCCCTCACGCTCCTTGCCGGCCCCCCGTGGCCGCCCGTGTCTTGGCAGAGCGGCACGTGGGACATTGGCCGGCGCACCGGACACGCCGGCTGCAGCTCCGTCCGCATCAGGGTGACCGTGAGGCGCCGCCGCTCCTCAATCACCTGGGTGAGCCTGGCTGCGCGTTGGCTCCTCCAAGGACGCCCAGTCCCTCGGGACACACTCACCCTGGGCCGGTCGTGGACAGGGACACACGGGGGCCGGTGGCAGGGCCCGGAGGGCGGGGGGCCTTCTCTGACCGCCCCACAACGCCCAAGCTCCCCCTCCACACCCCTGCACTTTCATGGGTGGGTGGGGGAGGCCACCGCAAGAGAGTCCAGCGCCCAGCGCCACCCGGGCCTCACCTCTGTGCCCGCTCTGCAGACCCGCCCACACCTCGGGACACTCGCCACAGGGCAAGGCAGCTGGCTGGCCGCACACCCGTGCACCCACGGAGCCCAAGAGCCACCTCCACGTCACCGCGGTGCACTTGGCACCACGTTCTCACCGGGCCCCTCAGCCCTCCTGCCTGCCGGGGACCTAACCCCTCCCGCACCTTCTGTGGGCTTTCACCATCCAGCATCAGGGTGCAGGCTCGCCTCCTGCAAAATCTCAGGCCATGCTTGCTCCTGCAGGCTCCCGGTCTGTCTGCCCATGTGGGCACGCGCGCACATTCACTGGCTCACGGGCCTCCCGGGACCCTCCTTGGTGCCCCACCCTGAGGGCAGTTGGGTTTATTGAGAGCTCGCGCCCCATAGCCTCCAGCGGAGAGGGCCTTCCTCTGCCAACCGTTCTGGGTCTCCCCCGACAGAGTGCCAGCGGCATGAAGGTCCTGCACGTGGAGGAAAGCTGCAGCGTCCAGGAGAATTGGACGGTGGCACGAGGCACCCAGGGGCAAGGGCCACAGGACTGGTCACCCGATACCCTGAGCAGCCATGGCTCTCGGGCGCCCCCTGTGGAGGCGCCGTGCTGTGGCCAAGAGGCCCTGCGTGTGACCAGGTGGGCCTCCTCCAGCCGGGCTCTGGCCGAGCTGGGCCACCAAGGCTCCTTCAGGGTCTCTGGCCCGGGCGGGCGTGCAGGGAGAGCCGCCGGGACCCTCATCCTGCCGCGGGCCCTTGGCCCGCATTTTCCCTCCAGGAGCTCGCTGGCCCTCCGCCACACCCACCTCGCGCTGCAGAGCCTGGACCCGTGCCACACGCCCCGTGCGCAGGGCCTCCAGGGAGGCCCGCACGGGCCCATCCGGACCTCTCCCACCGGCTGCTCTCCCGGGAGCTGCCGCTCCCATCGTTCATCCCCGTGGTCTTTCTCCCTGGCCCGCCACGGCCTGTGAGTCCCCTCTGTCCCAGGCCCCTGTCCCTCCGTCTTTCCTCCTCTGGGGCCGGCGCCTGGGCCCTCACCCCACACTGGCAGGCCATCGGGGCCCCACCGCCACCGTCGCTGCCCCCTACAAGTGCACAGGCTGGCCCACACACTCACCTGCGGACCAGGACACCTTTCCACGGGGCCACACAGGGCCTCCACAGCGGCCACTCACCATGCTCCTCCCTCCCTGCCTTCCTCTTCTCGGCGTCCTCACGCCGCTCCCTCTCTTCACAGACCTGCACCACACTCCCAAAACCCCTGCGGGCCAAGGCCGGCCGCACCAGGCCAGAGGAGACTGTGCCGCACAGCTCCCAGCTCTCAGGTCCCTCTCTGGTCGGTTGGAGCATCTGGAGCCCACTGATGCACAGGCTGCAGGGGAGGGCCGCCACCTCCCTCCAAGGAAGGGACAGTCAGCCTTGGGCACACACACCAGTGACCACACGCCCTCACACATGCACACGCGACACGGGGCTGGGCCAGGGCAGAGGGCTGTGGGTTTCTATGTATGTGGGGGAGGACCGGGAGGAATATTGGGGGCAAAATGGGAGGGGGCGGGAGCTCCAAAATCGTGGCAGGACCCACCCCCATCACGTCGGAGTTTCCGTCTATCACCGGGAGCCATAGTTAGCAGAGCTCGGCCCAGGCCGCAAGGAAGCAGACAGGAATGTTTTGTCCCAGCACCCACACAAGCTCAGGACTGACTCTCTCTCTCTCTCTTTCTCTCTCTCTCTCTCGCTCTCTCGCTCTCTGTCCCTTTGCAGCTGAGGGGACAGCTCCTGCCCCAGCTGTGCGAGCCTCCGCTGACCTCCTACCGCCACTGCCACTGCTAGTGGCAACAGCAGGCACCACAGTCACCTTGAAGCCAAGCAGCTGTCCACACCCAGACCTGCCTGAGGATTCCTCAGACAATGCCAAGCCTAAGCCTCCCCGTGCCTCAGCTTCTTCCACTCACCTAGCAGCCCTGTTCCTCAATCATCCTCTGCCTTCCCTACTTAGGACTCCACTATTTATATACTGGGTTTTTTTTGTAGTATTAGTATTATTAAAATTGATTTCAAATGAAAACCAAGGCACACCGTAAACTCTGTGGTGAAATATGCATAGGCATGCGTGTGCCTAGGCACAGAAACACACACACACACACACACACACACACACACACACACACACCCCAATTCCAATTGGTGGCTTAAAGTTTTTCCAGGTGGTACAGCCCCTGGCACTGTCTTCTTGGGAGCAGAGTCCTCAAACCATTCCTCTTTACGGGACTCCCTCCTCGTATGGCCACCGAGGGAGCAGAAAGCCTTCCTCATTCTAGAACCATCCGCCATCGTGCTGGTGACTTTTTATCTGCACACAGCATTCGTCCTCCTCTTTGCTCTTGTCCAGGGAATAGCCTGTGATTCTCGTCCCAAGTCTGTGTCCCAAGGGGAACTGGAAAGAAGAACAGAATTCCTTGGGGCAAAGGGAAAGCCTGGCCATCCTAGTTGGCATCCTTCCGGGGTAGCACGAACTTTCAGAGGACGCCAGTGTCCAAGTCACACACAAAGGGAAGGGCCTATGGCGGCCCTTGCCCTTTCCAAGGTCGGGGTCAAGTGCCAGATCATTCCTGGGGCCCGAGGCGCACGCCAAGGTCCAAAGAACAGCGTTTCTCTCTTGGGGATCCAGGAGGGAGAGAGAGGGAGGGAAGAGCCTGTCAAGGCAAAGGACACAGGCGGCCCATGTCTCCCCTTGCTCCCCGTGTCCACACGCACATGCACGGTCAGAACCCCTAAACAACCTGGGGGCGGCCCAACACCCACGCACCATGGGCATCTTTTCTGGCCAGCACGCTGGCAGGTGGCTTTGAAGGAACTCCTGGCCAGCACTTGAGGGAATAGAGGCCTTGGAGGCAGATCCCTGGGGAGGAATCTGGCCACATAGACCGGAAGTAGCTGGGAGACCCCGGAGGATGAAGGTGAGTGGGTGGATGGAGCGGGAAGGGAAGGAGGAGGAGGAGGGAGAGTAGGAGTAGGAGGAGAGCAGGTTAGCGGGCCAGGTTTCTATCTCAGAGAGTGCAGGAAGCCTGCCCTACAGTAAAATAAATTTAATTTGGAAAATCAAATTGCAAGCAAAAAAGAGAAAAGAATCAAGGAAAAACCCTCCCTGTCCCTCTTGCACCTGTCTTCCTTTCTCCTCTTCTCTCCATCCGTCTTTGCAAGTCCTTCCAGAATTGCTTTTCTGGCATTGCAAGCAAGGCGATCACACGAGCGATAACATATGGCTACCCCTATGAGTGAAGGAGTGTCCAAACAGCACAGGATATAGACTACTGAGGGCCAGCGGTGTCTGTCTATGCACCCTTGCCCCCAGGTAAGGCCACCATCCCACACCGTCCCTCCACCAGCCTCTCCTCCCTGTCTTGCTAGCGAAACCCCCAAACGAACAAATGACTCTGCCCTCACCCACTAACTCCCATGGCATTAGGAAATTGTAGACAGCAGACTCCTTCCTTCTTTCCTTCCTTCCTTCCTTCCTTCCTTCCTTCCTTCCTTCCTTCCTTCCTCCTTCCTTTCTTCCTTCCTCCTTCCCTCCCTCTTTTCCAGACAAACAGACAAATGCTTTTTCTACTGTCAAAAGACCCCTCCTGCTCTAATGTCTCAAGTATCATTGAGGCTCAAGGGCATTCCTGAGGAGAATGTGCTAAATCTCCTCCAGACTCAGTACAAGGGGACATGGCGCAGATTGGGGCTGCCGTTGTGATTGGGGAGTGTTGGCTGGGGGAGGTTTGCTGAGGGTGGCATTCTCATTCAGGAAAGAAGGAGCTGGAACAGGGCCTGAAGATAGCTGAGCCAGGGAAGGTTGGATGGCTGTCTGCTCCACAGCTACGTGTGCTCCCAAAGTAAGAATTTTATCCAATCCCTGTCTCTTCATCAATCCAGGGTCCCTCTTTCTCTGGTGGGTAGGACAGGGTCTGAATAGTTTCTGGAGGCATTTGCTTTGTGTGTACACACCCTTTCCTTCCCATCTGCTTCCCTCTTTCTCTCTCTCTTCCTTTTTCCCTTTTCTGCAAGAGAACCTCTGAATTAGTTTCCCAGCTTTGCAAGCGAGGGGATCACACACAATATCTCGTCTGCCTAAACCCAAGAATGAAGGAGAGTCCACACTGTATAGGACACACACTATGGACGGACAAGCATGATGGTCAATGGCCCCTGTCCCCTCAGATAGATGAATTAAAATCATGGCAGAGGGGTGGTTATGGTTCTGAACTGTTCATATCTGTATATGTAAGTTGTACTGTGAAAATGAAACTCTCTTGTTCAACTAATAGATGTCAATACAAGAAAAACATGCGATCAGAAAACAAATCACTATTTGTTTGCAGCTTATGCCTGTTATTCTATGTACTCAGCAAGCTGAGATCAGAAAAGCAAAGCCTGTCTAGGCAAAATAGAACATACAAATATCTCAACATAGAAAATAATCCAGAAGTGGATCTGTGTCTGAAGTGGTCAAGTGCTATCTTGGACAGTAAAGCTCACTGCCAGTGTCCAGGCTCTGAGGTCAAACCCAAGATGGGGGCACACAGGCACACACCCACACTCTCGACACATACACACTCTGAAACATACCCATGGAAATAGATTCACCAACACAGACACACACAAAAGCTCCATTAGCACTCAAATAAGTCAGAGTAAGAGACTGAAAACTTGCATCACCAAAAGTGAGAAGATTTGATTTCAGTAATTTCAGGAGATTTAATACTCATTGAAACTTCAATTGCTTGAAAACCCAGGCTCTGTCTTACTTTTTACACTGAGCTTGAAGGCAAGCTTCAACATAAACAACTCTACACACATGACAGACATTTAATGACTACTTATTACTCACAATTTTCAAATGTCATTTCAAATAAAATGTTGGATGTGACTGTACAATAAGAAACCCCAGGAGTGGTGGCACATGCCAATATTCCCAGAAAACAGAAGGCCTATGAAGTCAAACCAAGCCTGGACTATGGGCTACTGGTAACACATTATCTAAAAAAATTCAAGAATATGCTTGCCAATGCCAAGCCAAGAGAAAGAGCCACACTGCTGTATGATGGTACTCAAGTGACATGGAGAGACAAGCCACAGAGACAGAAAGTAAATCAGTGGCCACCTGCTGAGAAAGGGACTGTTGAATGCCTTACCTTGTTAATCATGCCACTCACAACACTGGCTGTGTACAATCTTCTGAATACACTAAATGGCACTAAAGCCAACCCTACCCAAAAGTGAAAATCTTATCTAAAAAATGATAAGGTGAAGAAAAGCTGGAGGAAGGTTTAAATCATCCCTATCACGGTAAATGGGTTACATTTCAAATTTTAAAACGTCATGAAAATTAAAGTGCGAGCTGCAGACGGGCTGGCAACGTGGCGAAGACATATCTCATACTGAAAGACCTGTCTTCAAAAGAAAGAGAGTGCAAAAATTAATAACAACAACAACTGCAGCAGTTATCATCTATAAGCCAGAGCAGCTGCACATGCAAGTACAACAGGGAAATTACATGAAAGTCTATAGGGGACCAACATTCTTTTTTTTGTTTGCCAGTCCTGGGGCTTGAACTCGGGGCCTGAGCACTGTTCTTTAGCTTTGTCCTCAAGGTTAGCTCTCTGTCACTTGAGCCACAACACCATTTCTGGCTTTTTTCTATGCATGTGGTACCGAGGAATTGAACCCAGGTCTTCATGCATGCTAGGCAAGCACTCTATCACTAGGCCAAACTCCTGGCCCCTGGACCAACATTCTTAACAATACCAAAATCCAGTGATGTTCCAGTCATTTTTATAAAACAGCCTATTGTGTTCACATAGCACACATACCTTCTCCTATATGCTTTAAATTATCTATAGTTTACATATCACAAAACAGCATGTACATTATATTAAATGCATGTTATACATTATTTTGTAAGGGATGGATTATGACAAGGATAAAGGGTTGTATAGGTCAGCACAGTTGCAAGCATCTTTTCTGAATTATTTTGAATTACATTCTTTGGACCCAGAAATACAGAAGCCACTGAGACAAAAACCACAATCCAATGAAATTAAAAGTGCCATTTATAATTAGACAGGGTAATTCAGTCTACCCTAAGTCAGGCCTGGTATATAAATTAATAAACCACTAGCAAGCTTGAATGAGGCCCTGGGTTCTAGATGGAATATAAGAAAAAGACAAGGCAAAAGGAAGGCAAGAGCATAAGCAAAGGTAGAGACAGGGCAGTGCCAAAGGCCAAGGCAAGGAAAAGGCAAGGCAAAGACAAGGACC
Source organism: Megascapheus bottae (assembly GCF_031878675.1). Lineage (NCBI taxonomy): Eukaryota > Metazoa > Chordata > Mammalia > Rodentia > Geomyidae > Megascapheus > Megascapheus bottae. The sequence goes on along the minus strand of NC_143511.1, from coordinate 484,504 downwards.
AAAGAAAAGAAAAGAAAATAGTCAAAGGAAAAGAAGGAAATACAATTAAAGAAAAATAAATAAGAATAAAAACTTAGGCTTGCATTAAGTATGTCTTTGGTATTATGTCATCTTTCCAGTGATCCATTTTCATTGTATACTATAAACGTATTGGAGACAGGACAGACTGGTCCCTTGTCACAACAGTTTAAAATTTTCTGGTCTAACACAAGATCCACTGTGCAGCCATGTTCTAATACATAATGATCCATGGAAATACAATTGAACTATAGGGGGCTCTTTATCTGTCTGAGCATTATTTCTGGATGTGCCTAGTCAGATGGCTCAGAATGAGATTTCCTGTGAAAACAGTGCACTCAGTAAAGAAGATGGCCCTTCCCACGTGAGTTAATCTTATCTAGCTCCTACATAAAATGACGGAAAATGGCTGAGGAAAGCAGAAAATACTCTTTTTACTTGGCCTGCCTACAGGACATCTATCTATTTCTATCCTCACAATGAGACATGAGTATTTAAGTGAAACAAAAATCAATCATCTGAAACCACATTGAGGCAATCTTCTTATCAAAAAACATCACTCCAATCCCTCCCCTAAAGAAGACAGCACAAATCTAATTTGCAACATCATTCAAAATTACACATCTCTAATATCTCCCATCATCCTACCTTCTGGGGAACTCAGTGATACTCCTGGTGGTACTTTTCCATAGCAGGTCTGCTCAAAGGTTGCTCTGCCTGCCACTGTTAGGAAAAACAGATTCCATTAGAATAAATATGAGACATAATGGTAACTTTCATCTGGTATATACATCCATTAACTTGCCAGTTTCTTAACAAGTTGTCTTGTAGTGAATCAAGTATTAGACATAATTTATTTGACAATGTGTCACGTTCTTGTGCAAAACATTTGTACTCTCAAGGCACATATTATGATCTCTCCACTTGGTCCTAATCATCACAGCCCCCTCATCTCTCTTTAGTAACCGTTCGTGATTTGGAAGTTTTCATTAGAAGCACATCCCAGTCTAAAGTAGATTAGACTGCCCTTGCTTGTGATATGCAAAACAGAGAACTCAGCTCTGTGAGCAGGCTATCAAAATAAAGCCTGGTGGATGCACTAAGTTACTGGTAATCCTCCCTACCAGTAAGCATTGCCTCTCCTAACCTCTGCGGGGGCTGGGATAATAAGACACGTCTGGATTTGGGGGTCAAAGGGAGATTATACAATGAGGAAGCCCATGGGTAGAGAAGGATCCTACCTTAACCCCACACTGCCCCAAAAGTTAACAGGTAAGACTCATGACTGTGTGTCAGGAACTCACCTGTATACTGAGGGGCAAAGGTGGGAGAAGTGTCTGGGATCACTCATGTTCTTCACAACTCCGTAGGCTCATGGTGAGGATAACATTCTTTCACTTTCCTTTATCATTGTTTAAAAACTCTAAAGATAGCTAAGTACACTAGCTCAGTCCTGTAATCTCTGCTACTTGGCAGGCAGCGATGAGGAGCATCACAGTTCAGGGCCAGCCAGAGAAAAACGTTAGTGAGACTTCATTTTTCACAGTAAAAGCTGAGACGGGAGCTCCATGCTACTTAAAAACTGGGGCGAGCTGTGCGGGGCGCTGCGTGTGTCGGCGCTCGGGGTCTCTGCTCGCGGGGGTTGCGCTCTGGGCGGCCTTTCCCGTCGGATCTGGCAGGCGGCTGCAGTTTCAGCCTTGGGCCGGACCCGTCCGGACCATGGCTTCGGCTTTGGAGGAGCTGCAGAAAGACCTAGAAGAAGTAAAAGCATTACTGGAAAAGTCCACTAGGAAAAGAATACGTGATGCCCTTACATCTGAAAAATCTAAGATTGAGATGGAAATGAAGAACAAGCTGCAGCGGAAATCACAGAAGACACCGCAGGTTGACAATGAAAAGCCAGCTGCTGTTGTTGCTCCCATCACAACTGGATATGCAGTGAAAATCAGCAATTATGGATGGGATCAGTCAGGTAAGTTTGTGAAAATCTACATTACTTTAACTGGAGTTCATCAGGTTCCCACTGAGAATGCACAGGGGCATTTCACAGGCAGGTCCTTTGATCTTTTGGTAAAGAATCTAAATGGGACGAGTTACTCCATGATAGTGAACAATCTCTTGAAGCCCAGCTCTGTAGAAGGCAGTTCAAGAAAAGTCAAGACGGATACAGTTCTTATGTAGAAAGAAAGCAGAAAATGTACGATGGGATTACTTGACTCAAGTGGAAAAGGAGTGCGAAGAGAAAGAAAAGCCTTCATATGACACTGAAGCGGATCCTAGTGAGGGATTAATGAATGTTCTAAAGAAAATTTATGAAGATGGAGACGATGATATGAAGTGCACCATTAATAAAGCCTGGGTGGAATCAAGAGAGAAGCAAGCCAAAGGAGACCCAGAATTTTGAGACTGTTAAATCCTCTTGGAACTGTATGTGGAATTACTGATGTTTCCAATAATGGAATGTTGGGCAGATATTTACACAGCCTTCTAAGTTAAAGGCAGTGAATTCTCCATTTCCTACTGGAGGATTTATTTAAATAAAATATGCTTATTAAACACTTCCTCCAAAGATGCTTTCATTAGTATCCTGGTTATTTTTTTAAGAAGGGTTGGTTATGTGACAGTCTCATTGAAATAAATTTTGCCTAAGGAAAAAAAAAACTGGGGTCTGTTATGCTAATTATAAAATGGAAGACGTAGGCCAGGCCAGTCTCCACACAAACACAAGATCCTAACTCAAAACAAACTGAAGCAGCAAGGTTAGAACTATGACAGAAATGCTTGATTCAGAACCTGCCTGCCAACACAGTGCACTGAGTTCAAACCACAGCAACAAAGAAACCACACAAAAAAGCAAAGCCACCATAAAAGAAAAACAGAACCTTAAAAGATTTTAAAGATTCTGTACATATTCTGACTTGCTTCTAGATGGAGGGAGCTTTGCCCCAGCATTGATTCACTCATTAATCCTCAACTGAGAGGGGGCAGTAGACCACACCTGAAATCCTTCCCATTCAGAAAGTGGAGATCAGGAGGACAGTAGTTTGAGGCCAGTTAAAAATTCCCAAGATCTAACCTCAACCAATAAAGACTGGTGTGGTCTTATTCAAAGACAGCCTTTCCACGATTTTTCTTCCACACCCAGAGGGAGAGCTGACTATGAGGCCTCCAGCCCAACACCACCAGTATCCATTATTGGGGAGATGGAGCAGGCATCTCTGGTGACTGAAGTCATGTCTCTTCAATAAGGGCCTGAGCTATTCCTGACCACCACTGGGGAGGGCTGCCGGGAGGGTGTGACATAGCAAAGCAAAGTAGAGAACCGAGATGTATTTGTCTGGTTCAAGACATCAGCAAGCTACAAATATGGGCAAATTACAATTAGCCCTCAGATCACTGAGCCCAGGTAAAAAATGGATACCTGGGGCTGGGAGTTTAGCCTAGTGGTAGAGTGCTTGCCTAGCTTGCACGAAGACCTGGGTTTGATTCCTTGGTACCACATATATAGAAAAAAAGGCAGAAATCGTGCTGTGGCTCATGTGGTAGAGCTCTAGCCTTGAGAAAGCCCAAGGACAGTTCCCAGGCCCTGAGTTCAAGTCCCAGGACTGGAAAAAAGTGGATATCTGAGGTGGCTGCAGAGTCTCCAGTACAGTCTGGTACATATGCTAGTCTATTACTAAACTACTCAGAGTTAAGTAGCCTCCAAATCAGACAGTAAGTCAGGAAGCTCTGCTCTTAGTTCAGAAGTAATGAATGAAGAAACCCACTCAAAAAAGCAAGCAAGAAAGGAAACAAAGAAAACCAAATTGTGATAGTCTACGATTCCAACATGCCTGTGTTCCTATCAACCACAGGAAAAGATTTTACTCCCTTAGAGGTCTGGCACAATTTGGAATGCTTGCCTGTGAAAACGTTGTGTGTGTGTGTGTGTGTGTGTGTGTGTGTGTGTGCGCGCGCGCGCGCGCGCACAAGCATATTACTTCTCTACCTTTGGCCCACATTCTGGGGCTACACCTGCCAATCTCTATATCTTCCACCTGAAGACCTAGCTCTTAGTGTCTGGTGACAAGAATCTGTCTAACATGACATTCAAGATCCTGCAGGGTGAGATATCAATACTGTCTACCTCAGCACTTTGCCAGGTCTCACATAGGCTGGCATGCTGTTGGAGGCATTCTCCATGGATGACACCTCCTGTAGCAGTTACAGATTGAACATGTAGACTTTCATTGTTCAGTCTGCAAGAACTGAGAACTCATGGGGACTGTCTTCTGGCTGCGCCTACAACTCTCACACACTCTGGGTCCCCCAATGAACCCCCATTGCCCACAATTTCCTATGAATATAGGCCCCAATTCCCCATTGAACCATGAGAGTAAAGAAGGCAGAGTATACACCTCTGCTTTCTATTCTATGACCCCTGGTACTCAGCCTTAACATGACTCATATGTTGAAGCAAGTACAAACAACTGGGGACCCAAAGGCTCCACACAAGATTATTTGTAAAGCCTGATTCTACTTAAGAAGTGCTCTGGAAATAACGGGGATTCTGCAACTGGTTCACACAACACTTTCTGACCTGGATGCAAGGCAAGAGGCATCACACGCTTTTTATTGCTTTTATCTCAACAGCCAAACATGGCTCTGACAGCACCAAACAGACCCATAACATGAAGAGAAAGCTGCAGAGCCAAAGTCACTCAGGTAACCAGATTGAGCCTCCTCTAGTCTATTGGGGTTTCAGCTGAGCAGCCAAAAAGGGCCATTTGATGTCAGCTCCATGCCACCTCAACCAGTGTCTCCTGTGCCTTCAGGCCCCCAGACGCCATCTCTTTTCGCCACCAGCTGCCAGAGTATAAAGTCCTGGACACTAGCACCTGGACTGCAGCAGATGATCTCAGCAAGAAGCCACACCTGTCCTGTTCCCTGCCACTGGTCAACATCTCCCACAAGATGGGGGTAGGGTATGGCAGCCGATCCATGTCCACTTGTCAGAAGTGGGGATTGCAGGGCCAATATGATTAAAAGGGGTGAGCCAGGGGTGGGGTGCTCAGACCCTGCTCTGCAGTGCTAAGATGTCTCCTGAAGGCCTTATTCATCTATCAGCAAGGGAAAGTAGAAACATGTTTCAGGAAAATCCCCAGCCAAAGGCCTATGTTTACTGAGAAACTGGAATGCTGAAGGAATAGTGAGGCACACACCTAGAGGAAAATGTAGAGGCTGAGGGCAAGCAGGGAACCATCCCCATCTCACATATGATGAGTCCTCCTGCTGCATATGAGAAATTCCCTGAAAGTTGCTTGACTGCACCCTTCCCACAATGTTGGCATAGAGCTTGTGTGCAGGTAGGCTAGGTCCCTTGTTTCATACTTCTCACAACCAAGGAGTCCTTCCAGACACACACGGACAGAGTACAAGCAGAGAGGACAGCTGTCAGTTTGGGCTGTGGATAGGATACTGCAAAAGATCCAGCCCAATGGGCAGTGACTCTGGGAAAGGAACCCAGGTGAGCAGACTATGCCTGATAACCAGAAGGCCTTCAATGAGGCAGTGGGAAAGAGTCTCTGGAAGGCTGCTTCTGGGGAACCAGGTGGGGTAACAGTGACAGCCCAGAGGAGTAAGGGGAGTACCTGAGTGCATCCACTTCCTCTAGGAACAACAGAAGCTTGGCTCCAAAGAGCTGGGCTGGGATTTCAGCATCTTCAGCTCCACCTCTAACTACCACAAAACACCAACTGATAGGAAACACCAACTGCTGGGAAACAGACTGTGCAGTGAGCAGAGACTTGGCTGAGAAGACCTGCTGAGAGCCAGAAGTCCAGGCCCAGGGCCTATCCCCCACAAAGTCTACAACAACTGTAGGCATTCTAGCTTGTGTACAAACAGCCCTTTCTCTTCCTGTATGCCATCTGCATGTCAGCCATGGAAGCACATGATCACCTGGGAATGCTAAAATTTACTTTCAGATCACTTCCAGACCCCGCACACAGCTTTGACAGCACTTGCCTTCTGCCTGGTCCAGCAAGTCAAACAACCATCAACATCCATCTGGATGAGCCAGGAAGTGGAATAGCAAATGACCACAGCTACCTACTAAGTATTTTTGTCCACTTGATGGAATTTCCAGCCACTCAAACCTGATACTACCATCCTTCCTATCTCAAGTACAGGGTACAGAGACTCTGTGCTTTCCGCTTGGACTTCTCTCAGTTCCTCTGGAAGGTAAGAAATCATTCCTGTCTGGTGAGCCCTGGAAAACTTCAGAGTTACCACTGTGACCACATACAGAATTAGGACACCTACACACAAGCTGGGAGAGGAGGGTTTTGCTATGTTGCTGATAGTGCTGGGACTGCATACTGTCCCAAGGTGATGATCCCACAAAACCTTACTTGGGTCAGGAACTGCTAGGAAAAGCCAAGATCTATAAAAGCCAAGTCCAAAGATATATTCAAATTATCCAGAGGAAAAATAAAACAGAAATAAGACATATCAGATACAAATCTTGTTAGTCAAATAGACCCATTGCCCCTAATGCTCCATTCTCAGGACCTTGCAGGCACCTTTCCCAGACAGTTCATCATTAGGCCCATTTGGTGCAGGCAGTAAAGAGAGCATTGGGCAGTTACAACCATATAAGGTAACAAGACTCCTGAAAGTGACCTTCAGTCTGGGCACCCGGGGACCCCTTACCAACATTTCCAAGGAGACTAGTGGCCCCTTTCTTTAGAAAGTCATTGCAGCTCAACAGCTGGTGCAACAACAGCTGGATTTAGGGTACATAACCCCTTTCAACTCTCCATGGAATTCTCCAATTTTTGTTGTAAAGAAAAAAATTAGGTAAATGGAGGCTCTAACAAGATTTAAGAAAAGTAAATGCAACTATGGAACTCATGGGGGCATTACAGCCTGTTGCCTTCCCCATGGTAACCCCAACGGATACTTACAAAATTATTATAGATTTAAAAGATTGCTTTTATACTATACCCCTGGCGCCTCAAGACTGTATGCGTTTTGCTTTCAGTATTCCTTTTATTAATTTCAAAGAACCCATGAAACGGTATCATTGGCTTGTGCTCCCACAAGGCATGGCAAATAGCCCAACTTTATGTCAAAGTTTTGTAGCCAGAGCTATTTCTTCTACCCGCACAAAATACTCTTCTGCTTATATTGTTCATTATATGGATGACATTTTGTCGGCTCATTCTAACCCTACTATTGTGCGACAAGATTTTGGGCAATTAAAACAAAAATCTGAGCCTTTTTGGCCTCATAATAGCAGCAGAAAAGTTTCAGGAATACCCCCCTTTTACATATTTGGGCCACACATTGGGCCCTCACTATTTTCAACTCAGAAAATATGCTTAAAAACCTCTCACTTGAGTAATTCTGCATTGTTTTCAACAATTTGGGGGGGGGGGATATAAACTGGCTGCGACCTTATTTGAAACTATCCACTGCAGAGTTAAAAACCCTCTTTGATCTCCTGAAGGGAGACACAGATCCTATGTCTTTGTGCCATTTGAATCCTGAAGCCAGGAAGGGTATTCTAATTGTAGAAGATGCACTTTCTCAGCAGCACATGAACTATTATTCATTACTCTGGGGAGCCTATATTTTATCTACTTCTCATTCCCCAATTGCTGTGTTATGGCAGAATGGTCCACTCTTGTGGCTCTCTTTGCCATCAACACCCAGCAAAGTGTTGGCTCCTTATTATGAATTGGTGGCCACTCTAGTGCACATGTACCGAGCGGACTCCTAGAAATATTTAGGCCAGGAACCTCATTTTATTTGTGTTCCATGTGATTTACAACAACAAGATTGGTTACTTGCCCATTGTGATTCTTGGGCCATTGCTTGGGCCAACTATATAGGAAAAAATTTGCATCACTACCCATCTAAAAACTTTTCCGATTTGCTGCATCCCATACATTTCTTTTTCCTTTCATAGTACGGGCCTTGCCTTTGCCTTCTGCCACCTTACTTTTTACAGATGGCTCCTCCAATGGAATGGCTGCTTTAACCATTAATGGAAAAACCCAGTCTTGGGCTACAGGTTTTTCCTCCGCCTAAGAGGTGGAATTACAGGCTGTTTTACAGGCACTTGTCCTATTACAAAGGGAGCCCTTTAACTTATACTCAGCCAATATGTAATGCGCGCTTTTCAAGTCATAGAAACTGTTCCTTTTATTGGAACTACTAACTACAACATTCAGACCCAATTCCACCAAGTACAGACTTTGCTTAGTTCCCGTAATCACCCCTGTTTTTTTTTTTTTTGCTTTGTTTGAGCTCACACTAACCTTCCTGCCCCCTAAGTGAGGGCAATGCAGTTACTGACTCTGCCATTGGAATATATTTAAGTCAGATTCAACTTGCAAAGCAGACATATGCCATCCATTATCAAAATAGTCCAGCGTTGCGCCATCAGTTTAAATTATCTTGAGAAGCAGCATGACAGAGAGTTAAAACTTGCTCCAACTGTGTGCCTTTCTCACCAGCTCCTCATATAGGTGTGAATCCATGGGGTCTGCTATCTAATCACATTTGACAGATGTATGTCCTTCATTTGGCCAGTTAAAACATGTTCATGTTACAGTAGACACCTATTCTGATCTTATCTTGGCCACCCTTCTTGCAGGGGAAGCTACTAAATATTGTATTTCTCACTGCCTTCGTTGCTTTGCTGTTATGGGGATTCCCTCACAAATTAAGACAGATAACAGCCCTAGTTATGCGGGCCACACATTTCGCTCCTTTTTGCCATTCTTACAACATCACTCATATCACAGGCATTCCTTATAACCAAGAGGGTCAGGGTATTATGGAGTGAGCTAACAGATTATTAAAACATCAGATTGCTAAAATTAAGACGGGGGAGTTGTATCCTGCTACCCCTGCAAATATACTTAATCATGCTTTGTTTGTTTTAAATGTTTAAAATTTGGACTCAAATAATTTATCTGCAGCACAATGATTCTGGGGGAAAAAAGAGCAACGTGCTTTTACTCTAGTAAAATGAAAGGATCTCCTAACCAGTGCTTGGCACAAACCCGATACAATTCTAACATGAAGTCGAGGGCATGTATCTGATTTTTCACAGAAGGAAATGACGCCCACTGGCTACCTGAATGCTGCGTTGGATTGTGGAGAGTAGCAATGGTCATACAAGCAGCAACTCACTGGGCCTATATCTCCGACTCGCCACTGGTGCATCCTGCAACGTGGGAGGGACCTAAGTTATTCGTACATGTCAACCTATCAGCATATAGGACTGCTCCAGATCCATTTATTCAGCATAGTCAAATGGCTACTAGATTGGTCAGGAGCCAATTCTATCCAACATTTCAATCCTGGACTGTGATGAATGAATGGTTGTCCTCAACATCAAGCATGGTTGCCACAGCCCTTAGTAATATGACCTGGTTCAGCTCCTCCTATCAGAAGAACATTCTCTTCCTTTTGACATTATTATATATAGACCTTTTAAATATCCATTGATTCTACACAGTTCAATATGACATGTGATAATTGTTCTTCTGAAAATTGTATGTATAGTGGATTAGCTACCTCTACCACCTTTTATTATGTTATCTTTGAATATGTCTGGACCCTGGTATGATCTTGGTTTTACAACAGTTAAAAGACCTAAAGCACTCTAGGAGGTTTATTGGATTAATAGTAGCAGGTATTCTAGTTTTTAGTTCCTTAGAGCCTACTGCTGTATCTGCTGTATCTGCTACTGTTGCCTTGATGCAGGAAAGACTTAAAGCATCATATGAGACAGTAATCCTCCTGGGGGAATGGGTTCACAAACTACAGACTCTTCAAAGAGTCCGTTGCCATGTTAGATTTGATTTTATTTGCGTTATATACAATGGATCCATTTATTCCTGGGATTGTACTGTGGCCCACCTAAACAGAATTTGGCATCATGCAAACTTATCTCTAGATTTCTTTCAGCTTCATAGACAAATCATTGGATTTGAACATGCACCATCACTTGACGTTGGGATGATACAGATCGCCAGAAAGCTGTTTGAACAGTCTCAGCACTATGTTCCTTTCTTGAACAACTTAAAAGGCTTGCTGATGGCCTTTGTTGGTCCGGGAATATTGGTTATAATTATTATTTGCCTACCTTGTGTGGTGGAGATCTTGCAAAATTCATTACTAAACTTTGCAGATCAACTCCATAAAATCAGGCTCCAGATAAATGAGTTTCCCCTGAGAGGAATCGCAGCCAGGGATGAGTACGAGGGGATGCTGCTCTGACCAACCTAAGACAGGGCCTTCAGCTTGATCTGAAGAAATTCTCCATGACGGGTAAGGCAGAGTTAGTGACCCACCCAACCTAAGACAGGGGGATTCAATTCTTTTAAAATAAAGATGGGAGAGATGTTGGGAGCCAAGAGCAGGGTCAGGCTGGCCCATGAATCTGCATCACTGAGTAGGATAACCACACAGAGAAATGAGCTGTCGTTTATGAAGCCTTGCCTATGAACGTTGAGCTATATCATCTGAGCAAGGAGTCAGCCCAGCAGGTCTGGCCAGCCAGGGGCAAATATTAGAGAGCCATCTAGGCTCTCAAGGAAGCCACAGGCGATGGCCAAGGCTGTGTCTAAGATCCCAGCAGTGCAGAGAGCATGCAGTTTGTGGTTCTTAGGGTGAAAAGACCACAAGAGGAGGAGCTGCCTGAGCAGCTTCAGCTCTAGCCCACCATGGCCCCAGTGCACTGCAAGGATCACAATCACTCACATCTGCCCTGCTGTGCCCCCACCGACTCTTCTTGAGATTCACACTAGTGCCCAAAAGGAAGAAATGGACAAGGGGCAGTGTAGACCAATGATGGTCAGGATAGGGTAACTTCTATTCTGTGAACAAGAATTAACACATGATCCCTCAGTGGCACATCCATGGCTATACCCAAAAGAGGTGACCATGGGATCCTGAAGGGAGATAGTCACTTTTAGGTCTGAGTGGAAGAAATGACTTCTTCCCTTGGCTCTCTCCACCTGCACTCTGGAAATACCTGCCCAGCACCTGTAACCCTGGCAACTGGCATGCCTGGGGGTAGTGGGAGGTCCCTACTGAAGTATTTCCCTATCCTCTGAGATCACATCCACTTTTGCTGTGTCTATACCCGCCCCTATATGATCTCTCACTTCCTGCCCTAAGCCCTCTTGCTTGCCCGACTTCATCTTGGGTGGCAGGAGTCTGCTCTTTCTTCATGCAATAAACCCTCTTCTCCTGAAATGCGTGGAGTTTCCTTTCCACAGACCTTACAATCACTCTCAAGGTCACTGTAGAACCACTCACTACACATAAGCACAGATGCGTTACAAGTGTCTGGAAAGACATGCACTGAAAACAGAAGGCTGCATGGACACACAGCAGTTTATGTGATACCAAGGAGTTGAACCTGAGTCTTCGTGCATGCTAGGCAAGTACTCTACCACTAGGCCAAACTCCTGGCTGGAAGTATTTTTTTTAATCCTTCCTAAGGAAAGGTGGAGAGAATGGCTTTACTCCCCTCACATTCTCTAGCGTGCTCCTAAATCAAGGAAACAAGAGAAGAGGCTGTCATTACTTTAAGTTCATTTTTTTCAGTGGTGCTAAAAAGTCTTCAAAAATACATCTATAATTAGATTTTAAGTCTAAAAAATCCTTCTCATGGGATAATCAGACTTCAAAAACCTCATTTTAGTTCTCAGATTTTAACAAGGACATTTATAAGTAAGCCCATTTCATTTTTAAAAGGGGGAGAAATGTAATTTTAACACAAAACATATTCAAGCTTCACCTTAGGACATAACAAACCTAATTTGGCAAGGGTTGTTAGTAAATGGAAAGGCTGCATAGAGTCACTCTCATTTTTGATAGAAACAAAAGCAAGTTTTACTGTACTGACTGCTGCTGGATAAAGAGGGACCTCATGTAGCCTTTTCAGAGCTGTGAGGTAGAACATCCTAAACCCCAGCCCTCAGCACTGAGCAATAGGGACCTGGAGAAGAGATGGTGGGCAAAGGAAAGCTCAAATCCTCCCCAGGAGAGCTCCGGAATGTCATCCAGAATCAACACACTCAGACATACAGGGAGCAGCCTCCTCATAGATACACATGCACCTGTGGCACCCCCTACCCTCTTACCTGGGTAAGACAAGCACTATGCAGCCAGCTCCAAGAGCCCACCCCTTCTACAAGAATGCTTTACTCTCAGAGGGCTTTCCCAGATTTAATCGGTCTTAATGAATCCTACTCTTGCTTCCTAGAACCACAGAACTGGGTTCATATGCCCTCATTTCTCAGCTCTGGAGCCCACCTACAAGGCTGTGGCATCATCCTCCTTCACAACTTTTTATTTCTCCAAGGGGAAGGGAAGTCCCAGGGCTTGAACTCTGGGCCTGATTACTCTCCCTGAGCCTTTAGGATGCTCAAGGCCAGCCAGTTCTCTAAGAATGGAGCCACAACTCTACTCCCAGCTTTTTTCGTAGTTAATTGGAGGTAAGAATCTCCCTGGCTTTCTTTTCTGATCAGGCTGGCTTTCGATGACAATCTTCAAATCTTAGTCTCCTGAGTAGCTAGATTTATAGATGTGAGCCACTGGAGCCTGCCTCATCCTTTACAGATCTTCATGACAGGACAATACTTCCAGGTCCCTAGAGCAGATCTTGACTTCTAGCATCAAGACTCTAGCCAGAGTAGGGGTTTCTCACAAACTTGAGCAGCTCACACTACTGGCTTGCTACTTAGTTAAAGGAGAGCAAGGCTCTTCTCTGGCTGAAATCATATCCCCAGCTCTCTGCTCAGAGTACTGTTACTCAGGTTTTGCCCCTCAAGCCACATGGATTCATCTGTTTATGAAAAATCAAGGTGGTTTATTTCTAGTAGTGGGGATGAAATCCAGAGTTTCCCCTACACCAGGCAAGTGCTCTTCCCCAGCCCAAGGACAGTTTCATTGGACATAAGCATGTCCATTCACACACCATGGACAACCATGCCCCTGTTTTGCCCCCAGTTGGCCTGGTGTTAGGTTGGTAAGCAAAGTCTTGCTTTCCCAGGGGAAACTCCACAGCCCCTTTCTGCCCTACTGTGACAGAAATTTTAAGGCCTCCCAGCCAACCGCAACATTACATGCATCCCATGATATCCAAGGTACCCCAATGCCTACTTACAAAAATACAAAAAGAAACCAAGCTGACTAAATGGATGAAACAAACAAGACAAAGTACATTTCAAGTCTAAGCATCAGCCACCCCTGCTGGAATATCTACAAGAATGCAGCCAGACTGCAAAAAAAAACAATACAAATGTCCAAACCAGAGAAACAACAGTGACTCTCTTATCTTCAGTTTTTTTCATGTCAATAATAATATAAAATCTGATTTACAGGAAACTACTATTAAAATCAAGGTGACACAACTTGTCTAGTCTAAAAGATGACTTCTTTCTACATTTTGGAATTGCGATTCCAATAAAAGGCACAATAATCCAGAGACTAGCAAGAAGGAAAAACCAGAGGTAGCAAATGGGAATACACAGAACTTTGCATCTGAATGTCTTCCACAGAGACACTTAAACAACTCCTATCAATTCAAAAGCAGACAAACAGCAGAACAATAACAACAGAAAGGTTAGCGTGACCTTCCCTCACTGTGGGAGGGCCATTTGCTATCACAGAACTGAAAAGGAGTTAATTGCCCCTCTTCTTCCTCACATAATGAGACATTTCCTCTCCAAATGATGAATGGTTCTTGCTCAGCTTGAAGCTTCCTGTGCCAAGAAGCAAACCCAGATCCAGGCCAGAGTTGGGCACTTTTCAAAAGCCTGAGAGGTCCAGGCTCCCCAAGGCCTATGACAAGTTTCAGGCTGGCCTGAAGTAGGATGGCTTAGTCAGGACCCTTCCTCTCCCTAATACAAACTAAGTCACTGCAGAAGTCTTTCTGTTCTTTCTCAGAGACACCTCTTCATGTGGGTGCACATCACCTCAATGAAACATGCCTGTTTTAAAGCTTCACCATCATTACATATGCATCCATGTAGTGAGAGCAGTTCTTACAATCCGGAAGATTCCCAGCTTGGACTGGAGGAACTTTGATTTCCTGTTACTCTATGTCAGTGTCACCTTTTAGCAACACTTTAGGTAAATAGAATCACAAACAGCATGAATAAAAGCCTGGCCTCTCACCATGAGTTGCTCATATGTCAGCTCCTCAGTGCTCTGTGTTACTCCCTGGTGTTGATGGACCACGCTCACACAACCCGTCACCTGCTGATACACACCTGAAGACTCTACTTTTTGCCTGATGCTACAAGTCCTCAAGAGGCCATATTGTAGCCTGGGTAAATATCCAGGACCAAATTTGCTAGGTTATTTATTTATTTATTTGCTAGTCCTGGTGCTTGAATTCAAGGCCAGGGCACTGTTCTTGGGATTTCTCAAGGCTACCACTCTACCACTTGAGCCACAACACCACTTCTAGCTTTTTATGTGTATGTGGTACCTGGGAATTGAGCCTAGGGCTTCGTGCATGCTAGGCAAGCACTCTACCACTAGGCTCGGCTACTGGCCCTGCTAGGTTACATTCTAAGGCATAAAAAACTGCCCAACTACTTCCAGAGTGACTATCTGAACCATTTTCTATGCTCAAGAGCAACACACATGTCCTATATTGTTTTATGCCAACAGTAAGATGATCACTCATTAGTGGTATCAGTCTATGCCAGTTGGTACCTCGGCATTGGTTGGGGCTGTGCCACAACCTAGCAGAAGTGAACCTGCTCAATTCCTAGCAGCTGGGTGGCAAAGACAGAGAGGGAAGAGAGCCCAAGTAACTCCTTCATGGAACACCCCAATAACATAACATCCTTCCACCAAGCCCTACATCTCAAGGATCCTACTCCCTCCCACTAGCACCACGAGTCTTTGTGGGGTACTCATCCCAGTCTAGCACTCTAATCTTAACATGTGACTCCCTATGACTACTGATGCTCAGGGGTTTTTGTGTCCTTATTTAACAATCATATATCACATTTCATAAAACAACTGTTCAAAAAAGGATTTTGTCCTTTGTTGGTTGTGCTAGGGCTCAATGCCTGGACTATGTAACATACTGAGTAGATGCTCCATCCACCACTGAGCCCCATCTTCTGCCTTTTCTAATCTGGCTTCAGCAAGTACTGAAGTCCTGAGTTCAATCCTCAATACTAGGGGAAAGAAATCCTTAGACAGATTTGGTATATGTCTTCAGCCAGATAGGTCTATAGATCTATGTTTCTGTCCTTTTATTGGGTCTATTTGGAAGCAAACTAAGTCTAATGCATCTTATTTTTTCCCAAGTGTAATTAATTCATGCTCTGTGTGTCCTTCTTGACAGACACCAGCTTTCAGAGTTCTGGCTTCTCTCTAAAGGCCCACATGGCAATGAAGCTCTTTCGGTGTAGAGGCCACATGTTAGGTTCATCCCAGTGTCATGCCTTGTACCACCATTTGAAGTGATCATCTTTCTCTCAGAAAATTATCACAACACTTTTGACTTTTTAAAAGTCAGTGGGCCTGGGAGCATAGCCTGGTAGTAGAGTACTTGGTTAGTATGTCCAATGCCCTGGGTTCAATTCCTTGGTATCACTTATACAGAAAATGCCAAAACTGGTGCCATGGCTCAAGTGGTAGCATGTTAGCCTTTTGAAACCTCAAGGACAGTCCCAGCTGGACCCTGAGAACAAACCCCAGGGCTGGCAAAAAATTTAAAAAAATTAAAAATCAATGAGAGCCAAGAGTTTACCCTAGTTGTAGAGTGCTTGCCTTGTATGCACAAAGACCAGGGTTTGATTTCTTGGTACCGCATAGATATAAAAAAATCCAGAAGTGGCACTGTAGCACAAGTGGTAGAGCTCTAGCCTTAAGAAAGCCCGAAGACAGTGCTTAGGACCTAAGTTCAAGCCCCAGGATTGGCAAACAATCAATGAACACTATATTCTTCAATTACTTCTGAACTTTCCATTGTGTTCTATTCATTTACCTATCATTGTCCCAAGCACATGGCAACATTTCTTGAACTTGATCCTTTTCAAAATTACCCTGCCCATTCCTGATCCTGTATACAAGGATAGAAAATTCAGAAATTAGTTTGGTGATTCCTACCCCGAAATCCTGCTAGGACATGGTTAAACAAACTACCACCCTGGTAACACTGGACATTCACTGCATGAATGTGGTGTCTTGTGATAATGTGAGGCAGACCTGGTCTGTGTGCAGCTGCTAGTATTCTTGAGACCCCTAGTGATGATGTTTGATGCGTGTTGCTGAGCTGGCTGATGAGTGGTAGCACATGGATTAGGGGGCTCGTCCCCAGAAAGCCAAAGCCTGGATCAAAAGGCTGGGGCTTTTCAACTGGAAAAACAGAGTCTACGGCAGTGCTTATCACCAGTGGCCAATCACGTAGCTGCTCAGGCCTACATGATGAACCTACCATGAAAACCAAAAACCATGGGGTTCACAGCACTCAGACAGTGCTCTGAGATAAGGGAGAGCACTGACAAAGGAGGTGCCATTCACCAAAGCAGTTTATGAATATGTTCCATTTTGATCAATGTCACTCCTTCCAACATTCTTACCCACCCTGTCCAGCCCACCCAATCCCTCTTCCCTTACCATTTTAGGTTATGTATTGGGGTTTTTTCCATGTAACAAAAAGTTTCCATGTACAATGCATCTCCATGTGTCACTACTTCAATATCTTCATCCTCTTTCAATCCACCCTCTTCCGCTGTATTTCTCAATTCTGTGGTATATACACTGAATTCCTCCCTGCATTCTCTCTATATATTAACCAAAGTAAGCCAACTCTGAGAAACTTAAGTTGCATAGTTTCTCTCATTTTGGTAGTTAGAATGTGCCTAGAAATCTACAAATAAACACACTGGGCAGTAAGCTAGAGATTTCAAATGAACAAACTGAAGTGTAATAGACTCTATAGAGAGCACAGATAGCATAATTCTTTAAAAAGACTAAGTCAAAGCCAACAAAATAAGTACCAGCAAATAGGTACTTGCAAAAGGGGAGGATGCAGCCAAGGAGAGAAGGGTATTTCATGGGTTTGATCCAATTGCAAGCTAGATGTTCTTTAAGCACTTCACCATGTACACACTATCTATATGTAAACACACTATCTATATGTAAATACAATCTATTTTTGTCCAGTGTCCCTGGTCCCTGTGACTTCATTAACCCTGTTCATTAGTGCTAATAGATTTTACTGATACCAGGGAAGTTCCTACATAATTACGTAGTCTCTAAATAGAGATAGTTTTACCTCTTTCTCTGGTCTGACATAACCTTCTTTCCCTTACCAGACTGCACAAGTTAGGATCAGTACAGCTTTGTTACATCCTCAGTATCAGGGCAGCAGTGAATCAGTACTATAGTCAATACCTGTAGTTCACTATGTAAGAGTCTGAAATCTAAGGACTGCAGGTTGAAACCAGCCCCTTATTAAAATCTGTGAGGTTCTTATTTCCAATTAACTGCAAAAAAAGGTCAGAAGTAGAGTTCAAGTGTCACCAGCTTTGAGAAAAAAAAGGGACAGTGCCCAAGCACTGAGTTCAGTTGTAAGTACTGGAATCGATTGGATAAGCAATTAATATGCAGTTGTCCAATGGAATTTCCCTCCTTTCCATGT
Organism: Megascapheus bottae; assembly: GCF_031878675.1. Taxonomy (NCBI): domain Eukaryota; kingdom Metazoa; phylum Chordata; class Mammalia; order Rodentia; family Geomyidae; genus Megascapheus; species Megascapheus bottae. The sequence goes on along the minus strand of NC_143511.1, from coordinate 466,803 downwards.
GCTGAGTTTTCGATCATAAAAGAGTGGCATTTTGTTAAAGCTGTGAGATATGTGCAGGTCTCTGCCTTATTCTACTAACGTAGCTAATTTTCTCCAGAACAGCACCTGTATTCCTGGATGAACCGCAATGGCTCATTTTTCCTACAGGCCTGCCTCCACTCTTCCTCCAGATCCCCACAAACCCTGTGTGGTTAATACTATCTATGTGCATACTTTCTATACTTATCACTCACAAGACAAAGCAACCTAATCCGTCTGGCTTTCTCAGACATCAGAAACCCAAATTGTGAAGATGACCAGTGTCACACTTTGGGAAATGGTGTTAGGTCAGAGTGCCATTCCCAATCTAGAGCTCAGAACACACAGCATCTGGGAATCTCAGGAAAGACAGAGCCTTGCCCACAGAGAAGAGCCACACTTACTTCAAGGATCCTCACAATCTTGTCATCCAGACCTCTGGAGTTAGCTCCAAGTCCCTTGTAGGAAAGCTGTGGCGCTGAAAAAGGCTTGAAAGGTGGCCATTAGGATTCCTAAGGAAGCCAGGTCTGTCAGGTGCTGGTGGCTCAGGCCTGTAATCCTAACTAGCTACTCAAAAGACTAACAGCTGAGGATCTTAGCCATAGGTCAATGCCAGCCTTGGCAAGAAAATCCAATTAATAACTGAAAACCAGAAGTGGCACTTAAGTGGTAGCTCTTGAGCAAAAGAGCTTAGGGGCAATGGCCAAGCCCGGAGTTCAGGCCCCAACCAACAACAAAAAAAGCCAGATCATAAAGGGAGCTGTGCCACCTAGTGGTGGCAATACCCCAGGCCCCACAATGCTGGATCAGACTACCAAAAATGAGGGCAAGACCTTAAAACACCAAATAAGTGACATTGTACTCAAAATGAATGGCAGTCATTTTGACAACTAAAGATAATACTTAAAAACTATGCAGAAAAAAATGAGCCAGGTTCCAGTGACTCAAACATGTAAATCTCACCTTCTTAAGAGGCTGAGATATCACAATTATGGTTCAAAGCCAGCCCAGGCAAGAAAGTCTGTGAGACTCTTATCTCCAATTTACCACCCAAAATGCTAAAACGAGTAATGTGGCTCAAGTGGTAGAGTGCCAGCCTTGAGTAAAAAAGTATAAGGGAGATTTCCCAAGCTCTACTACTGGTACACACACATACACATACACCATATAGCAGGCTCCCAGGTCACTCATGCAACTGCTTTGAGGCAACTTTAGGAACTAGCAATCACACATGTGAACTAGCAATCACACATGCCTGGGCATGACTTGCCAACGTTCTAATGTGCCACTTCTCCTGCAAGGACACAACCCACAGCAGAATGATAAACTCTTCCCTGCTCCTACAAGCCCTTCCACCCATTGCCAGCACCATGTTCAATCTCACTGAGCACAGGCTTACTCAGGACACTGAACTTGCACAGAAGGTTCCAACAGGTGCTCCCAAACTGCCAACCACCTACCCCCAAGAAAAGCAACAGAAGGAAAATCACATGCTTTTGCTCCAGACTCCATGGGGCTTCATTCCTAGGCCGGTATGGGAATCCTAAGCTCAAGCAGTCCTCCTGCCTCAACCTCCCAAGTAGCTGGGACTACAGAAATGCCACCTTAGAATGGAAACCTTTTTATTTCCCTGCCTGGTGCTGTGACAAGAAGCATGTAATGCATATGCCCTGCCTGTCCTCAAGCTCAAGATGATTCTGTTCAGACTCAATAGAGTAGGTTTGTTTTCAGTGTGTGAAGAACATAACATGGGAGTGGACCCCAAGTTTATTGATTCAAGCCTCACGAGACAATTAGGACATAGTAAGGCTGAACAAAGAGCCAGGCACACAGCACTGAGGCCTCCAAGATACTAGGCTCCCCACAGTGAGCTGCAAAGCTACAGTACAACAGGTAAGCCACAGGGGAATCTTCCCTAAACACAAGCCAATCTCCAAAGAGCTTGAAGAGACCAGGGCCACCACAAGGCTCACTCCCTTGGCCTCCCAGAAAGCCCACTCAGGCCTTGAGGCCCTTCCTTAGGACAGGATGTGACTTTGCCAGTTCTCACAGCAGGATCCAGGAACAATACTGTGTTCCTCTGCTTCTCTGCCACAGAAGCAGGGCAGCAACTGAGGGAGGCGGTGTCTCATCACCTGAGGGAACCCCATCATCTGGAGAAGGTCTCAATACCTTTCTTTTTGGTGCCAATACCAAAAGTTTTGCAAGTTCATTGGAGATAGAATCTCCCAGACTTTCTGTCCTGCTCAGCTTCTAAACACACTTGTATAGATGACGTGACTTCAGTCTCCTGAGGAGCTGGGAGGACAGGCAGGTGTTACTACAACCTAGCAGATATTTTCCTCAATGAAGATAATACAGCAGAGAAACTCCAGCTCCTCCCTACTGCTCAGTCCTGGAGGAGATACAGTCAGTCCTACTAAGGGCCTAGACCAGGGCAGAGGGGAGAATGTTAAGACATGATGTTGCACATGGCCTCCTAAGGACCAGCCATGCTTACAACAGGGTCCTTGGACATAGAAATAGTAGCAAAGAACACAAGAAGAAAGTGGAAGTTCCAGCTGGCTGTGGAAGCCTATGCTACTTTGGCCAGATCAACAGATCCTAGTACTTGACGCCCAGTGCTATGGGCAGACACTGGGCACATCAGCATACCATCTATTCAACAGGGCTGGTCCAGATGGGCACACACGGCCTGTGCTCTTCCTAACAAGAAACACAGCTGAGAGGCTTCTCACCAGATTAACTGTGGCCCCCGTTGCAGAAGGGACACCTAGTTAACGCTCACAGAGAAGAGGAGGAAGCCCCAGCAACAGCCTGCTAGGACAGCCTCCACTAGCCTCAGTTCTACAGGTGGAGTTCAAATTCGAACCGGGACCTAGGCGGCACCCTGTGACCTCTCAAGGCAAAAAGAAAATGTAGCGGTATTGTCAAGAGATGGAGAACTGAAGCCAGTTCTGCCATGGGGAGGTAGTAGACAGTCTCAGTCCTGGCCTCCTTTACCAGAACAGCAGGAAAAAATAACCAGGAAGGTGGAAGTCTTAAATCCTGAGCACACACAACAAACTCCATGGACAGGAAAGATGGCTAAGGAGAACAGCCTTGTGCTGTGACACACACCAGCACTTAGGGGTGGGCCACTCCATCTACCTACCTGCTGTCAATCAATAACAGTCTGCTACTGGGCTCAGAGTGGGACAAGAATCCTCCATCATGACAAGATTCTTTAGTCCTAAGCTCAGTTTATTCCCACTGATTACCATTATTAAAAGGAATGAATATTCCCCAAAGTGATTACTTTCTCAGCATGCATCATCCTATAACAAACAGTACAGGACAGACAGTAGCTCACCTCTGCTGGGGCTTCAACAAGGATGTTACAACTTGAACAAGTTGAATAATTCAGCTCTATTCCCCTCCTGCTGTCAAAACACCATGATCAAAATGGGCAGTGTGGAACAAAGCTCCTGCCCCATTCAGAGAGAACACAAATGAGGAGGTGAGGATTCCTGGCAGAGGGGGACTGCCAAAGGGGTGAGGTGAGGGCAGCCCCCCACCCACCTTAAGTGTAAGCCCATGGTCTGGTCCAATCTCTCCCCTCTCTATAGCTTCACCAGCAGCTTCTGAAAACACAAGAACAGCTATGGACCCCTTACCACAGACAAAACAATTATTATATTAGACTGACCATGACAATGCCAAGTCCCTTGACATTGAGTGCTGACAATGGAATGCTCTAAGCAGTTTTGTTGGTCTGAGCTGCTGAAATACTGAAGCCTTCTTCAGTCTCACTCCTTCCTGGACTCACAGACTCAAGTACAAATCACAGGGAAACCATGGCACGATGGTCCTGTAGCACACTATGCCCACAGTGCAGACCCAGCCCTGAGCCTTGAACATCCATTGCTCTTCATCCTGCATCTATCTGACAGGATGCCAAGTCCCATACAGATGGATTTAAGGCACAGACAGATTTAATGCCATAGCAAAATTTCTCACAACCCCAGGGCAGCCTAGGACCAGCCAGAGCATTAGGCCCACACTTGCCCACATGCTTCACATTGCCACTCATACTCCAGCTACTCCTCACTGCTTCTCTGGAATGGAAGTAGGCCATGAAGACCATGCGCACTGGATCAGCCTCCCATCACTCCCGAGGTGCCCAGCACAGGCCTGAGTTCCGTGCTTCTTAAATTTATGGTGCCTTCGATGGGCCAGCAGGTACAGGGTAGGTAAAGCCAGTGCTCTTACATCACTACATGGCAGATCTGATCTGAACACTTAGTGTGAGCAGATGCTGTTACTACTCCTCACTGTGCACACAGAACAGATGTCACACAGCCAGCAAGCATTCCTGCAGGACTTCAGACAATGACTTTAGAGCCCTAACCTTTTCTAATCAATTTCTAACCAAACAATATTATGGGTAGAGAAACAGAAAGGTACTTAGTGTGGAGCCATTTTGGCCACTGGTGAACCAGCTGTCTGTGAGGCACAGAAGGGTCAAAGGCTTTGTGGTAGACCCAAGTCTTCAGCTGTCCTGATAGACTCTTCACCATCCAAATGAGGGCAGCTCAGGAACTGGCAGTGGGGTGAGGACAGCTGACAAGGGCCAACATGGTGAACAGATACTAGCAACTTTCCAATGCTGCCAGCATGGGCACCAGGCAAGTGCCAGTAGAGGCTGGAAGAAGAAACACAGTAGTCTACTACATCTCTCTCACAGATGCCATGTGCCTTTCTTTCCCTGAGTCAGGTCTCTGCTAATGGGAGGGCAACTGCACACATTCAGCAGCCTCAATAAATCCAGTCTTTTACTGCTGCACTTGAGAAATTCATAATGTGTTTCACTGGGCTAAACACTGGTATCAGTTTGGTTGTGATCCTTTTGGAAACCCCAGAGAGGATTCACCTTCTGCTTTCCAACAGTGTGAAGCACCTATATCCTTTGGCTCAAGGACCCTTCCCACTAGCACACAGTTAGCAGAGGCTGGAGCAGGCCTTCCTCCCCACCTCCCTGAAGCCATTGGCCCACCCAGACAACCCCGAATCATCCCTGGCCACAACCCAGCTCCCAGACAAACTCATACAGGAACACATTCCCACCAGCACAGCACCAGCCAAACTTCAGGTGAGCAGATTTTGAGTGTGACGAGATCACCAGGGTCACATGGGCAGGGCAGAAGGCAGCCCCACAGGTACAGCTCACCCACTTGACCCTTACCTCCTCACCAGAGATTCCTTCAGCTTCTCTCAGTGGTCCAGCTTCCTCTGTGAGGAGCCCATTGTTCTCCCTCATCAGGACTGGCCGTAGTCACTCCAACAGCCACATATTGAAAAGGAACCCAGTGACCCAAGATCAACTGGAGGCAGCTCAGCCACACCAGACTCCTCAACACAGTGAACATTCTTCTCCTGGCATCAGTTCAGCTCCCAGTTCACCCAGGACAGCTGCAGCAACTTGAACTTCATGTTCCTCATGACAAGTGTGTCTTGCTCCTTCATACAGGCACAGCTTCTGCTTCAGATCCTTTGGGAGACAGACACAGAGGACAAAGGACAGTATGCACTAGGAAACAGGAAAACTGCCTCTACTGGTAGAGAAGCCAGGAGGCTGAGATCTGAGAATTTGCAGAAAGTCAGAAGTGAAGGTGTGGCTCAAGTAATAGAACACTAGCCTTGAGCAAAATGCTAAGTAGAGCAAGAGGTTTCTGAGTTTTAAGCTTCCATATCTGCATGCACAAACATTGGATTTCCCTTGTCCACATGTGTCTGGAGACCCCGGTTTGGGCCCTTTGAGAGTTTTAAATAAAACCAGAAATCGCTGGTTACATGCGTGGATGTTTTACCAAGGACGTTTCTAGTAGTTTCTAGCACGGCTGGCTGTCCCAGGTCTCAGGTCTGGCGTGGGTGAGGACCTGCTACTCTAGGCTGCCTCCCTGTTGGTTCTAGAGCCCAGGGCAACTCTGGAAAGGTATCTGCGAAGACCTGGGCAAGAGGAAGGTTGGAAAGGGAGATGGATAGGGTCTGAGGGCGGCCCTGGAAGAGGGACCAGGAGGCAGCTGGAATCTTGGGGTAGCAGAGGCCGACCGCTAAGTGCATCTCAGGATGAGGGGCTGGATGGGGTCTTAGGGTGGCGTGGGGCTGGGGGCGGGAAGCCAGACAAGTTTCCAGGGAGCCCAGGGGAAGGGGCAGGAGGGCCGGCTGGGGTCTCCAGGCAATCCCGGACCAAGGGAAGAGGACCGGCCCCAATCACAGGACTGCCTGGGGCGAGAGAACAGAATCCTGCCTGGATCTCAAGGCAACTGGAGGCAAAAGGCCCCGGGCCGGAGCTTCTGGGGCCCAGCAGGCGAGTGCCGGGGACGCAACAGACCCCGCCAAGGGGCCCGGGCCCGGATCGGGCCTCGAGGAAACACCAGGCCAAGAGCCAAGAGCCGGGGTGGGAACTGCGGGGCAGCACCGGGCCAGAGACGGGATCGGGCCGGGGTCTCGGGGCGACAGGGGGCGCGCGGCCGCGGGCCGGGCCATGTCTCACGACTCCTCCGGACGAGGACCGAGGGCCGGCTGGGGTCCCGGGGCAGACCTGGAGGAGGGGCCGAGGGTTCGGTGAACGGTCCCTGGGAGCCTGGGATAAGGAACAGCGAGGTATCCTGGGGTGTGGAGGCAGAGGCAGCCCGGGGCCACAGTCACCTCAGCCTCCGCTCCCGAGCTCCGCGCCGCGGACTCCCTCCGCCCCGCCCCGCCCCGCCCCGCCCGGCCCCGCCCCGCCCCCCCGCCCGGCCCCGCCCCGCCCCGCCCGGCCCCGCCCCGCCCCGCCCGGCCCCGCCCACCGGGCTCACGATTCGCGCTTGCGCCCTGCGAGAACCAGAAGTAACCCATTACTGGCGTGGTGGCTTAGTCCGAGCGAGTTTCCAGCGGGAGCGGCGCGGGGTTGGGGGGTGGGGGGAACGGACAGGGTCGGGGGCAGCAGCCCGAGGCAAAGGGCCAAAGGCAGGCTGAGGTCTCTGGCAGCCCGGGAAGCGCGGCCCAGAGCCGGCCTGGGCCTCCGGGAGGAGGGAACGAGGCCCGTCCCGCATCTCCAGATAGCCCGGAGTGTCGGGACTGGCCGGGCAGAGCTGGAATCCGGACAGGGTTTGGAGGAACCCGGAGGAACCCAGAGACGGTAGTCTAGGAACATCCGGGAAGAAGGGCGATGGCCGGCTGGGGTCTCTGGCAGCTCCGGAGGAGGAAACGAGGGCCGGCCCCAATTTGGAACCTCCCACCGCGAAGGGCCAAGCGCTGTCTGGGTCGTGGCGCTGAGATCCGCATGGAGTGCCCGGGTCTAGGGGCGAGGGGCCTGAAGCCCGAGGAAAGCAGCCCGACGAGGGGGCGGTCGGGCGGGTCTCGGGGTTGCCTCCCCTGCGCCCATGTCCCTGGGCTCGGCCCAGTCCACCTGTCTCAGGATTCCCGTATCTGTTAAAGACAGGAACTTCTCACCCACCAAACTTCTGGGAGCTTCTCTTAGAGCCGCTGGCAGGCCGAGATCTGTTTTTCTTGATGCTAATCCTGGAGCTTGAACTCAGAGCCTGGGTCCATCCCTGAGCTTTTGTGCTCAAGGCTAGCACTCTCCCCTTGGAACAAAATTTTCCTAATTCTTTACCAGCCATCATTCCACTGGAGTTTATACCCTCTTGATTTTGATTACTTATATTTGGATGAGGATAAGGATCCACTTGGCACCTTTGGTCAAAAGTGCTATCAGTACACACAATGTGGTTTCCAATAAGACATCCAAATGCCAGGAAGACTTCTGAGAGTCCCTGTTCACCCTGCTTCCTAGCATTCACATGTGTGTTATTTCATTTCCTCCTCAGTGCGTCAAAAATTAATGTATTTGCTTACATATTTGGATTTAGATATCTAACCAGTTAGAGAAGGGAAAGGTGATGAGATGTTACTTGCATTTTCAGCAGGCAAACAATTGTGATTTTTGTCTTGCTATCAGCATTTCTGCTTTCCTGGATTTGATGAAACAAGCTGCTGCCACATTGGAGAATTTTACAAGAAAGACAGCAAGGCCTCCAACCAACTCTAGCCATTCGTTAGCAAGAAATTGAGAACCTCAGCTCAATAGGATGGAGGAACTAAATTCTGTCAGCAGCTACCCAGTGAACATTGGAAATGTATCACTTCTCTGGTCAAGCCTTCAGATGAGACACCAGACGGAGTCAACAGCTTGATTACAATCTTGGGAAGAATGTTGATGAGGAAACCCAAATTGACTATTCCTGGACTCCTGATCCACAAAAATTGTGAGTAGTTATTAAATGAGTAAGTTTATAGTTTCTATAACATGCCCTAAGTGATTATAAACTTTGTACGAAAAACTTCACAGCTGGCAGATAGAGCCCAAAATCTTCAAAGAGGGTAATATAGAATCTGACATCTCTGCACATGATGTCTTTGTATTGTCTTCACGTTGAGAAGGGCATCCCTGTACTTCTATCATGAAATGGTAGTGTCTTTCTGTAGAAAGTCCTTACTAGCTTCCAGAGGTTAGGTAAGAGGCTGATGGTAGATAGAATGACCAACACAAGGTCATTGTTTTTTATTCTTATTCTATTGCTATAGCTAACTTCCTCTATGTCTCTTTTGTTCTACAATTCTTCAAGGTACCCTGATGTGCAGTGAGACATAATTGTTGAGCTCAAAATATGAATAAGGGGAGGTCAAGATAAAGTAACATGAGATGTTTTTGGATGGCTTCTGTGCAGCTTCCACACCACCAATACCTATCCCTCACTCCACATACTTAACACATCACACACAGCACTTACCTGTGTAATATGTGAATCAAGAGTTGTTTTACTTTTGGGCCTCACAAGAGTAGTTGCCTTGCTCTGCTGATTCTCTACCACCTGAGCCACACCTTCAGCCCTTGTAAAATCAAGGGCCAATTATTTTTTTTTGCCAGTCTTGAGCTCAGGGCCTGAGCACTGTCCTTGGACTTTATCACTTGGGCCTTAGCACCATTTCCGGCTTTTTTTTAATGTATGTGGGACCGAGGAATCAAACCCAGGCCTTTGTGCATGCTGGGCAAGCACTCTACCACTAGGCCAAAGTCCCAGCATGGGCTAATTACTTTTGAGAGAGGATCTTGCCTTCTACTCAAGTAGGCACATCAACCACAACCTCCTTACTTTAGGCTTCCCATCATTGCTTGGGTCACAGATATATGCCACTGCTTCCAGCTTCCCTCTGTGGAGATGAAGTCTCTGGGACTTTTCTGCTTGGACTGGCCTAAACAATCCTCCTTATTGCTCACAATAAAATAGGTTGAGAAGGCAGGAACATACCACTGTTGCCAGCATGGGTTCTGCCTTGGCTAACCTCAAACCATAATTCCCTAATTTCAGCCTCCCAATAGCAAGGATTACAGGTGTAAACCACTAGTGACAGCTCAAATCTGGTTTTGTTTGTTTTTTAGGAATGAGAATGAGACAATTTCTAGGAAAACATTCTTATACCTGGCCACTTTCACAGTTCCATTCTTTGTACTGTTATAAAAAGAATAGTTGGAATAGGTGACATGAAACCCTTTCTCGCACACTTGTTCTTATGACTGATTTCAGGTTGGGCTAATGTCTAATCAATACCATAATTACAGTTCCAAGACTTCCTGGAGTCAGCAAGGGGAATTTGTGGCTCTATTGTAGAATAACTCATCTTACCTACAATTGTTTGTAGTTTGGAATATTGAGAAGTAGGTAAAAAGATGATCTGAGCCACATTCTTGATTTTTGGAAATGTGTGTCTGAACACTTGGAGTTATTTTTCTTTTCATGAAAAGTGTGTGTGTGTGTGCCCGTGTGCACGTGGGGGGTGTGTGTGCACACACTTGCGCTCAGGTGCACCCTGAGGCTAGAACTCAAGATCTGTGTATTATTCCTGAGCTATTCTTTTGCTCAAGGCTAGTATTCTACCACTTGAGCCACAGCTCCATTTCCAGCTGTTTTGATGGAAGATAAGAGTCTCATAGAGTTTCCTGGCTTGGGCTGGCTTTGAACCACAATCTTCAGATTTCAGCCTCCTGAGTAGCTAAGATTACCAGTGTGAGCCACCAGTGCCTAGCACAAAAAATTATTTTAGATGAAATATATCTGAAAATGGTGAAGTTAAAGATGTGGGATAAAGCTGAGAAAGCTATTGTCAGGCTCCTTAAACAGAATTGGCCATCTACTTTAGAAGTGAAATAAGACAAATCTCATTAACAGCTACTGTAATTCCTTCATTTCCCTGTGCATATATCCAGGATCCCCAAACCCTAGTGCAGACGACAGAGAAAGTAATTCTATTAAAAGAAACATTTATTCTTGATTTGCTATTAGAGTGGTTATTCCCATCACAGGATGTGTTATACTGAAGAAATTTTTAAACAGAAATTTGAGTTCCTTTATGAATGTTTTCCTTCTTGTAAATGCTGCAAAAGCACTTCTTTTCAAAGATGAATTAGCCTTCAAGGTGTTCAAAAATATGAGAGCATGTACAAATATCTGGCATGCTTGCTTGCAGGTAAAGCTTGGATAGGACTTTGGCATTTTTGAGGGTGCAGGGAGGAAGAAAGTTTCCGGACTCATAACTGTTCTCTGAAGGCTGTAATCTTTTGAGGAGGTCTGTTATTCTCATAGACCCATCCCACAGTTGAACAGTAACTCGGGCGAGGAGAGATAGCTTCTTGCTGTGAGTCCGAGGTAGAAGGTTGTTCTTTGTTGAGCTTTGTCCAGTCCTGCAATTCTTTCTCCTGACTCATCCCCATGTCCTGAGGTGCCTGTCTACATGCCAGTTTCTTCTCCAATAGCTTTCCAAGAGTTTCCATTAGCTCATGGGCTTCAGGAGGCCCACAACTCATAAAGAGAGCTTTATCTTTCTCAGATCTTTCCTCTCCTGTGCTTTTCTTCCTAAAATGAATCCACTGAAAAAATTGGCTTATTTTTTTTCTGAAGTTGCTTTCAGAAGGATTCTCTGCTTTCCTTTCCTGATCATCGTGGCTCTTACTTGTTGCTGTGGATATCTCTAACCCCGAGTCCTCCCTTATAAATTCTTCTTTTTTGGATTCTGGTGAGATCAGTCTTCTCTCAGGTAGTGTGTAACATTTGCCCTGGAACTTGGCATGCTTACCAGTGTCCCATTGCTCTGTATTGCGCCTTATGCCATCCAGGTAAGTATGCAGTTCCTGGAAAGCTTCCACGTCCCCACTGGAGATACTGTTGTCATAAGACAACGATGATTCAGAAGTAAGGCTGCCTGAAGGAAAGGACATGTCACTGGAAGAAGACTCATCCTGGTTATGTGACCCAGTATTCAACTTAAACTTTAGTGTAGGATCTTTCAGAATTGATAGGCTTATTGGGTCATATTCAGTGGTCAAGGTAGTTTCCACTTTACTTAAATGTGTATTTGTCATTTGTGTACTTCCCAACTGGTTGGGTTTTGTAAAATGTTCTAGATTCTCATGCACCATATTTTGTTTCTGAAGCACTCCTCTTCTGTGGTGAGAATTCCCATCCTCTGATGTATGCTCATCTCCATTTTGTCTCCTACACTTTGGGCTGTATCTGTTGGCTAATACAGTTTTTTTCTCATTAACTCTGTCTATATCGGATGTTGGAAAATGTTCTGAGATTTCCCCCATGCTTTTGTCCTGAAGCATTTTTTCTGTGTGGCTAAAACTTACCCTTTCATCTCTTGGATTAGGCCCAGCCACATCTTGCTTTGTGAACTGCCCTGGACTGTATCTACTTTCTAATTCACTTTTATTCAGATTCACTTTTTCTACGGTATTGTGTGTACAGAGCAAAAAAGTCTGATCTACAAGCTCATGCTCAATATTAGAAGGTAATCGTGTCAGGAGCCCATGTCCTTTCTGATCTACATGTAAGTTGGCAGAGAGAGAATGATACAAGATAGGGATTGAATTTGTTGTCCCTACCACATCTTCTTGAAAAGATGTAGCACTGCGTGCAAGGTGCCTGGAGGTTGAGAGGAAGTCAAATTGGGGAAGGGGCCATGTTTTTGCTTCTCTCAACATGTAGAATTTAATAGATTCAAGAACCTTGAGGGGAAGGCCCCACCTCTGACTCATCTGAAACCTTATAATATGGGCTTCTAGCATCTGTTGTGTTTTTTGATCAAGAAAGGGAAGTTCCAGTGTAGTAACAGAGCAGAAGCTTCTGCTTAATAGTGGTAGCAAATTTGTTTTTTCCATATGTGTATGAGAACTCCCAGAATGAGGTACCATATTGTCACCAACCAGCCACGAACGACACACCATCAAAGGAATCTGACCTACACTGATCTGCCAAAATTTTCTGATCACGTGCAGCCTAAGAATGCTTCTTATTTGAAGCTCATTCAAATTATTCCTTGGGAGCCTTAGTAATGTATTACCTGAACTATTCCTTGAATTATACACCCATTTATTTTGTCTCTCAGGTGCAGCTGTTGGACAGTTCAACACATCGTATTCTGAATCCATTGGTAAATTATTTAATGGGTATTTCCCTAAGATGTGTCCAAGATTCTGTGCTGTATCCCTTCTCAGCTGTGAGCTTGTAGCAACACTCTCATAGAAAGTTCCCAGTTGACTCACTTGACTCTTCCTTTGGTCATTGCAAATATGGCCGTGATACTCAAAGGGTTGCAAGGAAACAGGATTGCAATTGTGGTGAGCTATCTGTGTTGAATTGCATTGTGGTTCCATTAGTACCAAAGATCCTGGGCTGAGATAGGCCTGGAAGCACCAGGGTGGGATTAGCCTATTTGGCACATGGAGCTGCAGGTTCTGGGGTTCACAAAAATGGCCAGAAAAGGCAGACACTGGGACATAGGATTGTGGGGTTTGCCTCACACATTTTACATTGGAAGCTAGAGGGCAAATAGATTCTTGACGATTTTGGACCTCAGGAACTGAACCCCATGAACTATCTTGATGTTTCTGTACCATGTGACATTCCAGGTATTGATTTCCATGTAAGGTGACAGGGTTATTCCTGTTCTGTGGACTGTGGGAAGTATTTCCACAGGGTGGAGAATACAGTGGTATCGTGAGAAGAGGAGGGTTCACACAGGTATGGAAATGGGTCCGTGTAAAAGGTAGAGTCTGAGATTGTGTCATGGGTTGGGTATGCACATTGGCCAGAGGAAGAGGGATGGATTGAGGAAGTGGTGGTGGTCGTCTGCCCTGCATTTGGGCTACAGGATCTTTACAAATTTCATTGAATAAGATAAGATGAGGTTCTATTGAGCCACCTTCCCTAGACACCAAGAACGTAGCCACTATTGACTCACTGTGCAGAGATGGAAGACCCCAGAAAAGTTGACTGTCTTTCTGCTCTAAGTTCTTCCCCATGGTCTTCATATATAGGAGCTGCTGATGAATTCCTAAATGCTCTGTTTTGCCTTTCATGTCCCAGTCAGTTTGGGGGGCTATGGTATCCTGCTCACCAACAAGAGAATGCATAGAGTTCCATGAAGATGTCAATTGCTTTTCTGACCACTTTTGTTCAAAAACTGGTCTATCATCCTCCTTTCCTGCCTTTTCCAAAGTTTCAAAAATCGTTTTCTTCTTCTTTTGTCTCTTTAAAAGTTCCTGTATATTAAGGTCAAGAAAGGGAATATGTCTGTTCTCCACATGTGATGCATTAGAGTGTCTCCAGAAATAGGAATCCGGAGGATGGAAGGAAACATTTTCTTGCTGAAAATCACAGTGTGGCAATCTTGGGAGAAATGTGTTCTTGTTATGAGCCTGCCACCAAGAGAATTGAGAAATCTCCATGTTTTAATACTCTTTGCCTTTGATCGTTGGGACATAAAGAGGACATCAGCAGGACTACCTACCAGAAACAAAATGGCCTGTGGTTAGAGAATAGAATCTATTCTCTTGAGTGTGATGTGTTGAAGGATGAAGATGCGTGCAGTTAGCGAGGGAAACTTGGGATGAAGGAGAGGGCTAAGCTTTTGTGGTAGAGAGTTTGTTACCCAGTTGTGAGGATGAAAGAAATTCAACCAAACAGGAACGTGATCTGGTTAAGTGAGAGGATGGAAGGGCAAGTCGAGAAAGCTCAGGCAGAGAAGCTGGCATTAGGTGTGGAGGAGGGATTTCTGAGTAAGCAGATTGCAGAGGAGGTGATGACTGAGTCACAGGAGTATGTGAAGAGCTGTGGGAGCCAAAGGCAACAAAGAGGGCACATAATTTAGGAATGCCTGTGAAAGCAAATGACTGGCCCCAGCAGTTGCTTTTATTACATACCTTATGAATGGGATTGGCATGGTGTTGAAAGGTGGTATTTCTACACTGGCCTGGAGGGCTGAAAGAGAGAAAACACAAAGCTGTAGCCAAATGGAAGACATGGGAGCCTAGCAGAGTAAAGCCTGAGACCTTCTTTACTTTCTCCCATGTTCATTGTCTCTCAGTTTTCTATAATCTCTCTCCAGGAGCTTCCTTTTCCTAGACAAGTAGCACTGATAACCCTAGTATAACAGAACATATAAAATAAAGGGCATAGAAAAAAAAGACCAATCACTTTTTCAGAACATAAAGAAGCTTCTTGCTGCTCTTCTTTTTTCCATGTATTTTTATTGTAATTAATTGAAGGGTTACATTATATTCACCAGATAGAAGGTGCATTACTTAATAAACATTGGTACCCTTTCTCATGTCTTGGTCTACTTCAGTATGGCAATTTCTCTGACCTAGACAACCAGGAGAGTGATATACATAATGAAAGTAGAGACATACAGGAGTCCATTTATGGGAATCTCATGTGATATTTAAATCAGAAAGCACCAAGAATCAGGGACAAGATAACTACAATTTTTTGTTTTGGTGATTTTTTTTGTGCTTGCTAGGCAGGAGCTCCATCACCTGAGTCATACCCATAGCCTTTGGCTTTGTTTTATTTTTTGTTTGTTTGTTAAAATAGGGTTTTTTGTTTGGGCCTATGGTGGCCTAGTCAGTGATTATTGAGCTCGGATGACAGAAGAGTGCCACCACATTTATCTCTTTTTTTTTTTTGAGATGGGATCTAACTTTTGCCTAAGTAGCTGGCTTGACAGGCAGCTGCACTTGGTGAGGTTATGAGGAAAGTTCACATACTTATGTGGCTTCATTTATAAAGTACTGTGATACTCAGAATCACCACAGGAGGTTACCGCAGAGATGAGTCTGAGCATCCCAAAATAAAGCATGGAACACAGAAGTTGTGACTCCAAAGCAACCACTAAACTTTCCTTGCCAGGCTATGTGTTCCTCACTTGACCAGCACCCACTCTTCAGGCTCATCACTGCTTCATGCCTGTGGCTGGGCAGAATACAGACTGAGAAGTGTTGAGTTTGACTGCCCTTCCTCCTTACTTCTCCTCCACAGGCTTTATTTTCTGAAAGACACTGCTTAAAACTGATGTCGTCAGCTGAGGACTAGTGGCTACTAGTTAGCTACTCAGAAGCTGAGATCTGAGGATTGTGGTTCAAAGCCATCCCAGTGATACTCTTCTTACCTTCAATGAAAGAAAACCGGAAGTGGTGCTGTGGCTCAATTTGGTAACAAAAAAGCTCAGGAACAGCACTCAGACCCTAAGGAAGTTCAAGCCTCACAACTGACAAAAAAACCCCCAAATATTCATATCCTCAGAGATGATCAACCTAGGATCTCATCGAAAGACAGGCAAGTCACCTTTGAGGTGCTAGGTCAAACAAGTGGCACCTTACCTTAAAATTTCCTACCTTTCTTTTCTTGGTTCTTCCCTGATGCTAAGAAGAAAAGAAACATAAAGAAGCTACTCTTAGGAAATATAGATATCCATTATCTAAAAATATTATTCCCAATTTTAAATAATAGTTTATTCCTTTCTTGATTAATTTTATAAGATGATCAGATATTTCAATTTATTTTTTTTGAGAATCTAAAAGAAGGACTTGAGTTCATACTTGAAGTTTAGTCAGAAGTCTCTCCTCTCTAGATTTGCCCAACATGGAGGAAGGCTTGGTGAAAATGCTTGACATTAAGTGAAACATAGGATCAAGTGGTACAAAGAGTCCATTCCCCTTTAGAGCACTTGTAATCTGTAACTAAGATAAGTCAGAATCATGGAACTGGTGCTTGGAATCTCTCATACCCAGATTAGTTGGCTGTGAACTGCAAATGTAAACATTATCCCTACCTGAATCTCTTGCCTGATCTATTGCTCTAGAGGAATGATCTCCTGGTCTCTCCTAGCCTTCTTATCTCTGATATCTCTCTGGGCCAATCAAAAGTCATCTAGCAATGTGAGAAGGTGAATAGGAAGCTAAAGAATCATCCTGTGAGAAAAGAGTCAATTATGGCATTAAGGAGCTTTGGAAAACTGAATAAGCTAAAAAAAATTTTTTTTAGTGCTATCAGAGAATGGAGCTCCCAAGTAAAACCACCTCCCACCTCTTCACAGAAAGCATAATCAAGGCAAAATCCAATGGAATCGTAAACTGGAAAGAACATTTAAGTGGACAATTTGATGAATTGCCAAAGAATGTTTGTGAACTATCATTAGAGTGAGGCTGTTCCATAGGTTTTAATCTTACACAGTTTCCTATATTTTATTTCGTGCAAGATTCCCCGTCAGGCTCTCCTAGTGAAGATCCATGGGAAAACCTTCATATTGCCATCAGGAAGAGAGAAAAGGAACCATTTTCAAACAGACCCCAATTATTCTCTTTAACAGGAGCCTTCTTAGTAGAAGACATCAGCACTAGGTGCTATGTCATATGGGAGAAGGAAAGTTGCCTATCTCCAGCCTCTTCTACCCACCCTGTGTTACCCTAAGATTCAGAAAAACAAACCTAAAGTCATGAATGAACCCCACTGCCCAGGGACTCATACCTACTAGAAATAGGAGATTTAAACCCAATATGAGCTGTGTCATGAATGCTCTACTTAAGGAAGTAACCTTATGAAAAACTAAAGCACCAGAGATAAAACCTGGGTACTAGAAGAAATTTGAAACTCTGATGGTTATAACTATAGAAAACATTAAACACAGCGCAGTTCCTAGGAACTTTTACATAAATTCTACCACTAGTAGTTCCTATTAGTGAACATCATTAATGGCTTTCAAAAAATCAAAACAACAACAGAAAACTCACAAAGTGCCCAAGGCTATTTCCTGGGATCCTACAAAATAGAATGATCACATGTTTTATCACTGAAACCAAGACCTCTCTGGGAGTGAAAAAGAACATTGCTAGGTGCCAGGGTCTTACAGCCATAATCTTAACTTACTCAGGATGCTGAGATCTGAGGCTTTTGGTTTGAAGGCAGCTACAGGTGGAAAATCAATGAGACTCTTATATCCAATTAACCATCAAAAAAGCTCAAATGGTAGAGTGCAAGCCTTGAGCAACAAAGCTAAGGGACAGACAGTTCCCAAGCCCCAAGTTCAAGCCTTAGTACCGTATCATTTTGAGCCACAGTGCCATTTAAAATATTCTTGTGATTAATTGGAGATAAACATCTCACAGACTTTCCTGCCTAGACTTTGAACAGTGATCCTCCGATCTTAGCCTTCTGAGTAGCTAGGACTATAGGTGTGAGTCACTAGTGCCTGGCAGGAATTATTTTAAAAACACTGAATACATATAAATAGAGAGTAAGACTGTAAGAGTGGTCACCACGGTATGGGAAAAGGAAATGGGGAGATAAATAGGAAAGAATACTCAGCATCATGTTATATACCCTAAAAATACACAGTTAGAATTTCTAGAAAAAGGGATCCAAATAAAATTAAACAAAATTCCTGTTTAAGATAACGTAAAGGAGAAAAAAAGGGAAAATAAAAAGGAAGATTGGGTATAATGAATATTAAAGTTGAAGATATGAGATAATACTCTTAACATATAAATCCTATATATATTTGCCATGAAATATTGCCATGAATCAAAAGAAAACAGGCTGAGTGTGGTGGCTCATGCCTGTAATCCTAGCTACTCAGGAGGCTCAGATCTGAGGACCAAGATTCAAAGCCAGTCCAGGCACAAAAGACCTAAGATTCTTTTCTTCAGTTAACCTCTTGACAATGGGAAGTGGGGCTTGGATCAAGGGTAGGGTGGTAAGCCTTGAGCTGAAGAGCTCAGGGACAGCACCCAGGCCCAGTTCAAGCCCCATGACCCACAAAGGAAAAAAGGAAAGGAAACAGAAATAGTATTAATTTCAAGCAAAGCATACTGAAGAATAAGAAAAGTTACCAGTGATAAAAGAAGTATCAAATAATAATGAAGGGTTCAATTTTCCAACAACATAAGAAAAACATTGTGCATATATCTAATAACAGATTGTCAAAATGTATGACAAACTGTTAGAAATAGGAAAGGAAATAGATGAACCTACTGATACTGTTAACAGCTTCAACAAACTTTATAACAGAAATTGAAGCTTGGTTGTGCTGCAAATCATCAGGACATAGTCTGAAACAACACATTCAATCACTTGGATATCATTAATATTATCAAATAATCTCCCCAAGCTGAACAGAATACATAATCATTTCCCCATGCTCAAGTGGTACATCCTCCAGGATATAACACATTTTGGGAAATAAGCTATGCCTTAATAAATAAAAAAGAACAGTAGCCATATGAAATATACTTTTAGGCCGAAAGCTGTTAAAATAGAAATCAGTAAAGGAAAGGTAGTTAGAAAAATCCCAAAATGTTCTGAGATTAAACAAAGCATTAACTCATTGATCAAATTTTTTGAGAGGTTTAAAATATGTAAAAGTAAATAAAATGAAAATGCAACTTAGAAAAATGTGTTGGATGCAGCAAAGGTAGTGTTTAAAGGGAAGTTTATCACATTAAATCCATGTATTACACTCGGAGCAGCTCTAGTTTTATTACCTGTTTGATATCTCTCTGTTTCTAGGCTATTGGGAAATACAAATTCCTCTTCTGTTAGCACAGAGAGAGAAGGAGAAACCCAAACAGGAAGTCGGAGATAGGAATACTCAAGAAGTCAAGTTGAAGTTCAGTTATGCTGTGGTATGGCTTTGAGGTCAAAGAAGAAGATCTACATCAGAATCCAGGCACTGAGTACACATTCTAAATTACACACAGTTCCACGCCACATCACAGAGCCTGAGCAGAAAGCAAAGATTCTTAAGGCTGGTGGTGGAGAAAACAACATAAGGGAATTGAACCTACAGCTTCCCTCCATCACCCAGATATGCTAATCTGTTCATCCCTCTTGTGTCCTATAGATCCCTTCACTACACCCTTTCAATAGAGTGTGTTTACCTCAATATTTTAATCATTCTACCTACTACCTAGATATTATAAGAGATCCTTTTATTGCATTGTGATCTCCCTTTGGATAACATGTAATCTTTGAAAGCTTTGCATGCTCAGGGACTTACAAGTTCTATTCTGCTCTCACCTACAGCTCCTCAAATACACAATGCTTTTTACCTGCACAAAAACAGAAACCTTGAACACAAAACCCCTTGAGATTTCTCAAAAGGTTCAGTGATAATGCTAAAAGCCTGTAGAGAGCACAGTACTTTACACCAATGAACAGAATCCAAAAAAGCATAAAAGGGAGACGACACAACAAACATTTTCAACATGTTTTCAATCATTCTTTCTCTCTCCAACCCTGCTTCCTCCTCATTCTGCCTTCCCTCTCCCATAGACCCCTCTCAACCGTTCTTAGTTTTGCATCAGTTGTACAGAGCAATTGTACATGTCCAAAGCCCACACAACCAGATCCATCCTGATGTGAGGGGTAGGCTTCACCTTAGCATCATGGGTCTTCTAATTAGGCTGATTGAACTTCATTTGGCAAGGCCCTTTGCTTTAAACCACATTTATGGTTACTTTATGAGCTTTTTCCTCCATCTACTTTGTAACTTTTCACCAAAATTTCCATTGGTTCATATAGAGAGAGAGAGATGTTATTTTGGTGGCTATTGTATAGTATATCTATTATCCTTTCATATTATTTGTTCACTTAACCCTTAAAACTCTTAAAACTTATGTATTTACAGCCAGGCTCTGATAGTTCAAACCTGCAATCCTCACTATATGGGATACTGAGGACCAGAGGATTGCAGTTCAAAGCTAGCTAGAGCAGAATCCCAAGTTAGAAGGGACGCTGAGATTGGGAGGACTGCAGTGGCAGGACAGCACAGTCAGGAAAATCCATGAGGTTCTTCCTCCATGGCGGAAACTGGACCGTGGCACATTCCTGTGATCCACGATGGAGGCAGATTGTGGCTCAGATGCATACCTAGACAGGAACAAAACCAAACCAAACGAAACAGTGAAAAACAGAGTTGTAAGCAGTATTGCACCTGAGGCCTCCAAATTCCAGCTCCAGTACCACCAAAAATAGATCTTTTAGCTTCAGAAGTTTATAAACTGGTTAAGCCCTGTGTTGTTCCCTCATAGTATTGTTTAGCCATCAGGTTTGATGAATCCACCTTCACCCCAGACACCCAATCCTTGCTTTTTCTTACAATGAAAGCTTACCAGAAATACTAGACTGTTCTTTGTCCTGTCCTGCATGCGTAGCTTCTCCATTGTCTTGTCAAGCCGACTTCCTCCCATCTGCCTTCCCTTGACTAGAGGAGGTCTGTTCAGAAATACCTCTTATATAGCCTTGCATTCCTGGTGTTGCTTTGTTGTTGTTTGTAACAAGCAAACTCACAAACACAAAAATATCCTTTAATATATGACCAGGAGAAACCTCATCACAAAAGTGAACGTATCTGATTTTGTTACCTGGTATAGTATGTATATATGTTTGTTTGTTTATTTGAAATAAGGAAGGGAAGGGGGAAACAAGATGATTGGGAGGGAGTGGGGGGCAGGAAAACAGGGACAAAAATATGAAAAGGGGTATCCATGTGTGAGAAGTAATGCACCTACTACCTGATTACAACTGTAATCCCTCTATACATTACCCCAACAATAAAATTTAAAAAAACGAAAAGTAAACCTGGGGGAGGGGTCATAAAACTGAAACAATAGGTATATTCCTCAAAAGAGATCAGGTCATAAAAAAGTACTAGGCCAGATTAAAAGAGACTGATGTCACACAGCTAAACACAATAGGAAATTACAGACTGCCCTTGTAATGGAGATGTTAAAAAAATAAAAAGAAAAGAAAAGAGGAAACAGCTGGGTGTAGTAACTCATGCCTATAATCCCAGCTACTCCAGGAGGCTGAGATCTGAGCATCATGATTGCAAGCCAGATGGGCAGAGAAGCCTCCATAAGACTCTTATTCTCCAATTAACCTCTTATCTCTAAAAAACAGAAGTGGCACTGTAACTCAAGTGGTAGAGCACTTGCCTTGAACACAATGAGGCTCACAGATAGCACCCAGTCCCTGAGTTCAAGCCCCACAACTGGAAAAGAAGAGAAAAGCACAAATACATACTACATATACAATAAGGATGAATGATTTAAAATTTTATAACTACTTAAAGATAATAAAAATTGTAACTGTGTTAATGTTACTGAAAGATAATCAAGTATTAAGTGTTCAATTTAGTATTATTTTAATAGATGAAATATATCCATTCATACGTATGAAATTTCTCAAGTATATAAATTTATTTGTTGTATATATGTTCTTGCCTACATATATGTGTGTACAAAGATACACATATATACATGTAAACAAATAACATGTCATATACACATATGCATATAAATATACATGAGGGAAGAGAGAAAAACCAGCAAATGGGTTAAACATTAGCAAGAAGTAAATCCAGTTAAAGTATACATTGTTATTTACGATCAATTTAACTTTTTGCAAGTTTGTTTTAAATACATTTTTTTCTTGATAATAGGATTTGATCTGAGGGCCTTTTACTATGTGGATGCTCTGCCACTGAGCCACACTCTTCACTTTAAACTACCTTCCTTTTGTTGGTCGTGAACATTAAACTCTGGGCCTGGGTGCTTTTGCTCAAAGCTAGCACTCAACCACTTGTGCCACAAGATCACTTCTGGCTTTTTCTGTGATTAACTGAAAATAAGAGTCTCACAAATTTTTCTGCCCGAGCTGGTTTCAAACCACGATCTTCAGATCTCAGCCTCCTCAGTAGCTAGTATTGCAGATGTGAGCCACTGGTGCCCAGCTTTAAACAACTATATTTTTAACTTGACCATTGACTACATTGTACTGAGCCTGGCATAACTTTTAAAATTTTTGGCTTTGGTTCCCACAACTTCCTCACACCACAGGTACACCCAACACCATTTTGGAAATGGTTGTCTCAACTCTGTTCCAAGGAAAATCTTGATTCCTTGAAACCAAAATTTCAAGGAATCACATCCAAAATATGTAACAATTGGGTTCTTTCTTCCTTCCTTTTTTTCTTTTTTCTTTCTTTCCTTTCTTTCTTTCTTTACTTCTTTCTGTCTTTCTTTTCCTTCCTTCCTTCCTTCCTTCCTTCCTTCCTTCCTTCCTTCCTTCCTTCCTTCCTTCCTTCCTTCCTTCCTTTTCTTCTTCTTCTTCTTCTTCTTCTTCTTCTTCTTCTTCTTCTTCTTCCTCTTCCTCTTCCTCTTCCTCTTCCTCTTCCTCTTCCTCCTCCTCCTCCTCCTCCTCCTCCTCCTCTTCTCCTCCTCCTCCTCCTCCTCCTCCTTTCCTTCCTTCCTTCCTTCCTTCCTTCCTTCCTTCCTTCCTTCCTTCCTTCCTTCCTTCCTTCCCTCCCTCCCTCCCTCCTTCCTTCCTTCCTTCCTTCCTTCCTTCCTTCCTTCCTTCCTTCCTTCCTTCTTTCCTTTCGTTCTTTCTATTTTGCCAGTCCTGAGGGTTGACCTCAAGGCCTGGGCACTGTCCTTGGAATTTCTCAAGGGTAACACTCTACTGCTTGAGCCACAGCATCACTTGTGGCTTTTTCTATGTATGGGGTACTGGGGAATCAACCCAGGGCTTCGTGCATGCTAGGCAAGCACTGTACCACTAGGCCACATTCCCAGCCCCAGGTCTCTTTCTTATTGGTTCCTACTGAATCATCTGTCTTCAGGGATTCATGGTAGAATCTAGCTTGAAGGTGCTTTTCTGTTTTGCTAAGTCATTACCTCTCCTCCAGATTTCAAAAATATATTGAGCTCTTCTGTAATAGCCTCTCCTATTCCTGACATTCACTTTTAAAAAAAAAAGATTTTATTAATACTGATTTTTTTACATCAAATTTCAAATGTCAAGTTTAACAAACAATATTCAAGAAGGGAATCTCTATATGCAATCACAGGCACATAAATTTAGGAACAAAATTAAAGTTAAGCTGAAACTGCGTCATAGATATACATTGATCTATACAATATAACATAATGTCTTTAGAGTATATATCCCACCATAGATTTATATGTCCATATAGTTATATTCATATCTCAAAGACCATGTCATGACCATGAGTAACCAAAAGTATTGAGTCATCACTCTTGTACTGTTTGAATCTAAGATCCACATATCAGGAGACAGTATGACTTTTGTTCCTTTGGTCTTGATTTATCTCGCTCAGCATGATTCACTCTAATTTCATCCACCTCACAGTGAATGCCATTATTTTATCTTATCTGGTGGTTATATAGAATTCCATTGTATATATACATACCACATTTTTTGTATCCATTCATCTCTAGTAGGGTATCTGGGTTGTTTCCATCTCTTGGGTATTGTGAATAGTGCAGCTATGATCATGGCTGAGCAGATGTCCTTATCATGTCCTGGGTTATGATGCTTAGAGTAGATATCCAGGAGTGGTATGGCTGGATTGTAGGAGAGGTCTATATTTAGTTTGTTGAGGAACCTCCAAACTGCCTTCCAGAGTGGCTGAACTTGCTTCCATTCCCTCCAGCAGTGCAGTAGGGTTCCTCTTTCTCCACATCCCCACCAGCATTTGTTGCTGTCTGAGTTCAGAATATTGGTTATGCTGATTGGGGTAAGATGGTATCTTAGGGTTGTTTTTATTTTCATTTCCTTTGTGTCCATGGATGATGAGCATTTTCTCATATGTTTCTTTGCCATCTTAACCTCTTCTTGTGATAAGTCTCTGTTTAGATCCCTTTCCCACTTTGTGACTGGTTTATTGGCTTTGGGGGAATTAGTTCCTTGAATTCCCTTTAGATATTGAGTATTAGGCATTTGTCTGATGTATTATTGGTAAATATCTTTTGCCAGTTGGTTGGCTATCTTTCTATTTTAGTAGCTATGTTTTCCTCTGTGCAGAAACTTTTTATTTTTAGGTAGTTCCACTTGTCAAATCTCTCCACTCTGTTGTGATCTGGGACTCTGTTCAGGAAGGCTTTGCCTGTGTCTATGTGTTCCAATGTCTCTCCTACTCTATCATGTAACGCTTTCAGAGTTTCAGGTCTGATATTGAGATCTTTGATCCATTTTGAGTTAACATTTATGCATGGCAACAGGCTGAGATCAATTTCAGTTTTCTGAATGTGGCTACCCAGTTTTGCCAACACCAATAATTGAATAGGCTGTGTTTGTTCCACGGTAGATCTCTAGCTCCTTTGTCAAATATAAGATGACTATAGATATGTGGTTTTATTTCTGGATCTTCTGTTCCATTGATCTTCTGGTCTATGTTGTTTTTGTTATTTGGCTCTATAGTAGAGTTTGAAGTCTGGTATTATAGTACCACCTGCATTACTCTTTTTGCCTAGAATTGCTTTGGCTATTCTAGGTCTTTTGTTGCTCCATATGAACCTTTGGATTGTATCTTCTATTTCAGTAAAGAATTGTCTTTGGGATTTTGATGGGGATTGCATTGAATTTGTATATCAATTTTGGCAATATGGCCATTTTCACTATATTGGTTCTTCCTATCCATGAGCGTGGGATGTTGTTCCATGTCCTGGTATCCTCTTCGATTTCTTTCATTAGGCTTTTATAGTTTTCATGAAATAATTCCTTTACATCTTTGGTTAAGTTAATCTCTAAACATTTTACTCTTTTGCAAAAGGGATCATTTTCTTGATTTTTCCCACTGTTTGTGTATTTTTGGCATATAGAAAGGCTACTGACTTTTGCAGGTTGATTTTGTATCCTGCCATTTTGCTAAAGTGATTTATTAGTTCTAGGAGTTTAGGAGTGGAGTTTATTGGGTTGTTCAGATATAGGATCATGTCATCTGCAAGTAGGGATAGTTTGATTTCTTCTTTCCCTATGTGGATCCCTTTGATGTCCTTCTCTTGTCTTATTTCTATAGCTAAGGGTTCCAGCACTATATTGAAGAGAAGTGGAGGAAGTGGGCATCCCTGTCTAGTTCCTGATTTTAAAGTAAATGATTCTAGTCTTTCTCCATTTAATATGATACTGGCTGTAGTTTGTCATATATGGCTTTAATTATTTTAAGGAATGTACCTGCTATTCCTATTTTTTCTAGTGCTTTCAAGATGAATGGATGTTGTATTTTGTCAAATGCCTTCTCGGTGTCCAGAGAAATTATCATATGATTCTTAACCTTAGCTCTATTGATATGATGTATTATATTAGTTGATTTGCAAATGTTAAACCAACCTTGCATCTGTGGGATGAAGCCTACTTGATCGTGGTGTATAATTTTTGAAATTTGTCTCTGGATTCTGTTGGTTAGTATTTTATTGAGGAGCTTTGTGTCTGTGTTCATCAGAGAGATTGGTCTGTAGTTCTCTTTTTTGGGGGAGGGGTCTTTCCCTGGTTTGGAGATGAATGTGATTTTGGCTTCATAGAATGATTTTGGGATGGCTTCCTCTGCTTCTAGCTGTCGTTCACTTTTTAAGCACTTCTACTTTTTATATCACTTAAGTTGTATTGAAATGTACCATAACACATACCATACCACCCACCTCGGTCATGTATAATTTTTATGCCGTACAAACATACCAGAGTCAAATTCAAAGTATTTTCATGACTTTAAAAGGGGACTCTGTGACCTTGAGATTTTATTCACACTTATCCCTCCTCATCTCTCATCGACCATTAGTCTTTCTGTCTCTGTAAATGTAATGTTCATTTTCTGGGTGTAATGGAATCATATATAGTCAATTGCATGTGACTTCCTTTAGCTAACATAGTGTTTTCAAAGTTCATCCATATTGTGGCATGTATCAATATTTTATTCCTTTTTATTACTAAAAGCTATTTTCTGCTCCAATAAACATTTTGTTCATCTATTCTTTAGTTGGATAAGTGAGCTGTTTCTGGTCTGGGCTGTGATGCAGCTATAAACATTTACATACAAGTTTCTGTGTGAACTTAGGCATTTTTCTCAGGCATAGAAATAGAAATGGAATTGCTGTGTGATATGGCCACGCTATGCTTAACATGTGAGGAAATGGCAAAATGATTTTTAAAACAGCTGGATCATTTTACATTTTTACTGGCTGTGAGAGATACTTCCAATTTCTCCAGGATTTTAGCCTTTACCTACTCATTTTTGTTAATCCTGGTGCGAACTATCTCACCATGAAAGTTATTTGCACAAGGTAATGATTTGTGGAATAAAAGATTGCGAATAGTGCTTTTGCCCCTCATGCCAGAAGTTGCATCACCACAGCTAGACTTAAATATATATATATATATATCCAGCTAAAGTGTCACATAGGTTTATGATTCTATTATACAAATGACAGAGAAAAATTCCCTCCCTGAAAATAATTCATTCTTTTCCCCAATATACATGCACAGAGCTGGGAGAGGGCAGAGCCTGAGAGCTGACCATAAATTCATGATTCCAGTAGATTTTCAACATGTGTATTTTTTCAGACAAAAGATATAAAGGGAATTGATAAAGCCTATCTGAAGTTAACATTTAGAAATGTTGATTACATATAAAGCCTTTAGGATAAAGGAAACAAGTATAAGAGCATAGCATATGAAATAGTAGAAAAATAATAAAGTTAATTTAATCTAGAATTGAAAATTTTGGCTAATATTGGAAATAGAAAAAATGAGATAAAGGGGCAGAATGTCAAACTATATCACCACAGAAAACAGATTATTCTGTTTCTCTTTTGGCGATATGTCTAAAATTAAGGCATAAACTGACTTCCGTAGAAGTAAAGGACCCTAAAAACCAACAATAGGGGAATTGATTCTAAAATGGATATTGAGGTCCTCCAAAATGTCCCCACTTCCTCTTCTGAGGAGGAGCATGTTCATATAATCTGCACTTTTTTTGGAGTCCTAGGAGTCAGAGTGGTAGGGTCAATGGCAAAACTCTGGAGATAAAGATATATTGAGAGGAAATAGCAGAAATCTTTTACTTTGACACACCCAAATTAGGAGGAAAAAATCATCCATAGATGACTTGCCAGAAATCTTTACAAGAAGGTCAAAGAATGCTTCTGAATCTCAGCATGTGACATATGACACATTCTTCAGCAATACTCGCTCCATTCCCAGACTCTTCCCCCTCCCAGCTCTGCGCACATTTATTGGGGGAAAGAATGAATTATTTTCAGGGAGGAAACTTGTCTGCCAAACACCACAGAATAGAATCAAAACCTTATGTGACAATCTAGCTGTGGTGATGTAACTTCCATCATGAGGGGCAAAAGCCAGGAAGGTGAGCTCAGGAGCGAGTATATAGCAGGCAGCCAGATGGAGAGACTGGGTAGACTGGGGTACAGGTGGACTGGGCAGATGGAGGCAAGAATGAACAAGCAGTGAAAAAGCCAGTGAGTGTGACCAGGTCCTGAGGGCAGCTGAGATACCTCAGGTTCCTCTGGTCCTCTTCCCCAGAGCCTCTGGTCTCTAGCAGAGTGTCCAGCTGGGCCATGGCCTCATCACTGAAGGTAGATCAGGAAGTGAAGCCCAAGGATGATTCTTTCACAGAGTTTATCACAAGCCAGGTGGAAGACGTGGTACAACTTTTCACAAAGTATCCAAACCTTAAAGAACCAATCCTAGACATCCATGACCAAACTCATCTACTTAGACCTGATTCTCCCTGTTCCTGACCCCATTCTTCTCACCAATATCCACGATGGTTTGGATAGTCTCACTTATAGGAAGTGAAGTTCAGACAGATGTGAAGAGATATTCTAAGATATTTGTGATGTTCAATGGGATGTGAAAAGGCAACCAGCAGCTGGTGGACATTCTTGAGAAAATGAAACCTGAGATCTGGCTGCTTCCCCGGAAATGTAACACAGTCTAAATGTGTGTCCAGCTCTTGAGTCTCAGGATGGACAATGAGAACTACTTTGGGATATCTATTGAAGAAGAGACAAGTTGCAAAGCTAAAATGGATTGGGAATGAAGCTCCATTTCTGGGCCAGATTTCTAAACTGTAAGAGCCAAATTGTTTTCTAAAATAGCTAAACATGCCCATGTGGAGAACTATCGCTACACTGTGGCAGAGACTGATGAGAAAAAAATGTCATCAGCCTTCAGTTTATCATATACAGAGCTGAGAAATCAGTATATAAACTCTATAGGACATGATCCCCAAAATATCAAGAGGATAAAATGACCCAGAAGCAATAACAAAGTTATATTGTACCAAGGTCAGGGCCAGGGGACTCTGTGATTCTCCGTTCAAGACCAATATTGCCTTGGTTTGTGTATTACTCTTGTGATGGGAACACTGGAAATAAAACCAGAGTTTAATGGAAGTCTTATCTAGTTCTGTGATGTGTGTTCTCTCTTCTCTTTCCCTAGTGCCTCACACGCAGCCTGCCATAATTTCTGGAGAAATTAGAAAAATCTGCACACAGATGTTTCTGTGTGCAGAATTTTTAGTATGAGAATACTTTTTTCTCTCCTCCTTTGTCTTAAGCTTTGTGTTTTCTTCCTTTTGATGATTGGGTTTTTTTTAAAGTTGAGGAGCTAGGATGGCGGGGGAGCTAGGATGGCGGGGGTGGGAAAGACTATCTTACTTCTTGTGAGGCCGAGTTTCTTGTTTCTGTCCTTCCTGCCACAATTTCCCTGTTGACTTAGGGTTTCCAATCTATATTAATCCCCCCTTGAACCTGATCTAACAAAGAACATAACAAAGAACATGGAGGTCCTTCAGCTGTGTCCCCTAGTTCGTTCTATAACTGGATTTTTCTCATACATATGTATCTACATGTACATACTCATACAGATATGAGTATATATCTTCCTACTCCATTACCTAACCTATCCTCTTTCCTCACCACCATTTTCTTGCCCCAGTTCCTGTCAGAGATACAACTTTTGGCAGGTGATAGTTATCTTACTTTTCCGTTACCCAGGCAAAAGTTCTGGTCCCATCCTTCTTCCTGATATTGTAGCCACTTGGTGCCCAGGATAAGTTGGAAAAGAACCAATAGCTGAGAAGCAGAGGGCTGGGGAAGACCTTTTCCTCCTAGTCAAGGACTTTTTGCCTTCTTCCAGGTCAGGTGAACAGAGGCGGGGGATGTTAGCCTGTGTGAGGTCCAGATGCTGCTGCTCCCATTGTGCTTTCCTTTGGAAATATTTTTGTGCTTCCAAGAAAAGCAGTAATCGGTATATATGTGTATGTATGTACACTTATCGATGTGTCCATGTTTATGTTTAAAAAACTATAGGTCAAAACGGTTGGAAAGTTGACTCCTCTTGAATCTTCCAGGGATATCACTGTTGCAGCTTTTATGTTAACCCTTCAGCTTTTTTATTCTTTAATGAGTCTTGCTATCTGTGGTCAGCCTGCCAGTGGCTCAGTGTCTACTTATGACTTTCACTCATTTTTGCCTTCAATCCTATTTCCACCCAGGCTGCATCATTTTGCTCCCAATATTCCATAGAAAAGGAATGTGGAGGCTTTCTTCCCAAGAGTATGCAAACCAATTGCACTTTAGTTTGGCGGAAGCCCTGCCTATCTTTCGGATCTCTTCTTCACTTCCATTAGGTATTGTTTCCCTTTTGATTGTTCTACTGCCCCTCTTTACCCTACAACCCATAGATCAAGACCCATAGTGTCAAGAAATTATTAAAAAAATACACATATTTTGACCTCTTTAAAAAAAAGTCAAGCTGTCTACTGGTTGCTGGTGGTTCACACTTGTAATCCTAGAAGCCAATCTGTGCAGGAAAGTCATGAGACTTTTTGGTGTGTGTGTGGGGGAGATCATGGGGCTTGAACTCAGGGCCTTGGTGATATTCCTGAGATTTTCCTTTTTATTGTCTGGGTAATGTATAAAGGGGTTACAGTTACATTCACCAGGTAGTAGGTGCATTACTACTCACACATTGATACCCTTTCTCATGTTTTTGTCCCCATTTCCCTCCCTCTGTCCCCTCCCAATCCTCTTGTTTTCTCCCCTGCCCTTTCCTATTTCAAATAAACAAACTTGTATACAATGTACTAGGTAACAAAGTCAGAATGAATAACAATTCCTGAGATTTTTTTGTTCGAGGCTAATACTCTATCATGTTGAGCTACAGCTCTACTTCTGGTTTTCTGGTCGTTAATTGGAGATACAAGTCTTAAATTTTCTTGCCTGGGCTGGCTTTGAACTATCTTCTCAGATCTCAGCTTCTTGAGTATCTAGGTACAGAAACAAGCCAGCTCCATGAGACTCTTATCTCTAATTAACTACCAAAAAAAAGCCAGAAATGTACCTGTGGCTCTAATGGAACACTAGCCTTCAGGAAAAGTTTAAGGACATTGCTCAGGCCCTGAGTTTAAGCCCCAGGACCAACACACACACACACACACACACACACACACACACACACACACACACACACAGAGTAAAGTTGTTCTGAAACACATACTTGCATTTAATCCCTTGTACAGATATGCTAATTCTTCCCTACTATATTGGAAGATGGAAAATAAGCTTTATTAGGTAGGGAAGGAGATTTTTGGATTATAGTCATAGATTTCTCAGCAAGGGCTCCAACAATCAACTCATCAAAGACAACAGAGAAAATCAGTAAGAACAAACTGCTCCCTAGTCCTAAGTACCAGCCATGAGTTACACAAAACTCATATGCACAAGATGCAAAATGCAGAACTACTGTCAGAACATTTATTGCAGGTGAAAATAAGGCAATGTGTTGAAGGTTTATTGGGGGAAAGGAAACGAATTACGTTGAGGGAGGAGAACTTTTGTCCTGGAGAATGATGAAGATTTTCTCTTTCAATAGGGAAACGTTTTCCAACACACTGCCATTAGGAATGGAAGGGGCAGCCGGAGGCACCTGATGCATTTGACGTTTGCAGGTGGGTCTGCCATGGAGTCCTGGCTCCCTGTGTGCCATGGCTGTGAGATGCCTGTGGTTAGCAAATAGCACATTTGTTGGCTCTCCATGGCAGCCTGTGCCCTTCCTGTTCTTCTCAAGGTTACTCTGACCAGGACAAGCAGCTTCTTGCATCCTGGACTTGACACATGACACTCTAGAGCAGGAAGCTTTCTTGTTGAGGTTCTGGCCCTGAATATGATCTGTCTGGGTTTGCTTTTCTGCCTTCTGTTGAGTTTTCCCAGACTTCACGGAAGACAAAAAGGGTCCTGGGGAGCATGTAGTATCTACTCCATGCCTCTGCACTCCTTTCACCCCTGGGACTTTCCCAGTGTCTCTGGGGACTTTCTGATGTTCAGTGTTGGCCGGAATAGCAGCTCTCCCTTTACCTAGGCTTCTGGCTTGCACAGATGGAGAACTGCCCTTTCCCAGGGAACTTTGTCCTTTACTGTTTTTACCTGTACTAAGCCACTGAAAAAACTGCTTCATGTGGGTTCTGAAGCGGTTTTCATGAGGAGGCCGTACCTTCTGTGACAGTGGGTGGGAGGATTTTGTCCCAGGCCTCTCCTTTGCTTTCTCTTGAGGATGCTGGGTCTGCTTTCTGGGTTGTGATGGTGCCAGCCCTGTATCTCCTCCACCAAAGTCCCTTGATTTGGGTGTTGCAGGGCTCATGCCCTTCTTAACTTGTGGCAAATTCTTGCCTCGGCTCTTGTGGAGGTCACTGGTGGTGCAAGGCTTCTGTGCCTGCTCCCTGCTGATCTTTGACTTGTCCTGTAGAGCATGTAGCACATGGGAAGTTGCCACATCCCCACTGGAATCACCAGAGTCAAAAGTAAACAAACTCGGGTTTTTCAAGTTATCTGACTCCAGAGGCTGGTCATCCTGAAGACCCTGGGCCTTTCCTTTCTTTCTGCTCTCCATTTTCAATTTCAACTCATCAAAAAGTTGATATTTTAAGTCTGGGAGATCAGGACCACGGGGACCCAATGTTCCCTTTAAGGGACATTGAGTAGTCAGTGCCGTTTCCACGTTTCTCATATCAACATCTGTCGTTAGGGAGCTCTTGCACTTGCTGACCTTTAAGGTGGTACTGGCTTGTGATTGATAAAAACAGAGATCCTCCACCTTAGATAGCTCCCTAGATTTTTCTGTGCTAGCCATGGAAATATTTCCCAACCTCATGCTTTTTTCCTGAGGTGGTTTTACCCTTTTATCAGAAATTTCTCTCTTACTCAGTGGCTCAGATACAGCTTCAGTTGACCTTATTTTTACTTTCTGAATGGCTTTGTTGGTGATGTTTTGTGTTTGGCAAAGCAAAGGATAATTTCTATCGATTTTGTGAAGATCTACAGGATCATGCTTCATATCACGGAGTGGTTGGGATCCTTCCTCTTGTTTACTTTCAGGTAAGGCATCAGGATCAGGAAAATCAACACGGAGAGGTTGGGATCCTTCCTCTTGTTTATTTTCAGGTAAGGCATCAGTATCAGGAAAATCTACGACGTAGGTTGAATTTGTTGATCTTATCTTCTCTTCACTATCAGAATTTTTGCTAAGAGGCTGAGAGACACTAAGTTGAGAATCCTCCCCAGAAATGGAACTGGATGGGGAGGGAAGTTTCAAGTTGGAACAGGCCTGGTATGGACTTTCTTTTTCATTAACAATTTCTATGGTTTCCCGGATTTTCTGGAGAAGACCATGCATCATCTTCATATAGAAAAACTTAATACGGTCTTCCAAAATAGTTTGCTTGCTGGAATCATGGAAGGAAATGTTGGGGGGTATGCTCAAGCTGCTCTCCACCCCCATTAACGGTTCCAGTGCCGTCTGTTTCATTTGGCTAGGGGATTTTTCCCGGGAGGGAAATTGCATGTTGTTGAACTGATGTGAACCAGTTGCAGTGCCAGGAATCTGACCTTTACTGATTTCTGCAAATTTCTTGTCCCAGTGTTTTTCCAGGGCATCTTTGAGTTGTTTATGACTCAGTGAGGTATTTACAGTATTCCTTGACATACTCTCTGTGTAACTTTCTGGGCTTGACTCTGAGTCAGATCCTGAACTACTATGAGAATCACCCTCTGAATCACTGGATAGATGGTCTGTGGGGCCAATCTCTGGACTGTATCCCTGTTCCTTCCCCACTTCCTCTTCTAGCAGAGGTATTTCTTAGTTCTTCTCGTCAACGCTTTCTGGTTCAATCGATTCAAAGTTTGGATGTGTGCTGCTCTGACATTTCAGGGAGGAAAACCATGAGAGTCCCTGACTGCTCTTAGACTCAGAGCTCTGGGGAATGTCTGCCCTAGAGCCCTGGGGAATGTCTGTCCTAGGACTTATCCATGACAGAGACTCTTGGATCCTGTGTGGCAGGCCCCAGCGGTGCTGGATGAGCCTCTTTCGAAGGTGATGCTCTAGTTTTTGCCGCAGTTCACTGGTGAGGGGGAAATCACCAGGAAGGATGGACACTGTAACATTGGCCTGGGAATATTGTCTGGCCAATGAAAGTTGTGGAGCTGGAGAACAAAAGTCTTCCTGAGATCCCCGGACCACAGAGGGTAAACCCCACACATTCTCTTGCTTTTTCCGCAGTATATTATGTTCCATGTGATGAATTTCAGAGGTTGTAAGGATCTGTGTCTCACTCTGTGGTCCATGAAAACAGACTCCACAGGCCCTAACCTGGGGTAAGAGAGAAGGTGGTAGGACTGGAAGTGGAGATTGAAACTGGGCCTGGGCCTGGGCCTGGGACATTGGAAGATCTTGGCACAAGGTTTCAGGTAAGACTTGAGACTGGATATCAGATAATGGCAAAGGTTTAGGGTTAGGGAAGATGGGGGATTCATGGGCTGTGGCGACGTTGGAGATTATATTAAAGAAGACAAGTTTTAGGGTACAGTCACCTAAGGCAACAACAGCAGGGCTCAGGGACTCACTGTGTAGTGATGGGAGGCCCCAGAAGTGCTTAGCAGATGATTTTTGTCGTGAGTGGTCCTCATAGGGATTTGGACCTGGGGCCTGCACGTACTTGTGTAGCTCCTCTTGCTTGCCTTTGGTCATCCCAAATGGAAGGGAAATTGCCAGGTCCTGCTCCTCAGCAACAGACCCTAACACTTTCCCTACAGAACTCAATAGCGTATCATGTTTTGAAAAGGAAGCAATTTTGTTTTCCCTTTCTTTCCACATCAATATGCCTTCTCTCTTCTTAATTTGTGATTCCAGGAATTTAAGGACATCAAGTCCAACAAATGAGAGGTTACAAGGTTCTACATAGTAGGTTGGAGTGCTATCTCCTGCAGAGGCCTCAGAAGAATGAAGGTCAAGACAATTCTGCCTGGCCTTATGTTCTACCAAATCAGAAGAGAGTGTGTTTTTCACAATAGGCTCACTGCAGGAGAATCCTGACACCTCTAAGCTGGAAGAGTTAGGGTCTCTCATTGTTGAGTCACAGGTGGACAACCTATCAGGGCTGTCCACAGTAGACAAAGGGCAAACTTGTTGGAGAACAAGTTCTCCTCCCTGAGTAGGATGTGCTAGGGGAGGGGAAATTAAGGCAAGTTGCTCAGATGGTGAGGGGTCCACTGGGAATTTGATCTCTGTCTGAGAAATTGGTTTGGATGGTTCAGACTCTTCCAGTGGTGAGGATGAACTGAAGTCCTTCAAGGGAATGTCTTGGTTTGGTGAGGGTACAGAAAAGGTAGGCGTAGGGGCTCGAATTGGTTGTTCTGAAGGAATTGCTGAAAGAGCAGTAGTCAGAGATGATGACTTTTTCATGGGAGCTGGGGAAGCGGATGGGGACAGAGCACATGCAGTTTCCTTCAGGTATGCCTGGGAGAGCAGACGACTGACCTCAGCAGTTGTTCTGTTGCATACCTCACAGAAAGGGTCAGGGCAGAGCAGTTGCCGAAAGTGGGTGGTATCATGTTGTAGGTTCAGGGGGCTGCAGGAGACAGAAGGGACCAAGCTGTATCTATGATTAGCACAAGGATGAGCGGGCCCACTGACCCCGTGGTTGTTGGGCTGCCTGCTACTTTCTTCATGTTCTCTAACATCTAGGACCTCTCAACACAGACTAGAGCTTCTCCCCAGAACCTTCCTTCACATACCTTTTCTGGCTATCCCTCCCATGACTGAGATGGGTGGCACTTCATCCCCAGGACACAGAGATCAGAATAGAATGGGAAATCATAATCACCGTTTCAGAATAGAAAGAAGCTTCCTCCCTTCCTCTACTTCTTCCCGGTGACTTCTCCGATCTGGAAAACCTGGA
Source organism: Megascapheus bottae (assembly GCF_031878675.1). NCBI lineage: Eukaryota > Metazoa > Chordata > Mammalia > Rodentia > Geomyidae > Megascapheus > Megascapheus bottae. Next base: position 431,313 of record NC_143511.1, on the reverse strand, counting down.
CAATGGATTACATGTAACAAAAGTAGGAACATAAGAATCCTATCAATCTCTAGGATATAAATGCTAAAATCCCCAAATATGAGTAGACAAAGTCAAATGATCAGTTTCCTTCATTAAGAAGGTTCATATGAAGCTAGCGTCATGTATAAAATACCTTCTACCTCATCCCATGTGATGCACAAATCCACCATGTGAAGCCCTGAAGTCAGTGGTTACCTCAGACATAAATCTGAGCACCCAGGAGTAATGCTCTCCACAATGCCTGGACACTGAAGTTGTGGCTTGACATATCACCTGGCCCCCTAGTGAGCAGAACCCACTGCCTGGGTGTAGAACTGCCTCATGCTCATGGTTGGCAGAGTATGGACTCTGAGCTGTGTGTCTGGTCTGCCTTTCTGTGAGCCTCTCCTTGGAGGGCTCATTTTCTGAGAGAAACCTAGTAGCCTAGTAGCTAATGTCCTGAGAAACTATGAGAACAAGAGAATGACAAAAGGCATTTTTTTAAATGTTTATTAACACTGAGGTTTTACATCATATTTCAAATGTCATGTTGTATAAACAAGTATGCAAAAAAGGAATCTCTACATGCAACCACTGACACATAAATTTAGGAACATAATTAAATTAAGCTGAGTGTTTTTTATGGCATAGATATGTCTATAGAATATATATCCCATCATAAACTTGTATGTCTATCTAGACATATTTATATCTCCAAATTCATGTCAATGAGCTGGAGTATGTTAGTATTGAGTCATGCATTATTTGGATCTAACATCCATATTGAAAGAGACGGTGCACCCTCTGTTCTGACAAAAATCATTTTTGGAGAGCTTAAATCAGATAGGAAAACAACGTACCTCGAAATGCTCTCCTCCTCTTCCTCTTCATTATTCCCTGTCATTGAGAGCAAAAAGAAAAGCATGAGGTCTCAGGACTCATTTCTATTGCTCCTCTTTGTAGCGATTTCTGCTAAGCATTATTCAATAATAAGATGTCTCCACATTAAATTCAGATTTGATTCTTCCTTTTATTTTTTTATTATTTTTCGCCAGTTGTGGGGCTTGAACTCAGGGCCTGAGCACTGTCCTTGGACATTTCTCAAGGTTAGTACTCTACCATTTGAGCTACAGCACCATTTGCAGCTTTTTTCCATATAGTGGTACCAAGGAATCGAACCTGGGCCTTCATGCATGCTAGGCAAGCACTCTACCACTAGGCCAAATTCCAGGCCCTGATTCTTCCTTTTATTAGCTTCTAAAGATGATCAAGTATGTTTACTTTGTCTTCTTAAAGAAGGTCTTATCACTGGGGTTTTGGGCTAGAGGTCCTCTGCTAGAGGAGGGCATAGAATCTGCAGCCAACAGCCACACTGTACTCCCCACACTGTACTCCCCCTCAGAGGATTCTGAACTGTGGGCATAACTCAGGTGCCAGGCTCTGCTCAGAGGATCTCAAGAGGTCAGCGCTGCTCTCGTGACCATCTCAACAGGAAGAAAAGCCTGGTGATGTGTAGTACAGGGGCACCCAGGACCAAATGTTAGGAGCCACTGTTCTTCACATCACTAAACAAATGAGAGCCACAGTGTCACCCTGTAAGCCCTTTCTCTAAGACCCTCCAACACAGAGAGGTGGTCTATGGATTTCAGATGGAAACTTTAATCCTCCGTAAGTCCTCCATGCCAGGCAGCATGCCCTATGACATGGGTGCTCTGTCTTCTTTTCGGACTTTCTCTTAGATCTCTGTAAGATAGACTGACTCATTCATTCAGTGATGTCAAGCTAGAGATGGGAAACCCAAAAGAATCTCTGGGGGATTCTCTCGTATTTCCTTACCCGTTGGATGTCCTTTTTCAGGAGTTTTGGTGATGGAGGTTTCAATAACCGGTAGCACAGACATAGGAGTAGAAACCACAAGGCACTTAGAAAGGTGAACCTGGGGTCTCCATTTAAGAGAAGTGAGCCAAAGCTCAGCCATGACTCAATATGACTCTTCAGAAAAGAGAAACCATTTTCCATGTTCTGGATCTTATGGCTGCCTGAGGCATCTGAGCCCCTACAGGGCAGGGGCTCATCAATACCCCCTGGGCTGCATCACAGTGCAAGGCAGAGTCACAGAGGCTTCTGAGGGTAGGGGAGGGGCAGTGTGAAGAGGGATTGCCCACAGCTCCGCCCTCCCAGCCCATGCTATTGCTCCACTTCCAACTCTTGTGTATATCCTCCTGTTGTGCATTTACCCAGGGAACTTTCTGAGTTGTTCATCTATGACCAAGTTATTACCTGAACACTTCTAACTGTTTGTAACCTTGACTTGCATGCCATATCTTGAAAGTTTGGATATTTTGCTTTTAAACATTTTCACTCTCAGGACATCATGTCCCACTCTCTTTTAGAGAACACTCTTCTATTCTTCTCTAGAACTATTCCAGAGACTAGTTCTTTTACATTTCTATTTAGTCTAAAGACTATTGAATACACATTTTGTTTCTTTGAGCCTGTACTCTTCAGATATCTTAACAGATAATTAAGCCTAATAATTCATTTTCAGCATTTGCAAAACCAAAATAAGTATTAAAACATGTAACTTGGGGCTGGGAACGTGGCTTCATGGTAGAGTGCTTGCCTAACCACATAAACAGAAAAAGCTGGAAGTAGCTCTGTGGCTCAAGTCATACAGTGCTAGCCTTGAACAAAAAGCAGCTCAGGAGCCAGTGCCTAGGCCCTGCGTTTGAGCCCCACGACCGGCAAAAACAAAACAAAACAAAAAAACATATAACTATCACTTTACTCATTTAGTGATCGTCTTATAGGACTTACGACTTATTTTCAATAACATAAACTACAAATGTAAATTATTTTCAATAACAAACCATAATGACGTACACACATACACCCTTTGACAAAGCTACCTAGCATTTTCAATCAGAGTCAAGTTCCTCCTTTTATTTCAGCCTTTTACCCATTATTTTATTCTGCATCCCCTAACGCTACTTAAAAATGCTGCCCAGATCAGCTTCAAACTGTGACGCTCAAATCCCAGCCTACCGAGTAGTTAACAGTTCCAGGCATGAGACACCAGCAAGATATTTTATCCACCTTTACTTTATATCATGATAGGAAGAGAGTGTATATTGTGCATGTGTGTGTCTGTGTGTGTGTGTCTGTGTGTGTGTGTGTGTGTGTGTGAGAGAGAGAGAGAGAGAGAGAGAGAGAGAGAGAGAGAGAGAGAGAGAGAGAGAGGGAGAGAGAGAGGGAGATTCTCACAGATAGGAAACTATTCTCTTCCTGCTTTCTAAATGAAGCATAGGGACTTTACACTTCCACATTAAGTTAGGAGCTGGAATGATGAGGGACTGTTTATCACCAGCCCCTTCACACACCTGTCAGGTGGACTGGAAGTGCTTTTGTGTATTTAAAACTGAGAAGGCATCGTGCAAGCACCAGAAACACAAGAGTGGGCTCAGAAACAGAACAGTAGGTTCTGCTTAATTGGGGGGGGAAGGGTTTGTGTGGAATAGATTCCATTACAAAGACTCTGTTGCTGCCTAACTTATCTTCCTAGGAAAGAATCTGTCTTATGTTTTAATGATTTGGCACCACACATACGGGAGGCTTTCAGGAAGCTCTGTGTCTCCAGGTTCTTGCTCATGATCTGGCCTGGTGATCTCAGTCCTTCATGTAAGGTGGTTATATTTCTATCCTTGATTCTTGAATTCAGTTATCATTTATCTTCTCTGTCTGTCAATCTCTCTGAATGCTACTGATTTTAGAGCTAGCTACGCCCCTTTTGTCTCTGTCATTAATGATCTCTGCCATGTATTACAAGAAAAAGGATTTCTATTGTGCAAATATCTATTATTGCCAGGACAAACATGATACCTTCAGAAATCATTTGACAGTCCTATTTCCTCCCCGGTGGCTGGGGATAGGATGGGTGGTATTTAAGGTGGAAACATGGCACTCACTCAGTTCCTTGGGAGTATCCTTGCTATTTGCCAGTTGACCACTAGGGGGCAACCTTGTCATATATTCCGAATCATTCCCCAGGAGGAATCTAGTGAATTTTGTCTCACCTGAAAGTGGAGTTTATGGAGCCATTCCATTTCTGTGAGTCCTGTGAGTCTTCTCTGTTACTGGATGATCTGATGGGATTTCAGGACTGATATGGAGACCCAGGATTTTGCTGGCCAGGTCTCGAGGGCCTCATAAGCTGTATCTGCCTACTTCAGGAGGCAATATGAGGCTGAAGTTAGACCCCCTTTACACTCACGATCTTCCACACAGTATAATCCTCATGACCATAACATTGATGCCTGTAGTATTTTCACAGCCCTTCTTAGAAGCTTAGGGGAAGCTCTGCTCACCAGAATGGAATAATCTGTGGTCTCTAGTAATAAGTACTAGAAACTTATTGCCAAACAGAGGTTAGGGGGCTGAGAAAGGACCAAATAGGTAGATTACAATGTTGTTTTCCACTGTCAAATAAGTGTCTACTGCTTTGTTCAATGAGATCCATGTTCAGAATTTTGGCAAATTAATGTGTGTGTCAGGTTAAGCTTACAATATTAAGTATTGCTCACATTTATTCCCATGGACTATTTCTCCTAACTGATCTGCTGACCATACTTTGAGAAACTCTTTTTTTTTTTTGCCAGTCCTGGGCTTGAGCTCAGGGCCTGAGCACTGTCCTTGGACTTTCTCAAGGCTAGAGCTCTACCACTTGAGTCTCAGCACCACTTCTGGCTTTTTTCTATGTATGTGGTACCGAGGAATCGAACCAGGGTTTTCGTGCATGTAAGACAGTGCAACAGGGATATTCGCTAGACAGTATGTTAGAAATGAACCTTACAATTTGGAGAGGAGGGGAGTTCAGGAGGAGGGAAAACAGGAGAAAACAAAGGAGAGGATAACACGGTTCAAAACCAAATGTTCTCATTACCTTACTTATGTAACTGTGTCCTCTTTGTAATCACCTTTACAATAAAATACAATTAAGGGGGATTTTTGTTCTGCTAGAAACACAGATGGAAAACCTTAATCAAGAAAAAGCATTGAAATCAAAGAAAACCAACCCTCCTTAGATAGAAAGAAACGTTGAATGGGATAGAGCACATGTCTTCTTCTTGCTTGGGGAACTGATGAAGCTGATGAAGGTATCATTTATGTAGTTTTCTACCAGAAGGACACAGGCGCTCTACCACTTGAGCCACAGCACCACTTCTAGATTTTTCTATATTTATGGTACTGAGAAATCAAACCTGAGTCTTTGTGCATGTTAGACAAGCCCTCTACCACTAAGCAAAACTCCCTGCCCCAGGCCCTTTCATTTAAGCTGAAATTAGCATATCAAAAGGATTTAGCTAAGGTTAAATTACCTGAATTGTTGGGGGAGCAGCAAAGGGCATTTTAAGTGGTCTCCAAGGAAAAAGAGCATTTCTCACCTAATTTAAATTGTTTTATTTTATAATTTCTTTATTATTGTATTTCATTGTCAGAGTAATGTATAAAGGGGTTACAGTTGCATTTGTCAAGTACTGACAAATGTACTTCTTAAACATTGACATGCCTTCTCATGTTTTTCTCCTCCTTTCCCTACCCCTCCCCCTCCCAATCATCTTGTTTCCTCCCCTTCCTTTTCTTATTTCAAATAAACAAATAAATGTATAAACAACATGCCAGGTAACAAAGCCAGATACAGTAAACACATGAGATAAGGGGAAAAAAGGAGAAAAGAAATAGCTTCCCATAGTACATTAAAAAAAAACAATCACAAAGATAAACCTCTTGTTCCCATATACTGGAGTTTGTTTTGCTTAGCCTCATCCTATATGGTCATATGTACATAGCTTTTGAGCTATTGTGATCCTCTGCTAGGAGAGACCTAGATGTGTATTAATTATTACAAATGAGCGAAATCATTGCTATTCCTTTGGGTCTGGCTTACTTCACTTAGTATGATTTTTTTTCCAAGTCTTCCCATTTTCTTACAAATAGAGTGATGTCTTTCTGATGGCAACATAGAATTCCATTGTGTATAAATACCATATCTTCTTGATCCACTCATCAACTGTGGGACATCTGGGTTGGTTCCATATCTTTGCTATGGTAAATAGTGCTGCAATGAATATTGTTGTGATGGTGGATTTAGTATGTCCTTGTTTCTGGATGGTTGGGTAAATGCCAAGTAGTGGAATTGCTGGGTCATAGGGGAGCTCTATGTTTAGTCTTTTTAGGAACTGCCATACTGCTTTCCATAGTGGTTGAAGGAGTTTGCACTCCCACCAACAGTGTAGCGGTGATCCCTCCTGGCCACATCCCTGCCAGCATTTGTTGTTATTAGTTTTCTTGATCCTGGCCATTCTAACTGGAGTGAGGTGGAATCTCAAAGTTGTTTTGATTTGCATTTCTTTTATGGCCAGAGATGTCGAGTGTTTCTTCATGTGTTTATAGGCCATTCTTATCTTTTCTTCAGAGAAGTCTCTCTGTAAGTCTTTAGACCACCCTTTAATGGGATGGTTGTTTCTTTTGAGGATTTACTTTTGAGACATTTGATTTTTCGAGCTATACATATGTTTTAGATGAGAGGCCCTTGTCTGTTGTATGGTTAGTGAATATCTTCTCCCGCTCTGTGGGCTTTCTATTTAACTTGCTAGCTATGTCCTTTACCATCTAGAAGCTCTGCAGTTTAATGCAGTTCCATTTGTCCAAACTTTCTTTAATTTGTTGTGTTTCTGGGCCTTTATTAAGAAAATTTCGACCTGTGCCAAGGAGCCCCTCTTCTTCCTTCTTGTAAAGTGTTCAGTGTCTCTGCTTTTACTTCATCTTTGATCCATTTGGAATTCATTCTTCGCCTAATTTAAATTTGATCTGGATATTACAGGCCAAATTTTTGGAAGCCTAAACCTCTGGCAGGATCTGTGGGCCGGTGCCAGAGATCTGATAATCCATGCCATTTACAGAAGCCAAAATTCAACAGTGGTGGTGGCGGGGGGAAGCTGACTCTGAATGTACTTGAGCCAAAACAAGGGACCCTGCCAAGAGGCCTCTGCCATGGCCAACAGCTGATCGGAGGCAGGATTCCAAATCTGTGTATGAAGAATTAGAGGCTTGCAGCCAACTTAGATTCCTGAACATCTGAGGAGAGAAATGTCATGCTGCCAGTGAACGAAGGTCTTCCCCAAATGAAAGCTCTGAATTGCCATTGCAAAGGCAGACTGGAAGGCAGAAAGCTTAGGATAATGACAGATAATAACAGATGGGCTATGTTTCATTGTGACAGACTATGCAGAGAACATTCTGTGAGGTCCTCTGCTCAATCTCTTTACTGGAGGCTGAAGAATTTAACATTGTTTCATTCAGAAGCAATACAAGTCTAAACTTAACATTGGTTATTCCTGGGAGGTAAGATCACAGGCAATTTCCATTTAACTCCTTTCAATTTTCTTTTTTTTAAGTGGCATGCCATGGATTTGAGGGGATACACAATAGGATAAGGCTATTCTTTTTTAAAGACAGAAGACAAAAATGCAGGAAAGAACAAAGGAAAGAAAGAAGGAGGAGTGAGAGAAGGAGCAAAAGAGAAAGGGAGGGAATGGAGAAGGGAAAGAGAGAAGAAGGGAAAGGAAGAGAAAATAGAAGGAGGAAAAGAAAGAGGGAAAGAAGAAAGGAAAGAGAAAAAGAAGAGGAGGCCGGGAGCATGGCCTACTGATAATATCCTTACCTAGCATGCACGAAGCCCTGGGTTCGATTCCACATACACAGAAGAAGCTGGAAATGGCGCTGTGGCTCAAGTGGCAGAGTGCTAGCTTTGAGCAAAATGTGTTCAAGGACAGTGCCTAGGCCCTGAATTAAAGCCCCAACACTGGCCAAAAAAAAAAAAAAAAGAAAAGAAAAGAAAAGAAGAGGGCCGGGAGTTTGGCCTAGTGGTTAAAGTGCTTGCCTAGCATGCATGAAGACCCGGGTTCCATTCCTCAGTACCGCATACATAGAAAAAAGTCAGAAGTGGTGCTGAGGCTCAAGTGGTAGAGCTCTAGCCTTGAGAAAGTCCAAGGACAGTGTTCAGGCCCTGAGCTCAAGCCCAGGACTGGCAAAAAAAGAAGAAAAAAAAAGAAAAGAAGAAGAAAGAAGAAAAAAAATAATGCTTCAGGAAGACTTACAACTGCCTGAAAAAACTAACCTAAGAAGAGGAAAAGAAGGGAGGTTAACAGGTCTGTTCAGAGCCTCCTGAAAGTGCCAATAGGAAAAAAATACTTGCAGATAGTTGGACTACATTTCTGAGGTCTTTCATGTCACTTTTCTAACTCATGGAGCCATATCACACAACCAATATCCAGAGGTCTGACTGCTAAACAATAACAACAAAAATTAATTAACCATGGGTCTCCATCTATAATATTAGCTTATCAGGAGGCTGAGACCTCAGAATCAAGGTTCAGAGTAGAAAAAAATCCATGAAATTTGTATCTCCAATTAGCCAGCAAAAAGTTGGAAGTGAGTGGGGTGTGACTAATGCTGTAGAACTCTAGCCTTGAGCAAGAAAAGCTACTTAAGAGCACAATGCCCTGAGTTCAAGTCCCAGAACCAGCAGAAAAATAAAAGAATATATACATATTAATAACATTGGTATATGTCTGAAAATTGATCTGGGATATAAATATATCCAGAGATGTATTAAAATTCTTGCAGAATATATTCTTTGGAAATAATTTTTTAAGAATTAATTTTTGTAAATCTAAATTTTGTTTTAAATAATCATTTATATAATACCATTTTAATGTTCCTCTGACATTTCCCAAACCTTGTTTTGCAATAAGAAAAAATGATTTCATGATTACTATCTAACTAGTGTTTGTGAATTCTAACATTATCCCCCAATTACAAGGAAAATTAACCCATAGAAACTCCTTGATATTCGTTATTGCAAACATCTTTGCATGCATTTTTATTTCATAATAATGAGAAAATTTACTCCCAAATCAGTGGTGGTTCCTGTCCCAGCACTCAGACCTGGAGGTTTCATATGTTTGCACATGCTTCAGGGATGGAATCCAGAGACTACTGGGCAAGCTAGCATTCTTCCCTAAGTTCTATTGCAGTCGCGGGGCTAGCCTGGGCTGCCACCATTGTCAATAATTTGGGCTCATGTTCTGATGTAAGTAGCATCTATGATTCCCCTACAGCCTCAGCTACACACCAGGCATTCTGAGAGCAGGGGCCCAGGTAATGTGTTCTTAAAACAAGCCTTGAATTGAGTGATTTTTGCCTTGGATTCTCTTGTGTTCATTTCCAATTAAGCCTCTGAAAAGAAGTGGGCAGAATTCTTCTAATAAGAATCCATAGTAATAGAAACAGCCCAGATGCCCCACAATAGGTGAGTGGATCCCCAAAATGGGGTACCCATACACAATAGAATTTTACACAATAAATTAGAAAGAATAAAATGTTGTTTTCAGGGAAATGAATGGAACTAGAACAAGTTATGTTAAGAGAAGTAAAGCTCAGAGAAAAATGGAGCATGTTCTCTTGATATGTGGACATTAGTCTAAAATGCACCCTAATATGATAAATTATACAAGATTTTAGATACACCCAGGGAGACCAGAAGAAGATACTCTTTGGAGAGAAATACAAAGTCACAATGCCTAAGTGCTTATTTATACTTATATAAAATAATACTGAAAAAGAACTCCAAGTTATGGAAACAAGAGACCTTTCTTTTCTTTTTTTCTTTTGTTTTTTAATTTACAGCCATCCTTCCTTCCTTCCTTTCTTTCTTTCTTTCTTTCTTTCTTTCTTTCTTTCTTTCTTTCTTTCTTTCTTTCTTTCATTCTTTCTTTCTTTCTTTCTTTCTTGCCAGTCCTGGGCTTGAACTCAAGGTTTGAGCACTGTCCTTGGATTTTCTCAAGGCTGGAGTTCTACCACTTGAGCCTCAGCACCATTTCTGGCTTTTTCTATGTATGTGGTACCAAGGAATCGAATCTGGAACTTCATGCATGCTAGGCAAGCACTCTACTACTATGCCAAACCCCTGGCCCACAACCTTTATATTTGATGATTTTGTCTTCCTTTTATATAGTGTATTCAAGTGTTTATCTTCAGAAGGGCTGGCGGGAAGATACAGAGACAGAGTGAAAAAAGATGAAAAACTTCAGCAGTGGAACTCATTGGGCACTGATGAAAATGAACTATCCGACTTGTGAATGGAGACAGGAGGGAGGAACTGGGAAAGAGCTAGCAAACAGAAGACACTGTAGAAAAGGAAATATACTCATTACCTGACTCATGTAATTGTAATCCCTCTGTATATTACCTCTATAATAATAAAGTAAATTAATAAAAATATCCATAGTAGACCCTCTGACCCAGGTCCAGCACTATTAAGCACAGGAAGCTACCTAATGCTCTCTATGGAAAGATTCTCTCCAGGAGACTCCAATTTGAGCAATTGTTACACCTGCTTTTCAGCTCTATTTTCATTTCTTGGAATAAGTAGCCGAATGAATACTGGAAGAAAGGAATGCTGACAGCCACTGACCTGGAAATTACCCAGCTAAGGCTTTGTTGCTCAAGTTACAGTCCAAGATGAATCCAGCTTTGAGTCATACAAGGGCACAAGTTACCAAGCATCTCTAAAGTCCTCACATTGTGGCTTAAAGGTCACTGTGGGTGTTGACATCAATGACAGAGGTTTACACCTAGTCCAAGGTCTGGAAGCAATACAGTTTATTTCTCATTGAAATTCCATTAACTCTGTCAGGAAATGGCTGTATCTTAGCTTATGGGGGATGGAATATAATCTTAATTCAGAGGTAGATTGAAGGAAAAAGGTTGTAGTAATCAGATTGCTAGCCTCTAGGCCCCCAAATTTGTAAAACTCTTCCAGGACTGTCGGTGGCATACCTCCTAGCAGTGTTCCTTGTACTCACTGACAGTGCTTGCTTTACATTGTAGCTAATGTTCATTAAAGCGGCCTCTGGCATCCAACAGTTGTCTAGAAAACTGGCCCTTCTCATTACAAATGACCAAGTTGGCTTTCTTTGAAACTTAGACTTGGTTGTCTTCAGTGTGAATCAGTTGTTCACAGCTAAGTTTATTACAAAATGTGATTCTAAAGGTCAGATTCAGAAGTGCAGGAGTAAAAGCAGTGTAGGTCACTTTTATCTTTTCTACACCATTAAACAAGAAATTGAGCATTGCTAATGGCAAAAATAATTTAGTGTGTGGCAGTAGTTTCACTTAAAATTATTTTCTCTGTCATTTATAATCTCATGCCAAAAACATAATTCATTTTAGTAAATTTTAATCTGACTGATAACAAGTAGGAAATCTATGACTATAAAGTAACAATCTGCCCATATTTCTCTGTATCACGTAATTGTAATTCCTCTGTACCTCTATAATAACAATAAAGCAAATTAATTAAAAAGTTCATAGTAGACCCTCTGACCCAGGTCTAGCACTGTTAAGCACAGGAAGCTACCTAATGCTCTCTATGGAAAGATTCTTTTCAGGAGACTCCAGTTGACAGCAATTGTTACATCCGCTTTCAGCTCATTTCTTGGGAGAAGTAGCGAAATGAATACAGAAACACAGGAAAGCGTGGAGACTTTCCTTTTATAATCAGGATAACATGGCTTTGGTTCCCTTGCCAAATAGCTATTTGGTATAATTTCTACTAAGGGTACAAATAGGGCTGTATGGCCATCTTCTATTCTATTCTGCTATTTTATTTTAATTTTTTTCCTTTTTTGTTTTTATTGTAATTAGTAAAAGGGTTACATGATATTTGCCAGATAGAAGGTGCATTAATTCACATACATTGATACCCTTTCACATGTCTTGGTACCCATTTCCCTCCCCCCACACACACCCCTCCCATCTTGGTTTTCCCCCCTTCCCTATCAAATTTCAAATAACCAAATACAAATAAATTCAATATATCAGATAACAAAGTGAGATACTATACCAATATGAGATAACCAAGGGATAGCAAAGGAGATGAGAGACAACATAGTACATTAAAGACAACAATTATTCATTATATGACTTTTGTTTCAATATCCTGGAGGTCCTTTCAATTAGCTTCACATTATATGGCCTTATGTATCAAGATTTTGCTCTATTGCAGATCTCTGCTAGTAGAGCCCAAGGTTTCTACTGATTATGACGAATGAGGGAAACCATTGAGCCTAAGTTCCTTTGAGTCTGGCTTACTTCACTTAATATGACTTTTTCTAAGTCTTTCCATTTCCTAACAAATGGGGTGATGTCATTCTTTCTGACAGCAGCATAGAATTCCATTGTGTACAAATACCACAACTTGTTGATCCACTCATCAACTGAGGGACATCTTCTCCCACTCTGTATTTATTTTAATTTTTATTGTATAGGTAATGTACAGTTATATAAGTCAGGTATTAAGTACATTTCATTTTCTCCCAGTTTTTTCCCCCTCCGGGTCCCTCCTTCCTCCAAACTCTCTCTCATTAGTGAGTCCTGTGAGCACTGAGGTCAATGTCAGATGTCCTGTGATGCCTGAGGCCCGGATGTAAACCCACTCCCCACTCCTTCCTTGATTATAACATTGGAGTTCGGGATCCTAAATATGAACCACCATTTCTCAGTAGATAGATAACACAATGGCCAGAAGAGGGTTAAAATCAGTTTTATTGATGGATTGCAGTATAATATAGCTGGAATCGGAAGCTGTGAGCTTGCTTTCCTTCTCCCGAAAGTGATGGCAGCTGAGTCCTCTGGCAGTTCTTTGGCAGGCTTGCCAAACTTACCCACCCAGTCACAGACAGAGGCTGGAACATGGAGAGTGGAGTCTTAGCTGGGCCCACTACAGGAAGGTCCTGCTGGGTCTGTTTACAGCATGGAGACTGGAAGCCCAAGACAGAAAGAGAGAAGAAGAAGCAGGAGGACAAGTAAGCAGAGACCTTTAGCACATTATCTCCACCCAGTAGAGAATAAATGGCCCAAGAGGCTGGCTCCCCACCAGCCACAAGCACCCCAGAAATCACCCTGAGGCAGACTTAGCTCTACTTTTACCTATGGACTTTCTTTCCTGGTTGAGAATGTCAAGGAAAAAAAACCATTCCTCCATTTGACTCAACAGAAAAGAATGTAGCAATAAAAGAAAGGCTGTTCCCAAGTGGGAAGGCTGGCTCAGGAGCCCAGTAAACTACACAATAAATAAGCCACCAGAGAGAGTTTTGTGTGAGTCTTTTAGAATTAGCAGACACTGAAACCTCCCAAAAGGCACTGGCCAGAGCTAGCAGAACCAGAACTCTAGGTTCACAAATCACCTCACACCTGAGCCCTAACTACTTTTGCCCTATAAGCTGTAGCCTGGGTTCTGAAGACTAACAACTAAGAAGAGCTTTTCAATTCCTCTTAACCCCAACCACAGTTCTCCCATGAAAAGCACCCCACCCCTTCTGATTTACCTTCTGGGGTGAAGTTAGAGTCTTTGTGGTACATATCCCTAGGAGACCTATCAAGGCTACTGTTATGGAAGGAAAATGACATAAACCAGTGAGCTTCTTCTAAGACATGTGACAGAAATAGAAGTCTCATGGCAAATAATTACACAATACAGTCTGACAAAGTTATCTTGCACTAGACGACTCCCTGTTCTGGCCAGTGATGGTGACCTCTTAATTTTTAGAGCTCTGAAATCTTTCCTCTTCTCCTATTTTTCCTATGCTTTTGAATTTCCCTAGTTAAAAGTAATATCATTAATTAAACCACAGTTTTCTTCTGTTTTTGTTTTTTTTATAAGCATTTTAGAGTTAATGTCCCTGCTTTTGGTCTGGATTAATCTCCTTGGTTACCTATGATTGATTTTGGATTAGCACTATTAAACAGTGACCGGATGTCATAATTCTAAAGTGCACCCTCTCTCTCTCTCTCTCTCTCTCTCTCTCTCTCTCTCTCTCTCTCTCTCTCTCTCTCTCTCTCTTCTCTCAATCTCTCTCTCTGTCTCACTCTCTGTCCCTTTGCAGCTGAGGGGACAGCTCCTGCCCCAGCTGTGCGAGCATCCGCTGACCTCCTACCGCCACTGCCACTGCTAGTGGCAACAGCAGGCCCCACAGTCACCTTGAAGCCGAGCAGCTGTCCACACCTGACCTGCCTGAGGATTCCTCAGACAATGCCAAGCCTAAGCCTCCCCGTGCCTCAGCTTCTTCCACTCACCTAGCAGCCTTCCCCATTTAGGACCCCACTATTTATATACTGTTTTTTGTAGTATTAGTATTAGTATTATTAAAATTGATTTCAAATGAAAACCAAGGCAAACCGTGAGCTCTGTGGTGAAAGATGCACAGGCATACATGTGCCTACGTGCAGAAACACACACACACACACACACACACCATTTCCAAATGGTGGCCTAAAGTTTTTCCAGGTGGTACAGCCCCTGGCACTGTCTCCTTGGGAGCAGAGTCCTCAAACCATTCCTCTTTACGGGACTCCCTCCTCGTGTGGCCATCGAGGGAGCAGACAGCCTTCCTTATTCTAGAACCATCCGCCATCATGCTGGTGATGTTTTATCTGCACACAGCATTCGTCGTCCTCTTTGCTCTTGTCCAGGGAATAGCCTGTGATTCTCGTCCCAAGTCTGTGTCCCAAGGGGAACTGGAAAGAAGAACAGAATTCCTTGGGCCAAAGGGAAAGCCTGGCCATCCTAGTTGGCATTCTTCCGGGGTAGCATGAACTTTCAGAGGACGCCAGTGTCCAAGTCACACACAAAGGGAAGGGCCTATGGCGGCCCTTGCCCCTTCCAAGGTCGGGGTCAAGTGTCAGATCATTCCTGGGGCCCGAGGCACACGCCAAGGTCCAAAGAACAGCGTTTCTCTCTTGGGGATCCAGGAGGGAGAGAGAGGGAGGGAAGAGCCTGTCAAGGCAAAGGACACGGGCGGCCCACGTCTCCTCTTGCTCCCCGTGTCCACGCGCACATGCACGGTCAGAACCCCCAAACAACCTGGGGGCAGCCCAACACCCACGCACCACGGGCATCTTTTCTGGCCAGCACGCTGGCAGGTGGCTTTGAAGGAACTGCTGGCCAGCACTCAAGGGAAGAAAGAATGGTTGGGGGAGAATTCACCTGGGCAGGACTCTAGCTACACAGACCCGGATTAGCTGGGAGACCCAGGAGGAGGCAGATGAGACAGTGGAGAAGAAGGAGGTGGAGGAGGAGGAGGAGGTGGAGGAGGAGGAGGAAGAGGAGGAGGAGGAGGAGGGCAGGTTAGGTGGGCCAGATGTCTGTCTCCGAGAATGCAGGAAGCCTCCCCTACAATAAAATGAATTTAATTTGGAAAACTGTCGCTATCCCCTCGGCCGGCAAGGAAGACGCAACAAGTGAGACTTCTTCTCGAGCAGCAGTTTATTCAGCAAGCTTACAGATATGCCGGGTCGACCCCGACTTCCTCAAAACCCTGGGCTTTTATAGGCCCATCATCCAATCACATTTGCTTTCTTACAATTCTATAGCCAATAATATAAATACACCTCTATAGCACATTCTAAACAAGTAGCAATATGGCATTACACATACTTCCAATCATGCATAAAGCTCATGAACAATCACATTTTTTCCTGGAAACTTTCAGACAAACAACTCAGTGGCGCAACCACAAAGGCGGATGCCAGCGCCATCTTGTAATGGCGAATGTAATAGCTCTCTACATCTCCCCCTTTTTTCTTTTGGCTGAAAGCGAAGAGAATTTGAGTAGGAATCCAGAGATTGATCAGGTCTCCAAACGCCTTCCCAATTTTCTCATTCAAAGGGTAAGGGATCATGCCTGTCTTAGGTTGGAGAGATGCCTCTTGGTTCTTACCCGTCTTCATCATCCGATAGTCGAGGATCGGAGTCTGTCTTAGGTTGATACCAAGACCAATCTCTACTCTTACCCGTCGTTGACTACTGATCTAGCATACCCAGCCATGCTTGGGGGGATTCCTGTTGCTGGAGAGTCATAAGAGCTTGTTTAATGACCATGTGATCGCCCTTTCTCTGTCTGATAATTTGTCAGCGCAGAACAAAAACAAACCAACACAATGATCCTAATCCAACACATAATATAACAATCAAGGACACTCTTCCAGCCCATTCCTTAACCCAATTTAGGGATTGGGAAATCCAATCTACTAATTCTCCCACAGTAGTAATATTTACACGGGTGGAATTAACAATCATAATTTCCTGTCGTAATTGATTAGTAAGATTTTCAAACTCTTGAGTCCAAGATCCTTGAAGCATACGACCCAATTCTCGGGATAAATTTGCAGCATGTGAAAAATTATAATAATTCAAGGAAGTAATACATAAACCAGACGTGGTTCCTACACACATTAATTGAGCAAATTGAAACATATAGTCCATTTGTTCCTGCAACAAATCTACTCTTTGATTTAAAATCATACGTCCTCGGGCTAAAAGCTGATTTACTTGTACTTGAGTATCCATAGCTTTTGAAACCGCTTCGGAGAAAATATTTACAGCAGTCGCAGTCTGAATGGAGGTAACCATAGCGGCAGCAGACGCAGCGGCAGTTGCAATTAATGAAGACACTAAAACAATTAATGCAGTCACTCCAAAATCACGCTTTGGTCTTCTTCTCAATTTCACTATTAAATTCTTTTCTGTTGCTTCTACTGGAATTGGAATAAAGGTAGGCATGCGCATAACCACAGTAGAATCAAATTCACTAACATTCCAACACTGACTTAAATAACATTCAGAAAGGGAACAATTTATAATTCCATCAACAACATCAGATGAATTGAAAATAACAAACATAAAAGGAAACCATACACATACAGGGGTAGGGCCATAAGTACCATTAAATTCACAATAATCTAGGGTAACATTATTTCTTGATGCCACAGCAGGACACCCTGATTTTGAACCGGAATTACATGACTCTGAACTGGGACAACATGGCCCTGAACCGGGACAAACAATCATAATCTCACGTTTAATGGTACTATTACAATGCCTAAACTCTCCTCCATTAATAAAAGCCAAAGCATTACTAACACTACAAGCATATTTCCCACAAATTAACCAAACATCAAAGGGGTTCTCAGTATCTGCATCTGCTCTTTAAAAAATATAATCACGTCTACATAAAGCATGGGTAATATTCCCAAAATCAGCAATAGCAGGGGAAAAACGAAAGCCAGAGGCAACATGAGCATATCTAGAACTCTGACAACCTGTCCACTCCCAGGGCCACCAAGCACTACTAGTACATTTTGGAAACAATAAAGGAAAATTTTTTGTAAATCCATTTTGAGTTTCCCCAATTTTCACATGATCTCCATAAGATGGAACATACCCCGAATATCCCACCAGCCTTGCCTTTTGAATTAACGTTGAAACTGTTGTCGAATCACCATTTGGCTGGGGATAAAACATTCCCATATTTTATCGATGAAAAATTATACAGGCACTCAAATTCATAGATAAAGTAAAACACAAGGTTCGAGTTAAATTCAAACTTAAGGAAAAATTTCCACGTCCCGAATCATAAGGAATAGAAGGTAATTTCAAGGAACTGTTAGTTGTGAATATATATGGGTATACTTTAGAAGTACTAGTCACTGGCATTGGCAGAGGAAACGTCTTCATTATTGCCCACAATACTCGAGTCTCCACCAATGGCCACAACAGCATCATCAGTAACAGCATCATCGACAGGATTTTCAGGACGATCATCCTTCTGCTCTTTCCTCACCAAACGTTCCGGCACCCAAATGGGATCTTGTGATTTCTGTGGAAACACACAAACAGCTCCTCGTACTCAAGAGAGCACGGGGTCTGGCCCATTCCATTGGCCAGTTAATACATCCTTCCATTTCACAAGTCCTTTATGCAGTCCTATAGCTGGTGAAACATGTCTATCAGCGGCAGAATGGCTTTGAATATCCAAATTTAAAAAATTTAAAGTAAAAAGAACAAGGGAAATTCTATCTTTAGGTGTTTTCTTATATCCAATTCCCTCTTTTTGTTTATGTAAGTAGAATTTTAAGGTGCGATGAGCACGTTCCACAATACCTTGTCCTTGAGGATTATAAGGCAATTCATGTAATAATTGTACTCCCATAGTCTGGCAAAAGGTAAGAAATTGCTTACTAGTGTAAGCAGGGCCATTATCAGTCTTTATTAAATAAGGTATGCCCCAGGAAGCCCAAGCTTCCAAGCAGTGAGTTACATGATGAATTGTTTCTCCACTTAAAGGAGTGGCATGAATAATTCCTGAACATGTATCAATTGAAACATGTAAAAATTTTAACTTTCCAAACTCCATAACATGGGCAACATCCATTTGCCAGATTTTTAAAGGAAGGAGGCCACGAGGATTAACACCTAATGACACAACCGGAAGGTGGGTAACACATTTTGGGCAATTTAATACAATTTGTCTGGCCACTTGCCGAGTTAATTTAAACCGAGATTGTAGGGTGCGGGCATTAACATGAAAATGATTATGAAACTCTTGAGCTTGTTGTTCCGGGGTAAAGACAATAAAAGCCATTTGCATGCGTGCACACTTATCTACTACATCATTGCCCAAACTGAGGGGTCCGGGCAATCCTGTATGTGCACGTATGTGTACTGAAAAAATGGGGCCTTGCGGGCACAAATTAATTCTTGCAATTGTGCAAATAAATTGCATACATTACTACTTTTACTTATAGACCCAGTAAGTTCTAAATATTTCAAAGCATTAACTACATAAAGGGAATCAGAAATAATATTAAAAGAAAAGGAACAATTCTTAAAAACAGAAATAACAACTTGTAAGTCTACCTTCTGTGCTGATCCAGGTTGAAACTGACACAAAACTGGTTCGTGTCCTTCAATTAAATAGGCCCCTAATCCATTCTTAGAGCCATCAGTAAAAATATTAACTGCTCCAGAAATAGGTTGCTTTGCTGTAACTACCGGGAAAACTACAGGATGTTCTTTAAAAAACTGTAAAAAAGGACTCTTAGGATAATGATTATCTATCTTTCCTGTAAACATACAATTTAAAATAGCCCATTCATCAATGGTGGCACTTAAAACCTGAATTTGATCAGAAGTATATGGAACTATAAGAAGATTAGGTTAACAACCAAAGTGTTGTATACTAAATTTAATACCCAAAATGGACAAATTTGCAACGGCTGTGGGATAGTATTCAATTGATTTTGCAGGTGACAATTTAGGGTGAACCCACGCCAAAGGTCCAGCCTGCCACAAGACTCCTGAAGGCTGTTTAAAAGAAGCCAAAATAATTAAAGAAATTTCTAGTCCTGGTTCTATTCTTTGTAAAAATGCTGAATCTAATCTTTCTTCCAAAACTTCTAAAACTCTTCTGGCTGCAGGGGTTAACATTCTTGGTGAGTCTAAGGCAGAATCACCTTGCAATAAATCAAATAAGGGCTTTAATTCACTATTGCTCATAGGGAGGGAGGTTCTAATCCAATTAATATCTCCCAACAATTTTTGGAAATTATTTAAGGTCTTAAGGTTATCTTTTCGCAACTGCCATTTCAATGGCCATATTTTCTGAGATGTTATAATGCTTCCTAAATACTGGGATATTCTATTTTTCTGAACCTTTTCAGGGGCTATAATTAATCCTTTATATTCAAGGCACTTTACTAATAAACTAAAAGCCTCATTCAACATTTCCTGGTCTTTGGAAGCCAACAAGATATCATCCATACCGTGTAAGCATCTCACTGATGGAAATTCCTTTCGCAGGGGGGGGGGGGCAAAGCTGCGTGTACATACAGTTGACACAAGGTGGGGCTATTGGCCATTCCCTGAGGCAATACCACCCATTCAAAACGTAGGGGGGGGTCAGCGCCTCGAAAAAAGGAACTTCCTGTCCTGCATTAAGGTCTGCTTTCTTGCACGACCTCTTCCAGTCTGATGTAATACAAACTCGAGATACTGTGCCTAGCACAGGCTCCTCTAAATTAGACTCCTCCTGCATATTTTCAGGTGGCAAGGGGGGATAAATAGAAGAAACCTTTCGATCCTCCCCTGAATTCTCACTCCTTGATTCTGATCTTTCCTCCTTAAATTCCTCCAATGCTATTTTTCCTTCCACTAGCGCGCCGGAGCAACGCTCATCAGTCAAATAGCTCCTAACTAGTTTCCATATGGGCTTTACTCCTGGTCCAAGTCTGCCTTTCTCCGCAGCTCTATCTAAATCTTTTCCTAACTTATCCCAGGCAGGAAGGGAGAGGTTCCCCGAAATGGAGAACCAAGGAGCTACCCCTTCCACATTTAACAGAAAAAGTTTCAATGTACTTTGTTTCACCTTCAATTCCTTTGCACGCAATAAGGCGTCTAAAGCTGCCACCAACTGAGATGATTCTGAGGCTCCCATAACTTGAACCTGGAGCTTTTCCCCGCGATTTCTTTATTTACAGAAAAGAGCAGAAGTAATCGGTCCCCTTTTACCCAGGACTTTAATCGGTCCCTTGCCGGGGCCAACCGGCAGCAAACCAGGGTTCGCAGATTGGGGTTCCTGAAATAGGGGACAAGGACTAGGAAGAAAAAGAAGAGAGACAGACACACCGGGTCCGGGATGTCCGCAGTCCAGGCAAAGACTGCCGAGACTGCCGCGTTTATTTTCCACTCCCCTTCTTCCCTCCTCCTCTCCCAGGGAAACTCCAGGTGTTACATTCATATGGTAATTCTCAGGTCATTTACATAGAATAGGGCCAGAAAGCAATAAGACAATATAGCCATCGTTGATGCAAGTCAAGGTACAGTTTGATTCCACTCTGGCTCCCAACATGTCCCCCATTTTTTATTTTAAAAGAAACACAAATGCAATTTTTACTCTTTTCTATACCCCTAATTTATCCTGTCACATTTTCCAAAAATGACTTTGGTCCCTTGGTTCAACGGGGATTTGATGGGCGGAGATTCAACTTCCGTGACTTCTTCAAGCTGACTCAGGGGCGCCGTCTCCACGCTTGACCAGGGACCTTAAGAAGCCCAGCCTGTTTTATCAAGGGGTTGCAAGGATTAGACACCAGGAACAACAATCTACTCCAAACTAGAGATCATACTTGACATTCAACAACTGCACAAACCATCCTTGGCCACAACAGCGCAGCCTACCTAGCACCCATTTGCAAAGGCTTTTTCTTGATTGTCTGGGGAACTAAATTTCTGCAACCTTAACAATGCTTCAGTTGTCAGATCTAAACAGATTAATAGAGACACAAGCCTCAGATCCACAAACTTTTCCTGAATTTGTGGCTGGTGTCAAAAATAAAAAATAAAAATTTTACTCAATTAGGACTTTAAACTACCCGCTATCACAGAAGATTGACAAGTTCCTGCCCAGTTATGAAAGGCACGGGCATTAGTAAGGCATGCTTACAAACTATTCTATGACCTCCCGGCTCTGATTAATTTGATTGGCCAAGCACAAGTGACTAAGATCTGACACCATCTCTGCCATCCAAGCAGAGGCTTTCGTGTCCCAGTAGTGTCTCTCCACACAGGGATAAACATGCCATTGGCATTTCACTTTGTTGGTTGCTGTACTTGAACTCGGGGCCTGGGTACTGTCTCTCAGCTCTCCAGCTCAAGGCTAGCACCCTACCACTATGAGTCCCGAGCTAGGTGCTTGAGTGCTTCCCCCCAGCTTTTCAGCTCAGAGCTAGCACTCTGCCACTTCAAGCTCCAGAACAACTCTGTCCTAGCATCCTGCTGGCAGATTAGACACCATAGTCTCACAGGGACTTTGCTTTGCCTGGGCAGGCTCAAAGCTGTGGCTTTCAGATCAATGAGTCCTACAAAAGGCCACGTTACTCCCAATTAAAGCAACAAGGTGGTCAACACAGAAATAGTCTCTAAGCATGAGCTTACCTAGAACCTGGTAAAAGCCAAAGTTACATCTGAATAAGGATTGCTGTCCTTCTCCATGGGCTAGCTGGAAGTTGCTATAAGGTAACTTACAAGAGCAAGCTGAAATAGCAATTAAGCAATTACTTTGGTAGTCCTAATTTTCCTTTTTTCTCTTTCTTTAAACATTTAAGACAACTTCACTTTCAAATATTGTTTAGAAACCCATTTCCAATGTTCTTAATAACTTTTACTGATACTGGCTTAAACAATTAACACCTTAGCCTTTATTTGCAATTGAAAAACCTTTAAGGGCACAAAGAACTCCTTCTGCCTTCAGGCCCCCTAAGGCTCAAGGCACTCCTCTTGCCTTTTAGAAAAAAGGGCTCTTTTGCAGTTTAGATTACTGTCTAGAACTCCAACAACAGTTTAAACTCAAATAACAGTTTTTCCCTAATTCAAGAACTATAGACATCAGTGCACCAAAAGTCTAAGTCTGGACTTAGTTTCCTCTCCTTTTTTAAAATACACCCAACAGCATGGAGATAAACCTTTAAACATTCCTTTAAAATACTAATCACATTATCCACATTTTACCATCAGATTTCTAGTGTCAGTTTGCAAAAAAGGACAGGCAAAATTTCTGACGTTAATGAACAATTTTACATTTAAATTTCTAATACATGTTTCCAAACTTTAACTTAAAGTAATAAATCCCAAATTCCCTAACACCTCTGTGCTGAACAGGATACAATGTTTACAATGTAAACAGCTGTATGTATTGCAATACCAGATTTTTTAAAATGCAGATTTCAGGATCTTTAGAAAAATACTTTTTACCAGTTTTTCTTTAAAACAATGCAATAATACTTTTAAGACATAGGAAACATTCAAGCATAATAATTTTCTTGAAGTTTAGACTTAGATTTACCCAATTGCCTTTGTTTCAAATGAGTTCAACCATTGTTTTATACAGCATGCTGACAATTTAACCTTGAACATGTTCACTCACTCATTCACACACATTCATACTCAAAGATCATAAAGTGCGCAAAATTAATATTGGCCGTTCGTTTTCCAGAAGTTTGTGTCAAGAGAGTTTTGCCAATTTTACTCTTACAGGTGAGAACCAGGTTCAAAACAAAACTTTTTGCAAGGCAACTTAGCTGGAATTTATTTTTCCAGGGCTTGTCACAACTGCAGACATGGGGGAGCGGCCATGCTAGGCCCAGAAATGTTCAAATAAATAACAAGGATGTGTGCTTGAGTACGCACAGAAAAACCATAAGGATCCATACTTAGAAATGGTACCAATTTTAAAGACAAAACTGGACAAGAAAAAATATGTAACATGAACAAGACAGAGAAACGGAGACTTTTAAATAATCAGACATTGACATATAACAAGAAAATTGGACTCAATCAGATACACTTAACACAAAAAATATGAGCTCAAATGAATGTTTTCACCAAACAGTTATTTTTAGATTTAGACATGTCTTGCTGGTGGGACTCTCAGGTATGCCTTGTTATCGACAAGAAACTCAGAAGGGGAGGGGGGGTCAAGGCGTCCCTTGACCACCCAGGCCTCTGTTTTAGGCCCACAGTGCACCTTTTCAAACAAACAAACAAACAAAAATAAAATAAAATAAAATAAAATAAAACGCAGACATACAGGGGGTCGGCCGACTTCTACTTACCTCTGGAGGCCTTTGCTTTTCACCTGGGCATCTTTTACAAAAAAGGTTATTAAGAAGAGGGCTGGTAAAGACAAAATAATGTCACATATTAAATTGTGTAGAGTCAATAAATATGTTAAAAGGTCCCTACATAATAGTAAAAGGAGGAGAAACACAGCTCATATGAATGTGTGGAAAAAGTGGATCAGTAGCAGTCCCGACTGACATGCACAAATAACTCAGGTCCTTCCCACGTCGCAGGATGCACCACTGGAGGGTTGGGGGTGTAGGCCCAGTGAGTCGCTGCTTGGATGGCCACTGTCACTCTCCACGATCCGAACGCAGCGTTCAGGCAGCCAGCGGGCGTCATTTTCTCCTTGTGAAAAAACACATACATGCCCTCGACCCCAGGTTAGAACAGGATCGGGTCCATGCCAAGCACCAGTTAGGGGATCCTTCCATTTTACTAAGGCAAAAGGACGCTGCGCTCTTTTTTCCCAGAATCGCTGAGCAGCAGATAAATTATTTGAATCCAAATTCAAAAAATTTAAAACAAATAAAGCATGATTAAGTATATTCACAGGGGTAGCGGGATATGACTCTCCTTTCTGTATTTTAGCAATTTGATGTTTTAATAATCCATTAGCTCTCTCCACGATGCCTTGACCTTGAGGATTGTAAGGAATGCCTGAAATATGAGTGATATTATAGGAATGGCAGAAGGATTGAAATGCTCGGCTTGCATAGCCAGGGCCATTATCTGTTTTTATTTGCGAGGGAATCCCCATCTCAGCAAAGCATCGAATGCAGTGAGAGATACAATGTTTAGTGGCTTCCCCAGCAAGGGGGGTGGCCAAGATAAAATTAGAATAAGTATCTACAGTAACATGAACATATTTTAATCGGCCAAATGATGGAACATGTGTGACATCCATCTGCCAAATGTGATTAGAAAGCAGTCCTCGTGGATTTATGCCTAAATGGGGGGCTGGTGAAAAAGGGACACAGTTGGAGCAAGTCTTAACTATTTGTCGTGCTGCTTCTCTAGATAATTTAAACTGTCGGCGCAAGGCTCGACTGTTTTGATGATGGATGGCATGTGACTGCTTAGCAAGTTCAACCTGAGTTAAGTAAACTCTGGTGGCGGAGTCAGTAACTGCATTGCCCTCACTTAAAGGGCCAGGAAGATTAGTGTGAGCTCGAACAAAGCCAAAAAAACAGGGGTGGTTGCGAGAACAAAGCAAAGTTTGTACTTGGCAAAATTGGGTCTGAATATTGGAGTTAGTAGTTCCAATAAAGGGAACAGTTTCTATGACTTGAAGAGCACGAATTACATATTGACTGTCTGAGTATAAGTTAAAGGGCTCGTCTTGTAACAGGACGAGTGCTTGTAAAACAGCCTCTAATTCCACCTCTTGGGCGGAGGAAAAACCTGTAACCCAAGATTGAGTTTTCCCATTAATGGTCAAAGCAGCCTTTCCATTAGAGGATCCATCTGTAAATACCAAAGCAGCAGAAGATAAAGGCGAGGCCTGTACTATGGAAGGAAATAGAAACGTATGACACGCAGCAAATTGGAGAAGTTTGTTAGACGGGTAGTGATGCAAAATTTTCCCCGTATAATTGGCCCAAGCAATGGCCCAAGAATCGCAATGGGCGAATAGCCAATCTTGTTGTTGTAGATTATATGGGACACAGATAAAATGAGGTTCCTGACCTAAATATTTACGGGAATCCACTCGGCACATATGTATCAAATTAGCTACCAATTCGTAGTAGGGGGTCAGCACTTTGCCGGGTGTTGATGGTAGATAAAGCCATAAAAGTGGGCCATCCTGCCACAATACAGCAGTTGGGGAGTGAGAAGTAGCTAAAATGTAAACTCCCCATGGTTTAGAATAGTCACAATAGGTCACTTGTTGCTGGGAAATTGCCTTTTCTACAATTTGGATGGCCCTCCTGGCGTCAGGATTTAATTCGCGCAAGGATGTAGGGTTGGTATCTCCTTTTAAGAGATCAAAAAGGGGTTTTAACTCTCCTGTGGAGAGCTTTAGATAAGGCCGAAGCCAATTTATATCTCCTAAGAATTGCTGAAAATCATGAAGAGTTCTTAAGTGTGAAGTTTTTAATTGTATTTTTTGGCTTTTAAAATAGTGTGGGCCTAATATATGGCCTAGATATGTAAAAGGGGGGTGTTCCTGAACCTTTTCAGCTGCTATTATAAGGCCAAAGAGGCTCAGATCTTGCTTTAGTTGTCCAAAGGCTTGTCGTACGACGATAGGGTCAGAACAAGCCAACAAGATGTCATCCATATAATGAACAATATAAACAGAAGAAAATTTTTCACGAGTGGAAGAAATGGCTCTAGCTACAAAACTCTGACATAAAGTTGGGCTATTTGCCATGCCCTGTGGGAGCACAAGCCAGTGATATCGCTTCATGGGTTCTTTAAAATTAACAGAGGGGACGCTGAAGGCAAAGCGCTTACAGTCTTGAGGCGCCAGGGGTATAGTATAGAAACAATCCTTCAAATCTATAATAATCTTATAAGTATCCTTTGGGATTGCCATGGGTGAAGGCAAGCCAGGCTGTAGGGCCCCCATCAGTTCCATTGTGGCGTTGACCTTTCTCAAATCCTGTAACAGCCTCCATTTACCTGACTTTTTCTTTATAACAAAAATTGGAGAATTCCATGGAGAGTTAGAAGGGGCCATATGTCCCAAGTCCAGCTGTTCCTGTACCAGCTGCTGAACTGCAATGATCTTTTCTAGAGAAAGAGGCCACTGTTCAACCCATACCGGTTGTTCAGAGAGCCAATTTATGGGATCAGCATGAGGGGGAGGGCAAACGACAGCTCCCGTCAAGGGATACCCTAATCCTTGTCTCGTAGGGTGAGACTGGGGTTGGAGTGGCTCTAGCTCCCCCTGTGCTGCTCGGCCTAGTCCCCTAAAGGGGAGGAGGCCTTGATCAAGTAACTGCTTAGTGACCGCAGCACTAGGACTAAACATATACACTCCCATTTTTTCCATGATATCACGACCCCATAAATTAATTGGCAGATGATCCAAGACAAATGGCTGAAAATGACCAGAGTGCCCTTCCTCATCTCTCTAGACAAGGATCGCACTGCTCTGCTGTGGGTCAGTTGCTTGCCCAACCCCCTGTAGGGAAGTCATAGAGGTTGTCAGGGGCCATTGGGCTGGCCAGTGTTTTTTAGATATCACAGACACATCTGCTCCAGTGTCTAATATTCCTTTAAAGGGCTTTTCTTGTATAAATATAGTCATCTCAGGCCTCTCTTGTTTTATGCTTTGTACCCAATAGATATCAGAAGATCTAAATCCTCTCTGTCCACATGGGGAATTAGCAGTCTCCCCGGGAGGTAAAGGCACAAGTATTAATTGTGCTAATTTTTGACCGGCTGGGATCGATACCACGTGTTTCGGGGCAGAGGCCATAACTTTGATTTCTCCAGTAAAATCCTGGTCAATTTTGCCAGGTGTAATCTGTATCCCTTTAAGGGCTGAGCTACTTCGCCCTAACAGCAATCCAGCCACTCCCGGGGGAAGGGGGCCGAAGACCCCCGTGGGGAGAGCTTGTGTCCCCATCTCTGGGGTCAATACTGAGCAGGTGGAGGAACAGAGGTCCAATCCTGCACTTCCTGGGGTGGCACGGAGGAGGCCGGAGACTGATCTTGGGGGGTTGTTAGAAGATGCACTTGTGGCCGAGAAGAGGGAGGGACTGCCCCATGGTTTTGCGGGGCCAGGGGCTGGCCCCTTCTCTCCAGTTTCCCAAATACGGGCGGCCATTGCGATTTGTTGCTGACTTGCAATCTTTAGCCCAGTGCTTCCCTTTACCACAGCGTGGACATGTGCCAGGTGATTTTTCTCTCTTTTGCCTGGCCTGGCGTGGGCATTGCGTCATCCAATGTCCTATTTGTCCACAAGAAAAGCAACGCCCTGGGGGTCTAGCATCCCGAGAATGCCGCTGACCTCTATATTTTAGAGACTCAGTAACAGTCTTTCCTTGAGGAGCGGCGGCTAAAGTAAGGCCTTGTACATGGGAGGGTCCAATATCAGCACACAGTGAAATAAAGTCCGTGATTCCTCCCTTATTCCTATGGGGTCTGATAGCCGCCTGACAGGCGGCGTTGGCATTTTCATAGGCTATGTGTCTAACTATACTCTTCCTTGCGTTCTTATCTTGTACTAGGCAGTCTGCAGTCTCCATTAATCGAGACAAAAATTCTAGATAAGGTTCATTCGGTCCCTGTTTAACTTCTACTAGATTTTTTGTACGATTGGAATTGCGTAACTTTTTCCAAGCCTCTCTCGCCGCAGCATTTATTTGTAAATAGGCCTCCTTTGCATAACCCAATTGATCTTCGGTGTTTTTATAGGTTCCCTCTCCTAACAACTGATCAACAGTGTAAGGCAGGTTCTTAGACCTATTTGTTTCAATTTTAGCCCGACACTGTGCAGTGAACTCTGTCTCCCATAATAAGTACTCTCCTGCACTAAGGCATGCTCTGGCAAGCCGCTTCCAGTCATTTGGGCATGCAATACCAGCACATGCGGCCTCCAATATTACTTGAGTAAAAGGGGCAGTTGGCCCATATTGGGAGCAGGCATTTTTTAAATCCTGTAATAGTTTAACAGGAACAGGTTGATGGTATACTTGTTCATCATGATCAACTAAACTAGGGAAGCATCGAGGCCCTGAAATACCTTCCCTCTCTCTAGCAGCCTGAGTCAGGTTTAATTGCGATGCACTGTGCCTGGTTGTAGTGCCTGTTAAAAGGGACTTGTTGCTAGGGCCTTTAGGCTTGCCTAAAGGTTGAGAAAGGGATTGAGGCCGTAAGGCTGCAGCCGGAGGCGGTGGGTGTGAGGGGTAAGGTTTAGAATCAGACACCATAGTGGCCTGAGGGTCATATTTCTTTCCTACTTCTGGGGGGGCTCTCTGCTCTGTCCCCATTTTCGATAGAAGATGTAGCATTTCTTCTAACTTCTTCTCTATCATAGCCACCCGGCCCTCCAATGACTCATCATAACTTTCCTCCTTGGTATTCAAACCTGAATTCTGATTCTCAATATCTACTGGTTGTTGTTCCCTTTTCAAGATCTCACTTAGACTCTCTTGGGCTGCGGCATATGGCTCAGCCTCAGGTTCTTCAGAAGGGTCCTTTAACTCATAAAGTTCCCTTAATTCAAGATTAAGTTCAGCATTTTCATGTAGAGGATCTATGTATTCACTTACTAAATTCCATACAGTAGCAGCCTCTACTGGGGTCTTTTCGGGGCCATATACATCATAATAATCTTGAATTCTTTTTCCTATCCGCTGCCAGGCTTTTTGGAATTCCTCCTCTATAGACCTCGGGCATGCCTCCTCGACAAACTGTAGGAAGCTCTGAAGCACCCCTTTTTCCACCCACGTTCCGTGGGCTTCAAATAGGCCTGTTAAGATCGGTAGAAATAACCCATGGCTATTAGCTTGACCCATAATTTTTACTCCTGACTATACTCTCTTAATAGTCCTACGATGTGTTACTCACCACAGGGAGGGGTCCTTCACCTTCGTCCCAGATTTTCAGGGTCCCTGTTCGGGCGCCAGATGCCGGGGCCAACTGGCAGCAAACCAGGGTTCGCAGATTGGGGTTCCTGAAATAGGGGACAAGGACTAGGAAGAAAAAGAAGAGAGACAGACACACCGGGTCCGGGATGTCCGCAGTCCAGGCAAAGACTGCCGAGACTGCCGCGTTTATTTTCCACTCCCCTTCTTCCCTCCTCCTCTCCCAGGGAAACTCCAGGTGTTACATTCATATGGTAATTCTCAGGTCATTTACATAGAATAGGGCCAGAAAGCAATAAGACAATATAGCCATCGTTGATGCAAGTCAAGGTACAGTTTGATTCCACTCTGGCTCCCAACAGTCCCTCTTACCTGGGACTTTAATTGGTCCCTCTTACCTGGGACTTTCCGGTGCACCACCTCGAGTTCTGAAGTCTGTTGGAAGTGAAGGTCTTGGCGTACGGGCGTCCCCGTACGGGCCACAAGTTGTCCCTATCCCCTTGGCCGGCAAGGAAGACGCAACAAGTGAGACTTCTTCTCGAGCAGCAGTTTATTCAGCAAGCTTACAGCTTTGCCGGGTCAACCCCGACTTCCTCAAAACCCTGGGCTTTTATAGGCCCATCATCCAATCACATTTGCTTTCTTACAATTCTATAGCCAATAATATAAGTACACCTCTATAGCACATTCTAAACAAGTAGCAATATGGCATTACACATACTTCCAATCATGCATAAAGCTCATGAACAATCACATTTTTTCCTGGAAACTTTCAGACAAACAACTCAGTGGCGCAACCACAAAGGCGGATGCCAGCGCCATCTTGTAATGGCGAATGTAATAGCTCTCTACAGAAAACAAACTGCAAGCAAAAAAAGAGAAAAGAATCAGGGAAGCCTGGCATAAACACTTCCTATCCCCTGACAAGGCAGTTGTGGGGCTCTCGAGGTGGAAAACGCTACATCGACCTTACAGGGTTCACCTGGGAGCAGACACAGGGGAGCAACAATCCCTGGCCATACATGACACAGACACACTATCCCAGGAGACAAAAGCCATCCCGACAGCTGACCCAGCCGACGGGACCCCAAAGTCCCGACTGGCTGAGCTGGGACAGAAATGCTGCCGGCTGTTCCTTTCTTCACCCAGAAAGCTCAGGCTGCCATGTCTTCCTTGTGGTCCCCGTTTTCCCCGGGGAAGGGCCTGCTAGCCCCTCCACGCTGGGCTCACACTGGAGACGAAGAAACAGGCGGTGTTTCCGCTCTAGGGGCGCACAAGGGGAGGCAGGGACTGTTCTTCCAGGAAAAGAAGGAGCTGGAACAGGGCGAGAAGAGAACTAAGCCACGCAAGGTTGGATGGCTGTCTGCTCCATAGCCATGTGTGCTCCCAAGTGGAGTTTTGGCCCAAGCCCTCCCTCTCCATCAATCAAGGCTACCTCTGTCTCTGGTGGGTAAGACTGGTCTGAAGAGAGTTTCTGGTGGCATCGTGTTTGTCTCTCGCTCTCCCCCTCCCCCCCCCCGCCCCCTTGACCCTGTCTTCCTTTCTCCTCTTCTCCACACCCCTCCGTGCAACACCACCCCAAAATTGCTTTCCAGGCTTTGCAAGCTAGGGGATCACATGTGTGATCTCATCTGGCTAACCCCAAGAGTGAAGGAGAATCCAAACGGCCCAGGACACAGACTACCGAGGGCCAAGGGTGTCAGCCAATGGCGCCCTTGCTCCAAGACAAGGCTACCATCCCTCTGCCAGCCCCTGTCCCTGGCTTGCTAGCAAAACCCCCAAGCGACCAAATGACTCTGCCCTCACCCAATGCCACGATGGGATCCCTAGCAGGACACTGGGTAGAAAGCATGCTGTGTCCCGTGGGTGGGCCCTGTGGCCCGGGCACGGCCCCACCCCAGACCCCCACGGGGAACGCGTGCTGACGTAGGCAAAAGGGCCCTAAAGGGCCAAGAGGTCAGAGGGCGTGGGGCCGTGGGTGGGGAAGGACGAGGGGATCTGGGCCTCTTTAAGGCCGGGGTGGGGGCAGGGCGGGGGAGGGCCCCAGCCGAGCCAGCCCGTGACCTCACTTCCTCGGTGACCAACAGCCACAGAACTTGGAACCCCAGTTACCCAGCTGACCCCGTCTGAGCAGACGGCGTCGTGCGCTCCTCCCTTTGCCCCCGAGAGAGACACACAATGTTTTGTTGTTGTTGTTTCCCCCGGGCCCGTGGCCGTGGCTGCCGGCCCGAACGCGGCCACGAGGACCCGCGTGCCCCGAGTGCCCCACAGCGCTTGAGACGCTGGCTCAGGACCCACTCCACGCCAGCAGCGCTATTTGGCAGGCGGCGAACACGAGGGCCACAAGGCCAGGCCCGGGCCCCAATCCCGGAAGACCACGGGGCCGACCCCCGGGCCGGGAGTCCCACTGGCCCAGGACTGGGCTGTGAGAGCCCGCCCGAGACCCCCGCGCTGGCCGCGCCACGTGCAGACGACCTGGCCCAAACCCGGGCCGGTCCAGATGGCTGGGCCCAGATCTCTGAGAGCCCATCTTGGGCCCATGGCGCCGTCGCCTCCGCTGCGGTCGCCGCCGCCAATACCGCAGCCACCTATGTGGCTGCGGGCGCCACTGCGGCCACGGCCGCCCCCTCCACTACCACCGCTGCGCTGCTCTCCCCTCTCAGCCCCAGGTAGGTTCGCCAAGGCCCGCACACCGCTAGCCCCATGAGTGCCCACACCCAAGCCTCGCCCGTCCTGTCCCTTGCTCCTCTGCCCGGGCCCGACACGGGCTGGCAGCAGCGGGCCCCTGACGTCCCCAGGGGACGCTGGACACTGCGCCGGCTGCTGGGGCGTTGCCACCACGGCCCACTCTCCCTCATGTTACCAGGCCACGGCAGTCTGAAGGCCGTGGCCGCCGGCCTCGGCCCCATCTCGCCCACCCCGCTCCCGCCCAGCCCACGCCAGCCATCAGCCCTGCTAGCCCTCGGGGTTTGGCGCTGCCCGGGGACAGCCACGGGGAGGGCCGAGTCCCCGAAGATTCCACAGGGCCACAGATGGTCCTGACGGCGGCCACACACACCGCGTCCTTCCCTCCCACCCTCACCCTCGCCTTCACGCTCCTTGCTGGTCACCCGTGGCCTGCCCGTGTCTTGGCAGAGCGGCACGTGGGACGTCGGCCGGCACACCGGACACGCCGGCTGCAACTCCGTCCGCATCAGGGTGACCGTGAGTCGGCGCCGCTGCTCACTCACCTGGGTGAGCCTGGCTGCGCGTTGGCTCCTCCCAGGACGGCCAGTTCCCCAGGCCACACTCACCCTGGGCTGGGCGTGGACAGGGACACACGGGGGTCGGTGGGAGGGCCCGGAAGGCGGGGGACCTTCTCTGACCGCCCCACGACGCCCAAGCTCCCCCTCCGCACCCCTGCACTTTCATGGGTGGGTGGGGGAGGCCACCGCCAGCGAGTCCAGCGCCCAGTGCCACCCGGGCCCCACCTCTGTGCCCGCTCTGCAGAACCGCCCATATCAGGGCAAGTCAGCTGGCTGGCTGCACACCCGTGCACCCACGGAGCCCAAGAGCCACCTCCACGTGACCACGGTGCACTTGGCACAATGTTCTCACCGGGCCCCACAGCCCTCCTGCCTGCCGGGGACCTAATGCCTCCAGCACCTTCTGTGGGCTTTCACCATCCAGCATCAGGGTGCAGGCTCGCCTCCTGCAAAATCTCAGGCCATGCTTGCTCCTGCAGGCTCCCGGTCTGTCTGCCCATGTGGGCACACGTGCACATTCACTGGCTCACGGGCCTCCCGGGACCCTCCTTGGTGCCCCACCCTGAGGGCAGTTGGGTTTATTGAGAGCTTGCGCCCCATAGCCTCCAGCGGAGCAGGCCTTCCTCTGCCAACCGTTCTGGGTCTCCCCCACAGAGCGCCAGTGGCATGAATGTCCTGCATGTGGAGGAAAGCTGCAGTGTTGTGGAGAATTGGATGGTGACACGAGGCACCCCAGGGCCAGGGGCACACGACGGATCACCCGCACCCCTGAGCAGCCATGGCTCTGGGGCGCCCCCGTGGAGGTGCTGTGCTGTGCCCAAGAGGGCCTGCGTGTGACCAGGTGGGCCTCCTCCAGCCGGGCTCAGGCCGAGCTGGCCCACCGCGGCTCCTTCAGGGTCTCTCGCCCGGGCGTGCGTGCGGGGAGAGCCACCGGGACCCTCATGCTGCCATGGGCCCTTGGCCCGCATTTTCCCTCCAGGAGCTCGCTGGCCCTCCGCCACACCCGCCTCGAACTGCTGAGCCTGGACCTGTGCCACAAGCCCCAAGCGCAGGGCCTCCAGTGTGGCCTGCACGGGTCCATCCGGACCTCTCCTACCCACTGCTCTCCTGGGGAGCTGCCACTCCCACCGTTCATCCCCATGGTGTTTCTCCCTGGCCCGCCACGGCCTGGGAATCCCCTCTCTCCCAGGCCCCTCTTCCTCCGTCCTTCCTCCTCTGGGGCTGGAGCCCAGGGCCCTCATCCCACACTGGCAGGCCATCGGCGCCACACCACCACTGGCGCTCGCCCTACAGGCACACAGGCTGGCCCGCACACTCACCTGCGGACCAGGACACCCTTCCACGGAGCCACACACGGCCTCTACAGCGGCCACACACCATGCTCCTCCCTCCCTGCCTTCCTCTTCTCGGCGTCCTCACGCCGCTCCCTCTCTTCACAGACCTGCACCACACTCCCAAAACCCCTGCGGGCCAAAGCCGGCCGCCCCAGGCAAGAGGAGACTGTGCCGCACAGCTCCCAGCTCTCAGGTCCCTCTCTGATCGGTTGGAGCATCTGGAGGCCACTGATGCACAGGCTGCAGGGGAGGGCCGCCACCTCCCTCCAAGGAAGGGACAGTCAGCCTTGGGCACACACACCAGCGACCACACGCCCTCACACATGCACACGCGACACGGGGCTGGGCCAGGGCAGAGGGCTGTGGGTTTCTAGGTATGTGGGGGAGGACGGGAGCACTGTTGGGGGCAAGGTAGGAGGGGGCAGGAGCTCTGACTTCGTGGCAGGACCCCACCATCACATCGGAGCTTCCGTCCATCACGAGAGCCATAGTGAGCAGAGATTGTTTTCTCCCAGCACCCACACAAGCTCAGGACTGACTCCGACACTCTCTCTCTCTCTCTCTCTCTCTCTCTCTCTCTCTCTCTCTCTCTCTCTCTCTCAATCTCTCTCTCTCTGTCTCGCTCTCTGTCCCTTTGCAGCTGAGGGGACAGCTCCTGCCCCAGCAGTGCGAGCATCCACTGACCTCTTACGGCCACTGCCACTGCTAGTGGCAACAGCAGGCCCCACAGTCACCTTGAAGCCAAGCAGCTGTCCACACCTGACCTGCCTGAGGATTCCTCAGACAACGCCAAGCCTAAGCCTCCCCGTGCCTCAGCTTCTTCCACTCACCTAGCAGCCTTCCCCACTTAGGACCCCACTCTTTATATAGTTTTTTGTAGTATTAGGATTAGTATTATTAAAAATTGATTTCAAATGAAAACCAAGGCAAACTGTGAACTCTGTGGTGAAAGATGCACAGGCATGCATATGCCTACGTGCAGAAACACACACACACACGCGCACACACACACACCAATTCGAAATGGTGGCCTAAAGTTTTTCCAGGTGGTACAGCCCCTGGCACTGTCTCCTTGGGAGCAGAGTCCTCAAACCATTCCTCTTTACGGGACTCCCTCCTCGTGTGGCCGCCGAGGGAGCACACAGCCTTCCTCATTCTAGAACCATCCGCCATCGTGCTGGTGACGTTTTATCTGCACACAGCATTCGTCCTCCTCTTTGCTCTTGTCCAGGGAATAGCCTGTGATTCTCGTCCCAAGTCTGTGTCCCAAGGGGAACCGGAAAGAAGAACAGAATTCCTTGGGGCAAAGGGAAAGCCTGGCCATCCTAGTTGGATCCTTCCAGGGTAGCACGAACTTTCAGAGGACGCCAGTGTCCAAGTCACACACAAAGGGAAAGGTCTATGGCGGCCCTTGCCCTTTCCAAGGTCAGGGTCAAGTGCCAGATCATTCCTGGGGCCCGAGGCACACGCCAAGGTCCAAAGAACAGCGTTTCTCTCTTGGGGATCCAGGAGGGAGAGGGAGGGAGGGAAGAGCCTGTCAAGGCAAAGGACACGGGCGGCCCATGTCTCCTCTTGCTCCCCGTGTCCACACGCACATGCACGGTCAGAACCCCTAAACAACCTGGGGGCGGCCCAACACCCACGCACCACGGGCATCTTTTCTGGCCAGCACGCTGACAGGTGGCTTTGAAGGAACTGCTGGCCAGCACTCAAGGGAAGAAAGAATGGTTGGGGGAGAATTCACCTGGGCAGGACTCTAGCTACACAGACCCGGATTAGCTGGGAGACCCAGGAGGAGGCAGATGAGACAGTGGAGAAGAAGGAGGTGGAGGAGGAGGAGGAGGTGGAGGAGGAGGAGGAAGAGGAGGAGGAGGAGGAGGGCAGGTTAGGTGGGCCAGATGTCTGTCTCCAAGAATGCAGGAAGCCTCCCCTACAATAAAATGAATTTAATTTGGAAAAGAAACTGGGAGCAAAAAACAGAAAAGAATGAGGGAAGCCTGGCATAAACACTTCCTATCCCCTGACAAGGCAGTTGTGGGGCTCTCGAGGTGGAAAACGCCACATCGACCTTACAGGGTTCACCGGGGAGCAGACACAGGGGCCCAACAATCCCTGGCCATACGTTACACAGACACACTGTCCCAGGAGACAAAAGCCATCCCGACAGCTGACCCAGCCGACGGGACCCCAAAGTCCCGACTGGCTGAGCTGGGACAGAAATGCTGCCGGCTGTTCCTTTCTTCACCCAGAAAGCTCAGGCTGCCATGTCTTCTTGCGGTCCCCGTTTTCCCCGGGGAAGGGCCTGCTAGCCCCTCCACCCTGGGTTCACACTGGAGATGAAGAAACAGACGGTGTTTCCGCTCTAAGGGAGCACAAGGGGAGGCAGGGACTGTTCTTCCAGGGAAAGAAGGAGCTGGAACAGGGCGAGAAGAGAACTAAGCCATGCAAGGTTGGATGGCTGTCTGCTCCAAAGCCACGTGTGCTCCCAAGTGGAGTTTTGGCCCAAGCCCTCCCTCTCCATCAATCAAGGCTCCCTCTGTCTCTGGTGGGTAAGACTGGTCTGAAGAGTTTCTGGTGGCATCGTGTTTGTCTCTCGCTCTGCCCCTCCCCCCCAACCCCCTTGACCCTGTCTTCCTTTCTCCTCTTCTCCACACCCCTCCGTGCAACACCACCCCAAAATTGTTTTCCAGCTTTGCAAGGTAAGGGATCACATGTGTGATCTCATCTGGCTAACCCCAAGAGTGAAGGAGAATCCAAACAGCCCAGGACACAGACTACCGAGGGCCAAGGGTGTCGGCCAATGGCGCCCTTGCCCCCAGACAAGGCTACCATCCCTCTGCCAGCCCCTGTCCCTGGCTTGCTAGCAAAACCCCCAAGCGACCAAATGACTCTGCCCTCACCCAATGCCACGATGGGATCCCTAGCAGGACACTGGGTAGAAAGCATGCTGTGTCCCGTGGGTGGGCCCTGTGGCCCGGGCACGGCCCCACCCCAGACCCCCACGGGGAACGCGTGCTGACGTAGGCAAAAGGGCCCTAAAGGGCCAAGAGGTCAGAGGGCGTGGGGCCATGGGTGGGGAAGGACGAGGGGATCTGGGCCTCTTTAAGGCCGTGGTGGGGGCAGGGCGGGGGAGGGCCCCAGCCAAGCCGGCCCGTGAACTCACTTCCTCGGTGACCAACAGCCACAGAACTCAGAACCCCAGTTATCCAGCTGACCCCGTCTGAGCAGAGGCGTCGTGCGCTCCTCCCTTTGCCCCCGAGAGAGACACACAATGTTTTGTTGTTGTTGTTTCCCCCGGGCCCGTGGCCGTGGCTGCCGGCCCGAACGCGGCCACGAGGACCCGCGCGCCCCGAGTGCCCCGCAGCGCTTGAGACGCTGGCTCAGGACCCACTCCACGCCAGCAGCGCTATTTGGCAGGCGGCGAACACGAGGGCCGCAAGGCCAGGCCCGGGCCCCGAGCCCGGAAGACCACGGGGCCGACCCCCGGGCCGGGAGTCCCACTGGCCCAGGACTGGGCTGTGAGAGCCCGCCCGAGACCCCCGCGCCGGCCCCGCCACGTGCAGATGACGCGGCCAGATCCCAGGCCGGTCCACATGGCTGGGCACAGAGCTCTGAGAGCCCGCCTTGTGCCCATGTCGCCTTCGCCGCCGCTGTGGTCGCTGCTGCCAATACCACCGCCGCCTATGTGGCTGCGGGCGCCACCGCTGCCACCGTGGCTGCTGCTGCCGCCCCCACTGCCGCCACCGTGCTGCTCTCCCCGCTCAGCCCCAGGGAGGTTCGCCAAGGCCCGCACACCGCTAGCCCCGTGAGTGCCCGCACCCAAGCCTCGCCCGTCCTGTCCCTTCCTCCTCTGCCCCGACCCGACGCGGACTGGCAGCAGCGGGCCCCTGACGTCCCCAGGGGATGCTGGACACTGCGCCGGCTGCTGGGGCGCCACCACCACGGCCCTCTCTCCCTCATGTTACCAGGCCACGGCAGTCTGAAGGCCATGGCCACCGAGCCTCGGCCCCATTTCGCCCACCCCGCTCCCGCCCAGCCCACGCCAGCCATCGGCCCTGCCAGCCCTCAGGGTTTGGTGCTGCCCGGGGACGACCACGGGGAGGGCCGAGTCCCCGAAGATTCCACGGGGCCACAGATGGTCCCGACGGCGGCCACACACACCGCTTCCTTCCCTCCCACCCTCACCCTCGCCCTCATGCTCCTTGCCAGCCACCCGTGG
The DNA here is from genome assembly GCF_031878675.1 of Megascapheus bottae. Lineage (NCBI taxonomy): Eukaryota > Metazoa > Chordata > Mammalia > Rodentia > Geomyidae > Megascapheus > Megascapheus bottae. The sequence goes on along the minus strand of NC_143511.1, from coordinate 393,397 downwards.
CCTGCCTGTGTCTTGGCAGGGCGGCACGTGGGACGTCGGCCAGCACACCGGACACGCCGGCTGCAGCTCCGTCCACATCAGGGTGACCGTGAGGCGGCGCCGCTGCTCACTCACCTGGGTGAGCCTGGCTGTGCGTTGGCTCCTCCCAGGTCGGCCAGTCCCCCGGGACACTCTCACCCTGGGCCGGGCATGGACAGGGACACACGGGGCTCGGTGGGAGGGCCCGGAGGGCAGGGGACCTTCTCTGACCGCCCCACGACGCCGAAGCTCCCCTTCAGCACCCCTGCACTTTCATGGGTGGGTGGGGGAGGCCACCGCCAGCAAGTCCAGAGCCCAGTGCCACCCGGGCCCCACCTCTGTGCCCGCTCTGCAGAACCGCCCACATCAGGGCAAGGCAGCTGGCTGGCTGCACACCCGTGCACCCACGGAGCCCAAGAGCCACCTCCACGTGACCGCGGTGCACTTGGCACCACGTTCTCACCGGGCCCCTCAGCCCTCCTGCCTGCCGGGGACCTATCGCCTCCCCCACCTTCTGTGGGCTTTCACCATCCAGCATCAGGGTGCAGGCTCGCCTCCTGCAAAATCTCAGGCCATGCTTGCTCCTGCAGGCTCCCGGTCTGTCTGCCCATGTGGGCACACGCGCACATTCACTGGCTCACGGGTCTCCCCGGACCCTCCTTGGTGCCCCACCCTGAGGGCAGTTGGGTTTCTTGGGCGCTCCCGCCCCATAGCCTCCAGCGGAGAGGGCCTTCCTCTGCCAACCGTTCTGGGTCTCCCCCAACAGAGCGCCAGCGGCATGAAGGTCCTGCTCGTGGAAGAAAGTTGCAGCGTCCAGAATTGGACGGTGGCACGAGGCACCCAGGGGCAAGGGCGACACTACCGGTCACCCGATACCCTGAGCAGCCATGGCTCTCGGGCGCCCCCCGTGGAGGCGCCGTGCTGCGGCCGGCCAAGAAGCCCTGCGTGTGACCAGGTGGGCCTCCTCTAGCCAGGCTCTGGCCAAGCTGGGCCACCGCGGCTCCTTCAGGGTCTCTCGCCCGGGCGGTCGTGCGGGGAGAGCCGCCAGGACCTTCATGCTGCCGTGGGCCCTTGGCCCGCATTTTCCCTCCAGGAGCTCGCTGGCCCTCCCCCCCACCCGCCTCCCGCTGCTGAGCCTGGACCCATGCCACACGCCCCACGCGCAGGGCCTCCACTGCAGCCCGCACGGGTCCATCCGGACCTCTCCCACCGGCTGCTCTCCCGGGGAGCTGCTGCTCCCACCATTCATCCCCGTGGTGTTTCTCCCTGGCCCGCCACGGCCTGGGAGTCCCCTCTGTCCCGGGCCCCTGTCCCTCCGTCCTTCTTCCTCTGGGGCTGGAGCCCAGGGCCCTCATCCCACACTGGCAGGCCATCGGGGCCCCACCGCCACTGGCGCTCGCCCTACAGGCACACAGGCTGGTCCGCACACTCACCTGCGGACCAGGACACCCTTCCACGGAGCCACACACGGCCTCTACAGCGGCCACACACCATGCTCCTCCCTCCCTGCCTTCCTCTTCTCGGCGTCCTCACGCCACTCCCTCTCTTCGCAGACCTGCGCCACACTCCCAAAACCCCTGCGGGCCAAAGCCAGCCGCACCAGGCCAGAGGAGACTGTGCCGCACAGCTCCCAGCTCTCAGGTCCCTCTCTGGTCGGTTGGAGCATCTGGAGCCCACTGATGCACAGGCTGCAGGGGAGGGCCGCCACCTCCCTCCAAGGAAGGGACAGTCAGCCTTGGGCACACGCACCAGTGACCACACGCCCTCACACATGCACACGCGACACAGGGCTGGGCCAGGCAGAGGGCTGTGGGTTTCTAGGTATGTGGGGGAGGACGGGAGCAGTGTTGGGGGCAAGGTGGGAGGGGCCGGGAGCTCCGACATCGTGGCAGGACCCACCACCATCACGTCGGGGCTTCCATCCATCACGGGGAGCCATAGTGAGCAGAGATTGTTTTCTCCCAGCACCCACACAAGCTCAGGACTGACTCCGACTCTCTCTCTGTCTCTGTCTCTGTCTCTGTCTCTCTCTCTCTATCTCTCTCTCTCTGTCTCGCTCTCTGTCCCTTTGCAGCTGAGGGGACAGCCCCTGCCCCAGCTGTCCCAGTATCCGCTGACCTCCTACCACCACTGCCACTGCTAGTGGCAACAGCAGGCCCCACAGTCACCTTGAAGCCGAGCAGCTGTCCACACACGACCTGCCTGAGGATTCCTCAGACAATGCCAAGCCTAAGCCTCCCCGTGCCTCAGCTTCTTCCACTCACCTAGCAGCCTTCCCTACTTAGGACCCCACTATTTATGTACTGTTTTTTGTAGTATTAGTATTAGTATTATTAAAATTGATTTCAAATGAAAACCAAGGCAAACCGTGAACTCTGTGGTGAAAGATGCACAGGCATGCATGTGCCTACCTGCAGAAACACACACACACACACACCCCAATTCCAATTGGTGGCCTAAAGTTTTTCCAGGTGGTACAGCCCCTGGCACTGTCTTCTTGGGAGCAGAGTCCTCAAAGCATTCCTCTTTACGGGACATCCTCCTCGTGTGGCCGCCGAGGGAGCACACAGCCTTCCTCATTCTAGAACCATCCGCCATCATGCTGGTGACGTTTCATCTGCACACAGCATTCGTCCTCCTCTTTGCTCTTGTCCAGGGAATAGCCTGTGATTCTCGTCCCAAGTCTGTGTCCCAAGGGGAACTGGAAAGAAGAACAGAATTCCTTGGGGCAAAGGGAAAGCCTGGCCATCCTAGTTGGCATCCTTCCGGGGTAGCACGAACTTTCAGAGGACGCCAGTGTCCAAGTCACACACAAAGGGAAGGGCCTATGGCGGCCCTTGCCCTTTCCAAGGTCGGGGTCAAGTGCCAGATCATTCCTGGGGCCCGAGGCGCACGCCAAGGTCCAAAGAACAGCGTTTCTCTCTTGGGGATCCAGGAGGGAGAGAGAGGGAGGGAAGAGCCTGTCAAGGCAAAGGACACGGGCGGCCCATGTCTCCCCTTGCTCCCCGTGTCCACACGCACATGCACGGTCAGAACCCCTAAACAACCTGGGGGCGGCCCAACACCCACGCACCATGGGCATCTTTTCTGGCCAGCACGCTGGCAGGTGGCTTTGAAGGAACTCCTGGCCAGCACTTGAGGGAATAGAGGCCTTGGAGGCAGATCCCTGGGGAGGAATCTGGCCACATAGACCGGAAGTAGCTGGGAGACCCCGGAGGATGAAGGTGAGTGGGTGGATGGAGCGGGAAGGGAAGGAGGAGGAGGAGGGAGAGTAGGAGTAGGAGGAGAGCAGGTTAGCGGGCCAGGTTTCTATCTCAGAGAGTGCAGGAAGCCTGCCCTACAGTAAAATAAATTTAATTTGGAAAATCAAATTGCAAGCAAAAAAGAGAAAAGAATCAAGGAAAAACCCTCCCTGTCCCTCTTGCACCTGTCTTCCTTTCTCCTCTTCTCTCCACCCGTCTTTGCAAGTCCTTCCAGAATTGCTTTTCTGGCATTGCAAGCAAGGCGATCACACGAGCGATAACATATGGCTACCCCTATGAGTGAAGGAGTGTCCAAACAGCACAGGATATAGACTACTGAGGGCCAGCGGTGTCTGTCTATGCACCCTTGCCCCCAGGTAAGGCCACCATCCCACACCGTCCCTCCACCAGCCTCTCCTCCCTGTCTTGCTAGCGAAACCCCCAAACGAACAAATGACTCTGCCCTCACCCACTAACTCCCATGGCATTAGGAAATTGTAGACAGCAGACTCCTTCCTTCTTTCCTTCCTTCCTTCCTTCCTTCCTTCCTTCCTTCCTTCCTTCCTCCTTCCTTTCTTCCTTCCTCCTTCCCTCCCTCTTTTCCAGACAAACGGACAAATGCTTTTTCTACTGTCAAAAGACCCCTCCTGCTCTAATGTCTCAAGTATCATTGAGGCTCTAGGGCATTCCTGAGGAGAATGTGCTAAATCTCCTCCAGACTCAGTACAAGGGGACATGGCGCAGATTGGGGCTGCCGTTGTGATTGGGGAGTGTTGGCTGGGGGAGGTTTGCTGAGGGTGGCATTCTCATTCAGGAAAGAAGGAGCTGGAACAGGGCCTGAAGATAGCTGAGCCAGGGAAGGTTGGATGGCTGTCTGCTCCACAGCTACGTGTGCTCCCAAAGTAAGAATTTTATCCAATCCCTGTCTCTTCATCAATCCAGGGTCCCTCTTTCTCTGGTGGGTAGGACAGGGTCTGAATAGTTTCTGGAGGCATTTGCTTTGTGTGTACACCCCCTTTCCTTCCCATCTGCTTCCCTCTTTCTCTCTCTCTTCCTTTTTCCCTTTTCTGCAAGAGAACCTCTGAATTAGTTTCCCAGCTTTGCAAGCAAGGTGATCACACACAATATCTCATCTGCCTAAACCCAAGAATGAAGGAGAGTCCACACTGCATAGGACACACACTATGGAGGGACAAGCATGATGGTCAATGGCCCCTGTCCCCTCAGATAGATGAATTAGAATCATGGCAGAGGGGTGGTTATGGTTCTGAACTCTTCATATCTGTATATGTAAGTTGTACTGTGAAAATGAAACTCTCTTGTTCAACTAATAGATGTCAATACAAGAAAAACATGCGATCAGAAAACAAATCACTATTTGTTTGCAGCTTATGCCTGTTATTCTATGTACTCAGCAAGCTGAGATCAGAAAAGCAAAGCCTGTCTAGGCAAAATAGAACATACAAATATCTCAACATAGAAAATAATCCAGAAGTGGATCTGTGTCTGAAGTGGTCAAGTGCTATCTTGGACAGTAAAGCTCACTGCCAGTGTCCAGGCTCTGAGGTCAAACCCAAGATGGGGGCACACAGGCACACACCCACACTCTCGACACATACACACTCTGAAACATACCCATGGAAATAGATTCACCAACACAGACACACACAAAAGCTCCATTAGCACTCAAATAAGTCAGAGTAAGAGACTGAAAACTTGCATCACCAAAAGTGAGAAGATTTGATTTCAGTAATTTCAGGAGATTTAATACTCATTGAAACTTCAATTGCTTGAAAACCCAGGCTCTGTCTTACTTTTTACACTGAGCTTGAAGGCAAGCTTCAACATAAACAACTCTACACACATGACAGACATTTAATGACTACTTATTACTCACAATTTTCAAATGTCATTTCAAATAAAATGTTGGATGTGACTGTACAATAAGAAACCCCAGGAGTGGTGGCACATGCCAATATTCCCAGAAAACAGAAGGCCTATGAAGTCAAACCAAGCCTGGACTATGGGCTACTGGTAACACATTATCTAAAAAAATTCAAGAATATGCTTGCCAATGCCAAGCCAAGAGAAAGAGCCACACTGCTGTATGATGGTACTCAAGTGACATGGAGAGACAAGCCACAGAGACAGAAAGTAAATCAGTGGCCACCTGCTGAGAAAGGGACTGTTGAATGCCTTACCTTGTTAATCATGCCACTCACAACACTGGCTGTGTACAATCTTCTGAATACACTAAATGGCACTAAAGCCAACCCTACCCAAAAGTGAAAATCCTATCTAAAAAATGATAAGGTGAAGAAAAGCTGGAGGAATGTTTAAATCATCCCTATCACGGTAAATGGATTACATTTCAAATTTTGAAACGTCATGAAATTTAAAGTGCGAGCTACAGATGGGCTGGCAACGTGGCGAAGACATATCTCATACTGAAAGACCTGTCTTCAAAAGAAAGAGAGTGCAAAAATTAATAACAACAACAACTGCAGCAGTTATCATCTATAAGCCAGAGCAGCTGCACATGCAAGTACAACAGGGAAATTACATGAAAGTCTACAGGGGACCAACATTCTTTTTTTTGTTTGCCAGTCCTGGGGCTTGAACTCGGGGCCTGAGCACTGTTCTTTAGCTTTGTCCTCAAGGTTAGCTCTCTGTCACTTGAGCCACAACACCATTTCTGGCTTTTTTCTATGCATGTGGTACCGAGGAATTGAACCCAGGTCTTCATGCATGCTAGGCAAGCACTCTATCACTAGGCCAAACTCCTGGCCCCTGGACCAACATTCTTAACAATACCAAAATCCAGTGATGTTCCAGTCATTTTTATAAAACAGCCTATTGTGTTCACATAGCACACATACCTTCTCCTATATGCTTTAAATTATCTGTAGTTTACATATCAGAAAACAGCATGTACATTATATTAAATGCATGTTATACATTATTTTGTAAGGGATGGATTATGACAAGGATAAAGGGTTGTATAGGTCAGCACAGTTGCAAGCATCTTTTCTGAATTATTTTGAATTACATTCTTTGGACCCAGAAATACAGAAGCCACTGAGACAAAAACCACAATCCAATGAAATTGAAAGTGCCATTTATAATTAGACAGGGTAATTCAGTCTACCCTAAGTCAGGCCTGGTATATAAATTAATAAACCACTAGCAAGCTTGAATGAGGCCCTGGGTTCTAGATGGAATATAAGAAAAAGACAAGGCAAAAGGAAGGCAAGAGCAAAAGCAAAGGTAGAGACAGGGCAGTGCCAAAGGCCAAGGCAAGGAAAAGGCAAGGCAAAGACAAGGACCAAAGAAAAGAAAAGAAAATAGTCAAAGGAAAAGAAGGAAATACAATTAAAGAAAAATAAATAAGAATAAAAACTTAGGCTTGCATTAAGTATCTTTGGTATTATGTCATCTTTCCAGTGATCCATTTTCATTGTATACTATAAACGTATTGGAGACAGGACAGACTGGTCCCTTGTCACAACAGTTTAAAATTTTCTGGTCTAACACAAGATCCACTGTGCAGCCATGTTCTAATACATAATGATCCATGGAAATACAATTGAACTATAGGGGGCTCTTTATCTGTCTGAGCATTATTTCTGGATGTGCCTAGTCAGATGGCTCAAAATGAGATTTCCTGTGAAAACAGTGCACTCAGTAAAGAAGATGGCCCTTCCCAATGTGAGTTAATCTTATCTAGCTCCTACAATAAATGACGAAAAATGGCTGAGGAAAGCAGAAAATACTCTTTTTACTTGGCCTGCCTACAGGACATCTATCTATTTCTATCCTCACAATGAGACATGAGTATTTAAGTGAAACAAAAATCAATCATCTGAAACCACATTGAGGCAATCTTCTTATCAAAAAACATCACTCCAATCCCTCCCCTAAAGAAGACAGCACAAATCTAATTTGCAACATCATTCAAAATTACACATCTCTAATATCTCCCATCATCCTACCTTCTGGGGAACTCAGTGATACTCCTGGTGGTACTTTTCCATAGCAGGTCTGCTCAAAGGTTGCTCTGCCTGCCACTGTTAGGAAAAACAGATTCCATTAGAATAAATATGAGACATAATGGTAACTTTCATCTGGTATATACATCCATTAACTTGCTAGTTTCTTAACAAGTTGTCTTGTACTGAATCAAGTATTAGACATAATTTATTTGACAATGTGTCACGTTCTTGTGCAAAATATTCATACTCTCAAGGCACATATTATGATCTCTCCACTTGGTCCTAATCATCACAGCCCCCTCATCTCTCTTTAGTAACCGTTCGTGATTTGGAAGTTTTCATTAGAAGCACATCCCAGTCTAAAGTAGATTAGACTGCCCTTGCTTGTGATATGCAAAACAGAGAACTCAGCTCTGTGAGCAGGCTATCAAAATAAAGCCTGGTGGATGCACTAAGTTACTGGTAATCCTCCCTACCAGTAAGCATTGCCTCTCCTAACCTCTGCGGGGGGCTGGGATAATAAGACACGTCTGGATTTGGGGGTCAGAGGGAGATTATACAATGAGGAAGTCCATGGGTACAGACGGATCCTACCTTAACCCCACACTGCCCCAAAAGTTAACAGGTAAGACTCATGACTGTGTGTCAGGAACTCACCTGTATACTGAGGGGCAAAGGTGGGAGAAGTGTCTGGATCACTCATGTTCTTCACAACTCTGTAGGCTCATGGTGAGGATAACATTCTTTTACTTTCCTTTATCATTGTTTAAAAACTCTAAAGATAGCTAAGTACACTAGCTCAGTCCTGTAATCTCTGCTACTTGGCAGGCAGCGATGAGGAGCATCACAGTTCAGGGCCAGCCAGAGAAAAACGTTAGTGAGACTTCATTTTTCACAGTAAAAGCTGAGACGGGAGCTCCATGCTACTTAAAAACTGGGGCGAGCTCTGCGGGGCGCTGCGTGTGTTGGCGCTCAGGGTCTCTGCTCGCTGGGGTTGCGCTCTGGGCGGCCTTTCCCATCGGATCTGGCAGGCGGTTGCAGTTTCAGCCTTGGGCCGGACCCGTCCAGACCATGGCTTCGGCTTTGGAGGAGCTGCAGAAAGACCTAGAAGAAGTAAAAGCATTACTGGAAAAGTCCACTAGGAAAAGAATACGTGATGCCCTTACATCTGAAAAATCTAAGATTGAGATAGAAATAAAGAACAAGATGCAGCGGAAATCACAGAAGAAACCGCAGGTTGACAATGAAAAGCCAGCTGCTGTTGTTGCTCCCATCACAACTGGATATGCAGTGAAAATCAGCAATTATGGATGGGATCAGTCAGGTAAGTTTGTGAAAATCTACATTACTTTAACTGGAGTTCATCAGGTTCCCACTGAGAATGCACAGGGGCATTTCACAGGCAGGTCCTTTGATCTTTTGGTAAAGAATCTAAATGGGACGAGTTACTCCATGATAGTGAACAATCTCTTGAAGCCCAGCTCTGTAGAAGGCAGTTCAAGAAAAGTCAAGACAGATACAGTTCTTATGTAGAAAGAAAGCAGAAAATGTACGATGGGATTACTTGACTCAAGTGGAAAAGGAGTGCGAAGAGAAAGAAAAGCCTTCATATGACACTGAAGCGGATCCTAGTGAGGGATTAATGAATGTTCTAAAGAAAATTTATGAAGATGGAGACGATGATATGAAGTGCACCATTAATAAAGCCTGGGTGGAATCAAGAGAGAAGCAAGCCAAAGGAGACCCAGAATTTTGAGACTGTTAAATCCTCTTGGAACTGTATGTGGAATTACTGATGTTTCCAATAATGGAATGTTGGGCAGATATTTACACAGCCTTCTAAGTTAAAGGCAGTGAATTCTCCATTTCCTACTGGAGGATTTATTTAAATAAAATATGCTTATTAAACACTTCCTCCAAAGATGCTTTCATTAGTATCCTGGTTATTTTTTTAAGAAGGGTTGGTTATGTGACAGTCTCATTGAAATAAATTTTGCCTAAGGAAAAAAAAAACTGGGGTCTGTTATGCTAATTATAAAATGGAAGACGTAGGCCAGGCCAGTCTCCACACAAACACAAGATCCTAACTCAAAACAAACTGAAGCAGCAAGGTTAGAACTATGACAGAAATGCTTGATTCAGAACCTGCCTGCCAACACAGTGCACTGAGTTCAAACCACAGCAACAAAGAAACCACACAAAAAAGCAAAGCCACCATAAAAGAAAAACAGAACCTTAAAAGATTTTAAAGATTCTGTACATATTCTGACTTGCTTCTAGATGGAGGGAGCTTTGCCCCAGCATTGATTCACTCATTAATCCTCAACTGAGAGGGGGCAGTAGACCACACCTGAAATCCTTCCCATTCAGAAAGTGGAGATCAGGAGGACAGTAGTTTGAGGCCAGTTAAAAATTCCCAAGACCTAACCTCAACCAATAAAGACTAGTGTGGTCTTATTCAAACACAGCCTTTCCACGATTTTTCTTCCACACCCAGAGGGAGAGCTGACTATGAGGCCTCCAGCCCAACACCACCAGTATCCATTATTGGGGAGATGGAGCAGCCATGTCTGTTGACTGAAGTCATGTCTCTTCAATAAGGGCCTGAGCTATTCCTGACCACAACTGGGGAGGGCTGCCGGGAGGGTGTGACATAGCAAAGCAAAGTAGAGAACCGAGATGTATTTGTCTGGTTCAAGACATCAGCAAGCTACAAATATGGGCAAATTACAAATAGCCCTCAGATCACTGAGCCCAGGTAAAAAATGGATACCTGGGGCTGGGAGTTTAGCCTAGTGGTAGAGTGCTTGCCTAGCTTGCACGAAGACCTGGGTTTGATTCCTTGGTACCACATATATAGAAAAAAAGGCAGAAATCGTGCTGTGGCTCATGTGGTAGAGCTCTAGCCTTGAGAAAGCCCAAGGACAGTTCCCAGGCCCTGAGGTCAAGTCCCAGGACTGGAAAAAAGTGGATATCTGAGGTGGCTGCAGAGTCTCCAGTACAGTCTGGTACATATGCTAGTCTATTACTAAACTACTCAGAGTTAAGTAGCCTCCAAATCAGACAGTAAGTCAGGAAGCTCTGCTCTTAGTTCAGAAGTAATGAATGAAGAAACCCACTCAAAAAAGCAAGCAAGAAAGGAAACAAAGAAAACCAAATTGTGATAGTCTACGATTCCAACATGCCTGTGTTCCTATCAACCACAGAAAGAGATTTTACTCCCTTAGAGGTCTGGCACAATTTGGAATGCTTGCCTGTGAAAACGTTGTGTGTGTGTGTGTGTGTGTGTGTGTGTGTGTGTGTGTGTGTGTGTGTGTGTGTGCGCGCGCGCACAAGCATATTACTTCTCTACCTTTGGCCCACATTCTGGGGCTACACCTGCCAATCTCTATATCTTCCACCTGAAGACCTAGCTCTTAGTGTCTGGTGACAAGAATCTGTCTAACATGACATTCAAGATCCTGCAGGGTGAGATATCAATACTGTCTACCTCAGCACTTTGCCAGGTCTCACATAGGCTGGCATGCTGTTGGAGGCATTCTCCATGGATGACACCTCCTGTAGCAGTTACAGATTGAACATGTAGACTTTCATTGTTCAGTCTGCAAGAACTGAGAACTCATGGGGACTGTCTTCTGGCTGCGCCTACAACTCTCACACACTCTGGGTCCCCCAATGAACCCCCATTGCCCACAATTTCCTATGAATATAGGCCCCAATTCCCCATTGAACCATGAGAGTAAAGAAGGCAGAGTATACACCTCTGCTTTCTATTCTATGACCCCTGGTACTCAGCCTTAACATGACTCATATGTTGAAGCAAGTACAAACAACTGGGGACCCAAAGGCTCCACACAAGATTATTTGTAAAGCCTGATTCTACTTAAGAAGTGCTCTGGAAATAACGGGGATTCTGCAACTGGTTCACACAACACTTTCTGACCTGGATGCAAGGCAAGAGGCATCACACGCTTTTTATTGCTTTTATCTCAACAGCCAAACATGGCTCTGACAGCACCAAACAGACCCATAACATGAAGAGAAAGCTGCAGAGCCAAAGTCACTCAGGTAACCAGATTGAGCCTCCTCTAGTCTATTGGGGTTTCAGCTGAGCAGCCAAAAAGGGCCATTTGATGTCAGCTCCATGCCACCTCAACCAGTGTCTCCTGTGCCTTCAGGCCCCCAGACGCCATCTCTTTTCGCCACCAGCTGCCAGAGTATAAAGTCCTGGACACTAGCACCTGGACTGCAGCAGATGATCTCAGCAAGAAGCCACACCTGTCCTGTTCCCTGCCACTGGTCAACATCTCCCACAAGATGGGGGTAGGGTATGGCAGCCGATCCATGTCCACTTGTCAGAAGTGGGGATTGCAGGGCCAATATGATTAAAAGGGGTGAGCCAGGGGTGGGGTGCTCAGACCCTGCTCTGCAGTGCTAAGATGTCTCCTGAAGGCCTTATTCATCTATCAGCAAGGGAAAGTAGAAACATGTTTCAGGAAAATCCCCAGCCAAAGGCCTATGTTTACTGAGAAACTGGAATGCTGAAGGAATAGTGAGGCACACACCTAGAGGAAAATGTAGAGGCTGAGGGCAAGCAGGGAACCATCCCCATCTCACATATGATGAGTCCTCCTGCTGCATATGAGAAATTCCCTGAAAGTTGCTTGACTGCACCCTTCCCACAATGTTGGCATAGAGCTTGTGTGCAGGTAGGCTAGGTCCCTTGTTTCATACTTCTCACAACCAAGGAGTCCTTCCAGACGCACACGGACAGAGTACAAGCAGAGAGGACAGCTGTCAGTTTGGGCTGTGGATAGGATACTGCAAAAGATCCAGCCCAATGGGCAGTGACTCTGGGAAAGGAACCCAGGTGAGCAGACTATGCCTGATAACCAGAAGGCCTTCAAGGAGGCAGTGGGAAAGAGTCTCTGGAAGGCTGCTTCTGGGGAACCAGGTGGGGTAACAGTGACAGCCCAGAGGAGTAAGGGGAGTACCTGAGTGCATCCACTTCCTCTAGGAACAACAGAAGCTTGGCTCCAAAGAGCGAGGCTGGGATTTCAGCATCTTCAGCTCCACCTCTAACTACCACAAAACACCAACTGATAGGAAACACCAGCTGCTGGGAAACAGACTGTGCAGTGAGCAGAGACTTGGCTGAGAAGACCTGCTGAGAGCCAGAAGTCCAGGCCCAGGGTCTATCCCCCACAAAGTCTACAACAACTGTAGGCATTCTAGCTTGTGTACAAACAGCCCTTTCTCTTCCTGTATGCCATCTGCATGTCAGCCATGGAACACATGATCACCTGGGAATGCTAAAATTTACTTTCAGATCACTTCCAGACCCCGCACACAGCTTTGACAGCACTTGCCTTCTGCCTGGTCCAGCAAGTCAAACAACCATCAACATCCATCTGGATGAGCCAGGAAGTGGAATAGCAAATGACCACAGCTACCTACTAAGTATTTTTGTCCACTTGATGGAATTTCCAGCCACTCAAACCTGATACTACCATCCTTCATATCTCAAGTACAGGGTACAGAGACTCTGTGCTTTCCGCTTGGACTTCTCTCAGTTCCTCTGGAAGGTAAGAAATCATTCCTGTCTGGTGAGCCCTGGAAAACTTCAGAGTTACCACTGTGACCACATACAGAATTAGGACACCTACACACAAGCTGGGAGAGGAGGGTTTTGCTATGTTGCTGATAGTGCTGGGACTGCATACTGTCCCAAGGTGATGATCCCACAAAACCTTACTTGGGTCAGGAACTGCTAGGAAAAGCCAAGATCTATAAAAGCCAAGTCCAAAGATATATTCAAATTATCCAGAGGAAAAATAAAACAGAAATAAGACATATCAGATACAAATCTTGTTAGTCAAATAGACCCATTGCCCCTAATGCTCCATTCTCAGGACCTTGCAGGCACCTTTCCCAGACAGTTCATCATTAGGCCCATTTGGTGCAGGCAGTAAAGAGAGCATTGGGCAGTTACAACCATATAAGGTAACAAGACTCCTGAAAGTGACCTTCAGTCTGGGCACCCGGGGACCCCTTACCAACATTTCCAAGGAGACTAGTGGCCCCTTTCTTTAGAAAGTCATTGCAGCTCAACAGCTGGTGCAACAACAGCTGGATTTAGGGTACATAACCCCTTTCAACTCTCCATGGAATTCTCCAATTTTTGTTGTAAAGAAAAAAATTAGGTAAATGGAGGCTCTAACAAGATTTAAGAAAAGTAAATGCAACTATGGAACTCATGGGGGCATTACAGCCTGTTGCCTTCCCCATGGTAACCCCAACGGATACTTACAAAATTATTATAGATTTAAAAGATTGCTTTTATACTATACCCCTGGCGCCTCAAGACTGTATGCGTTTTGCTTTCAGTATTCCTTTTATTAATTTCAAAGAACCCATGAAACGGTATCATTGGCTTGTGCTCCCACAAGGCATGGCAAATAGCCCAACTTTATGTCAAAGTTTTGTAGCCAGAGCTATTTCTTCTACCCGCACAAAATACTCTTCTGCTTATATTGTTCATTATATGGATGACATTTTGTCGGCTCATTCTAACCCTACTATTGTGCGACAAGATTTTGGGCAATTAAAACAAAAATCTGAGCCTTTTTGGCCTCATAATAGCAGCAGAAAAGTTTCAGGAATACCCCCCTTTTACATATTTGGGCCACACATTGGGCCCTCACTATTTTCAACTCAGAAAATATGCTTAAAAACCTCTCACTTGAGTAATTCTGCATTGTTTTCAACAATTTGGGGGGGGGGATATAAACTGGCTGCGACCTTATTTGAAACTATCCACTGCAGAGTTAAAAACCCTCTTTGATCTCCTGAAGGGAGACACAGATCCTATGTCTTTGTGCCATTTGAATCCTGAAGCCAGGAAGGGTATTCTAATTGTAGAAGATGCACTTTCTCAGCAGCACATGAACTATTATTCATTACTCTGGGGAGCCTATATTTTATCTACTTCTCATTTCCCAATTGCTGTCTTATGGCAGAATGGTCCACTCTTGTGGCTCTCTTTGCCATCAACACCCAGCAAAGTGTTGGCTCCTTATTATGAATTGGTGGCCACTCTAGTGCACATGTACCGAGCGGACTCCTAGAAATATTTAGGCCAGGAACCTCATTTTATTTGTGTTCCATGTGATTTACAACAACAAGATTGGTTACTTGCCCATTGTGATTCTTGGGCCATTGCTTGGGCCAACTATATAGGAAAAAATTTGCATCACTACCCATCTAAAAACTTTTCCGATTTGCTGCATCCCATACATTTCTTTTTCCTTTCATAGTACGGGCCTTGCCTTTGCCTTCTGCCACCTTACTTTTTACAGATGGCTCCTCCAATGGAATGGCTGCTTTAACCATTAATGGAAAAACCCAGTCTTGGGCTACAGGTTTTTCCTCCGCCTAAGAGGTGGAATTACAGGCTGTTTTACAGGCACTTGTCCTATTACAAAGGGAGCCCTTTAACTTATACTCAGCCAATATGTAATGCGCGCTTTTCAAGTCATAGAAACTGTTCCTTTTATTGGAACTACTAACTACAACATTCAGACCCAATTCCACCAAGTACAGACTTTGCTTAGTTCCCGTAATCACCCCTGTTTTTTTTTTTTTTGCTTTGTTTGAGCTCACACTAACCTTCCTGCCCCCTAAGTGAGGGCAATGCAGTTACTGACTCTGCCATTGGAATATATTTAAGTCAGATTCAACTTGCAAAGCAGACATATGCCATCCATTATCAAAATAGTCCAGCGTTGCGCCATCAGTTTAAATTATCTTGAGAAGCAGCATGACAGAGAGTTAAAACTTGCTCCAACTGTGTGCCTTTCTCACCAGCTCCTCATATAGGTGTGAATCCATGGGGTCTGCTATCTAATCACATTTGACAGATGTATGTCCTTCATTTGGCCAGTTAAAACATGTTCATGTTACAGTAGACACCTATTCTGATCTTATCTTGGCCACCCTTCTTGCAGGGGAAGCTACTAAATATTGTATTTCTCACTGCCTTCGTTGCTTTGCTGTTATGGGGATTCCCTCACAAATTAAGACAGATAACAGCCCTAGTTATGCGGGCCACACATTTCGCTCCTTTTTGCCATTCTTACAACATCACTCATATCACAGGCATTCCTTATAACCAAGAGGGTCAGGGTATTATGGAGCGAGCTAACAGATTATTAAAACATCAGATTGCTAAAATTAAGACGGGGGAGTTGTATCCTGCTACCCCTGCAAATATACTTAATCATGCTTTGTTTGTTTTAAATGTTTAAAATTTGGACTCAAAATAATTTATCTGCAGCATAATGATTCTGGGGGAAAAAAGAGCAACGTGCTTTTACTCTAGTAAAATGAAAGGATTCCCTAACCAGTGCTTGGCACAAACCCGATACAATTCTAACATGAAGTCGAGGGCATGTATCTGATTTTTCACAGAAGGAAATGACGCCCACTGGCTACCTGAATGCTGCGTTGGATTGTGGAGAGTAGCAATGGTCATACAAGCAGCAACTCACTGGGCCTATATCCCCGACTCGCCACTGGTGCATCCTGCAACGTGGGAGGGACCTAAGTTATTCGTACATGTCAACCTATCAGCATATAGGACTGCTCCAGATCCATTTATTCAGCATAGTCAAATGGCTACTAGATTGGTCAGGAGCCAATTCTATCCAACATTTCAATCCTGGACTGTGATGAATGAATGGTTGTCCTCAACATCAAGCATGGTTGCCACAGCCCTTAGTAATATGACCTGGTTCAGCTCCTCCTATCAGAAGAACATTCTCTTCCTTTTGACATTATTATATATAGACCTTTTAAATATCCATTGATTCTACACAGTTCAATATGACATGTGATAATTGTTCTTCTGAAAATTGTATGTATAGTGGATTAGCTACCTCTACCACCTTTTATTATGTTATCTTTGAATGTCTGGACCCTGGTATGATCTTGGTTTTACAACAGTTAAAAGACCTAAAGCACTCTAGGAGGTTTATTGGATTAATAGTAGCAGGTATTCTAGTTTTTAGTTCCTTAGAGCCTACTGCTGTATCTGCTGTATCTGCTACTGTTGCCTTGATGCAGGAAAGACTTAAAGCATCATATGAGACAGTAATCCTCCTGGGGGAATGGGTTCACAAACTACAGACTCTTCAAAGAGTCCGTTGCCATGTTAGATTTGATTTTATTTGCGTTATATACAATGGATCCATTTATTCCTGGGATTGTACTGTGGCCCACCTAAACAGAATTTGGCATCATGCAAACTTATCTCTAGATTTCTTTCAGCTTCATAGACAAATCATTGGATTTGAACATGCACCATCACTTGACGTTGGGATGATACAGATCGCCAGAAAGCTGTTTGAACAGTCTCAGCACTATGTTCCTTTCTTGAACAACTTAAAAGGCTTGCTGATGGCCTTTGTTGGTCCGGGAATATTGGTTATAATTATTATTTGCCTACCTTGTGTGGTGGAGATCTTGCAAAATTCATTACTAAACTTTGCAGATCAACTCCATAAAATCAGGCTCCAGATAAATGAGTTTCCCCTGAGAGGAATCGCATCCAGGGATGAGTACGAGGGGATGCTGCTCTGACCAACCTAAGACAGGGCCTTCAGCTTGATCTGAAGAAATTCTCCATGACGGGTAAGGCAGAGTTAGTGACCCCCCAACCTAAGACAGGGGGATTCAATTCTTTTAAAATAAAGATGGGAGAGATGTTGGGAGCCAAGAGCAGGGTCAGGCTGGCCCATGAATCTGCATCACTGAGTAGGATAACCACACAGAGAAATGAGCTGTCGTTTATGAAGCCTTGCCTATGAACGTTGAGCTATATCATCTGAGCAAGGAGTCAGCCCAGCAGGTCTGGCCAGCCAGGGGCAAATATTAGAGAGCCATCTAGGCTCTCAAGGAAGCCACAGGCGATGGCCAAGGCTGTGTCTAAGATCCCAGCAGTGCAGAGAGCATGCAGTTTGTGGTTCTTAGGGTGAAAAGACCACAAGAGGAGGAGCTGCCTGAGCAGCTCCAGCTCTAGCCCACCATGGCCCCAGTGCACTGCAAGGATCACAATCACTCACATCTGCCCTGCTGTGCCCCCACCGACTCTTCTTGAGATTCACACTAGTGCCCAAAAGGAAGAAATGGACAAGGGGCAGTGTAGACCAATGATGGTCAGGATAGGGTAACTTCTATTCTGTGAACAAGAATTAACACATGATCCCTCAGTGGCACATCCATGGCTATACCCAAAAGAGGTGACCATGGGATCCTGAAGGGAGATAGTCACTTTTAGGTCTGAGTGGAAGAAATGACTTCTTCCCTTGGCTCTCTCCACCTGCACTCTGGAAATACCTGCCCAGCACCTGTAACCCTGGCAACTGGCATGCCTGGGGGTAGTGGGAGGTCCCTACTGAAGTATTTCCCTATCCTCTGAGATCACATCCAATTTGCTGTGTCTATACCCGCCCCTATATGATCTCTCACTTCCTGCCCTAAGCCCTCTTGCTTGCCCGACTTCATCTTGGGTGGCAGGAGTCTGCTCTTTCCTCATGCAATAAACCCTCTTCTCCTGAAATGCGTGGAGTTTCCTTTCCACAGACCTTACAATCACTCTCAAGGTCACTGTAGAACCACTCACTACACATAAGCACAGATGCGTTACAAGTGTCTGGAAAGACATGCACTGAAAACAGAAGGCTGCATGGACACACAGCAGTTTATGTGATACCAAGGAGTTGAACCTGAGTCTTCGTGCATGCTAGGCAAGTACTCTACCACTAGGCCAAACTCCTGGCTGGAAGTATTTTTTTTAATCCTTCCTAAGGAAAGGTGGAGAGAATGGCTTTACTCCCCTCACATTCTCTAGCGTGCTCCTAAATCAAGGAAACAAGAGAAGAGGCTGTCATTACTTTAAGTTCATTTTTTTCAGTGGTGCTAAAAAGTCTTCAAAAATACATCTATAATTAGATTTTAAGTCTAAAAAATCCTTCTCATGGGATAATCAGACTTCAAAAACCTCATTTTAGTTTTCAGATTTTAACAAGGACATTTATAAGTAAGCCCATTTCATTTTTAAAAGGGGGAGAAATGTAATTTTAACACAAAACATATTCAAGCTTCACCTTAGGACATAACAAACCTAATCTGGCAAGGGTTGTTAGTAAATGGAAAGGCTGCATAGAGTCACTCTCATTTTTGATAGAAACAAAAGCAAGTCTTACTGTACTGACTGCTGCTGGATAAAGAGGGACCTCATGTAGCCTTTTCAGAGCTGTGAGGTAGAACATCCTAAACCCCAGCCCTCAGCACTGAGCAATAGGGACCTGGAGAAGAGATGGTGGGCAAAGGAAAGCTCAAATCCTCCCCAGGAGAGCTCCGGAATGTCATCCAGAATCAACACACTCAGACATACAGGGAGCAGCCTCCTCATAGATACACATGCACCTGTGGCACCCCCTACCCTCTTACCTGGGTAAGACAAGCACTATGCAGCCAGCTCCAAGAGCCCACCCCTTCTACAAGAATGCTTTACTCTCAGAGGGCTTTCCCAGATTTAATCGGTCTTAATGAATCCTACTCTTGCTTCCTAGAACCACAGAACTGGGTTCATATGCCCTCATTTCTCAGCTCTGGAGCCCACCTACAAGGCTGTGGCATCATCCTCCTTCACAACTTTTTATTTCTCCAAGGGGAAGGGAAGTCCCAGGGCTTGAACTCTGGGCCTGATTACTCTCCCTGAGCCTTTAGGATGCTCAAGGCCAGCCAGTTCTCTAAGAATGGAGCCACAACTCTACTCCCAGCTTTTTTCGTAGTTAATTGGAGGTAAGAATCTCCCTGGCTTTCTTTTCTGATCAGGCTGGCTTTCGATGACAATCTTCAAATCTTAGTCTCCTGAGTAGCTAGATTTATAGATGTGAGCCACTGGAGCCTGCCTCATCCTTTACAGATCTTCATGACAGGACAATACTTCCAGGTCCCTAGAGCAGATCTTGACTTCTAGCATCAAGACTCTAGCCAGAGTAGGGGTTTCTCACAAACTTGAGCAGCTCACACTACTGGCTTGCTACTTAGTTAAAGGAGAGCAAGGCTCTTCTCTGGCTGAAATCATATCCCCAGCTCTCTGCTCAGAGTACTGTTACTCAGGTTTTGCCCCTCAAGCCACATGGATTCATCTGTTTATGAAAAATCAAGGTGGTTTATTTCTAGTAGTGGGGATGAAATCCAGAGTTTCCCCTACACCAGGCAAGTGCTCTTCCCCAGCCCAAGGACAGTTTCATTGGACATAAGCATGTCCATTCACACACCATGGACAACCATGCCCCTGTTTTGCCCCCAGTTGGCCTGGTGTTATGTTGGTAAGCAAAGTCTTGCTTTCCCAGGGGAAACTCCACAGCCCCTTTCTGCCCTACTGTGACAGAAATTTTAAGGCCTCCCAGCCAACCGCAACATTACATGCATCCCATGATATCCAAGGTACCCCAATGCCTACTTACAAAAATACAAAAAGAAACCAAGCTGACTAAATGGATGAAACAAACAAGACAAAGTACATTTCAAGTCTAAGCATCAGCCACCCCTGCTGGAATATCTACAAGAATGCAGCCAGACTGCAAAAAAAAACAATACAGATGTCCAAACCAGAGAAACAACAGTGACTCTCTTATCTTCAGTTTTTTTCATGTCAATAATAATATAAAATCTGATTTACAGGAAACTACTATTAAAATCAAGGTGACACAACTGGTCTAGTCTAAAAGATGACTTCTTTCTACATTTTGGAATTGCGATTCCAATAAAAGGCACAATAATCCAGAGACTAGCAAGAAGGAAAAACCAGAGGTAGCAAATGGGAATACACAGAACTTTGCATCTGAATGTCTTCCACAGAGACACTTAAACAACTCCTATCAATTCAAAAGCAGACAAACAGCAGAACAATAACAACAGAAAGGTTAGCGTGACCTTCCTTCACTGTGGGAGGGCCATTTGCTATCACAGAACTGAAAAGGAGTTAATTGCCCCTCTTCTTCCTCACATAATGAGACATTTCCTCTCCAAATGATGAATGGTTCTTGCTCAGCTTGAAGCTTCCTGTGCCAAGAAGCAAACCCAGATCCAGGCCAGAGTTGGGCACTTTTCAAAAGCCTGAGAGGTCCAGGCTCCCCAAGGCCTATGACAAGTTTCAGGCTGGCCTGAAGTAGGATGGCTTAGTCAGGACCCTTCCTCTCCCTAATACAAACTAAGTCACTGCAGAAGTCTTTCTGTTCTTTCTCAGAGACACCTCTTCATGTGGGTGCACATCACCTCAATGAAACATGCCTGTTTTAAAGCTTCACCATCATTACATATGCATCCATGTAGTGAGAGCAGTTCTTACAATCCGGAAGATTCCCAGCTTGGACTGGAGGAACTTTGATTTCCTGTTACTCTATGTCAGTGTCACCTTTTAGCAACACTTTAGGTAAATAGAATCACAAACAGCATGAATAAAAGCCTGGCCTCTCACCATGAGTTGCTCATATGTCAGCTCCTCAGTGCTCTGTGTTACTCCCTGGTGTTGATGGACCACGCTCACACAACCCGTCACCTGCTGATACACACCTGAAGACTCTACTTTTTGCCTGATGCTACAAGTCCTCAAGAGGCCATATTGTAGCCTGGGTAAATATCCAGGACCAAATTTGCTAGGTTATTTATTTATTTATTTGCTAGTCCTGGTGCTTGAATTCAAGGCCAGGGCACTGTTCTTGGGATTTCTCAAGGCTACCACTCTACCACTTGAGCCACAACACCACTTCTAGCTTTTTATGTGTATGTGGTACCTGGGAATTGAGCCTAGGGCTTCGTGCATGCTAGGCAAGCACTCTACCACTAGGCTCGGCTACTGGCCCTGCTAGGTTACATTCTAAGGCATAAAAAACTGCCCAACTACTTCCAGAGTGACTATCTGAACCATTTTCTATGCTCAAGAGCAACACACATGTCCTATATTGTTTTATGCCAACAGTAAGATGATCACTCATTAGTGGTATCAGTCTATGCCAGTTGGTACCTCGGCATTGGTTGGGGCTGTGCCACAACCTAGCAGAAGTGAACCTGCTCAATTCCTAGCAGCTGGGTGGCAAAGACAGAGAGGGAAGAGAGCCCAAGTAACTCCTTCATGGAACACCCCAATAACATAACATCCTTCCACCAAGCCCTACATCTCAAGGATCCTACTCCCTCCCATTAGCACCACGAGTCTTTGTGGGGTACTCATCCCAGTCTAGCACTCTAATCTTAACATGTGACTCCCTATGACTACTGATGCTCAGGGGTTTTTGTGTCCTTATTTAACAATCATATATCACATTTCATAAAACAACTGTTCAAAAAAGGATTTTGTCCTTTGTTGGTTGTGCTAGGGCTCAATGCCTGGACTATGTAACATACTGAGTAGATGCTCCATCCACCACTGAGCCCCATCTTCTGCCTTTTCTAATCTGGCTTCAGCAAGTACTGAAGTCCTGAGTTCAATCCTCAATACTAGGGGAAAGAAATCCTTAGACAGATTTGGTATATGTCTTCAGCCAGATAGGTCTATAGATCTATGTTTCTGTCCTTTTATTGGGTCTATTTGGAAGCAAACTAAGTCTAATGCATCTTATTTTTTCCCAAGTGTAATTAATTCATGCTCTGTGTGTCCTTCTTGACAGACACCAGCTTTCAGAGTTCTGGCTTCTCTCTAAAGGCCCACATGGCAATGAAGCTCTTTCGGTGTAGAGGCCACATGTTAGGTTCATCCCAGTGTCATGCCTTGTACCACCATTTGAAGTGATCATCTTTCTCTCAGAAAATTATCACAACACTTTTGACTTTTTAAAAGTCAGTGGGCCTGGGAGCATAGCCTGGTAGTAGAGTACTTGGTTAGTATGTCCAATGCCCTGGGTTCAATTCCTTGGTATCACTTATACAGAAAATGCCAAAACTGGTGCCATGGCTCAAGTGGTAGCATGTTAGCCTTTTGAAACCTCAAGGACAGTCCCAGCTGGACCCTGAGAACAAACCCCAGGGCTGGCAAAAAATTTAAAAAAATTAAAAATCAATGAGAGCCAAGAGTTTACCCTAGTTGTAGAGTGCTTGCCTTGTATGCACAAAGACCAGGGTTTGATTTCTTGGTACCGCATAGATATAAAAAAATCCAGAAGTGGCACTGTAGCACAAGTGGTAGAGCTCTAGCCTTAAGAAAGCCCGAAGACAGTGCTTAGGACCTAAGTTCAAGCCCCAGGATTGGCAAACAATCAATGAACACTATATTCTTCAATTACTTCTGAACTTTCCATTGTGTTCTATTCATTTACCTATCATTGTTCCAAGCACATGGCAACATTTCTTGAACTTGATCCTTTTCAAAATTACCCTGCCCATTCCTGATCCTGTATACAAGGATAGAAAATTCAGAAATTAGTTTGGTGATTCCTACCCCGAAATCCTGCTAGGACATGGTTAAACAAACTACCACCCTGGTAACACTGGACATTCACTGCATGAATGTGGTGTCTTGTGATAATGTGAGGCAGACCTGGTCTGTGTGCAGCTGCTAGTATTCTTGAGACCCCTAGTGATGATGTTTGATGCGTGTTGCTGAGCTGGCTGATGAGTGGTAGCACATGGATTAGGGGGCTCGTCCCCAGAAAGCCAAAGCCTGGATCAAAAGGCTGGGGCTTTTCAACTGGAAAAACAGAGTCTACGGCAGTGCTTATCACCAGTGGCCAATCACGTAGCTGCTCAGGCCTACATGATGAACCTACCATGAAAACCAAAAACCATGGGGTTCACAGCACTCAGACAGTGCTCTGAGATAAGGGAGAGCACTGACAAAGGAGGTGCCATTCACCAAAGCAGTTTATGAATATGTTCCATTTTGATCAATGTCACTCCTTCCAACATTCTTACCCACCCTGTCCAGCCCACCCAATCCCTCTTCCCTTACCATTTTAGGTTATGTATTGGGGTTTTTTCCATGTAACAAAAAGTTTCCATGTACAATGCATCTCCATGTGTCACTACTTCAATATCTTCATCCTCTTTCAATCCACCCTCTTCCGCTGTATTTCTCAATTCTGTGGTATATACACTGAATTCCTCCCTGCATTCTCTCTATATATTAACCAAAGTAAGCCAACTCTGAGAAACTTAAGTTGCATAGTTTCTCTCATTTTGGTAGTTAGAATGTGCCTAGAAATCTACAAATAAACACACTGGGCAGTAAGCTAGAGATTTCAAATGAACAAACTGAAGTGTAATAGACTCTATAGAGAGCACAGATAGCATAATTCTTTAAAAAGACTAAGTCAAAGCCAACAAAATAAGTACCAGCAAATAGGTACTTGCAAAAGGGGAGGATGCAGCCAAGGAGAGAAGGGTATTTCATGGGTTTGATCCAATTGCAAGCTAGATGTTCTTTAAGCACTTCACCATGTACACACTATCTATATGTAAACACACTATCTATATGTAAATACAATCTATTTTTGTCCAGTGTCCCTGGTCCCTGTGACTTCATTAACCCTGTTCATTAGTGCTAATAGATTTTACTGATACCAGGGAAGTTCCTACATAATTACGTAGTCTCTAAATAGAGATAGTTTTACCTCTTTCTCTGGTCTGACATAACCTTCTTTCCCTTACCAGACTGCACAAGTTAGGATCAGTACAGCTTTGTTACATCCTCAGTATCAGGGCAGCAGTGAATCTTAAATTCAGTACTATAGTCAATACCTGTAGTTCACTATGTAAGAGTCTGAAATCTAAGGACTGCAGGTTGAAACCAGCCCCTTATTAAAATCTGTGAGGTTCTTATTTCCAATTAACTGCAAAAAAAGGTCAGAAGTAGAGTTCAAGTGTCACCAGCTTTGAGAAAAAAAAGGGACAGTGCCCAAGCACTGAGTTCAGTTGTAAGTACTGGAATCGATTGGATAAGCAATTAATATGCAGTTGTCCAATGGAATTTCCCTCCTTTCCATGTGCTGAGTTTTCGATCATAAAAGAGTGGCATTTTGTTAAAGCTGTGAGATATGTGCAGGTCTCTGCCTTATTCTACTAACGTTTCTAATTTTCTCCAGAACAGCACCTGCATTCCTAGATGAACCGCACTGGCTCATTTTCCTACAGACCTGCCTCCACTCTTCCTCCAGATCCCCACAAACCCTGTGTGGTTAATACTATCTATGTGCATACTTTCTATACTTATCACTCACAAGACAAAGCAACCTAATCCCTCTGGCTTTCTCAGACATCAGAAACCCAAATTGTGAAGATGACCAGTGTCACACTTTGGGAAATGGTGTTAGGTCAGAGTGCCATTCCCAATCTAGAGCTCAGGACACACAGCATCTGGGAATCTCAGGAAAGACAGAGCCTTGCCCACAGTGAAGAGCCACACTTACTTCAAGGATCCTCACAATCTCGTCATCCAGACCTCTGGAGTTAGCTCCAAGTCCCTTGTAGGAAAGCTGTGGGGCTGAGAAAGGCTTGAAAGGTGACCATAAGGATTCCTAAGGAAGCCAGGTCTGTCAGGTGCTGGTGGCTCAGGCCTGTAATCCTAACTAGCTACTCAAAAGACTAACAGCTGAGGATCTTAGCCATAGGTCAATGCCAGCCTTGGCAAGAAAATCCAATTAATAACTGAAAACCAGAAGTGGCACTTAAGTGGTAGCTCTTGAGCAAAAGAGCTTAGGGGCAATGGCCAAGCCCTGAGTTCAGGCCCCAACCAACAACAAAAAAGCCAGATCATAAAGGGAGCTGTGCCACCTAGTGGTGGCAATACCCCAGGCCCCACAATGCTGGATCAGACTACCAAAAATGAGGGCAAGACCTTAAAACACCAAATAAGTGACATTGTACTCAAAATGAATGGCAGTCATTTTGACAACTAAAGATAATATTTAAAAACTATGCAGAAAAAAATGAGCCAGGTTCCAGTGACTCAAACATGTAAATCTCACCTTCTTAAGAGGCTGAGCTATCACAATTATGGTTCAAAGCCAGCCCAGGCAAGAAAGTCTGTGAGACTCTTATCACCAATTTACCATCAAGAATGCTAAAACGAGTAATGTGGCTCAAGTGGTAGAGTGCCAGCCTTGAGTAAAAAAGTATAAGGGAGATTTCCCAAGCTCTACTACTGGTACACACACATACACATACACCATATGGCAGGCTCCCAGGTCACTCATGCAACTGCTTTGAGGCAACTTTAGGAACTAGCAATCACACATGTGAACTAGCAATCACACATGCCTGGGCATGACTTGCCAACGTTCTAATGTGCCACTTCTCCTGCAAGGACACAACCCACAGCAGAATGATAAACTCTTCCCTGCTCCTACAAGACCTTCCACCCATTGCCAGCAGCATGTTCAATCTCACTGAGCACAGGCTTACCTAGGACACCGAACTTGCACAGAAGGTTCCAACAGGTGCTCCCAAACTGCCAACCACCTACCCCCAAGAAAAGCAACAGAAGGAAAATCACATGCTTTTGCTCCAGACTCCATGGGGCTTCATTCCTAGGCCGGTATGGGAATCCTAAGCTCAAGCAGTCCTCCTGCCTCAACCTCCCAAGTAGCTGGGACTACAGAAATGCCACGTTAGAATGGAAACCTTTTTATTTCCCTGCCTGGTGCTGTGACAAGAAGCATGTAATGCACATACCCTGCCTGTCCTCAAGCTCAAGATGATTCTGTTCAGACTCAATAGAGTAGGTTTGTTTTCAGTGTGTGAAGAATATAACATGGGAGTGGACCCCAAGTTTATTGATTCAAGCCTCACGAGACAATTAGGACATAGTAAGGCTGAACAAAGAGCCAGGCACACAGCACTGAGGCCTCCAAGATACTAGGCTCCCCACAGTGAGCTGCAAAGCTACAGTACAACAGGTAAGCCACAGGGGAATCTTCCCTAAACACAAGCCACTCTCCAAAGAGCTTGAAGAGACCAGGGCCACCACAAGGCTCACTCCCTTGGCCTCCCAGAAAGCCCATTCAGGCCTTGAGGCCCTTCCTTAGGACAGGATGTGACTGTGCCAGTTCATCACAGCAGGATCCAGGAACAATACTGTGTTCCTCTGCTTCTCTGCCACAGAAGCAGGGCAGCAACTGAGGGAGGCGGTGTCTCATCACCTGAGGGAACCCCATCATCTGGAGAAGGTCTCAATACCTTTGTTTTTGGTGCCAATACCAAAAGTTTTGCAAGTTCATTGGAGATAGAATCTCCCAGACTTTCTGTCCTGCTCAGCTTCTAAACACACTTGTATAGATGACGTGACTTCAGTCTCCTGAGGAGCTGGGAGGACAGGCAGGTGTTACTACAACCTAGCAGATATTTTCCTCAATGAAGATAATACAGCAGAGAAACTCCAGCTCCTCCCTACTGCTCAGTCCTGGAGGAGATACAGTCAATCCTACTAAGGGCCTAGATCAGGGCAGAGGGGAGAACGTTAAGACATGATGTTGCTCATGGCCTCCTAAGGACCAGCCATGCTTACAACAGGGTCCTTGGACATAGAAATAGTAGCAAAGAACACAAGAAGAAAGTGGAAGTTCCAGCTGGCTGTGGAAGCCTATGCTACTTTGGCCAGATCAACAGATCCTAGTACTTGACGCCCAGTGCTATGGGCAGACACTGGGCACATCAGCATACCATCTATTCAACAGGGCTGGTCCAGATGGGCACACACGGCCTGTGCTCTTCCTAACAAGAAACATGGCTCAGAGGCTTCTCACCAGATTAACTGTGGCCCCCGTTGCAGAAGGGACACCTAGTTAATGCTCACAGAGAAGAGGAGGAAGCCCCAGCAACAGCCTGCTAGGACAGCCTCCACTAGCCTCAGTTCTACAGGTGAAGTTCAAATTGGAACCGGGACCTAGGCGGCACCCTGTGACCTCTCAAGGCAAAAAGAAAATGTAGCGGTATTGTCAAGAGATGGAGTACTGAAGCCAGTTCTGCCATGGGGAGGTAGTAGACAGTCTCAGTCCTGGCCTCCTTTACCAGAGCAGCAGGAAAAAATAACCAGGAAGATGGAAGTCTTAAATCCTGAGCACACACAACAAACTCCATGGGCCTGGGCCCACACTCAATGGCTCATCTGGAAGGTTGAGTGCTCCACCTCCCTGAGACCTAGAGCACTGGGGGAGATCTGGAGGAGTTAAGAGAGGAAGTGGTCATTCTGCAGATAATGCTGGAGAACGTAACATGTGGCCTCCTAAAGGACAGAAGAGTGGACAGGAAAGATGGCTAAGGAGAACAGCCTTGTGCTGTGACACACACCAGCACTTAGGGGTGGGCCACTCCATCTACCTACCTGCTGTCAATCAATAACAGTCTGCTACTGGGCTCAGAGTGGGACAAGAATCCTCCATCATGACAAGATTCTTTAGTCCTAAGCTCAGTTTATTCCCACTGATTACCATTACTAAAAGGAATGAGTATTCCCCAAAGTGATTACTTTCTCAGCATACATCATCCTGTAACAAACAGTACAGGACAGACAGTAGCTCACCTCTGCTGGGGCTTCAACAAGGACATTACAACTTGAACAAGTTGAATAATTCAGCTCTATTCCCCTCCTGCTGTCAAAACACCATGATCAAAATGGGCAGTGTGGAACAAAGCTCCTGCCCCATTCAGAGAACACAAATGAGGAGGTGAGGATTCCTGGCAGAGGGGGACTGCCAAAGGGGTGAGGTGAGGATAGCCCCCCACCCACCTTAAGTGTAAGCCCATGGTCTGGTCCAATCTCTCCCCTCTCTATAGCTTCACCAGCAGCTTCTGAAAACACAGAACAGCTATGGACCCCTTACCACAGACAAAACAATTATTATATTAGACTGACCATGACAATGCCAAGTCCCTTGACATTGAGTGCTGACAATGGAATGCTCTAAGCAGTTTTGTTGGTCTGAGCTGCTGAAATACTGAAGCCTTCTTCAGTCTCACTCCTTCCTGGACTCACAGACTCAAGTACAAATCACAGGGAAACCATGGCACGATGGTCCTGTAGCACACTATGCCCACAGTGCAGACCCAGCCCTGAGCCTTGAACATCCATTGCTCTTCATCCTGCATCTATCTGACAGGATGCCAAGTCCCATACAGATGGATTTAAGGCACAGACAGATTTAATGCCATAGCAAAATTTCTCACAACCCCAGGGCAGCCTAGGACCAGCCAGAGCATTAGGCCCACACTTGCCCACATGCTTCACATGGCCGCTCATACTCCAGCTACTCCTCACTGCTTCTCTGGAATGGAAGTAGGCCATGAAGACCATGCGCACTGGATCAGCCTCCCATCACTCCCGAGGTGCCCAGCACAGGCCTGAGTTCCGTGCTTCTTAAATTTATGGTGCCTTCTATGGGCCAGCAGGTACAGGGTAGGTAAAGCTAGTGCTCTTACATCCCTACATGGCAAATCTGATCTGAACACTTAGTGTGAGCAGATGCTGTTACTACTCCTCACTGTGCACACAGAACAGATGTCACACAGCCAGCAAGCATTCCTGCAGGACTTCAAACAATGACTTTAGAGCCCTAACCTTTTCTAATCAATTTCTAACCAAACAATATTATGGGTAGAGAAACAGAAAGGTACTTAGTGTGGAGCCATTTTGGCCACTGGTGAACCAGCTGTCTGTGAGGCACAGAAGGGTCAAAGGCTTTGTGGTAGACCCAAGTCTTCAGCTGTCCTGATAGACTCTTCACCATCCAAATGAGGGCAGCTCAGGAACTGGCAGTGGGGTGAGGACAGCTGACAAGGGCCAACATGGTGAACAGATACTAGCAACTTTCCAATGCTGCCAGCATGGGCATCTACCCACAGAGCACCAGGCAAGTGCCAGCAGAGGCTGGAAGAAGAAACACAGTAGTCTACTACATCTCTCTCACAGATGCCATGTGCCTTTCTTTCCCAGAGTCAGGTCTCTGCTAATGGGAGGGCAACTGCACACATTCAGCAGCCTCAATAAATCCAGTCTTTTACTGCTGCACTTGAGAAATTCATAATGCGTTTCACTGGGCTAAACACTGGTATCAGTTTGGTTGTGATCCTTTTGGAAACCCCAGAGAGGATTCACCTTCTGCTTTCCAACAGTGTGAAGCACCTATATCCTTTGGCTCAAGGACCCTTCCCACTAGCCCACAGTTAGCAGAGGCTGGAGCAGGCCTTCCTCCCCACCTCCCTGAAGCCACTGGCCCACCCAGACAACCCCGAATCATCCCTGGCCACAACCCAGCTCCCAGACAAACTCATACAGGAACACATTCCCACCAGCACAGCACCAGCCAAACTTCAGGTGAGCAGATTTGGGGTGTGACGAGATCACCAGGGTCACATGGGCAGGGCAGAAGGCAGCCCCACAGGTACAGCTCACCCACTTGACCCTTACCTCCTCACCAGAGATTCCTTCAGCTTCTCTCAGTGGTCCAGCTTCCTCTGTGAGGAGCCCATTGTTCTCCCTCATCAGGACTGGCCGTAGTCACTCCAACAGCCACATATTGAGAAGGAACCCAGTGACCCAAGATCAACTGGAGGCAGCTCAGCCACACCAGACTCCTCAACACAGTGAACATTCTTCTCCTGGCATCAGTTCAGCTCCCAGTTCACCCAGGACAGCTGCAGCAACTTGAACTTCATGTTCCTCATGACAAGTGTGTCTTGCTCCTTCATACAGGCACAGCTTCTGCTTCAGATCCTTTGGGAGACAGACACAGAGGACAAAGGACAGTATGCACTAGGCAACAGGAAAACTGCCTCTACTGGTAGAGAAGCCAGGAGGCTGAGATCTGAGAATTTGCAGAAAGTCAGAAGTGAAGGTGTGGCTCAAGTAATAGAACACTAGCCTTGAGCAAAATGCTAAGTAGAGCAAGAGGTTTCTGAGTTTTAAGCTTCCATATCTGCATGCACAAACATTGGATTTCCCTTGTCCACATGTGTCTGGAGACCCCGGTTTGGGCCCTTTGAGAGTTTTAAATAAAACCAGAAATCGCTGGTTACATGCGTGGATGCTTTACCAAGGACGTTTCTAGTAGTTTCTAGCACGGCTGGCTGTCCCAGGTCTCCGGTCTGGCGTGGGTGAGGACCTGCTACTCTAGGCTGCCTCCCTGTTGGTTCTAGAGCCCAGGGCAACTCTGGAAAGGTATCTGGGAAGACCTGGGCAAGAGGAAGGTTGGAAAGGGAGACGGATAGGGTCTGAGGGCGGCCCTGGAAGAGGGACCAGGAGGCAGCTGGAATCTTGGGGTAGCAGAGGCCGACCGCTAAGTGCATCTCAGGATGAGGGGCTGGATGGGGTCTTAGGGTGGCGTGGGGCTGGGGGCGGGAAGCCAGACAAGATTCCAGGGAGCCCAGGGGAAGGGGCAGGAGGGCCGGCTGGGGTCTCCAGGCAATCCCGGACCAAGGGAAGAGGACCGGCCCCAATCACAGGGCTGCCTGGGGCGAGAGAACAGAATCCGGCCGGGATCTCACGCAACTGGAGGCAAAAGGCCCTGGGCCGGACCGAGGGCCGGCTGGGTTCCCGGGGCAGACCTGGAGGAGGGGCCGAGGGTTCGGTGAATGGTCCCGGGGAGCCTGCGATAAGGAACCGCGAGGTATCCTGGGGTGTGGAGGCAGAGGCAGCCCGGGGCCACAGTCACCTCAGCCGCGGCTCCCGAGCTCCGCGCCGCGGGCTCCCTCCGCCCCGCCCCGCCCCGCCCGGCCCCGCCCCGCCCCGCCCACCGGGCCCAGGATTCGCGCTTGCGCCCTGCGAGAACCAGAAATAACCGATTACCTGTGGGACGTTAAACCCAGCCGGCCAGACCCAGGTCTGGGGGGTGAGGCCGGGTACCGGAACAAAGGGCTGCACCCCCTTCCTGCTGGGGGGGCTGGCAGCCCCCCCGCCTGCTGCAGCAGCTCTGGACCGCCAGTGTCCTAATACCACTCAATTCCACAGAAGGGTCCTAAAGAGCCCCGGGTGAGACGTGTGGGCTGGACTGGAGGTGTGGCTCAAGGGGGAGGGCGCCCACTTAGCAATGGTCCCTGGGTTCAAACTTTCGATGTAATGAATGCAGACTGACAAAAGAGAGAAAAGTAAAGCAAGCTGGGGGAGGAGGAGGCACCAGCAGGAGAAGAAGGGTTAAGGACAGGGGGTGATTGAAGATGAAGGTATCTGCCTGTGTGAGAATGCAGCGATGAAATGCATGTGTGCACACACACACTGCTGACTTTAGACCAAGGAAGAACTGCAAGCCAGTAAATGAAGGTGGCTACTAGGAGATAGAAAGAGCAAAGAATGGAACCCTTTTCAGACTCTCTACAAGTTACACATGTTGTGCCCTGAGACGGGGTCCCCAAAGAAAACGATCGAGATTGAGGCATCCGAAATGCAAAAGCAAGGTTTATTGCGGGTTTCAAGCCAGGCAAGGAGCTCCTCGCACCCAAGATAGGAGGAGGAGGAGGAGTTGTCAATCAGGGTCTACCCGGCAAAAATCACAGATTTACAGCCATGGTGGCGGGGGTCGGGTTGGGTGAGATAAGGTAGGGATTGGGGAACTCCCTGAGCTAATGGCCCATTCAATTTTCAGAGCATAGTTTTATGGCTTAGAAAACAAATGCCATCCCTTGAATTTGGTTAATTTTAACACAGACAGGTCTTGACCTCAAGAGTCCAGATTCCCAAAGCTTCAGTATCATTATTATCAAAAATTAGGTTAGTGGGAGAGCAAAGATGGTGGTATAGACAGAGGCAGAGAACATGTTCCAGCTTCTCAGCAGTTTGGAAGTGAAACAAGCAGAAAATTGTGTCTTAGGTAAAACTGCTAAAGAAATTATAGCTGGTGGCACAGTGATCTAGATTCTAGATATCCCATGAACTTTCTAGTAGCAGAACAACATGGATTCATTAACTCTGTGCCACTACTGATTGTGTACCATCATGTATGGTCTTAAAAGTGATGCAGAAGCCAGGTGGCTAGTGACTCATATCTGCAACCCTAGCTACTCAGGAAGCTGAGGTCTGAGGATCCTTCCTGGGTGAGAAAGTCTGTGAGACTCTTATCTCCAATTTACCACTAGAAAAGTGGTAGTGGTGCTGTGGTTTAAAGTGATACAGCAAAATAGTTCAGGGCCAGCACCCAGACCCTGAGTTCAAGTCTCACAATCAAATAAATAAATGGAGAGGATATAGAAAAACCTGACAAGGAAATTCGCAGGCCCTGCACACATTAACTGCATCTTCGAATTCACCAAGAGACAAAAAAAAAGAATGCTGATGCTTGGTTGAACAACATTTTCAGTCTCAACTCCATCCAGGAAATTCATGGACCTTAAAGAACCATGGAAATGCCAGACACCACGGCCTGAGAAAGGAACAAGTGCCTATAATAGAATCTAAGCTTCCTCTGAGTGGAATAGGAGACTGGAACCAATGTCTTGAGTGGTGATTGAACACTAATCATAAAAATTCATAACTCTGCCATCACCCATATACACAAAAACACTGTAAAAATCTCTAACTGCAAGGTCATAGACAAATATTCCAACCAAAAACTTGCATTCAACTGCATAAATCGCAATGTAGAAATATTGCTAGAATGAAAACATTGAAATACAGGTCCTCCAAAAAACTGAGAAGTCAAAAGACCAATGACACCAGGAACCAGTATCTCACTCCTACAATCTTAGCTATTCAGGAAGCTAAACTCTGAGTACCATGGTTTGGAGCCAGCCCAGGAAGGAAAACCCAAGAGATTCTTATGTTCAATAAGCTACCAAAAAAAAGTCAGAAGTGGAGCTCAAGTGGTAGAACACTAGACTTGAATAAAAGAAGCACATGGATACCACTCAGGCTCTGACTGGGCTCAGACCCTAGGACTGCCACAGATTTTTAAAAAGCAATGACAAGAATGATCAGTGAAATAAAAAAGATATGTAGGTGCTTAATTGCAATCAAAGAAGATACAAATAGCTAACTGAACGAAAATTCTAATCAGATGAGTTTAATAGGTAAGACAATGTAGAATATGAAAGTAGAATTCCAGAAAGACAGAAACAATGAAAGAAATAAAAATGAAAATTTGGAAACTAAAAACACAATAACCAAATACGAAGTCTTGCTAAGGTCAGGCTCTGAGGATTTGTACCTTCTACCTGTAATCCTACCTATTCAGGAAGCTGAGATCTGAGGATTGCAGCTCAAAGTCTATGAAATTACCTCCACTTAATCAGCAAAGAGATGAAAGTGAAGTTTTGGCTCAAGTGTTAGAGAATCAGACTTGCATGAAAAAGTTCAGCAAGAACTGAAGGTCCACTGGGTACTGGTGGCTCATGCCTATGGTTCTAGCTACTCAGAAGGCTGCTATCTGAGAATCATGATTCAAAGCTAGACCACTCAGGAAAGTCCATGAAACTATCTCTGATTAATCACAGACAAAAAAAAGGAAGTGGCACCATGGATCAAGTGGTAGAGTACTAGCCTTGAGCACAAAGGAGATCAGGGACAGCATCCACGCCCAGAATTTGAGCTCCAGGACCAGGAAAAGGAAGAAAGGAAGGAAGGAAGGAAGGAAGGAAGGAAGGAAGGAAGGAAGGAAGGAAGGAAAAAACAAAGAACTGAAGGCCCTTAGTTCAAGTACCAGTATGAGCACACACACACACACACACACACACACACACACACACACGGCTTGTTAATAGAGTGGGATAAGCTGAAAATACCAAAGACTGAAGATAAACTGGAGAAAAATAGATCAGTCAGATAAACACAAAAAGAAAATACAACAACATAGAAAGATCAAATTAAGAACTCATGAGTGGTGGGGAAGTAGACTCCCGGCCAGCCTGGGGACAGAGGGACACGGGGCAGGACCCAGGTTCGCAGCCTCGCTCCCGCATCCCTCCACCCACCCGCCCAGCGCCAGGTCTCAGGACCCTGAAACATGACCTCGTCTTTGCCAGGATGAAAGGTTATCTCCATTGGCCAGCTCGAGTAGATGAAGTTCCTGATGGAGCTGAAAAACCACCTACAAACTATCCATTTTATTTGCTCTTTTGTTTTTTTTGGACCAAAGGATATATTTCCTTACTCAGAAAATAAGGAAAAGTACAGCAAACCAAATAAGCGAAAAGATTTCAATGAAAGTTTATCGGAGATATATAACAATCCAAAAGTGAAATTTTCAAGTGCACAGGCATCAACCAATCAAATGCATCCATCTGGTGTTGAAATTGAAGAAAAAGAAACTAGTGTTTCCAAGGAAGATATCGATCAAGAAGAAAAAGCCAGCAATGAGGATGTGACTAAAGCAGTTGACACAACTACTCCAAAAGCTGCTAGAAGAGGGAGAAGGAGAAAGGCAGAAAAACAAATAGAACCTGAGGAGGCAGGAATAGTGACAACAGCAACAGCATATGTTAATCTCAAAGTCCTAAAAGAGGACAGCCTGCCACTACTGAAGTCAAGACTCCAAAACCAACAGGCAGACCTAAAACAGGAAAATAGCCCTGTCCTTCAGAGTGACATGACCACTGAGGAAGGCAAAAGTAAGAAAAAGGGCAAGAGGAAAAACCACCAAAGAAGCAGCTTAAAAAGGATGAAGAGGGGGCCAGGAGTTTGGCCTAGTGTTAGAGTGCTTGCCTAGCATGCACGAAGACCCGGGTTCAATTTGTTGGTGCCACATACATAGAAAACGCCAGAAGTGGTGCTGTGGCTCAAGTGGGTAGAGCACTAGCCTTGAGGAAAGTCCAACGGCAGGGATCAGGCCCTGAGTTCAAGCCCCAGGAATGGCAAAAAGAAAACAAAAGGATGAAGAGGGACAGAAGGAAGAAGATAAACCAAGAAAAGAACCAGACAAAAAGGAAGGAAAGAAAGAAGTTGAATCAAAAAGGAAAAGTTTAGCTAAAATAGGAGTTACTTCAACATCTGATTCTGAAGAAGGAGATGACCAAGAAGGTGAAAAGAAGAGAAAGGGTGGAAGAAACTTTCAGACTTCTCACAGGAGGAAGCTGCTAAAAGGCCAACAAGAGAAAGAAGCAGCAGATCGACAGAGAATGGAAAACTGAATCAAAAAGCAAGACCTAGGCCGGGAGTTTAGCCTAGTAGTAGAGTACTTGCCTAACATGCATGAAGACCCAGGTTCGATTCCTCTGTACCACATAAATAGAAAAAGCCAGAAATGATACTGTGGCTCGAGTGGTAGAGTTGTAGCCCTGAGAAAGCCCAAGGATAGTGCCTAGGCCCTGAGTTCAAGGCCCAGGACTGACAAAAAAAACTGCTCAGAAAAAGCTAGAAGCGGCTCTGTGGCCCAAGTGGTAGAGTGCTAGCCTTGAGTACAAAGAGGCCCAGGAACAGTTTCTAGGCCGGGAGTTCAAGTCTCAGGACCAGCAGAAAGAAAAAAAGAAATAGAAGAAAGAAGGGAAGAAAACTTAAAGTTCCTAAATTCTAATGAAAGTGAAAGAGCAATTTTGGGATACAGCAAAGGCAGTCCTAAGAGGACAGTTTATAGCTTGTGAGTGCCTAAATTAAAAAAAAAGTAAGATCTGAAATAGCCTAATAATACTCTTCAAGCTCTTAGACAAACACAAGCAAGCAAGGCCCCAATTTCCAGACAAAAATTGGCTGCTTGCATAGGTTGCTTGGCAGTTCAGCAATGCTGTTGGATAGTGGACTCTCCTCTATATGTGCACAGTCCTTGATCCATGTAGGACAGCTTTCTACAGCCTCACCGCAAGCTTGGAGGCAGAGCCTATGAGTAAAGTTATCAATAGCTCTTAGGCTCCAGCATTAAGTACTTGTTAAATAAAAACATGCTGACACTACATGTCAAAGAGAGGAGGACAGTTGTCCTCAAGGCAGAGTACTTCTCCTGCAACATTGCCAGGATTTACTTCCCTACAACTTGTCTTCCCACATTATAGGAAATCAAATAAGATTTCTGGACTCTGGCAACAAACAAAAGGCTTCACAGCTTATGAAAGTGATGGTAAATTATGAGACGTAAGACAGCTCACATGGAGATAGCATTTAGAAAAGGTGTAGAAAATGGGTATGGTAGAGTGTTTGGGGATTACTTAAACCTGAATCCCTGAATCCCTAGTGGTTCCTAACACTATACCTCTGTCCTGAATTCAACCTGGAGCCTTTCCTGAAACCCTACCCCAATCTCCATTAAAACATCTCCCTCCTGCCTAGATTCAGTTTCAATCCCTGCTCCTAATCCTACCATCTCTGCTCTAACCTAGCCAAGGTCTTGCAGAGGGTGTTTCACAGACTCTAGACTGAGGCACAATCTTCCATGCCATCTAAAATTCATCACCTGGAACATGATGTGTTGTGGGGGGAAAAGTGTATGGGTTTACTGTATGCAGTCCAAAAATCTTGGACATTTGGCCTCCAGCTTCCAAGCTCTCATAGGTCAGGCAGTCTTCCCCATCCTTCCTGGAGATTTCCTTCTCAACAGTAAACTAGGGAAGAAATTGAAATAATATCTTCAAAAGAAGCTCAACTCACTGGGGCTGACCCTTCAGGATCCATGAACCTGTGTCACAAATGAGTCCTCAGACAGAAATCGCCCTAACCTCTACGTCAAAAAGAAATCATTGACCTTTCTGGATCTTGTTGCAACATATCAAGCAGCAAGGATCTAAACAACTTTGGCTTTAGCTAACCCAGAAGCTTTGATGAGAGGAGCAGTGATACTTCTTCTAGAGGCGGATGTAGTAAAGGAATAGAGACTTAGTCCAGAGATTGGCCCAAAAGACCAAATATAGGGGTTAGGGACTTAACTCAGTGGAAGAGTACTTGCCTGGCAAGTGCCAGGCTCTGAGTTCAGTCCTCAGCTCTGTGGGGGGAGGGTCAGGAAGAAGGTAGAACAGCTACAAAAGACCAAAAAAAAATGGGGGGCAACTAAAAGACCAAATATCAAGTGACCCAGAGGTCACGTAATTGTCTGAGGTCTAACACTGAAATAGACATAGAAAGTCACTTGTGGAGTCTATAAGACAAAGGATCAATGGCCTTACAGGCCTATTTTAGGTTAGATTCTTATCACAGCATCAATCACGGCCTTTTATCAATATGGCATTCTTTTTATCTGAGAAGTTCCCCATCCAAATCTAAAGCAGATTTGTTCACACTGAAGAGAAACGACAGCTATCTGAATACCTCTCAGACTACTTCATCTCTTGGTTCTAGATAACAAAACATATTTAAAGATTGTATTGGGCTCTAATGGCTCATGCCTATAATTCTAGTTAATTAGGAGGCTGAGGTCTAAAAATCTTGGTTTTGAACCAGAAATTCAGAAAGACAAATTTGAGAGACTCTTATTTCCAATTAATCAGCAAAAAGCCAGATGTGTAGGCATGTCTCAAATGATAGGACTTCACTGGAAGCTAAAAATTGAGTGAGAATATGAGAACAGTAGGAAATTTTTTTCATATATACATGTCACCGTATGTGTATGCATATATGCCATACAGTTTACACATAACTGTGTATATGTGTTGCATCATATATGTGTATTTGTTGTATATGTTGTATATTTGTCTATATGCATGTATGTATGCACACACTTCTATATGTATATTAACATATATATCGGCATGTGTGTATGTATATATGTATATATACATATATATATATATGCACACACATACACATTGTGGGTGACAGTGATTTGTGGCCTTCCCCATCAGATCCAGGAATTCATAGAAATCTTTATAACACAGAGTCCATTTAGATATATTCCTTGTTCAATTTTCTGTCTCTTACTTTCCCTCTCATTGCTGCTGTGAATTCTAATCTTAGAACCTCCAAGCCCCTGGCTAAAGAGCACTCCTTTTATACTATCATATTCTAGTGTGGAACCCTACAAAGGTCTAACCTTGTAGAATTCAAATTTTAAATTTGGCCTTCCAAATTGTCATGAAAGGTTATTGGTGGATGTGGAAAATAGATGCATTTTGAGAGTTTGTTAGGTTGATTTAAACTCTTACCTGTCGGATACACAGATCTCCATTTGTACTTTTCCTCTTTGCCCTCCAAATCTTTTTTTGTTCATTTTTTATCAAAGTAATGTATAGAGGGGTTACAGTTACATTCACCAGATAGTAGGTGCATTACTTCTCACACCCCTTCTTATGCTTTTGTCCCCATTTCCCTCTCCCACTCCTTCCCAATCATCTTGGTTTTCCCCCCTTCCCTTTCCTATTTCAAATAAATAAATGCATATACAATATAACTAACAGGTAACAAAGTCAGTAACAATATGAGATTAACCAAAGGGCAATAAAGGAGAAGAGAAATAACCATAGTACATTAAGAACAACAATCACTCAATATAACGCTCTTATTTCTAAATCCTAGAGATCCTTTCATTTAGTCTCATCCTATATGACCTTATCTAGGTTTTGTGCTATTGTAATCCTCTGCTAGGAGAGTCCTAGATGTGTACTAATTATGACAAATGAGGAAAACCATATTCCTTTATTCCTATATTCCTTTGGGTCTGGCTTACTTCACTTAATATGATTTTTCCAAGTCTTTCCATTTCCTTCTAAATGGAGCATTGTCATTCTTTCTGATAGCAGCGTAGAATTCCATTGTGTATAAATACCACATCTTGTTGATCCACTCATCAACTGAGGGGCATCTGAGTTGGTTCCATATCTTTGCTATGGTAAATAGTGCTGCAATGAACATCGTTGTGGCTTTAGGATGTCCTTGTCTCTGGACTTTTGGGTAAATGCCAAGGAGTGAGATTTTAGTCCCCCAAATCTTAGGAAGTAATTCTGTGTCTTAGGTTCATTTGGCGTTCCTATGACAAAATACCAGAGATTCATAAACAGCAGATTTACTTGGCTTACAAGCGGGTTGTCAGAAAATCCAAACATCTCAACACACCTGTAAGGATCGCTCCACTTATTATAACACAACTTTAAGAGAAGTAAAAATGAAACCTGATTCATGTAGAAGCAGCCAAGGCCTCTGATAGCCTTGCTTTACAAAAACCCACACTCTGAAGACCAATCCCCCCAAACACTATTCATCTATTTTTGAAGATGGAGTCTGGTTCTGTCACCTCAACACACTGAAGACCCATTGGGGTCCTCAACACTATAGTCCCTATGGTCTCACACTGAGACCCTTTATATAGAATTAAAATACATGACAACAATCACATTTGTGTGGAGACTGAGGTACATGGTAATAAATGGCTCTAATGGATGGCACATCTGGAATATAATTAACGAACTAATAAGCATTGGTTACTAACAGATTAAGAGTGTTGTAATATCTTCTTCAATCCACTAAGAGAATGAGAAGATAATCTATAACCAGCAAACAACTAGAAAAGGGGAAAGAAAAACTGTAAAGCATTTTAAGAATCCAAAAGTAAGCCATAAAAATGCCAAAATACTGCCCAAAGCTATCAAATTCAATATAATATTCATCAATATCCCAACAACATTCTTTGATGAAATGAAAGAAGCAATCCAGAAATTCATTTGGAATGATAGAAGATCCCAAATAATGAAAACAATCCTTAGCAGGAAAAACAGTACTTGAGGAATATCAATACCAAACTTCAAACTCTATTAGAAAGCTGTAGTTATAAAAAAAACAGCTTGGAGCTTTTTTTTGGCACTGCTGCAGGCTTCATGCCATCATGGTTAACTAACGTTCCCAAAACCCGCTGGACTTTCTGTAAGAAGTGTGGCAAGCACCAGCCTCACAAAGTAACACAGTACAAGAAGGGCAAGGATTCCCTTTATGCCCAGGAAAATCGTCATTATGACAGAAAACAGAGTGGCTATAGTGGTCAGACTAAGCCAATTTTCCAGAAAAAAGCTAAGACCACAAAGAATATTGTACTGAGAATTGAATGTGTTGAGCCCAACTGCAGATCTAAGAGAATGCTAGCTATTAAAAGATGCAAACATTTTGAACTGGGTGGAGATAAAAAGAGAAAGGGGCAGGTGATCCAGTTCTAAGTTGCAACTTTTATTATGAAGACAGTACCACCGTGATGTCTAAGTTCCAGCTTTTGTTGTGAAGACAATAAAATCTTGAGGTCAAATTCAAAAAAAAAAAAAAAAACAACAACAGCTTGGAGCCAGGTGCAGGAATTGGGGGAGGGGTGGGGAGGTGGCTCATTCTGATAACTCTAGCTACTCAGGAGGCTGAAATCTGAGGATCATGGTTCAAAATGGTTTGAAATTCTATGAAACTCTTATCTGGAATTAACCACCAGAAAACCAGAAATGGTGCTGTGGCTCTAACGGTAGAGCACTAGCTTTGAGCAAAAGAGTTCAGAGACAACAGCCAGGCCCATTATTCAAGCCCCATGACTGACAAAAAGTATAAGAAGACAATTTTTTAAATTAAAAACAGAAACAAAAACAGCTTGGTCCTGGCACATGAACAGGCCTGAGAACCAATGTAATAGAATTGAAAACCCAGTAATGATCCCACAGACCTATGGCCACCTAATCTTTGATAAGGGAGCTAAAATTATCAAATGGAAGAAAGACAGCCTCTTCAACAAATGGTGCTGGCAGAATTGGTTATATAAGTATAGAAAACTTAGAGCCTTATACTCACCCTGCACCAGAATCAACTCCAAATGGATTGAAGACTTCAAAGTAAGAGCAGATACCCTGATAAAATTACAGGAAGAGATGGGGGATACACTAGGATTCCTTGGCACAATTCAAAACTTCCTAAATAAAGATCTAGAATCACAACAAATCAAAGAAAGGCTGGATACATGGGATTGCATTGAACTGCAGAGCTAGCAAGATAAATAGAGAGCACACAGAGTAGGAGAAGACATTACTAGACATATGACAAGGGTCTCGTGTCAAAAATATACCTAGAGGACTGGAAATGTGGCTTAGTGATAGAGTGCTTGCATAGTATGCATGAAGCCCTGGGTTCGATTCTGTAGGACCACATAAACAGAAAAGGCTAGAAGTGGCACTGTGACTCAAATGGTAGAGTGCTACTTTGAGCAAAAAAGCTCAGGGACAGTGCCTAGACCTGGAGTTCAGTTCCCAGAGATGGAAAAAAACAAAAAACAAAAAAAAACTAGGGCTCAAAAAATTAAGCCCCCAATAACAAAGCCTCAAAGAAACAACCAACCAGTTAACAAGTGGGCTGAAAGAATTAAAAAGAGACTGCTTTTCAGGAAATAAAAATAGCCAATAGGCACGTGAGGAAATGTTCAACATTTCTGGCCATAAAAGAAATCCACATTGAGATTCTACCTCCCCCCAATTAGAATGGTCATTATCAAGAAAACAAATAATAGTGACACTTATTATACGAAGACAAATTATTTGTACCTAGTCCGAAGCTTAAGCCAAGGTCTGCGTGCTGTCCCTGAGTGTTTTTTCTTAAGGCTACTACTCTACCACTTGAGCCACAGCTCCACTTCCAGCTTTTTTGGGGTGGCTAATTGGAGATAAGAGTCTCAAAAACTTGCCTACCAAAGCTAGCTTTGAATTGTGATCTTTAGATTTCAGCCTCCTGAGTAGGATAACTGGCATGAGCCATGAGCATCCAACTTACAAAGGCAATTTTTAAAATAAAATATTGGGAAATTAAACCCAAAATCTATTTTAATGCATCTATAAATTTACATAGTCGAGAATATTTCTTCCATTTTTTCTACAGCATATACTAGAAGTAGTTTTTTTTACTGAAGGACTGTAATAGTAAACACTTTTTAAAAATTATGTTTGTCTTGCTTGAAGCCAGGCAAGCCTTGAACTTGTGATTCTTCCATGTAAGTTTCCCAAATGCTGCAAACTAACAGGTATTTACCACTTTGCTGGCTCTTATTTCAAAATATATTTATTTTACCTCTCTCTTTAAAGATAGGTTATCTAGTTATAGAAATCCAGATACACTTGAATAATATATGCTACCAGAGGCCTATCATATCTACTGTCAATGAAACTTCCCTTGTATATTATTTCTTTGACTGTAACCCATCTCCCTTTAATTCTTTTGTGTTTGTATGGGTCCTGGGGCTTGAACTCAGGGCCTGGGTGTTATCCCTGAGCTTTTGCATAAAGGCTACCACTCTACCAACTGAGCCACAGCTCTACTTTGGCTTTTTAGTGATTAATTGGAGATAAGAGCCCCACTGACTTTACTTCCTCAGCTGGCTTCGAACCATAATCCTCAAACCTCAACCTCCTGAGTAACCAGGATTATAGGTTTGAGCCACTGGCCTCTAGCCTCCCTTTAATTTTTAATGCTCCAAAGTTTCCAGTAGATTTAAATGCTAATTGATCAAGAAGATTTTTCAACTCAAGGTCTATGTCTTTTAATAATTGTTTTATTTTAAAAGTTATTTATTGTTTGCTGGGGTACGCATGGAATTCTGGATGTCTTATTTTCTAGGCAGTGCTTTATATCCTTAAATTGTATCTTCAGTTCCGAATTGTTATATAGCTTCTAATTTGGATTTAATAATTTAAACATCATCTCTTTTCTGTTCTGCTTTCTTGCATATTTCCACTGTGAATTTCTTCCACTTCTTAATTTCTTGTTCCTCAAATTACTCTTTTATTTGTAGGCTCCTTTGTTGTACTATGTTAAGATCTAGAAGCTTGCACTGTTATCTTTCAAGTCATTAATCCTTTTTCTTCAAAGAAATCCAGTGTACTATTATTTTAAAACTTTTGTTTTACAAAATTTATGCCTTTTAAAATCTTCCTGTGTTCATTTCATGGATACTACTTCCTTCCTTATTCCACTGAGTAATAAACATGTTGAAAATATTCTCTACACCTACAGGAATTTGAAAAAATTAACTGTTAAATTTGTCAACATTTTCTGTAATCACAGACTTCACTTAGTGTTTAAATTGGGAGGTAGTTGTTGGGAATTGAACCTAAAACCTTTATTAGGCTTTTAAGAGTTATTCTTGCTTGAAAGTCCTTCTTAAGCACTTTTTCTTTCCTTATATCAGTATTCTTTCAGCTATGATCATGGGTTTTGCAGGTTTAATCAAGCTTAGCAGATCAACTTGGATTTTTACACCATAGTAACATTTCAATTTGACGATTTGCGTTAAGTATTGTATAGACTTGGTTTTAAGAGAGTAAGTTCCATCTTTTTAAACTATCTTGAGAAATAACCAAAGGCTTATGAAGTAGAGGAAGAAAAACAGGAGGCATGTCCTGGCTCTTTCCAAATCTCTTCTCAGTGTCATATATTATATCTGTGGTTAAAATTCTAGGAGTGTGCTTCAACTTCACGAACCCACTCAGATATCTCTGCTGCAGATCCTGTAGATTCTGGAACTGGTGTTCTGAAAAGAACCACATTGTCAAAGAATTACATGTTGATTCAACCTTTGGTTATGCAGAAATGGACAGCATAAATCATAAACTTGAGTCTCCTTCCTTCTGGCATTTCCAACTAAAGGGGAAATAATAGTGTACATCTGATCTAATACCCTTCTC
Source organism: Megascapheus bottae (assembly GCF_031878675.1). Lineage (NCBI taxonomy): Eukaryota > Metazoa > Chordata > Mammalia > Rodentia > Geomyidae > Megascapheus > Megascapheus bottae. The sequence goes on along the minus strand of NC_143511.1, from coordinate 349,617 downwards.
TAAGCAGTAAATTAGTCTGGCTAACTGGGTTCTAGCGGATCCTACAAGATCAGAGCAGGTAAAGAGAGTGTCTCTTCTTTTTTTTTTGGTGTTTATACAGTAATGAAAGGTGCAGACGAAAAGAGAAAGACACACTGGGTACTGATAACAATAAGAATGAGGAAAATATCCTAAAATGAGGTACAGAAATGAGCAGAGTGATCAGAGCTACACAGACACTGTGTCATTTCTTTCAACATATGCTAAGGTAAGTCCTGAGTATAAAAGGGCAGTGGCAATTAGTTAGGATTCAGCTGTCTTCTATAATGTTTCAGAACCTACCACCTTGGAGGGGTCATTAGTCACTGCAATCTTTTCAAGGAGCCACTGAGCATTGGAAAAGCAAGTAAAAGTATACTGTATGTCCCTCTACTCAGCCATCATTTCCCCTTTCCTTCCTTGAAAGTCCTTTCCTGACTAACTATGCTGCCAACCTAAGATCCAAAATAAATGGCATCAACAAGAAGACTAAGTCTATAAGAAAGGCTTGAATGTAAAACTCATGGACAGAGAGAAAAAGTGAGTATAAAAAGGTAATACCGGGCCGGGAGTTTGGCCTAGTGGTAGAGTGCTTGTCTAGCATGCATGAAGACACAGGTTCGATTCCTCGGTACCACATACATAGAAAAAAGCCAGAAGTGGTGCTGTGGCTCAAGTGGTAGAGCTCTAGCCTTGAGAAAACCCAAGGACTGTGCTCAGGCCCTGAGCCCAAGCCCAGGACTGGCAAAAAAAAAAAGGTAATACCATGAGAAAAGCAGGAGGACATGTATATTTCTCATTACCATCATCCCCATGTGGTGACCACTCATGGCTCAAGGATTGAAAAGACAGAGCTCCTACCCCATCAGTCCTCCAAGCCTTATACTGGGAACGGCCTAGGATTCCCAAGTATCCCAAGTATACTTAAAAGAATGTCTTCATAACTAGTCTAAACATACAGGAAACAAATGCTTGAAGCCAGGTGCTGGTGGCTCACGCCTATAATCCTAGCTACTCAGGAGGCTGAGATCTGAGGATCATGGTTCAAAGCCAGCCTGGGCTTTGAGTCTATGAGAGTCCATGAGACTCTTATCTCCAATTAACCGCCAGAAAACTGGAAGTGTTTCTGTAGCTCAAGTGCTAGCCTTGAGCTGAAGAGCTCAAGGACAGTGTCCAGGCCCAGAGTTCAAGCCCCACAACCCACAAAAAAAATATTTGAATTCATCCTTTGAAATGGAACATAAACTGGAGCTAACTTACTAGTCAACAATTTGCACCCCAGAACCAAGTCACCAAGTTTCCGAGAGCTCACAAGATAGTCATAGCAGTAAGGTTTAGGAGAAGGGAAAAAAGATTTAGCGAGACAAAGACCTAGTGGTAATGATTTTCATCAAATACATTTAGGACATTTTCTATGGTAGAAGTAGTAGATTGATTTCTTCCATGCCCACTACAATCTCCTTCTGTCTGCCTTTCCTATAGAACTATATATTCATCTACCGGCTTGCAGGGAAAGGTGGCTACTAGAAATAGAAAGAAGCTTTCTGAGAAAACTACTTCCTTATAAAAAGGAGATTGAAGAGGTTATTCGTATAACTCAGTGGTAGAGCACTTGCTTAGCATATGTCAGGCTCTGGGTTTGAATCAAAGCTACCATACTTCTCCCAGCTTAGAATGTTATCATAGAATTTGAATGTAAAGGAGATGTTCTTTGACCATAAAGACAAAAACTACCCACGAACAATGGCTGAACCAGGATAGAACCTACATCTGTTTCAGCTAGGCAACTGCGATTCTAGCTACTCAGGAGGCAAGATTTGAGGACTGTAGTTCCAAGTCCTCCAAGCAAACAAATCTGATAGACTCTTGTTTCCAATTAACTAGCAAAAAACTGAAAGTGGAGGTATGGCTCAAGTGGTAGAGCACCAGCCTTGAACGAGGCCCTGAGTTCAGAGCTCAGTACTGGCACAAAAAAGGAAAGGAGATGAGAAAGGGAGGGAAGGGGAAGAGTGGAAACATACTTTACTTCTGAAGAGTTTTTATATTGATAATTTGGGGGTTTGTTTTATTTGGGTTTTTTGGACAGTCCTGGGGCTTGAACTCACAGCCTAGACACTATCCTTGAGCTTTCTCAAGGCTAGCACTCTACCAACTTGGGCCACAGCACCACTTCCAGCTTTTTCTATGTATATGGTATCAAAAGGGGCTTATGCATGTTAGGCAAGCACTCTACCACTAGGCCATGCTCCTGGCCCCATAATTTGTTTCTAATCACACAGAAAGATCAAATACTACTTCCTGTGCTTTTTATTTTCCAATACTGGGGATCAAACCTAGGGCCTTGCCCAGTAGGGCAAGTGTTTTGCCATTGAGCTAGGCCTCCAGCCTTTGTAAATAACATGAGGAAATTAGGAAACACAGAAACACTTCTCATTAAAATTTATCATCCTATGTATTATGTTAGAAATCTAACATTCTCTATGTGATCCTTTGCCTTTTATAAGTATATGTCTATTAATCTGAAAGCAAGAGCTTTCTTCCTTTTTATAGTCTCCATTGAAAGCCTTGATAAAGATAGAATGATCCATTTTGTTTTTTTAATCTCTAAAAAAATCTCTAAATCTCAGTCAAGCCAAGATGTATAGAAAATATTGCATTCTACTAATTTTAAAGAAGAAAAGGGCACCTATGGGGAGCTGTACAAATTGAGTCTCACTGGTCATTTCAAAAGAAGAATTTAAGTAGAATATCTAAATAATACATCTTTCAAGAATTACTCTGAAACTTTAACTTAGAAGTTTATCAAATTATTTCTATTTATTTCATTGCCACTACAGCTTCAAGAAATACTGCTATGAACCTCAGAACAAACAATATTTCTCCAGGTCACTATTTGGTTATTTCTGCTTTGGAAAGCCACTTCAATTTGCAACAAGATTTCCATGGACTTTTTCCAAGTAGCCTCATCATCTATTTAAATTACCTGGTTCCAATGGGGTGTATTTGGGAAGCCTATCATCAAAGACCATCTGTGGGCGTAAGCCCATAGAACTCATTTTCCGAATAATAAATTGGGATACAGAACCAGGGTCCTTGAGGATAATGTAATGAAAACTCTGGTTAGAGGTCTCAAGTTGGACCAGTCTATGACAGGAGTCAGGCAGCCGCTCCATTGAGGGGGTGATGCCGATTAGCAGGCGCTGGTAGGAGAGTTCAGCCATAGACTGCCGTGACCTTCTTTCCTTTTTAACAACAGGACATGTATAAACAATTTCGGAATCTTCACTTCTTGCCTCAGTTCCATGGGTGCATGTCATGGCATTTAGGTTTTTAGCAAGTAGTTTCTGTGCTTCCTTAAGAGAAATGCTCTGAGTTTTTAGGAGACTTGATTTCTTGCATTCCTTGTTAAAAATATGCATCAATAAATATAATTCAGGCAGCTGTGAGAGAAAAAAAAGGAAAGTCACAAAACCCATGAAAAAAAATCATCTGGCAGATCCCAAACTCTGAAAAAAATTGGACAACCAATAGTCACAGAAACAAAAGCATTTGTTTTTAGAAGATATCTTTGCCTAAGTAAACCAAATCAGTTAGGAACAGGGAATAGAGAGAGCAGAAAGTTGAATCTTACTTAGATTGTGTTCTTTATGTATGTCATGTAAGCTCTCAGCTGCAAAATAAGCCAGCTAGTGCTGGACTTCAGAGTCTCTTAGATTTTTCCATCTCTATAATTCTGAGTGACTATCACAAAGGATAGCTCAGGAGGCAGTGACCAACTTTACTCGATTTGAAGAATACATTTCTTTTAAGGAAGGAAGGAAGGGAGATCATATTGATTTCAAAGCATCATCTGGATGTCTCAAGAGCTCAGAGTGGGAAATGCAGTAGAAAGGAGACTGTAAATGGTTGTGATTGGCTGGAATAAAGTTAGTGGTTTCATTTGTAGAGTGATTGGGGGTAGTTGTCATCAGAAGAAGAAAAAAAAACAATAAATGATTCATCAAAGTATATTTCTCTATACAAAATGCTATATAAAAGGAATGAAATTTTCTGGTTTCCTACCTATAAATCACTCCTAAAATATTTTGGGCATTAACTCAGAAAGCCAAAAAAAATACAACTCAGCTAAGAGCCAAAAATTCAGGATATTTGGTTGAGGATGTGGTAGAACACTCACATAACATGCTCAATGTGATGGGCTTAAGTCCCAGGACCACCATTGTCTGGCCCATTGCAATTTCCTTTCATTCCTATTGGGTTCCATTACAACAAGAGCAAATGCAAAGTGAAATAAAGTTAGCAACTGGCTCTTTAAAACTGATTACCATCATTAGGAAAACTTGTGTATATGCTCATTCCGACTTAGAAGAGCTAAATTTTGCTAGGATAAAAGATGTTAAGTCATGGGGATGAAATTTTAGTATTCCTCATTGTTCCCAGATGTGTCAATCCATGTTCCACATTTTGAAATTGTATGGGTTTTGGATGTAGATTTTCCTGTGAACAGTTGTATGAAGTTTTAAGTACATACCGAGCATGGGTGATACTCTAGTGCCGTACTGAGTGAAGTCAAACTGGTGGAACTTGACGAGGACATATTTTTGACACTTTATTCTCTAACTCTTGAAAATTAAACATCAGGAAAGGCAAAATATAATCAGGAATCAGCTAAAATATAAAAGGAGGTTAGTAAACACATAAAAATCTGAAATTTGTAAATGGAATGCTTTCCTATTTTGTATAATTTAAATTTTTATTCTTTTTTCTCTTGGTCTATGTTTTACAAAATAATCTTATTTCAACCAACTGTTTTTCTGTGAAATGCCCTCACATTCTTAAACAAAATGTATGTTCACACTTAGTGCTATTTCAATGAACCTTATATAAACTATTTAAGTAATTGTACAAGGAGATTTCAATTCAACAAGTTGCATGCATCTTGATCAATGTCACCCTTCCAATATTCTTCCCATCTTTCCAAAAGCCATCCAAACTCTAAAGTTATATAATTCAATATATTACATAATGCACATTGAATATTATGACTGTAGTTTCCTTGCCCCTCCTCCCTTCATTCCTTTGCCCTCTACTTGTAGATTGTCTTATTTTAGTGTAATATTTTCACCAACTTTTATTTCAACCAAAAACACTTTTAAATCATCTACATCCTTATCTAGGAAAAATGTTCTTTACCCAGGAGACAATGACCAAGACAACAAAACAATGAACAATTGAAATCATTTGCTTTGTGTCAAGTATCTCAAGATTTCCTGTTATGCTCTATTGATGGGACTGAACTCAAACCTCAGATGAAGGATTAAAAATAATTTAAGAATCCTCACAATTTATCTCATTAATGAGTGACAGTTAAGTCCTCTTCCACATTTGACCCTGGCCCTATTCTTGACTTTGACCACTAGGCAAGAGGCACTATATGAGACTGTGTGCGTGTAAGAATCTAGACCTTCAGAAACTTTGTGGCTTCCCTTCACATTCTTAGAAGGCTGAGCCATGTGGAAAGAAGTCGAGCTGCTTTTCTAAGAAAATCAGCCAAGAACCAGTTCCAACTTTTAGACATGTCGCAAAGTCATGTCAGTTCATGAAGCTCATAGGCACCTGCAGATCACTACAGCTTCATGGCCTACCCCAATGGAGCCTCTGTATTCTGCTGTTCTTTGTTCAGCTGAGCCTGGACAGAAAAATACCACCTCCATCTCCATTTAGAGATGGCTGAACTGGCCAACTTCAATTATGACTACCATAATATTTAGTTTTAAGCCCTCGGGTGTTATATAGTTATATAGTCATAAATACAGATGTGCTACAAAATATCCCACATGCTTGGCTCCATTTATCAGTGTGAACCCGCTATTGTAGATAAAGGGAAAACAGAGGGGAAAACATCCCTAGGTAGCTCTGCATGCTGTGGTCACTGGATGAATGACTGAGATGAAGCAGAAACACTCACTCGACTTTTGGGAAGAGACCAAAGCAGGCATGGTCTTTCCTTTTCCCTAGAAAAATTGGAAAACCTGTCTGGAGAATCGCTCTTCATTCTATACATGGTTACATCCTGATAAATCTATCATAAAATAAAAGTATTTCAAGCTGAAATGTGTCTTCTTCAATGATCCTGCTGACCACCACAGCTTAAACAAATTCCCCACTTTGGCGTTCCTTACTTCCTCTTGTGGTCATGGGGGCTGCTGGGTGCTGTTGCTCACTGCCATTGTCCAATCTCCAGGGAGAGAATGTTACACAATATCACTATTTCAGAAGATCAAAACCCAAGATCTGAAGCATGATTTCTACACTGTATATATTGCTTTATAGCTTTGTTAAGGCCACATGAAATAAGACTTGGCTGAGTTTTCTCTTTTTAACTGTTGAATTTTTTATTATCTTGAAGTAGTTATACAAGTTTTAATGCAACATATCAGTTTATAAGTTCAATGAATCTTAACCAGTGTCACTCCTGCCTCGATTATGCTTTCTTTGTATGGTTTCTGCAAAAGGAAAAAATGTGCTCTGCCACGCTTCACCTAAAATCATACCAGCAGACAAAATCAGCAAGGACATAGTTAAATCCAATGATAATCCAGAAAATAATTGGGAAATCCCCAAGTGATCTTGTTTTTGTTTTCATTTGTAGTGAAAGTTCATATATTCATTTAAAAATCTAAGTATAGCTCAACAGTGGTAGTCTTTAACAGTTCAGGGTAGAGAGAAACTTACACTTTTCTCATTATTAAAAAAAAAGTCTAAGCAGGCCCTAGCAGCTCATGCCTGTAATCCTAGTTACTTAGGAGGCTGAGATCTGAGGATCACAATTAGAAGTCAACCCACACAGCCAATGTCTATAAAACTCTTATCTCCATTTAACTACTAGAAAATTGGAAGTGAAACTGTGGCTCAAGTGGCTATCTTGGAATATAAAAGCTCAGGAGCAGGGCCCTGAGTTTGAGACCCAGGACTTGTACCAAGGGAAATATAACTTTCTTTCTTTCTTTCTTTCTTTCTTTCTTTCTTTCTTTCTTTCTTTCTTTCTTTCTTTCTTATTTTCTAATGCGGCTAGTAGAAAATATGGGATCACATGAAGGCCTCTCATTTTACTTCTATTGGAGAGCACTGAAGTGTAAGATAAACGCTGACTTACCAGGGTCTCAGGCAGACACTAAATAGAGCAGTAGATACATAACTAAAATCAACTTCTAAATGGATCCAAATTTCTAAAAGAATGTATAGAACAGAAGTTATTAGGATAATAAAGTATGTCAGTGTTCAATGGGAAAAATTGTCTTTCTTGGTGAAAGAATGATTATGAAAATCTATGTGCACAAACAAACTAAGAATGTCATGACAACAATGGAAGCTCTTTGTATCCACCCTAAACCCCTCTCCCTCCCTCCACCCCCTCCCCACCTGCCCCCTTCTTCCATAGGTAACTATCTTCCAGAAGCTTATGTCTATTACTCTTCTTTTCTATATTTTTTCAGTTTTCTTAAATGTGTATGTATCCCTCAACAGCATATTGTCATTTTTGCATGCATTGAACTTTACCTAAATAAAAGCACCTTGTAGATCTCTCTGGCAGATTGTTTCCCTCTTTTTTTAAATTTCACATTTTATTTTTCTTTTGCATGCTGCTTCTTGTTTTTGTATTGGGAAGATTGATACAAGGTCTTCTTGCCTTCATGTATTTTTGACTAGCCTCAAACTCAGAATCCTTCTGCATAAGCCTTCCAAATGCTGAACTTATATTTATATACCACTATGCTTTCTTTTAATTGTATTTTTAACTATAGTAAAGTACATAAATTAGTATTATAATAAAACACATAAAATTGACCATTCCGACCATTCGTAAATATAATGTTCAGTAGTGCTAACTACTGTTGTATATTGCTTGCTTAACAACAGGAGGAAGCCAGGCATGGGTAGCTCAACACCTGAAATCCTAGCTACTTAGGAGGATGAGATCTGAGGATCACAGCCCAGGTAAGAAAGTCTGTGAGACTCTTATTGCCAAATAACTACCAAAACCAAAAGTGGAGCAGTGTCTCAAAGTAGTAGAGCACTAGCCTTGAGCAAAGGAACTCAAGAACAGTGCTCAGCCTTCAGCTCAACTAACAATAAGAAAGAAAGAAAGAAAGAAAGAAAGAAAGAAAGAAAGGAAGGAAGGAAGGGGAGGATGGAGGGAGGGAGAGAGGGAGGGAGAGAGACAGGAAGGAAGAAGGGAAGGAAGGAAGGAAGGAAGGAAGGAAGAAAGGAAGGAAGGAAAGGAAGAATGAGAGAGAGAGAAAGAAGGAAAATAGAACAGGAGATATTCTTAAACATGTGTCTTAGGTAATTTTCTGTTATGTGAACAAAATAGTGTATTTATACTTACTAAAATGGTGGCCAGACATGGTGGTATACACCTGTAATCCTAGCTATTCCAGGGAATGAGGCAGTATTGGGAGTTGAAGGACGGCCTGGATTATATTTGTAGAAGTATCTAAGACAAAGCAAAAGCTTCCACAACAATAAAACCAAGATATCTTTGATATATTTATATAATGATATTCATTCCCATGTTTTACATGACTCAGAATTGTCTGAAACATGATGTAATGAAGGGTTGTATATGTACATTCTTGTGGAGCAGATTTCTACTACTTTATTTTTGAACACAAAAACTTTGTTCTTGGACTGGGAGTTTGGCCTAGTGGTAGAGTGCCTGCCTAGCATGTACAAAGACCCAGGTTCAATTCCTTGGTACCACATACAGAGAAAAAGCCAGAAGTGGTGCAGTGGCTCCGGGTAGAACACTAGCCTTGAGGAAAGCCCAAGGACAGGGCTCAGGCCCTGAGTTCAAGCCCCCGACTGGCAAAAAAAAAACCCAACTTTGTTCTTACTGAAAAAAAATCCTATCTTCCCTTGCTCCAGCACATGGAAACCACCATTCTATCTCTGAGTTCAATTGTTCCAGGTACATTTGTGGAATCAAGTATTTGTACATGTGTGTGGGGTGTGTGTGTAGTGGGGATGACTGCCTTATTATACTCAGCAAAATGCCTTTTAAATCCATTCACATTGTAGTATGGTTAAACTGTCCTTCCTTTTGAAAGCTTTTATTTCACTGAGAGTATATGTACTTTTGCCTATTGTGACTTGTGCTACTATGAATACAAGTATGTGTTGTTTCTTTCATTGTTGGTTGGAATCATATTTGCTGTTCCAAATCATGTTTAACGGATCTATTTATTACATCAGCACAGAAGTCTAGGCAAGCAAAAGACTTCGGTCCAGGGGCTTACACCTGTAAGGCTTACTCAGTTGGCTGTCATCAGGAGGATCGAAGTTCAAGGCAGAAAGTTCCTGAGACCTCTTTTCCAATCAATAGTTGGATACAATGGGAATGTGCCCTAACAATACCAACATTGGAAGGGTTTGTTTGCAACTGTCATGTTAGTTATTATGGGAAGGTTGAAATAGGAAGATGGATCCAAGTGTAGACCTGAGCAAAAAGTTGGACCCTAGGACCAATGTAAAAAAGGGACTGGAGGTATGGCACAGTTGTAGAGTGCCTGTCTAATAAACACAAAGCCCTGAATTCAAAGCCAATATGAACAAAGGAAAAGAAAACAATTATTTACCATGCATCTTGTACTTTTAATGTGGAAATAGAATGTTATTTATCAGTTAGAATGTACTTAGGTATTCACTTAAATTGTTTAGAGGCCCTGATGTTTAAACTCAAGACATCAAGTGCTCTACCACTTGAGCTATCTTCTCATTCTTTTTTTTTGCTTGCTAGGAAAGTTGGTTTGATCCCCAGCACCACTGAAAATGAAATTGATTTTAAATTTTATCAAATCTAAAAATAAATAAAAATTTTAAAAAATGCAATATTTGAAAGCCCAAGTTTCTTCTTTCCTAGCCCACAAAGTCCAAACATATTTGTCTCCACACCAGGTCAGCTCTACCATGTCCTATTTCCCTGCCTGTGCCTCTATGCCCTCATTCCCACTGGAATCAGAGCTCTTCTTGGTGGCCTTTGATCTCGGTAGACAGAATACCATTGCAAAATGGTGATGAAAAAGGATAATGTCAATCTCCTAGTTCCTGTGAGAGTTAGAAGAGCTGCTGTCTGTTTCCAAGACAGCCAGTTCTCCAGAAGAGTTCTGAAACTCTTCAAAATTGTCCACTCTGAAACACATTCAAAACTGATTAGTAATATAGTGGTGCTGAGGAAGACGCCTTTCAATGATATTCAGTTGCTATAGAGTTATTCATAGGTTGGTTATCATAAGAATGGGGCTATAAAAGAAGCCCATTCCTTTTTGTTCTCCTCTACATGGACTTCTTTGCCCATCTATTTCCTACTACACTGGGGATACCTAAACATGTTTAAAACTATAGTTTTAGCTCAATGACAAGTTTACGCTTCTTACCAGTTGATTTTAGTTACACAGTTGTTTTGTTTTGTATTGTTTTTCATTATTTCCTTGCTGGGCACTGGTGGCTCACACCTGTATTCCTAGCTACTTAGGAAGCTGGGATCTAAAGATGGAGGTTCAAAGCCAGCTTAGACAGGGAAAAGTCTGTGGGACTCATCTCCAATTAACCACCAGAAACTGGAAGTGGCACTATGGCTCAAAATGATAAAGTGCTTGACCAAAAATTGCTCAGGGACAGTACCAGGCCCTGAGTTCAAGTCCCACAACTGACCAAAATATTTCTTTGCTTTCTCTGTCTTATCTCTTTCCCCTAATCCTCATGCAAAATAACTCAAGAATGCCTTTACAACTCAGGGTAAAGACTTTGGGCTCTTCTCCTTATCTCACTTTCAATGGAGGGACAAAATTATTGGGGAGAAAGCTCCAGTGATATAGCTCCAGCTATACCATCATCAAGTCCAAAGTTATGCCTCAGCACATACATCCAGAAGCCAGTGGGGCTTGGCTTTTTGCTTAAAACCCATGTTCCCTGGGTACCAGTGGCTCTCACCCTATAATCCTAATTACTAGTAGGCTGAGACCTAACAACTGAAGTTTGGAGTCAGGCCAATGAGACAAATCCATGAGATTCTTTTAGGTCCTAAATAGGACTCAAACTCAATACCTGATGCTTTTGCTCATAGGCTAGCACTCTACGAACTGAGCCATACCTCCAACCCCAAAGCATGAGATTCTTATCTCTGACCATCAAAAACCTTAAACTAAGCCAGGTGCTGGCAATTCATCCTTGTAATCTAGCTACTCAGAATGCTGAGATCTGAGGACTGCAGTTCAAAGCCAGCCCTGGCAGGAAAGTCCATGAGACTCTGATTTCCAATTAACCACCAAAAGCCAGAAGTAGATCTGTGGCTCAAGTGGTAGAGCATTAGACTTGAGCAAAAAAGCTCAGGGACAGTGCCCTGGTTCTGAGTTCAAGCCCTAGGATTGGCACCAAGGAAAAAGAGAACAAACTGGACATGTGGCTCAAGTAATAGAGTGTGAGAGAAAAGCCAAATGAGACTCTAAGTCCCAGTATTGGCATAAATACACACAAAAACATTATCCTTACTCCACCTAATCCTTATCTCCTAAGCTAGAAATTATTTTTGTTTGGATAGAAACTCATATAGTCCTCTTTTTCCCTGCAAAAATTAGTAAATGTTTATTTCTTTTGTCCAGAAACCTTGCTCTCATTTGGAAATTGGCATTTAGTTCATGCATCTGAATTTGCAGTTGAGTCATATGTTATAGCATGAGGGACTCACCAGATGGGGCTGTTGAGAGTCAAAGAGCCAAAATAAAATAAACCAAATAAAAGTCAAATAAATCTCTTCCTTATAAAAATAGGGCTGGGCAAAGCGGCCGGTACTTCTCTGAAACACAGCAGGGAACTGAAGGGCAGACCAGCAGGGGCCAAACTCACACTCAGAGAGCCAGAAAGGCATGGCTCCACCCTTGGAACCCAAGTTCTTAGCTGGGCCCTGCCCCTGGGTACAGGGTAGGCAAAGGAGCCATCCACCAGGCTAGCTGAGACCAAAGTGCGCAACTCCATCCTACCGCCCACTGTGGGGCCACTGGATGGGATGAGAGCTAGCTATGCAGCGGCACACAGCCTCTGGGAAAGGGCCAAACACCTGTAAAAGCTACAAACTCTGACCCAGTCAGCAGCAGAACTAATTTGGCTGAGAATCACACATATACACAGATTCCCAGAACCACCAGTCCCAAACGAAGTAAAAGACCGCCACCTACTGATCACAGAGTAAACCTACAACAACAGTCTTAAATGCAGCAGAAATCGCAGAGGCAAATCACAAATTATATAAATAATCAAAGTCACACACAAAACCCAAAAGGAAACAAGAGTGAAGGGATGAGAGAAATGTCACCATCCCAAGAAATGACACCTGAAGAGATATGAAACATGACTCTATTTAAGGAGATGATTGTGGACATGACTAAATAGATTAAAGCAGAATTACAAAAACAATTCCAGGAACGTAAGCAGGTAAATTACCAAGGAGCTCCTTGAAGTCAAAAGAGAAATACAAAAAACAGTATACATCCCTTGAAGAAAAGATTAATACCCTCACAGCAGACATGATCAGCTCAGTGTCCACAATGCAAACAAAAATGGAAGCATTAAGCAGCAGATTGACTGAGATGGAAAATAGGACATCAGGAACGGAAGATAAAACACAAGAGCTGGAATAGAGAATCATCAACCTGGAGAAATAAGTCAGAATTCACCAAAGAGAACTCGAGGACCTGGCAGACACAGCCAAGAAATCTAACTTTCGTATAATAGAGATGGAAGAAGGGGAGCAGTTTTTTGTTTGTTTGTTTGTTTTGCCAGTCCTGGGCTTGGGCTCAGGGCTTGAACACTGTTCTTGGACTTTCTCAAGGCTAGCACTCTACCACTTGAGCCTTAGCACCACTTCCAGCTTTTTTGCTATGTATGTGGTACCAAGGAATCGAACTCGGGTCTTCGTGCATGCTAGGCAAGCACTCTACCACTAGGCCAAACTCCCAGCCTGGGGAGCAGTTTTTGTTTTTTTTGGTTTTTGGTTTTTGCCAGTCCTAGGCTTAAGCTCAGGGCCTGAGCACTGTCCTTGGATTTTTCTCAAGGCTAGAGCTCTACCACTTGAGCCTCAGCACCACTTCGGGCTTTTTGTAAGTATGTGGTACCAAGGAATCGAACCCGGATCTTTGTGCGAGCTAGGCAAGCACTCTACCACTAGGCCAAAGTCCCGGCCAAGGGAGCAGTGTTTTAATAAAGGAATGCAACCCTATTCACCAAAATCTTAGCAGAGAACTTTCCCAACCTCAAAAGGGAAAATACATTATTGAAGGCTTCAGAACTCCAATCAGGCAAGATCCTAGAAGGAACTGTCTAGACACATCATAGTAAAGACATTAGACTCGAATACTAAGCAGCTGATCTTAAATGCCACAAAAACAAAAAGAGCTATACTACAATGGGAAAAAATTAGAATAACTGCAGACCACTCCACGCAAACACTAAATGCAAGAAAAGCTTGGAAAAAAATCATTCATGCACGGAAGACCAATAACTGCCAACGCAGACTGATAAATCCAGTGAAACTAGCATTTACATTTGAAGGAGAAACAAGAATCTTTCATTCCAAAGAGAAGCTATATGAATACATGCACACTAAACCAGCATTACAAAAAATATTAATTAATCAAGAACAAATCTCAGAATGGCAAGAACCCCAATCAAGAAGCGATCACCTATAAATCACTAAACACAAAAAGGGAAAAAAAAGAGAAAAAAACTCAGAAGTAAAAATAAATAATGACAAAGGACACTAACCGCTTCTCCATAATTTCCCTAAATATGAACAAGCTGAACAATCCAATCAAAAGACACAGAACTGAAGACTGGATTAAGAAACAAGACCCACCCATATGTTGCCTCCAAGAGACACACCTCACTGCCAAAGACAGAAGCAAATTCCAAGAGAAAGGATGGAAAAGAATTTTCCAATCCAACGCACCGGGCAAAAAAGCAGGAGTAGCAATCTTAATCTCTGACAAAATTAACTTCTCAGTAAAATCAGTACATAAAGACAAACATGGCCACTACATATTAGTAAAGGGTACAATCCATACCCACAATATTACAGTTATAAACATTTACTCCCCCAACGCGGGAGCACCCAAATTCGTCAAGCAAACTCTCTTAGAATTGCAGAACAAAATAGACTCAAACACAGTCATAGTGGGAGACTTCAATACGCCACTCTCACCAAATGACAGGTCAGCTCAACAAAAGATAAGCAAAGACACCATCAACTCAAACGACACCATAGCCCAACTGGGCTTAACAATTATATACAGTCTTCCATCCAATGGTGAAACTTTATACATTTTTCTCAGCAGCACATGGAACATACTCCAAAATAGATCATATAATAGTTCATACAGAAAACTTAAGCAGATACAAGAGGCCTGATATAATCCCATGCATTGTATCTGATCGCAGTGGAGTCAGACTAGTTCTGAACAACACAGTAAAAGGTTAAAAAAAAATTCAAACACTTGGAAGCTGAACAACACACTTCTGAATAACTCCTGGGTTACAGAGCAAAACAAAGAGGAAATTCAAAACTTTCTTGAATGTAATGACAATCAAGATACCTCACAAAGGAACTTAAGGGACACAGTAAAGGCAGTTCTAAGGGGCAGATTTATCACACTAGGGACCCATATTAAAAAGACAGAAGAAGAACATGTAAATAACCTAAAGAAGACATTGAAGCACATAGAGGAGCAAGAAAAAGTTAATTCTAAAACAACTAGAAGGACAGAAATAACAAAAATAAAATCAGAAATATCAAAGATTGAACTAAGATCCACTATACATAAAATTAATAAATCAAAAAATTGGTTCTTCAAAACAGTCAACAAAATTGATAGACCCCTGGCAAGATTAATTTTTAAAAAAATGAGAGGGGAGACTCAAATAAACAAGATTAAAGACACCACGGGAACAATCACGACAGATATCCAAGAAATTCAGTCCATTATGAATAAGTAATACCAGGGCCTATATTCAAAGAAACAAGAAAATCTAGTAGAAATGGATGATTTCTTAAATATAGTCTACCCACACTGAACAATGAAGAGGTAAGCAAATTGAACAAACCAATTTCATATGATGAAATAGTGGAAGCAATCAGGGAAATGCCAACCAAAAAGAGCCGAGGTCCAGATGGTTTCACTGCAGAATTCTACAAGACTTTTAAGGATGAAGTAATACCTATACTCTTGTAACTCTTCCGAGATATACAAGCAGAAGGAGCAATACTAAACTCATTTTATGAAGCTAATATTACTCTCATCCCCAAACCAGGGAAAGACCCAACAAAAAAAAAGAAAACTGCAGGCCTATCTCTCTAATGAACACAGATGCAAAACTCCTCAATAAAATATTAGCCAACAGAATCCAGAAACAAATTAAAAAAATTATACACTACAATCAAGTAGGCTTCATCCCACAGATGCAAGGCTGGTTTAACATTCGCAAATCAATGAATGCAATACATCATATCAATAGAGCTAAGGATAACAAACATATGATAATTTCTCTAGACACAGAGAAGGCATTTGACAAAATACAACATCCATTCATGTTGAAAGCACTAGAAAAAATAGGAATAAGAGGTACATTCCTTAAAATAATTAAAGCCATATATAAAAAACCTACAGCCAGTATTATACTAAATGGTGAAATACTGAAACCATTTACCTTAAAATCAGGAACTAGACAGGGATGCCCACTCTCTCCACTTCTCTTCAATGTAGTGCTGGAACCCTTAGCCAGAGCAATAAAGCAAGAGAAGGACATCAAAGGGATCCACATAGAAGAAATTAAACTATCCCTATTCGCAGATGACATGATCCTCTACCTGAGTAACCCAATAATCTCCACTCCCGAACTCCTAGACTTAATAAACCACTTTAGCAAAGTTTCAAAATACAAAATTAACCTGCGAAAGTCAGTACCTTCTTATACGCCAACAATAAGCAAACAGAAGGCCAGATCAAGAAAATGATCACATTTGCAATAGCCCCCAAAAGAATGAAATACTTAGGAATTAACTTAACCAAAGATGTAAAGGAATTATTTAATGAAAACTATAAAAGCCTAACAAAAGCAATTAAAGAGGACACTAGGAAATGGAAAGACATCCCAAGTTCATGGGTAGGGAGAACCAATATAGTGAAAATGGCCATACTGCCAAAATTGATATACAAATTCAATGCAATCCCTATCAAAATCCCAAAGACATTCTTTACCGAAATAGAAGATATAATCTAAAGGTTCAGATGGAACAAGAAGAGACCTAGAATAGCCAAAACAATTCTAGGCAAAAAGATCAATGCAGGTGATATTACAATACCAGACTTTAAACTCTACTATAGAGCCAAAATAATCAAAACAGCAGGGTATTGGCACAAAAGTAGACCAGAAGATCAATGGAACAGAATAGAAGATCCAGAAATAGAACCACATACCTATAGTCAACTTGTATTTGACAAAGGAGCCAACGATATACAGTGGAACAAGCACAGCCTATTCAATTATTGGTGCTGGAAAAACTAAGCAGCCACATGTAGAAAACTAAAAATTGACCCTAGCCTTTCACCATGCACAAGCATTAACTCAAAATGGATCAAAGACTTCAATGTCAGGCCGGAAACCATGAAACTGTTACATGATAGAGTAGGAGAGACACTGGAACTCATAGGCACAGGCAAAAAATTGCTGAACAGAATCCTAGGGTCACAACAGATTGGAGAGAAACTCAATAAATGGGACTACTAAAAATAAAAAGTTTCTGCACAGATAAAAGTATAGCCACTAAAGTAGGGAGACAGCCAACCAACTGGGAAAAGATATTTACCAATAATACATCAGACAAATGCTTAATATCCAGTATCTACAGGGAACTGAAGAAACTAATCCCTCTCCCCCAAACCCAACAAACCAGTCACTAAATGGGCAAGGGAACTAAAGAGAGACTTATCAAAAGAAGAAGTTAAAATGGCAGAAAAGCATATGAGAAAATGCTCATCATCCATGGTCATAAAGGAAATGCAAATAAAAACAACCCTAAGATACCACGTCACCCCAACAAGAATGGCCAAGCTTTTGAACTCAGACAATGACAGATGCTGACGGGGTTGTGGAGAAAAAGGAACCCTACTGTGTTGCTGGTGGGATTGTAAGCTAGTTCAGACACTCTGGAAAGCAGGGTGGAGGTTTCTTAAAGAACTGAAAATTGACCTTCCCTACAATCCCTCCATACCACTTCTGGGCATCTACCCTGAACATCATAACCCAAGAGATGATAAGGACACCTGCTCAGCCATGTTCATCTCTGCAGTATTCACAATAGCCACACAATGGAAACAACCCAAATGCACCACTACAGATGAATGGACAGAAAAATGTGATATATATATATATATATATACATACATACAATGGAATTCTACATAGCCAACAGACAAGATAAAATAATGGTAATCGCAGGAAAGTGGATGAATCTAGTGCGAATCATGTTGAGTGAGACAAGTCAAGACCAAAGAAGCAAAAGGCGCATGGTATCCTTAATATGTGGCTATTGGATCCAAACAGTACAAGAGCAAGGACTCAATATTTGTGTACCCAATGCTATGGACATGGTATTGGAAATATAAACATAACTACATAGACATAAAAATTTATGACTCTATAGACATAATGTTTTATTACATAGATTAATATGCATCTATGATATACAAACCCTCAGCCTAATTTTAAATATGTTCTAAAATTAAGTGCCAGTGATTATATAGAGAGATTCCCTTCTTGAATACTTGTTTGTTAAATACGTCATTTGAAATATGATGTAAAAATCAATGCTAATAAATTCTTTAATAAAAAACTAAAAAATATAGGGCTGGGATGTAGCTCAGTGGCAAAGCGCTTGCCTAGCAAGTGCAACATCCTAGGTTTGATCCCCAGTACCAAAAAAAGAAAAGACAAAAAAAAATAAAGTTAAAAAAACAACAACAACAAAAATAACCTGTTTCAGGTATTTTGTTGTAGCAATAAAGACAGACTCAAGCTCCTTAGGAAAGAGCATTAGAAGGTGCATACCATAAAAAAAAATGTAAAGGAATTGGAACCTAGTACAAGATCTGTGATTATAGTTTGCTTTTTGTACTTTTTTTTTAAGCAGTCCTGGGCTTGAGCTCAGGGCTTGAGCACTGTGCTTGGATTTTTCTCAAGGCTAGAACTCTACCACCTGAGCCTCAGCACCACTTCTGGCTTTTCCTAAGTATGCGGTACCAAGGAATCGAACTCAGGTCTTTGTGCATGCTAGGCAAGCACTCTACCACTAGGCCAAACTCCTGGCCCAGTAGTTTGCTTTTTGGAGGCAACAATACTTGGTCTATACAATGGAATCCTGAAACGAAGGACCTAGACCCCAAAGTTATAAACCATAGTAGTGATGCTACACTTTTTAGTAAGATTACTAAAGCTGTTACAGATTTCTTTCATAATTCCTATAACCCCAGCTCTATGCCCATGGATCTCCATACTTACAATCTTTTCTTCTCCTACATCCTTTAACAACAAAGAAAAAGTAAACATCTGGAGTGAGGAGTTAGACCTCCATCTCATCCCCAGAGCATTGGTAATTAATCTGAATTGGTTTCTAGCCATGTGCGACAAACTGGCCAGGATTCACCAGCTGCAACCTTATGTGCCAGCTCAATAGCAGTGTGCTTGTGTATGCTCCTGGGCAGCCTGAAAGATGTCAGTAGGGCTAGAATTCTAGCCAATAGCATTTCATGGGCTGGGGTTGGAGGTGTGGCTCAGCTGGTAGAGCACCGGCCAATGAACAAAGCATCAGGTACAGAGTTTGATTTCCAGGCTCAGAACAAAAGAAAGAAAAGAATTACGTGGACCTGGAAGTGTTGCTCAATGGCAGAGCACCTGCATAGAGACCTGTGTTCAATTTCTAGCACTGGAAGATCGATAGATAGATAGATAGATAGATAGATAGATAGATAGATAGATAGATAGATAGATAGATAGATAGATATGGAAACCTGTCTTCACTTAATATAGGAATTCCAAGATTTCCTGGGCAGTCTATAGGTACTGTACCCGCTTAGGGACATGGTGGTAGATAGACTGTGACCTAATTAGAGCCTTTAGGACTGACTGGAGTGGGGAGAAGTAATTCCTGTTAGTTTTAGATGGATTCTAATTTGGCCTATTGCCTCTTTTCACTATTCAGTTTTGGTTCCTGTGCTCTAGTTCCAATAAAGGGAAGATAAAATCTATCATCCTTTTATTTCCTCCCTTTAGATTCTCAGGTCTCTGTACTCACCAGAAGGGAAACTGTGGATATGGAGGAGAAAGGGGCACAAAGCATAGGGGGTGGGGAGGTACAGAGGAAAGGGCCAGGTGTCCATTTGGAACTGGCAGAGTTGAAGGAGACACAAAAGTCTAAGGAGAGGGCTGGCTTACCAAGGAGAAGTGTGGAGGTTTAGTTGAAACCTGCTGAGTTCCAGCTTTCTGTGGCTAGTCTTGTAAATTAAAGAGCCTTCCCACCTCTGTTAATAGAAATGATCTTAAATACTGTCATCTCCCAGCTTACAAACCCCTCATCTCCCTACTATCCACCTTTCCCTGCTTCTCCTTGCCAGCCAGGCACAGATTGGCTTAATTTCCATGTTTTCATAATGTTCCAACTGAACTTACCAATTATCTTACAATTATCTGTTTATGGGGCTATATCTCTGTCAAGAACTTTGCAATCTGAAATCCATGGCTGAGTCGCATTTAATCAGACCTAGCCTTCAACCTGAAACACATTAGTGTTAAGCAAGTAGTAAGTGAGTAACTGTTTACTGTGACAGTGGACACTCTCCAGATCACAAAGAGCTGTGTGACACTTATAGTCAAAGGATTCTTTTACTACATGGAACATAGAACATGAAGGATGGAATGGCATTTTTTTCATGTTTAGACTTGAGTCCCATCCCTGAGATAGCCATGCATACACAAATATTTCAAACTATAAAACATCTGAAATAAGGGATATTTCACTCTGTGGTATGTATAAAGTGAAAATTGTGGACAAACTGTCCTGGAACAATGTCATTTCTCCTTGGCAAACTATCTTATAATCATCAGAAATTGTGAACATCCCAGTGTGGGCTTAACAGACACAATTATCACTTAATTCTATACAGTTCTCTAGAGAACAAAAATGTTTTAAATTCTTGCTGTCCAGTGGTGATGTGAAGAGTCAACATAGACTACTACCACTACTATTAGCTACTCAGGAGGCTGAGATCTGAGGACTGCAGTTGGAAGACAGCCTGTGCTGTGGGATTCTTTTCTTTCTTTTTTGTGGGTTATGGGACTTGTTTTTTGGTGGGTAATAGGGCTTGAACTCAGCCTAGGCGCTGTCCCTGAGCTCTTTAGCACAAGGCTACCACCCTACCCTTGAGTCAAGCACCACTTCTTATTTTCTAGAGATTAATTAGAGATAAGAGTCTCAGGTCCTTTTGTGCCCGGGCTGTCTTTGAACCTTGAACCTCAGATCTCAGCGTCCTGAATAGCTAGGATTACAAGCATGAGCCACCACGCCTGGCTCTGCAGGATTCTTATCTCCAATTAACAATCAGAAAACTGGAAATGGCCTATGGTTCAAATGGTAGGGGGGCTAACCTTGAAGGAAAAAGCTCAGGGACAACACCCAGGCTTCCAATTCAAGCCCTATGACTGACACAAAAAGAAGAGAAAAAGAGAAAAAGAAACAAAAATGTCATTCTGTTTTTCTAGTATATACATCATTTTTCTCATTAAATCAGCTTTCATATTTATCAATTGAAAAGAATATCCACACCATATTACTTACCTTTTCTTTGTTTGTTTACAGTGCTATAGAATAAAGCCAGGTACTTACATGTGGCAGGAAGCAATATCTCACTGAGCTACAACCCAACCAACTCCATGTTAATTGCTTGACACTTAATATTTAGCATCTAGTTTGAAAAAAAATCTTCACCAAGGCCGGAAGTTAACCGAGTAGTAGAGTGCTTGCCTAGCATGCACAAAGACCCAGGTTTGATTCCTCAGTACACATACATAGAAAAGTCAGAAGTGGTAAGTGGCTTAAGTGGTAGAGCACTAGCCTTGAGGACAGAGCTCAGGCCCTGAGTTCAAGCCCCAGGACTGGCCAAAAAAAAAAAGTTGCTTGGCCAGGAGCATAGCCTAATAATAGAGTGCTCTCTTCACATGCATGAAGCCCTGGGTTTGCTTCCTAGGTACTACATACACAGAAAAATCCAGAAGTGGTGCTGTGGCTCAAGTGCCAGTCATGGGGCTTGAACTCAGGGACTGGGTAGTGTCCCTGAGCCTCTTTGCACTCAAGGTTATTACTGTACCACTTGAGCCACAACTTTTTTCTGAATAGTTTATTGGAGATAAGAGTCTCACAGAGTAAAATATCCCTTATTTCAGATGTTTTTTATTTTGAAATATTTGTGTATGCATAGCTATCTCAGGGATGGGACTCAAGTCGACACAATGACAAAAAATGCCATTCCGTCCTTCACGGTCAAAGCCAGCACAGACAGGAAAAGTCTATGAAATTCATATCTCTAATTAATCACCAAAAAGCCAGAAGTAGTATGGTGGCTCAACTGGTAGAACCTAGTCTTATGCAAAAAGCTCAGGGAGAGCACCCAAACCTTGAGTTCAAGCCCCTGTACTGGCACATACACAGGCACACATACATACCATCTATATGTACATAGATGCAATTTTCTAACAATCTCTACCTACAATTTCTGTCTTAGGGACTGTTTTCTCATTAAATTACCTTAATCAAATTATCATCATCTTCAGTGTTATTTCAATCTCTCGAAAGCAGCAATATGAGAAATGGTCAACTTATACAACCATTTCTATAATACTTGAAGAGCCTCATAACTGATGGTCTCATTTGCCAGGTGCTTGCACTTCATGGGCTTCAAGGGCAGATGCAGGAAAGGCCCAAATTCAGAATGAGGTCAGCCAGCTGTGAGGCTTGTATACACTGATGCCACCATAAATAATGACCTAGCCCCGCAGTTCATAGTCAATAGAGGAGAAAGACTCATGAACTAGAAATGCTTACAAATGTAGCAGGACACCTGGTGAGAGATGTTTCCACCATCCCTGAAGCCTTCTGGAATTGGTAAATGGGTCAGGGAAGTCTTTGTGCCCTAAGTTGTAGACATTAGAATAAGAAGGTACTATCAATTATGCTCTGCAAACATTGTGGGTCTTGCAACAAGGCAGCTTCTAGTCCATCCAGCCTTCAGTGGTGCTTGGACCATGCCATTGTCCTAGGTAAAATCTATTCTGTTCCCAAACATGGAACAGCTTGGATCTTCACATGATTATGAAGTAAGAATAGGGTTAAAAGGAGCAAGAACATTTCTGGAAGAAGGCAAAGTATAGGCAAACATAAGACTATACGCTGTCTTTTTTAGTGAAAGGGCTGGTGGATTTGTGTAATTAGTGGGTTGTTTTTTGTTTTTGTTTTTGTTTTGCCAGTGACTCATACCTGTAATCCTAGCTACTCAGGAGACTGAGATATAAGGATCCAGTTCAAAACGAGCAAGGGCAGGAAAGTACAATTAACTATCAAAAAGCCAGGAGTAGAGCTGTGACTCAAGAGGTAGAGCACTAGCCGTGAGCTGAAACAACTCAGAGAAAGTGCTCAAGCTCTAAATGCAAGCCCAAGACTGACAAAAACTAAAAACAAAACAAAATCTGCAGCTACCATAGACACCCATGACTAATTGTCTCCAAAGCACTGACTGTTCTGAGGAAGGAAAGAAGGAAGGGATGTAAGGAGAAAGGGAGGGAGGGAGAGGGAAGGAAGGAAATTTTATGACCTACTCTGTCAAAGCATGCTTAGAGTCTATAGAGTGTTAAGTAAAACACTTAGATGAAAGTCATACCTCCACATGAGATACACCTTTATCACTGACAGACTCAATGCCACTTAAGATACTCATTCTCTCAAATTTCAGCAATCTTGTTTTTGTAGATACGGATCTGCTAATGCTATAGACAGAACAAGGAACTAGAAAACCTAAAACAATACTGAAAAAGAGGAACAAAGTTGAAGAATTTATACTACCAGATTCCAAGACTTTCTGTAAAGTTAGAGCACTCTAAACAGTAAATCTGTACCCCTCCCAAATGTGGATATATAAAACAATCCAGAAGAAATGCATTTTAAAAAATAAGTTAAAATTTTGTTCTCCAAACTCCCCATGTTAATTTTACATTGTGGTGATTTTATTCATTATTGTCAAGAATTGAAAAACACCAGCTGTCTGGTAGAGGAATAAACATCTCTGTGAAAAAACATTTGTCAGTTATCATGGTGCTGTCACTCTACCCTGTCAGTCTGGTATTCAGAGAGGTAGAGTAAATCTCTGCTCACTACAGTTCCTGGGCATCAGACAGGAAGGCAAGGTCAGCATTGGCTTTTGTTTTTGCTTTGGTTTTTAATAGAAGCTGAGAAATTTCATCTTTTAAAAGCACTTGTCTACCTCGTACACATCACCTTTTCAATAAAAATTAAGAAAATAAATAAAAGCATTTGTTTTCCTTAAGAATTCAGCAGATTTAGGGATACAAATTTTAAAATTACAAAATATTGTTTACTTATAGAGATGAAAGTTTTGGGAAAATTATTCATTGTATTGAAATAATGTTCTTATTTTCTCAGTGGAAATTTTGTTTGTTCATTTTCTTTTTGCAAAACCATGCTAAGTCTGTCAGCGCTCTACTACCAAGCGATAGCCTAGTCCCATCTTGGTATGCTTTCTTTTGGTTTCTTTCCATTGCATTCTTGCTTTTCTTTCCTTTCTTTCTTTCTTTCTTTTTTTCTATTCAAGTGGTAGCACTCCACCACTTGAGCCACACTTCCAGTCCATTAGATTATAGGAGATAGACTCACATTGGCTCTTCTGCTGGAGCTAGCTTTGAGCTGTGATCCTTAGATCTCAATCTTTTGAGTAACAATCAAGAGCTATAAGTACCCAGCCCCAGTTTTAGTGAGATTAATAATGAGCCTCTCTCCATGTCTTCAAATGCCAGGGTTTTTTGTTTGTTTTTTCATCCATACTAAGTTTTGAACTTACGGCTTTGTACTTACTAGCCAGGTGGTCTACTGTTGAGCTGTACTTCCATCCCATAAAAGTCAGTTCTGATACATATAACATTTTCACTTTCTTTCTGGAGTTGACCTTCCACTGCATAGAAACACTGCTGTGTATGTCTACTTTTTTTCTTATAATATTGAAATTTGAACTCAAGATTTGAACCTCATGCTTGTCAAGCTGAACCATGCCTCTAGCCATTTCTTTACACTGGTTATTTTTGAGATAAGGTCACACTTTCTGCACAGGCATTTGCCTGGACTTCTATTTCAGGCTTAGTTGGGATGACAGGCACAAGCAAACGTGCTCAGATTCTTTCTACTGAGATAGAGACTAAGACTTTTCTGCCCAGGATTGGCCTGAAACCTCAATTCTTCTATCTCAACCCCCCGCTAGTTCAGGATAACAGGTGCATGCTACCACTCCTAGATGTCAATTGGAGAAGGGTTTCTTGAATTTTCTGCCTGGGCTGGCATTTAAAGATGATCCTCGTCAAAAAAAAAAAATCCTCCTCTACTTCCAAGTAGCTAGAATTGTATTTGTAAGCCATTAGCTTCCAGCTCAGGACCCATTTTGAAATATTTATCAATAACACACAGGTTAAATATAAATATATTGTTATGCATGTTCAATTTTATTAGAATCATTAAATTTTTATTCAAATGAAAATATGGATATTTTAGGCTAACAAAGGTAAACATCCAAAAAACAACTTTTAGTCTTGAAAACTTTTTACTTCATGACTAGCAAGGATTACAGGTGTGTGCTTACTGTAAATATTTCTAAAAAATAAAATAATATGTGATCTCTGTGAATGTTTCTTTTACTTAGCATACTGTGTCCAATGTTCATCTGTGTTATATTATGTATCAGTATATCATTTGGTTTTATGACTGAAAAATATTCTATTATACAGATATACATTTTTCCCCTGAAATCTTGTTTTTACCTTGCTACTCAGGCCAAACTTCAAAATCAATCCAAAGCTAGAAACAAAAACTAAAGAATTCTACTTGATTTTCTTCCTTCCTTCTTTCCTTCCTTCCTTCCTTCCTTCCTTCCTTCCTTTCTTTCTTTTATTGGGGGGGGCAGTTCTGGGGCTTGAACTCAGAGCCTGGGCACTGTCCTTGAGCTTTCTTTCTTTTTTTTTCAGTTTTGGGGCTTGAACTCTGGGTCTGGATGCTGTCCCTGAACTCTTTATTTCAAGGCTACCACTCTACCACTTGAGCCCCAGTACCACTTCCAGTTTTCTGGTGATTGATTGGAGATAAGTGTCTCATGGACTTTAGTGCCCAGGCTGGCTTTGAACCATGATCCTCAGATCTCAGGCTCCTGAATAGCTAGGATTACAGGCATGAGTCACCAGAGCCTGTCCAGTCCTTGAGTTTCTCAAAGCTAGTGCTCTACCACTTAAACCACAGCACCACTTTTTCTGTGTACGTGGTACCCAGGAATCAAACCCAGGGCTTGGTGCATGCTAAGCAAGAACTCTACCACTAGTCCACACTACCAGCCCTTTAATTTTCTTGCTTATAGGAAATATCACATTTTATTTATCCATCAGGTGAGGAACATAAACCATTCTTTCTTTTGGCTGTTACTGAATGGTTGTTAACTTGTCCAAACAAGTTTTTCTGTGGACACTTGTTTTCATTTCTTTGGGAAATAAACCTAGATGTGGCATTTTTTAGTCATATGGCAACTGTTTATTTTTTAGAGTCATCATTTTCCATAGTTTTTATATCCATACCACTTAGATAACCATCAACAGCATATTAGTATTCTCCTTAAATATAATCACCATTTTTGTGATTTTTCTCTTTCTTATTATTCAACTGATAAATTAAATTTTTAATTGTATGTAATAATTGCCTTTGTGTTATTTTATAATGTACCTGTTATAGTATGTGGTGTTATATTCAAATCAGGTTACTAATTTTGTCAAACACTTGGGGTGTGTTTGTGTGTGTGTATGTGTGTGTGTGTGTGTATGTACAGGTCCTGGGGCTTGAACTCAGGAATTGGGTGCTGCCTTTGAGCTTTTGTTCAATGCTTACTGCTGTACCACTTGAGCTATTCCTCCTTCCTCCATTTCTAGTTTTTTTTTTCCTTTTCTTTCTTTTTTTTTTTTTTTGGTTAATTGAAGATCACTGGCTTTCCTGCCTGGGCTGGCTTAGACCACAGTTCTCAGATCTCAGCCTCTAAGTAGGTAAGTGCTGGGCTTTACCATTTCTTTTTTTTTTTCTTTTGCCAGTTCTGAGCTTGAGCTCAGGGCCTGAGCACTGTCCTTGGACTTTCTCAAGGCTAGAGCTCTACCACTTGAGCCTCAGCACCACTTCTGGCTTTTTTCTATGTATGTGGTACCGAGGAATCGAACCCAGGTCTTCATGCATGCTAGGCAAGCACTTTAACCACTAGGCCAAGCTCCCGGCCCCGGCTTTACCATTTCTTTACTGACTTTTTTTCCTGTCCTAGGGCTTGAACTCAGGGTCTGGGTACTATTCTTGGGCTTTCTCAAGGCTAGTGTTCTACCACTTTAGCCACAGTACCAGTTATAGCTTTTTCTGAGTAGGTGGTACCAAGGAAGCGAACCCCGGGCTTTGTGTATGCTAGACACACACACTCCACCACTAGCCCATGTTCTGGCACTTATCATTTCTTTAATCCATAAATATCAGAATCCTTTTTGAAATATTTATTACATAATTGCTTTCCATTGTCACCTTACTGAGCAATAGTGCACAAGAATTTCTTACCTCCCCCCAGCTGTAACTTGATACCTATTAACAACCTTCTCTACTAAGTCATCCTCCTATGCACCCATCTCTGATAACCACATTCTACTCTCAATTTCTTTTTTTTAATATGTGGATACATTTATTTATTGATTGATTGGTTGATTTCTTCTGCCAGTCTTGGGCTTAAGCTCAGGGCCTGAGCACTGTCTTTGGATTTTTCTCAAGGCTAGAACTCTACCACTTGAGCCTCAGCACCACTTCTGGCTTTTTCTAAGTATGTGGTACCAAGGAATCAGACCCGGGTCTTCATGCATGCTAGGCAAGCACTCTACCACTAGGCCAAACTCCCAGACCTCTACTCTCAATTTCTAAAATCAACATTTTAAGATTCCACATATAAATGAGATCATGTTGTATTAGCCCCTGAAGCATGGTTCATCCACTTAATATAATGATCTTCAGTTTCAACCATGACATTTTAACTGACAGCATTTTATTTTTATCCAGCCAATTTGTATTTTAGTGCACTATAATTTCTTTATCTGTTCACTAGTTTACAGACACTGTATAGTCATGTACTCATGGGAGTACATATTGACTGATTTACTTGAGGGAAAAAAGGGGTTAACCCTGTGTTCTCCATTAGGGGGAGGAGGTAGGTGTAAATATCAATTATATTCAATATCAAAGATATTCAATGAGACTGGGGTGCTCAGCTTCTGTCCTGCCTTGGGTTAAGTTGTGAGCCCAAGTAAAGAGTGAGAGTTCTTTGGCAAAAGCAACTTTTAAGCATTTGTTTCATACCCACTTCTTTTTAGGAGTCCACACTGTAATTGGTCAGTGTCTGTTCTTCCTTTGTGTGTGCAGATACTGAGGCTTGCACTCAAGGCCTAGGCACACTCCTTTAGGATTTTTTTTGTTCAGGGCTGGACTTTACTACTTAATTAAAGCTAAGAATTCCACAGTCTTCCCCAGCTGGTTTTGAATTGTGATTCTCAGGATGCAGCCTCCTGAGTAACTAGGATTACAGCTTTGAGCCACAGTGTTTGGCAAGGGTCTGTATGGCAGATTTTGTCCACTACTAGAAACTGCTGTTCTGAAAAGGGGTATCTAATTTCAAGTTTCTTTCAGAGATGTGACCTAAAACATAGGTATATCTTTTGTCCTTGTCTTGCCAAAAAAACCAATTCATGTTACCTTCTGTATTGGTAACATCTGCTTCCATCAACGTCCTTACAGAGGGGTACTCCATAGCCTTTGCCTTTTCAAGTGCTTCCCATTTCCATGTGATTCCCTTCCTAGGCAATATAATGGACTAAATGAAGAATGAAAGCACCCAGTGACCTCTGAGTCTCACAAAAATTTACCTTTATAAGAGAGAGGGAAGATTTGTGCTTTATCTGTTACTGTGTGCAGACTCAAATAGGTCTTACCTAATTAGACTATCCCTAGGAACTTTATAGACTACAAAGGGCCTTGAACCCTGTTGGCATTTGCAATCCATCTTCTCAGGCATAGTAGCTCAGTCATTCTACTGAATCCTATAAGCATCTAATCTTCAGTAATTAGCGCAATATCAATATACTGGAACCAGGGCTTCATGCATGCTAGGCACACACTCTACCACTAGGCTGCGCTCCAAGCCTGTCCCTGAGCTTTTTTGCTCAAGGCTACCACTCTATCACTTTGAACCAAGGTGGTTTTCAGGTGGCTGTCCAAAGTTGTTTAGCTGCTGTGCCAATGGAGCTTGTGTAGATGAGACTCAATCGTCTTGAACTCAATTTTTCTGAGCATCGAGAGATTGACAGTATGATGAGTCCTAGGCTCAGAGATTACAGTGTTTTGAAAGGCAGGAAACTGTCTAAAAAAGAGGTTCCCAGGGGCTGGGATTTTGGCTTGCCTAGCATGCACAAAGACCTGGGTTCGATTCCTCAGCACCACATACATAGAAAAAAAGCCAGAAGCGGTGCTGAGGCTCAAGTGTAGAGCTCTAGCCTTGAGAAAGTCCAAGGACAGGGCTCAGGCCCTGAGCTCAAGCCCAGGACTTGCAAAAAAAAAAGAGGTTCCCAAACTTTCTTGATATATGGGGCCTCCCAGATTCTCAGCAATTTATAAGTGAAAAGAAATACCTTACAATTCCCTTCCTTAAGAACTTTAGTCCAAACCAGGCATTGGTGGCCCTCATCCATAATCCTAGCTACTTAGGAAGCTGAGATCTGAGGATGGAGGTCCAAAACCAATCCAGACAGGAAAGTTCATGAAACTTTTATCTCCAGTTAACCACCAGAACACTGAAAGTGGAGGTGTGACTCAATTGGTAGAGTGCAAGCCTTGAGCAAAAAAATTTCATGGACAGTGCACAGGTCCTGAGTTCAAGCCCCAAGATGAGCACACACACACACACACACACACACACACACACACACGTTCACACATACACATACTATAATGCAATAATGCATTATACACAAATAATGCAATAAGTATGTCCTAACAACTTTGTACTCATTTGAAAATACAGTACTTATGTAGGACTGCAGTATATTTTAGTGGTAGAAGATTTGCGTACTATTCATGAGGCCCTGGATTTGATCACCAGTGCCAGAAATAAAGGAGAGGGAGAAAGGAGGTGAAGGGGACATTACAGGACTTATAAATTAAAGAGATAGTAGCAGAGAACCAGGGAAGGGGTGATCTTGTCCCAAAAGAAATATACTCTCTTATGTAACTGTACCTCCTCTATGCATCATGTATATAATAATAAAAATTAATGAAGAAGTAATGTTTTATTTCATTTCCTTAAAACCACAATCACATACTAAGGGAATATTGTGCTGGTTATAGACTCTGGACAACTCTTCAGACCTTGGAAACAGATTAAATATCACCACATTCCTTTCTACTTCTATTTTCATCAAACATGTAAAATGTACTACTTTGCACTCCAGGGCATTGCAGGGATCTTGATTCTAAAATTATGTATGTATGTATGTATGTATGTATGTGTGTATGTATGTATTGTGTGTGTATGTATGTATGTATGTATGTATGTATGTATGTATTTACTGTTGGTCATGGGGCTTGGATTATGGGCCTGGGTGCTGTCCCTGAGATCGTTTTGCTCAAGGCTAGCACTCTTTCATTTTGAGCTACAGTACCACTCTGGTTTCCTTGTGGTTAATTGGAGATGAGAGTCTCACGACTTTCCTGCCTGGGCTGGTCTTGAACCATGATCCTCAGATCTTAGCCTCCTGAGTAGCTAGGATTATAGACATGAGCCACTAGTGCTCGGCTACATCTTTATTTTTAAAAAGGACTTATGATTAAATTCTTGTAAGTACACTGTTGGGCTTCTCAAACTATTACTGAGCACACAACATGCTCAGTAATGGAAGATGCTGGATAAGCCTCTCTTGCACTTGATGGCAGAGTCAGATTGGTCCCAAGCTCCTGACTTGTATTCACCGCTGAAGGGCTTCATTTAACACATGCTTTGGAGGATCATATTTTCTTTATTGGTGATACTAGGGAATCAAACCCAGGGCTTTGAGTTTTTCTGCACTACCACTAGAGCCTGGCCCTCAGAAAGGGTCTCCCACTGTCCAAGTTGGCCTTTAACCATGATCCTCTTATTTCTACCGTCTCTACAGCTGGGACTTCAGGACCAGCCAGGGTTCATATATTTTTTTATAACTCAAAATGCAGTCACAAATGTGAGTGAACTTAAGATTAAGACAAAAGATCTGGAATGTCATTTGGCCTAGCCCTGCAACTCTTGCCATTCTGCCACCACTGATGGGACTAACTGCCATATCCAGGCCAGTTAGGTCTCCAACAGGCTATGTAATTCTTACATTTCTCTGAAGCTGAGGTGAGAAACTTAGGTGACAAATGAAGTATAGCATTTGTACAAATCTTCAGAGCCATCTAACTCCTCATCTTCACCCCTGCCAGCCTACCTTTGACACGCATCTGTGCGTTATCTCATTGGAATGGTCTTACCTGCCCTGGCAGGGTCTCACACGCACACAAATACACCAAAATGTTCCTGAATTTAGGACAGTGAAACGGGCTAAAAATGGGCCTGAAACCAGATGCTAAGTGGATCTCCTTCCTTGTAATTCTAGCTACTCATGAGATCCAGAGGATCATGATTTGAAGTCATCCTTCAGGGAAGAAAGGAGAAAGACGGGGAAGGAGAGAGGAGGTAAAGGCCCAGAGGAAGGGAGGGAGGGAGGGAGGGAGGGAGGGAGGAAGGAAGGAAGGAAGGAAGGAAGGAAGGAAGGAAGGAAGGAAGGAAGGAAGGAAGTTGTTGGGGTGGGGAGTCTGGGGAACTTTTTTGCCCAGGATGGCCTGGAACCGTGGTTCTTCTGAGCAGCTAGAATTACAAATGTAAACCACCCAGGCTAGCTGGTGCTTGAGTAGGACTGTTTCCTAAATATCCGGCTTTCTTTTTCAATTGTGCGCCCCCCCCCCCCATAGACTTCTCTTCCAGTCCTGAACAGCTGAGTCCACAAACCCGGGTGCACTTGGACAGCTTTGCAGAGGATGTAGCCAAATTAAAACCCCAACTCCCTAACCTCACCTCTGCGGGGGTCAGATAGCCCCTGCCCCGAGCCGCTCTCCCGGGCTCCCAGTCGACCTTCTTTCCGGCCCCACCCTTCTCACTCTCACTGTGCTACAGCTCACCCTCCGCCCGCCCCTCTAGGCCAAGCCCCTCCCGCCCCGTTTCCTCCCTCCCATCCGGCTCACAGCCCAAGCTCCTCCCCGCCCCTCCCATCTAGGCCCCGCCCCCTCGGTAGGCTCTCAGCCCCGCCCCCATCTAGAGCCCGCCTCGACGTAGCCCCTCCCAAACAGGCTCGCAGCCCCGCCCCCCGAGGCCCCGCCCCCGCCACGCCACGCCCCTTCTCCCACAGTTCCTCCCCGGTGCGTGTAGGGAGGCCGCGGATCCCAGACCTCTTCAGCGGCCGGCTGAGATGGCTGCTCCGATTACGCGGCAGGTCAGCGGCTGTGCGGCCACCCCAGCTCCAGCCGGCTCCGAGTGCGGGCAGCCCCTGGCGGACGCCGTGGCCGCACTGCCGGTGCTGGACGCCGCCGGGGAGCGGGTGCAGTGCGGCGCGCTGTTCCGGGAGCGCCGGGCGGTGGTGGTCTTCGTGCCGGTGAGTGCGGGCTGCTGGCGGACCTCGCCCGCGGGCTGGGATAGAGGGGCCTTCGGGAGCCGGGAACGCGGGGCCCAGGGGCTGGGAGCGGCGGGAGTGCTGGCGGGGAGCGATGCTGGGGGCTTTCGGCAGGCCGGTGGGCTGGCTGGCCTTTCCCTTGCAGGCCACCAGGGGCTTGGGAACCCAGCGGTTCTTCCTTCATGTCGCAGTGTAGACACACAGCCACCTACCTGCTCCGCCAAGGCCATTTTCCCCAGAGCAGCCTGGCAAGGACCGGTGGGGCCTGATGATGATGATGAGGAGGAGGAGGAGGAGAAGGAGGAGGACGAGGAGGAGGAGGAGGAGGAGGAGGAGGAGGAGGAGGAGGAGGTGGTAGTTGTATCAAAGGGGTTACAATTCCATAAGTCACGTTATAAGTACAACGCCTTTTGATTGCTGTCTGATAATATCCCATCATTCTTTGGCACCCTTATTTTCCTATCCTTCTGGGAGTTGTTTAGTGCTTTGACGCGTAATGGAGAACCTAGTCTCTTTTGGAACCTAATGTTGCTAACTTGACTTTTTGTCCTTGTTGGATTTCAGCATTTCCTGTGTTATGTCTGCCAAGAATATGTCGAAGATTTAGCCAAAATCCCCAAGAGTTTCTTATAAGTAAGTTTTCTGAGGGGGGGGGAGGGAGGGAGGGAGAGAGAGAGAAGCGTTGATCTGTTTCTAAGCACCTCATGAAAATCGTCTGTAATTTGTAAGCCTAGAGGGATGATGTGCTGGTGAGAGGGGAGGAGGAGGGCGGGGTGCAGGGGCCTCACCCCTGGAGCAAACTCTCACCTCCTGAACTGGAGAGACAGATCACTGATCCATTTCTGCTCTAATTTGTTGCTATCTGTTGTGAAAATACTATAGAATTAATAATTTTGAAGTTACTTAGTAAACTGCCTGTTTTCAAAAAATAATAGTTCCTATCATTTTATGTTACATTCTAGGCTTTGTTGTTGTGTTGTTGCTTTGTTTTGTTTTGTACAGGTACTGAAGCTTAAACCCAAGATCTGGGCACTATCCCTCAGCCTTTTTGCTCAAGACACAGTTTCACTTCTGGCTTTTTTGATGGTTAAGAGATAAAAGGCTCATGGACTTTTCTAGTTAGGTTGTCTTCAAAACATCAGCTTCAGGGGTGGAGAGTTTGGCCTAGTGGTAGAGTGCTAGCCTAGCATGCACAAAGACCCGGGTTTGATTCCTTGGTACCACATACTTAGAAAAAGCCAGAAGTGGTGCTGAGGCTCAAGTGGTAGAGCTCTAGCCTTGAGAAAGTCCAAGGACAGTGCTCAGGCCCTGAGCTCAAGCCCAAGACTGGCAAAAAAAAAAAAAATCAGCTTCACATCTCAGACTTCTGAGTAACTAGGATTACAAATAGTTTTTCATTGTTGGTAACTATTAATTGATCTTGAAGATGTCTTACAGTAGATTCTGTCAGTTTTTCCTCCAGCATAGGTTCAGCAAAGGTTTCAAATGAAGGGATTGGGCAGCCATAAAACTTAAAAGTAAAAAGTATGTTTCCGTCAGACCTTCATCAGTTGGGATATGAAAAAAAAAAATTGATTAACTCTACTTTAGTGGAGCTTTTTTTGTATGCCAGTATTGGGGCTTGAACTCAGAGCCTGGGCACTGTACCTGAGCTTGAGCCATAGCTCCACTTCTGAATTTTTTGGTGGAGATAAGAGTCTCACAGACTTTTTTGCCCTGGCTGGCTCAAACTGCAGTCCTCAGATCTCAGCCTCTTGAGTATATTTATAAATTTTGCAGTTTTTATTATGTATATCTTTTTTACGGAACATGTAATTATTGATTTTTTGAAGGAAAAATGAGACAAAATCTTATGCAGTCTGGCTTTGATTTTTCTTCTGTATGTCTTTCTTTTTGTTGATAGGATGTTTTGATGTTTTGATATATTTTAATCTTAGAGAATGATAAGTCAAGCTATTCATGTATCTTGAAATAACACTTAAAATCTATTACTGTTTAGCAGTTTTTAAATATACAGTATTAGAAATGTCACCATGCTGTTGGAAGATTTCCAAAATTTTCTTCTAAAACTTTACCTTAGGAGCAACATCTCCCTGACCCCTCTCACTTCCCACGCTCTTTGATAATCACTATTCTCTTCCTGAGAGTTTGATTCCATATATAATATGAGATTGTGCAGCATTTGTCATCCTGTATCTGGATTAGTCTATTTTTAATGACTTCCTTCAAACTATTCAAATTATTTGTAGTACTAATCTTTTAATAGAGATTAATGGTTTGCATATTATTTCCCCCTAATCTATGGGATCTCTTTTTTACTCTGTTTCTTTTGTGGACAAAAAAGCTTTTTTTTTTTTGTGCCAGTTATGGGGCTTGAACTCAGGGCCTGAGCACTGTCCTTGGACTTTTTTTTTCCTCAAGGCTAGCACTCTACCCTTGAGCCACATCACCACTTCCAGCTTTTTTCTATATATGTGGTGCTGAGGAATCGAACCCGGGTCTTCGTGCATGCTAGGCAAGCATTTTACCACTAGGCCAAACTCACGGCCCTGTACAAAAGCATTTTAATTTGCTGCAACCTTGTAAGGTCTGTTTATGGTTTTGTTGCTTATGTTTTAGGGATTGTATCCAAAAAGGCATTGCCCAACCAGTATCATAAAGCTGTTTCCCCGTTTTCTTCTGATCATCTCGTAGGTTTAGGTCTCAGTGTTTAAGTACTGAAATCCTTTCTGTGAATTAAATATTTTAGCAAAAATTTCTATGTATGCAAATTTCTTTTAGGCTTGACTCATACACTTCCATTGTTTTTCCCATTCTTCTAGAAGCCTGTAGGTGGCATTAGAATGAAACGAGTTGGCTTAGAAGATGTGGTATAAAGTATGTTTCTAATAATATGTACATTCTCTTTTTCTTCTAAAGGAAGCAAATGTCACCCTTATAGTGATTGGACAGGCATCCTACCATCATATTGAGGTAAATACCTTGCAAGTTGATGAACAAATAGGTTGAATCTGTTTCAAATATAAAAATTACATTATTTGAACCATTGGGTGGGTAAAAGCTAAATTAACTATTATTTTCATTTAGCATTTCTTTGCTCTCATAAAATTTCCAACATTTTTCAGCCTTTCTGCAAACTGACTGGATATTCTCATGAAATCTATGTTGATCCTGAGAGAGAAATTTATAAGAGATTGGGAATGAAAAGAGGGGAAGAAATTGCCTCCTCAGGTAAGACATAACATGTCTCATCTAAAACAAGCTAGTGGTCTTTTCTTCTTACACATTTGCATGTATTTGTACAGGGAAACAAGTAGAAGATTCATAAATTAGACTAGTTTATTAAGTTCTAATAATTGGTTCAGAGATGCTAGCCAGTATAATGATATATTAGTCATTTCCTAGTCTGTGATTGAACATCTGAAATAAAGAACTTAGGAGGAGGAAAGTTTCTTTTGGTCTCAAGGTTTAGCCCATGGTTAGTTGGCTCTATTGCTTTTTGAGTCTGTGGCAAGGTTTGGGGGAGGGAGGAACATGTGCCGGGGAAGGCTTTTTCACCTCATGATAGCCAAGAGGCCCAAAGAAAGAAGAGCCAACATCTCAATGTCTCCTTCAAATGTACTCCTTCCATGAAGCCCTACCTCCTGATGGTTCCATCAGCACATGGGATCTAACAAAGACCTTTTTAGGATGCTTCTAAATCACAGCAAATGGCAAAGGAGACTGATTACTATTAAATAGGGGGAAAAAAAAAAGCGCTGAGTGTGGTGGCTCACACCAGTAATCCTAGCCACTCAGGAGACTGAGATCTGAGGATCAAGGTTCAAAGTGAGTCCAGGTACAAAAGGACCTGAGACTCTTGTCTCCAGTTAACCTCTAGAAAATAGGAAGTGGGGTTTGGCTCAAGAGTAGGGTGGTAG
Source organism: Megascapheus bottae (assembly GCF_031878675.1). Taxonomy (NCBI): domain Eukaryota; kingdom Metazoa; phylum Chordata; class Mammalia; order Rodentia; family Geomyidae; genus Megascapheus; species Megascapheus bottae. Next base: position 313,519 of record NC_143511.1, on the reverse strand, counting down.
CCTTGAGCTGAAGAGCTCAGAGACAGTGCCCAGGCCAAGTTCAAGCCCCATGACCCACAAAAAAAAAAAAAAAAGCAAGATGTAGAACAGTGTAAATAGGATGATTCCATTTGATGAAAATAAAATGTTGTAAGCATAAAGATTTGAAGTTTGTAAAGGTATGTAATTAATGAAAAGGTTTTAAAAGATATTGCAGTATTAACTTAGTCTAAGTGTGAAAATAGGCCCTTTTTAAAAGGCTTTTATATATGCTATAACACTCTACCAATGAACCATACCCCTAACCTTCATGTTTTTTATAAATATTTTACTTTGCACTAGGGGCTTTGGGCAGCAGGACAGGTCCTGTACTACTTGAGCTATGGAATCATGTAAGAATTATGTAATTATGTAAGTAAAAGAAAAATAATATTGCCAGGCGTCAGTGGATCATGCCTGTAGTCATAGCTACTCAAGAGGCTGAGATCTGAAGATCATGGATCCAAGCCAGCTTAGGCAGAAATGTCCCTCTGAAACTCTTGTTTCTAATTAACTGTGAATAAAGACATGGTCCCTGTCTTTCAGCGGCTTCGCTGTAAGGGCTTGTGGCTTCTAATGGAGGAAGGCTGCAGATAAGGGGTGATGGGGAGAGAAGAAGCTGGGAAAGCTACTCCAGGAGGTGAAGTTTTGGGTCACTTGAAAGGAGTTAGGTGAAGGTATAGAAGAATGCCTTAGTTTAGATTTATACTGAGGTCAGTGAAGGCAGTCATATGGTTAAGACATTCACATACGCAGTATACTCAGAGATTTAAGTTGTGCGAAACCAGAGATTGTGGGCACTTATCTTGAAGGCCTCAGCTTGTGGCCTCAAGTAGAGATGGGTCTGGTCTATTTATGAAGTCGATTGTTTCCTTTTGTTATTTTAAAGAAAGCAGCCTTTATTAAAATGATGATAAGCAAACATAAACAAGAGTTTAGTCTCTCCTCCATCAGTAGAAGAAATTGTAAGAGTACATAGCCTTATTTTTTGTTGCACTATGTTCATGTGCGGTAACAGAATCCCACATGTGTAAGTTGATTTAGCACTTTAGATATAAACTGTGAATTTCTCTTCAGTAACACCTCATTCATTGCCAAAATAAAGATATGAAATTGTAAAGAAAACAGATGAATTTGAAACCAATACATGTTTTTAATTATGAAGGTATATTTGAATCTTTATTTTAAATATACATTGTATACCACAGGTAATATGTAATGTAATACATATACTATCTGTATTATACAACTATTAATTTATATAGTATATATCTATATCTGCATAAAATTTATAATAGGTTATACAATAAGGCATATAGTACATAGACTATACCTACATTTAACTATATAGCATATGTTTTGCTTTATAATGTCAAACTAGTTTATTGTCAAACAGCAAGTATTAGATTCTCAAACATTTTGTGAGTGTGTGTATGTGTGTGTGTGTGTGTGTGTGTGTGCACGCGCGTGCATATTTGTGTATTTGTATGTGGTTAAAATGGCTTGAACTTAGGGCCTGGGCGTTATGCCTGAACTTCCTTTGCTCTGAAAGCCACTGTTCCAGTTTCAGCTTTTTTGGTAGTTTAGTGGAAATAAGAGTCTCACAAACTTCCCTGTGAAGACTGGCTTCAAACTGTGATCCTCAGATCTCAGTCCGAGTAGCTAGGATCACAGGCATGAACTACCTGTGCCTGGCTTCTCATAAACATTTTTAAAGTTTTCTCTCAACAAAGCATGAAATTAAGGATTATTCTCCAAATAGTCTTAGTTGAAAATTAAATCACCCAAGACATATATATTAATTATAATCTAAGATTAATTGTCCCCATTTTATAAAGACAAAGAAAGTATAGCCTATAAAGGTGAAAGACTTGATTGATTTGAACAAACATGAAAAGCACTTTTACATATAAAAACTAAGTTCACAGCCGGGCCCAGTGGCTCACTCCTGTAATCCTAGCTACTTAAGAGGCTGAGATCTGAAGATTGCGGTTCAAATCCAGCCTGGGCACTAAAGAATGTGAGACTCTTATCTCCAGTTAATCACTAGAAAATGGTAAGAGGGGCTGTGGCTAAGGGATAGGACAGTAGCCTTGAGCTGAAGAGCTCAGGGACAGGGTCTAGGCCCAGAGTCCAAGCCCCATGACTGACAAAAAAAAAAAAAAAAGCAGAATTCAGGCCAGGTGCCAGTAGCTCATGCCTGTAATCCTAGCTACTCAGGAGGCAGAGAGCTGAGAATCACTGTTCAAAGCCAGCTTGGGCAGGAAAGTTCATGAGACTGTTACTTCCAGTTAACCACCAGAAACCTAGAAGTGGCACTCTGGCTTAAAGTGGTAGAGTATTAGTTTTGAGCAAAAACAAAATAGGTCAGGGACAACCCCCCAAGGCCCATGACCAACCCTCCCACCCAACCCCCTCTCAAAAAAGAAAATAGTAACTTAACCTCTTCTTTAGACATAAGGTGATAATCTGAATTTCTGAACATTTACTGTAGCTATAAAATCCTATAAAACCGTAAAACGTAGTCTTTTACATCTCTTAGAGAGCCTGAATTTATCATGTGGAAAGATGGATGCTCACTTTATATAAACATGAAAGAATTAGAAGAGAGAAGAGAAGCATAGGATATTAGGAAACATTAAGAATCCAAAGCTGAGCGCTAGAACTCACGCCTGTAACCCTAACTACTCAGGAGGCTGCGATCTGAGGATCACAGTTCAAATCCAGCCCTGGCAGGAAAGTTTATGAAACTCTTACCTCCAGTTAATTACCAAAAAACGGGGAAGTGGAACTGTAACCCAAAGCGGCAGAAGCTCTAGCCTTGAGCAAAAGAGCTTGGGAACAGTGCCTAGGCCCTAGGCCCTAAGTTCAAGCCTCACAACCAACAACAACAACAAAAAAAGAATCCAGACAAGTCAAAGGCTGCATAGTCACTGTGATACTACTACTACTACTATTACTACTAATACACACACACACACACACACACACACACACACACACATATTTCAGGGTTTTTTGGATTGTGCCAGAACCAAGCACAGAACTCAGGGGCCTCATACTCTTCCTCAGCTTTTTCATTCACAGCTGGTGCTCTACCACTTTAGACACACCTATAGTCTAGCATTTTGTTAGTGAGTTTAGAGAGAGAGCCCAGCACTGGTGGCTCATGCCTATAATCCTAGATATTCAGGAGGCTGAAATCTGAGGATCAAGGTTCAAAGCCACCCCAGGAAAGTCCATGAGACTCTCATCTCCAATTAACTACCGGAAAACTGTAAGTGACTCTGTGGCTTGAAGTAATACAGCACTAGCCTTGAGCAGAAGAGCTCAAGGACATTGCCCAGGCCCGGAGTTCAAACCCCACAACACAACCAACTTTAAAGAAAAGAATATTGATTGGCAATGAAAGGATTTGAAACTGCAGGGAGAAGGCTTGATCTGACCCTGGTGGGGGTGTGGGGAGCAAAGCTGGTGTGGTTTTAAAAGCAACTTTACTCCTGACAAGCTGCCTCAGACTTCTAAAATACCCCCAGAGATGGCAGTTTCCAGCTGCACACAAGAAAGAAACTGGATTGTAATAGAGCAACCAGAAATCAGAAAATGCTCCTCTTATTTGGAATTCAACACAGTACACTCTGACTTCATCTCTCATCTGATCATGAGGACCTGGCTACCTGGATCTAATACTCTTGGCTTGTGAGCGTCTGAAGATCTGTCCTCGTGGCTGCTCTCAAGAGATGGAGTACAGCCTGCAAAGTAAAGATGAGTTCAAGTATGGTCACCGAACAGTGCAATCATTTGCAAGCCATCTTTGCTTCCCGGTACAAAAAGTTCGATGAATTCTTCAAAGAACTCCTTGAGAACGCAGAGAAATCTCTGAACGATATGTTTGTGAAGACCTTCGGCCACTTATACACACAGAATGCAGAGCTGTTTAAAGATCTGTTCGTGGAGTTGAAGCGTTACTATGTGGCGGGGAACGTGAACCTGGAGGAAATGCTCGATGATTTCTTGGCTTGTCTTCTGGAGCACATGTTTTGCTTGGTGAATTCTCAGCACCACTTTACCGATGAGTATCTGGAATGTGTGAGCAAATACACACAGAGCGGCTGAAACCCTTTAGGAATGTCCCCCAGAAATTAAAGCTACAGGTCACTTGTGCTTTTGTAGCAGCTCGTACTTTTGCTCAAAGCTTAGCTGTGGCGAGAGATGTCATGGGCCAGTGGTGAACCCCACAGCCCAGTGTAACCAGGTACTCTTGAAGATGATCTGTTGTTCCCATTGCCGGGGGCTCGTGACTGTGAAACCTTGTTACGACCACTGCTCCAACATCATGAGAGGCTGTTTGGTGAACCAAGGGGATATTGATTTCAAATGGAACAACTTCATAGATGCTATGCTGTTGGTGGCAGAGAGGCTTGAGGGTCCTTTCAACATTGAGTCGGTCATGGATCCTATTGATATGAGATCTCTGATGCCATCATGAATGAACATGCAGGATAACAGTGTGCAAGTGTCCCAGAAGGTTTTCCTTATCCATGGACCCTCCAATCCCCTCCCAGCTGGACAAATTTCTCATTCCATTTCCGAAAGTCCCTTCAATGCCTGCTTCAGACCTTATCATCCAGAGCAGTGCCCAACCACAGCAGCTGGAACTACTTTGTGCCAACTGGTCACTAATGTCAAGGAGAAACTGAAACAGGCCAAGAAGTTCTGGTCATCTCTCCCTAGCAATGTGTGCAATGACGAGAGGATGGCTGCAGGAAATGGCAACAAAGATGACTGCTGGAATGGCAAAGGCAAAAGCAGGTACCTGTTTGCAGTGACTGGAAATGGCTTAACCAACCAAGGCAATAACCCAGTGGTTCAGGTAGCCACTAGCAAGCCAGACATGGTGATCCTTCATCAAATCATGGCTCTGCGGGTTATGAGTAGTAAAATGAAGAATGCTTACAACAGGGAATGATGAGAGACCGAGGACTAAAAACCCCGACATCAAACAATCTAAGATATTATAAAAAAAACTAAAGGAAAGCACAGACGAAAATATTTATGACATATATGACTGACAATAAATAAACATGTAGAATATATAATGCTTATACAAATCACTGAGGGTGGTGGTACATACTTGTACATACTTGTAATCCCAGCTACAGGGGAAGTATAGATGGGAAGATGGCTGGACCAAGGCATGTCCAACTAATAAACATGGAAAGGAGCTAAACAGACACTTCTTAGGAGAGGTACATATAGCCAATAAATACGTGAAATGCTCAACATCCCTTTGATTTGCTGTAGAGGAAATGAAAATCAAAACAATAGAGATTCTATCTTACTGACGTCACTGTGGTCACCATCAAGAATATAAACAACGAATTCTAGTGAAGCAGCAAGGAAAAATAAATCATTATATACTGTTGTTAGGAATGTATATTAGAGTGACCACTATGGAAGTCAGGATGAAGGCATCTAAAATAATTAAAAATAGAATCTATGGCCTAGTAATACTACTCTTAGGCATTAATCCAAAAGAATGTAAGACAAGATACAAGAAAAGCACCTGTATTTCCAAGTTCAGTGCAGCTCTATTCACAAAAGCCAACCTATGTAAATATCCCAGATGTCCTATAATCAACAAATAGATCAAGAAAGTATGATATATCCATACACACACAGTAATTTATTTTCTGGGCAATGATGGATTTGGAAAAAATAATGAAGTATTTTCAGAGACAAGGAGCACAAGCCTTCTCTCATATGCAAATCTTTAACTTGTTTTTTTTTGTTGCTTGTACAGAGCCTTGAATCAAGGATGTTGCCCCTTAGCTTTTTTGCTGTCTACCACTTGAGCTATAACTCCACATCTAGATTTTTGGTGGTTAATTGGAGATGAGAATATCACATATTTTCTTGCCTGACTGGCTCTGAACATATATGTAAAGTATGCTATGCAGTGGATATGCTATAAAGTGGCATAATGCCATCAAAAAGTTAACAAAAACGAAACTGAAATGTGTCTTGACTACAGCAGGTGGATGCTGTGGAGAATGGTGGGAGAATGTACACATCAGACTCAATGTTCACATGTGAAAATGGAACTTGGAAACTTGATGGGTGGGGTTGAGATAGACGGGAGGGGAAATGGATAGAGGGGAGAATGATGTGTACAAGAATGCATTGTTGAATCAAAACTATTTGAAGGTAATAACATATAAAAATTGGGCAAAGTGAGTGAGACAGTTCACAAAAGGCCTTCTGGATATCATGAGCGATATAGTGAAAAGATGCCCAATGCCAGTTATTAGAGAAATTCAAATAAAAAATCATAGTGGGGTATTATTACAAATGTATTAAAGTGATAAAAAGGGAAAGGACTGATTATGCTAGGTTCCAAGAGGTGAATGTACTTACATAGTGTTCCCTGAAGGTTTACATATTGGAGCCTTGGTCCCCAGATGTGCACCTTTAAGGGGAGGGGTCTAGTGGGAGGTGACAAGTAGTTCTTGGAGGCTATGGTTAAATTCCTGTGACAGGATTATAATAAAAGCCTGAATCTGTCTCCATGGAGTCTCCCTGGCTTCTTGTTTGTTGATCAAATCTCTCACGCACATCCACCTGCTGTTTGTTGGATTTCTATGAGGTTGAACTGATAAATGGTCTTGAACTTCCAAATCTGTGAGCTGAGGAAACCATTTTGTTCTTGCAAGTATCTCCTTATAGTAACAACAACAGCAAAAACAAGATTAATCCACTAGGGTATCCAGTGAATGGAGAAATGGGAACTCTAATAGACTGACAAAGCATAAAATGTGTGTAACCACTTCAGAAAACAGCTTGGTGATTCCTTTTTTTGTTTTTATCGTGGGGATTGAACTCTGGGCCTGGACACTGTCTCTGAGCTCTTTAGATCAAGGCTAGTGCTCTACCACTTGAGCCACAGCACCACTTCTGGTTTTCTGGTGGTAAATTGGAGTTAAGAAGCTCATGGACTTTTGTGCCTGGGCTGGCTTTGAGTGTGGATCCCCAGATCTCAGCCTCCTGAGTAGTTAGGGTTACAGGCTTGAGCCACTGTCATCATTGTTGTCGTCATTTCCTCCTCCTCCTCCTCCTCCTCCTCCTTCTCCTCCTCCTCCTCCCTCTTCCTCCTCCTTCTTCTCCTTCTCCTTCTCCCTCTCCCTCCTCCTCCTCCTTCTTCTTCTCCTTCTCCTTCTTCTCCGTCTCCTCCTTCTTCTCCTTCTCTTCCTTCTCCTCCTTTTCCCCCTTCTCCTCCTCCTTCTCCTCAGTTGTGGGACTTGAACTCTAGGTCTGGGCACTGTGGCTGAGTTCTTCAGCTCAAGGCTAGTGCTCTACCACTTGAGCCACACTCCACTTTGGCGTTTCCTTTAAAGAGTTAAAACACACCTAATTGGCACACCTAAGTATTTACAGGTTGTAGGACAAAATATTCAAAATTAATTTATTTCTACCAACTTGTGAAAATAATTGAAAATGAGAATTTAAGGTAAGAATTCTAATACTATAAAGAAGTTAAAAATCTAGATAATAGGAAAGATACTCATGGCAAATATTCAATTGTTCTACAGACTTGGTGTAATCATTGTAGAATCCTAGATGACACGTGTTTCTATAAAAACTACTATAGATATTTGCCTAGCACAAGCTAGGCATGTACTCTATCATTTGAACCATACCGTCAGCCCTGTATTTCCTTTTCAAGAAATTTGCCTAGGCTGGCCTCAAATTTTTGACTCTTCTGACTCTGTCTCTTGGATGGCTGGGACTAACTACAGGCATGCTCCACCATGCCTGGGTATTTCTTTGAAAAGTGCAACAACAACAAAAAATCATCATGGATATGACTATATATTTACTAAAGGGACAAAAATGAAAAGGACGGATGATGCTAGGTTCTAGGAGGGGAATGTGCTTGCAGAGTGTCCTCTCAAGGTTTATATATTGGAGGTTTGGTCCCCAAATGGCAGCTTTGGGAGATGGGTGCACCTTTAACTGCCAAATGCATGCCAAAAATTGAAAGGAGAGATTAAAAACACCTACGATCATAGACTATTATTCACCACAATCAAAAAAAAAGATGGGAGCAATCAAGTGTCCTTTGGGGGATGATTGCACACAGAAAATATGGTATATACATACAGAATATTTACACACAGTGGAGTGTATACAGAAAATAGGATATACACACAGGAATATTGGTCTGGAAAAGGAAGGTAAGAGGCAGGCGATTGGGCTTCGCTTGGGGCGTTCCTGAGACAGGCCTGGGCTTGCTCCGCAGGGCCTCCCCAGAAACCCTGACCCCCATGTTCCAGGCTGCCCTGAGAGTCTGGTTGGCCTTGGGCCCCTTCGTGGCCTGCGGCCCCCAGACCCCAGCTGGCCCCGAGATGCCTGGAGGCCCCGGGCCACCCCTTTTCCCCTGGCTTCCCCGTCCAGGGTCCTGGGCTGCCCTTGGGAGCGGCCCTCCGCAGGGTTCCACCGGGCGCCCCCCATCCCCCAGGGCTCCCGCCCCCGGCAGATCCCGGTCAGCCAATGCTTGTAGAAGCTTCAAGAAACTCCTGTGAAACACCGAATCCGTTATTTCTGGCGGTTCCCCCCCACCCCGCCCCAGCCTCGCAGGGCGCAAGCGCGACTCCTGAGGCAGGTGGGCGGGGCGGGGCCAGGGAATCCGCGCAGCGGCGGCGGCTGGGGGCGGTGCGGAGCTCCGGGGGCTGTGGTGCGCTCCGAGACCGGCCCGCTCCCTCGCCGCCTCGCCCGGGGCTGCACCCGACCGGATCTAGATCCCAGCCCGTCTCCTGCGGCGGTCCGCCCGACCGGGCTGGTCGACCCTCAGCCTTTCCCGGAGACCTCGCCTCAGGCTGTCCCGAGATTCCCGCCGGCCCTCGGCCACCGGTCCTGGGATGCCCTGACACCCGGCCGGCCCTCGGCGCCTGCCCCGTTACCCCGAGGCCCTGGGCAAGGCTTTGGCAGGGGCTGTCTGGAGATCCTGCCTGGCCCTCCCCTCCCAAGCTGCCTGCGGCCAATCGGCCCCTGGTCCGCGGCTTCCTGGGGCGGCTCTGAGATTGCGGCGGGCCCTCGTGCCTCCCTCCCCCAGTCCAGGGCTGCCACGAGACCCGCTAGCCTCGGTCCCGACCTGTTCCAGGCCTTCTGTGCCCCCCTCCCCTCCCGCCTTATTCCCAGGCTTCCTCAAATCCTATCCAGAGCTGCCCTGGGTTCTGGACCAAGCACCCCCAGGGGTGCAGCCTTCGTTTCAAGACCCTGCTCCCTCCAGACCCGGGTCAGTCAGCGACTCTGGAAGCTCGACCAAAGTCCCTCTGTAAAATGTTCGTGCGTATAATGCTATTTCTGTCTTGTTGTTGGACTTGAACTCTAGGCCTGGTTGCTGTCCCTGTACCCCTGGAGCCACAGGGCCACTTGCAGTTTTCTGGAAACCAGCCAGGGCTGGTTTTGAACCAAAATGCTCATATCACAGCTTCCTGAGTAACCAGGAATACAGCCACCGCACCCAGCGTGGCCTTGCTGGAGACAGGTGCATGGTGACAGAGCCAAGGGAATTGAGCAGCGGTGGCAAAAGCAGTGCTGAACCTGGATAGTCTGCAGCTGAGGTGAGTGATGGGGGAGAAGGGGAGCCATACAAGTGTGTGCTGATGAAGCACGCAGCATGGCCTGCTCTGTCCCCCTGCTTCTAGATTGGAATGATCTGGTTCCCAGAAGTTGCACATGCACTAGTTTTGTTCTACTGGATTAACCCAGGCAGATGTCAGGGTTGTATGTAGGAGAGAAGAACTGAAAATGTGAATCACGTAAGGTCCTGGCAAGTGAAAGGCTTTAGGCTTGGGAGTGGGTGGGCAGAGTCGAGCTGCCTGTGACCACATGCATTCACGTGTCCATCCTCTCTTCCCACCCCATATTTGCTTTGTGCTGTGTATGGGGAGCTGATACTACAGTTCTTAAGTGGGAAATTAAGAGGTAAACTAACGTTCTTCTCTTAACCACCTTGAGAACAGGTCTTGCTGTGAACCTTACGCTGGCCTTTGGACCAGCTGTCCTCCTTCCCCATCTTCATGAGTGTGTGTATTATGGGCGCCTGGCTCATTTATTTTAACTTTATTTTTTGATAGCATTAGAGTTTGAACTCAGGACATATACGGCTTTAACCCCTAAATCATCCCCCAGTTTTTTTTGCCTTATTTTTCTTTTCTTTTTTCTCCCCCCGCTTTTTTTTTTTTGGTCAGTTATAGGACCTAAACTCTGGGTCTGTGCATTGTCCTTGAGCTCGTTAGCTCAAGGCTACTGCCCTACCTCATGAGCCACAGTGCTACTTCCTGTCTTATTTTTCTGATAGGTTCTCATTTCCCCTCTTGAAACTTGATTCTCCTACCTATGTCTTCCAAGGAGCTGTAATTATAGGAATGAGCTGTCATATTTGAAAGGAGTCTAATTTCTAAAAATCTTTTGAAATACCTTGGTGAGAGGAGATTTTAGGACAAACTTCTTTGTATTTTACTCTAAACTTGATGATTAGCTTAGCTTGTTTTGCATTCTGATTATTTTCATTAATTTATCAGAGAGAGCAGGAAGGAATAACCAAATCCTACAATGGCCGCAAGATCTTATTTGTGTAACATTACCTCTGCTCTTTCTTCTCTGCTTCTATGTCTGTTTAGCCTGCTTTGAGCTTGAGTGATATACCAGATTGGCCTTTCTACTACTGTTAACATAGAACTATAAATTAGGCACACAGATTTGCCTTTGACTTCAACAACAAAATGACTTTTATTGCAAAGACTGATACTTGTGTAAACTTTTCTTTGCACTGGCAATTTTTAGGATGTCACAGCACTTAAGTTTTAATATTCAGTGTGTTAGCAGCATGGATTTCTTTGCTTTGATTACTGTTCTAATTTTATATCTTAGATTCTGGAACATTTCAGTGGGCATATCATTGATTCCTGAAGTCTTTTCTGTATATCAGCATTTCCTCAATCTTCATCTGAGGTTCTGCTTTTGTGAGGCTTGTTGATTGTGGATGTGTAGCTTTAAGTCAGAAGGAGTGGTAGACTGTTGTATAACCACTGGCCTTGTCCTGCCTTTACACACCTTGTTTCTGACTTACAGAGGCCATAGTTTTGTGGGTGTGCTTATGAGGGATGTGTCATGGGATTGCTGACCACCTCTTCTTGTGCGCATGCAGGTGGGTTGTCACACAGGCTTGGAGGTGAGTATGTATGCCTAATTTCCTTTTGTAAACAGACAGTTCCAGATGAAATAACTGAAGAGTGTGGTTGTGGGCTCAGAGGGGCTTTAGGGTAAGGGGTTATGCAAAACTCTGCAGTCTCTGACAATTGATGGGCATGGAGTTTGATGCTGACCTTTCTTTCCCTTCCAGAAGGATGTTGGCTATGGAAGACATGGGGAGAACACCACCATCTTTTACACCATGAGGACTTGGATCCACTTCATTTCCTAGACAGTTGAAGGAGCATTTTTTCTGGATTTGTCCACTTCTGTCCCAGGTTCTCTGCAGATGCAGTATCTTCAGAGCAAGCAGGTGAGTTGTGTGTGCCCGGTGAGGTCTCTGGGTAGAAATCTGGCACAGAGAGACCTGGTCAAGTCCTATATAGCTCAGGTAAGCAGCCAGAAGGGGTAGACTGGTATAGGATAGTGTCTGGGTGGACACTTAGGCTTAACTATGGCTTGTTCCCATCCTACATAGTTGATGTGGGTCAATATGAATTGAGCCTAGTGGCCAGCTATCTGTCCTCCAGATCTCATCCTAGGTGCACTGACATATTTGGGGTGATTGTAGGGGGCCAGGGTATGTTGTGAACCGTCGTTATAAAGGCTGCCTCACCTGGTGAGTGCTCTTTTCCTGGTAAGTGAGTGCTCTTCTCCTGGTGAGTATCCTGTTGTTGGGAGTGCTCTCATCCTGGTGAGTGCTCAGCATTGCGCTCCCACCCTTGGACTGTGGATGCTGATGACACACTTGGAGAGCCTGGGAGGAGGAGCACCAGTGTGTCCTCTCCTTTCCTGAGGCGATTATGTTATGAGCATAGGTGTTCATCATCATTGTGAGAAAACCAAGGAGAGAAGCGGGACTGGGTATTTCACTGCATCAACCTGTGGAGGGTCATTTGTGGACTGATTTTTATTTCTTTTTTCCCATCTGGGCACTACCCTTGAACTTTCTCAAGGTTAGTGCTCTACCACTTGAGCCATAGTGACACTTCTGGCTTTTTCTGTGGTACCAAGGAATTGAACCTAGGGTTTTGTTTAAGCTAGACAAGCACTCTACCACTAGGCCATACTCCTGGCCCAAGTACAGTCTTTGACACTAGGTCTTCTCTATTCCTTTTTGGTGTTAAAACATTTCTGTGAGTGATAGGTGACAGTTGTGTGATTACTGGTAAAATAAGAAGTTGATAACCTTTGTCTTTAATTGATATAAAATGTAATTGAGCCTGGCACCGGTGGCTCACGCCTGTAATTCTAGTTACTCAGGAGGCTGACATCTGAGGATTTCAGTCAGAGCCAGCCTGGGCACAAAAGTATGTGAAACTCTTATCTCCAATTAACCATCAGATAACTGGAAGTGGTCCTGTGGCTCAAGTGGTAGAGGTCTAGCCTTGAGCTGAAATGCTCAGGGACAGCACTCAGGCCCAGAGTTGAAGCCCCACAACTGAAAAAAAAATGCTGTAATGGATGTAAATATCTGGGGATTTATGGCCTAACAATTAAAGCTAAAGGATTCTGGAACCTAAATTAGATTGTGGTGGTGGTCACTGCTCATTGCAGGTTGGCATCAGAAACTAATGCTGTACCAGAGAGGTGGTTGTCATGACCACAGACCTGTTGGCGATCTGGCTTTGATTGTGTCCTTCCTGGTTGCCATTCCTGTATCACTCCCTGAGTGGCAGTGAGGGACCAGAGGAGCAGGTCTGGAGAAGCTGGGGTGCAGTTGAGAATGTATATCTTGCTGGCCAGGCCTTCCTCCTTTTAGGCCCTTTGAATTGGAAGTATAAGGCATATACGCTTATCATGTCTTAGTGTGTGTAAAGAGAAAGAAAGTACATTCTCTTTGGGATATATTTAGTGCCCTAGAAAGATGGAAATGTGAATCAGGTGAGCCTGAGCCCTTGACACACCTGTCCTCCCTGGGTGGTAGGGCCTACTCGTCTCTGCAGAGGCTTAGACTTGGCATAGAAGTGACAGCTGAAGGCTAGTGGAGGTGAAGGGTAGAATTAGGCTCCCCTGGATAACAGTGAGGGAGGCTGAGATGAAGGAGGACTAAGGAAACAAAAGTCATACATATTTGGAAGGATTGAGGAGATGCTGTCTGCTGGCCAGGTGGGGTCTCAGCTCCCACTGTCACATTGCTCTGAGGCTTTTGTGAATTGGCTTGTAAACTCTGGGGTATCCAACAACATCCTTGGCTTCTACCTATCATGTGTCAGTGACAGGAACACGCTACTGCTCCTCTGTCACAAACAGAAGTTCCTCTAGAGAGTGCCCAGTGTTCCCTGGGGTGAGATTGTCCCCTATGGGGAATTGCCAATGTAACCCAGTGGTTTTCAGGGTTTTAAGTATCATAAGTTTTCTGATAATGTCCCTAGGAGATTCCGAGTAAGTAAGCGAGTATGGTACAACCCAAAATTCTGTGTGTATCCCTTACCTACGAGTGTATATACCTGGGTGGCACTGACGTATTCCCCGGAGTACTTTCCAAAGTTGTGGCCCTGGGGTAGGTACATGGCTCAGTTGATTCAGTATAATGCTAGCAAGCTTACTGTACTGAGTATTTATTATCCCTCTCAATCTTGGGGCTTGAACGCAGGGCTTGGGCACTGTCCCTGAACAACTTTTTGCTCAAGGCTAACTCTACCACTTGAGTCTTAGCACCACTTCTGGCTTTTTCTGTTTTCGTGGTACTGAGGAATCGAACCCAGCATTTCATACATGCTAGGTAAACACTCTACCACTAAGCCATCTCCCCAGCCCTGAATTTTTTTTAAACCCTAGTATTAAAAAATCATATTAAGTGAAGTAAGCTAGACCCAAAGAAACATAGGTTCCATGGTTTCCCTCATTTGCAATAATTAGTATACATCTAGAGTTTTCCTAGTAGCAGGTCACAATAGGTCAATAGCTACGTGCATATGACCATATAGCATGATGCTAAGCCAAATGCACTCCAGGATATAGAAATAAGAGGCTTATCTTTGGGAACTGGAGTTTGGCCTAGTGGTAGAGTGCTTGCCTAGCATGCATGAAGACCCGGGTTCAATTCCTTGGTACCACATACATAGAAAAAAGCCAAAAATGGTGCTGAGGCTCAAGTGGTAGAGCTCTAGCCTTGAGAAAGTCCAAGGACAGTGCTCAGGCCCTGAGCTCAAGCCCACGGCTGGCAAAAAAAAAGAGGCTTATCTTTGTGGTTGTTGTTATTTTTTAATGTGCTATGTGAAGTTATTTCTTTTCTCTCTTTTCCCCCCTTATGGTTTATCCCCTACTGTTATAGTATCTGACTTTGGTACCTGGTATATGTGTTCATTTTTAAATTTGAATTAGGAAAGGGAAGGGGAAAAACAAGATGATGAGACAAAGGACAAAGGGTGAACCAATGTACCAGTGATATTCACAAGACAATAGGTTGGAAATGAATTTTACAACTTGGGAGGAGATAAGGAGAGAGGAAACATGGGAAGGGGTAACAATGTTCGAGAAGAAATGTACTCATTATCTTATGAATATAACTGTAACCCCTCTATATATCACCCTGGCAATAAAATTTTTTAAAAAAGGAATTGCAGGAGTAAGAAAAAAAACAGTGTCACACAAAAAAATTATAGTCCAACTTATGTAGTGATGCATGCGTGTAATCTCAACATTTGGGAGGCTGAGCCAAGAGGATTATAAGATGCGGTGGCACCTGTAATCCTAGCTCATCAGGAGGCTGAGATCTGAGGACCGTGGTTCAAAGCCAATCCAGGCACAACAGACTGTGACACTCTTTTTAATTGTTGGGATAATGTATATAAGGGTTACAGTTACATTAGTCTGGTAGTAGGTGTATTACTTCTTGCAGATTGGTACCCCTTCTCATGTTTTTGTCCCTGTTTCCGTCCTGTTACTCCCTCCCTCTTTTTTTTGCCAGTCCTGGGCTTGAACTCAGGGCCTGAGCACTTCCCTTGGGCTTTCTCAAGGCTAGAGCTCTACCACTTGAGCCTCAGCACCACTTCTGGCTTTTTTCTATATATGTGGTACCAAGGAATCGAACCCAGGTCTTCATGCATGCTAGGCAAGAACTCTACCACTAGGCCAAACTACCACCCTCTTCCCTCTTATCTCCAATTAACCACCAGAAAACCAGAAGTGGAGCTGTGGCTCAAGAGGTAGAGTGCTATCCTTGAGCTGAAGAGCCAGGAACAGTGCCCAGGCCCAGAATTCAAGCCCCACGACTCACACACACACAAAAAAATGATGTGAGGCAACCTGGGCTTTGTACTAAAAGCTTATCTCAAAAAAATTGGCGGGGGGAGAGGAGGGGCCTAGTGGTAGAGTGCTTACTTAACATCTTAACATGCATGAAGCCCAAAGTGGTGCTGTGGCTCAAGTGGTAGAGCACTAGCCTTGAGAAATCTCAGGACAGTGAGCCCTAGGAGTGGCAAAAAAGGGAGGGGTGGCTTGATGGCGGCTAGGTGAAACTTCATTTGTAGTCACTGTTCCCTTGAGTCCCTGCAAGGTATGGGTCAGCCTTCCCTCCATGGGGCTGCTGTCATGTTAATACTTTTAATCAAACCTTCCTTAGTCTGGGTTTTGAGCATCTTGGATAAGAGTGACATAAAGCTTTACTCTGAGTCAGACTTGAACATGTTTCCTAGTGTGAGAAACTACTTTTCCTGTCAAAATTAGATTGCTTCCTTTCTGTCCATCTTGTGAGAATTTTTTTTTTTGGAAAAGGTTCCTACTTTGTTCTGGTTCATTACATTTTAGTTACATTTTTTGTCTGCTGCCTGTTAGAAGCTCCTTGAATTTTGGTGACATCCTGTTAATCTACATCCTTTTGCAGATTCTGTATATGAGCTTAGCCAATTTGAGCACAGGGAAAGGCTTAATGGCTAGGGATAAAATTGAGCAGCCTTCCTACTGTATGTATGTGCTTTGTTTTGATTGATGGCATACCCTTCTGCAGGAGTAAATTTTGTCTTGTTGAGATCCTTTAGAGATGATGTTCTTATTCCTGTAGGACATCCCAATATCCAAAGCCATTTCTAATACTAATAGCTCTATGGATAACTTATATGGGCAGCTTCCATGAAGGTTTTCATAGGCAAAGGAGCAATGCTGGACTTGGCTGACCAGCAGTCACCCCTGTCCTCCCAGAACCCAGGTCGTTCCCTCTGCCCCTTCCTTTCTGGTTGACAGAGACTCTGTCAGGTCCCTGTGGATCATGAAGTAAGGTGTGAGGTACCAGTTTTATCCTTTCCTATCCAGTTTCTCCAAGTTTAATGGTAGGTTGTGGCTCTTTAGGTCTTCATAATGTGGCAGTTGCAGGCAGGCGCAGTGTAAAGTGATTGTGCCTGCAAGTCAGTGTGCATGCCCTGCCTTGTTCCAGTTGTCAGGTGGTTGCAAGGGTAC
The DNA here is from genome assembly GCF_031878675.1 of Megascapheus bottae. NCBI lineage: Eukaryota > Metazoa > Chordata > Mammalia > Rodentia > Geomyidae > Megascapheus > Megascapheus bottae. Next base: position 296,848 of record NC_143511.1, on the reverse strand, counting down.
ACTCATTTAAGGATGACCTGAATGTATTTAGCAAGATCTGCCGCTGCAGGTTGATTCTGAATTTTAGATTTGTCCATGCTCCATCTCCTTCCTGAAAAGATGATGTCACTGAGCACACAGTGTGGAGAGTGTGGCATGAGAGTGTGGTGCATTCTGGTACATTCTGGGGCCTGGCTCCTTAGAGGAGTTTGTCTTGTTGCTGTGTCAGGAGCACTGGTACACACATGGGGTCCAGGTGTTGTCATGGTTCTGTGCTGGCTGGTTTGATGGGCCTGAGAGGCCTGGGGCACTGCTGTTCTGATGCCACTTTGCAATTGTATCTCACTCTGGCTAAGTTCTTCCTTGTCCCGAGCATGAGGTCGACTGCAAGCAGGAGCTGCTGGCATGCATTCAGCAGCTTCAGTAGCCAGAGGTGTAGGTGGAAAAGAAGATGGGGGTGCAGCTGGAGCACCACTGAGGCAGTGCAAGTAGAGCCTGGATATCACCAGCAAGCAGCTGTGTGTGTAAGAGCATGGCCTGGACATAACTAGTAAGGTGAAAGCAGCCTGGAGGAGGGCTGCTAGGACTGGGGCCCTGGGGGTCACCCTTAGGCCTTTAGCAATTTTCCAAGGAGGAAGAATGGGCTTTTTGTCTCCACCATGGAGTTACTGACTCCACTGTGGTGGCACTGAGACGTCTTAAGTTACACCTTTTATAGTGCGCCTGCACTTTTGCTTGTTTTTGATTATTGTGAAAAGACTAATCTTTCATTCTATGATTTTTGTTAATATATTGAATACTTTTTGGTCTTCTAACAACTGATACATATAGTTGTTTTCAAGTGTGTGTGGGTGCATGTGTGTGGAGGGGAGTGTTCACTGCCTGTGTGGAAGATACCTTTGTGCATATAGTGTTTTAGCTTCTGTTCCATTGTTTTGTGGGTACAGAGTCTTGAGCAGGATGATGGATCCTGGCACAGCTCTGCTTAGCTCTGACTACCAGGTTCTCTGAGTTGTGCTAACAGCTTCTTTTAGAGTTTCTGTTGTCATTACAGCCTTAACTATCATAGATGATCATATATTCTATGTTTTTTCCCAGAAGATGCTAGTAAGTAGGTACCTCTGGATTTGAATTTCTTTGATTACCAGCAAGTTCTGTTAGAGCTTCCTGCATCAGAGAATGTCTTTTGAACCAGGGTCTGTTTGAACTGTAGTCCAAGGGAAGGCTCCGCTTTCTCTATGTATTTTGGAAACAACCCGAGTGTTGGTACTCAAGGGAACTAGATCCTCCTGACTATCCCTGTCCCTCTTGTACAGTGTTCTTCACAGATATCTAGAGGAGACAGATGGGTGCTGCTGGGGAATGCTAACACTTGACCAGTTGAGCCACTTCCAATTTTCTGGTGGTTAATTGGAGATAAGAGTCTCATGGCTTTCCTGGCTGGGCTGGCTCCAAACTTGAGTCTTTATATCTCAGCCTTCTGAGTAGCTAGAATTATATGAGCCATTGGCTCCTAGCGTTTTCTTGACTTTTATCTCTCTCTCTGCATCTAGTATCCCTCCTCAAAATTTATCCATATAGATTGAGCTTCTGTGTTACTTAGTTCTCCTGACTTGACCTGGCACCTAGTCAGAGGTGGCTGCCTTGGGCTTGTTGATTGGATAACTAGCTTAAGCTTAGTTTTCAACTCATACTATTCAGTGATTTGTTGGGTACCACGGTGATAGATACAGTAAAGGAAAGCCTGTCCTTGTGTAATTTTATGGGTATGCTGCTTGCACAGCAGCAACAGCTGACTTAGATGGCAAGGAGCATGTCTGGTGGCAGGCACATCCTGCTTTCAGGGAACTGAGGGTCAGGTAGTAGTGTAGTGCCATAGACATGGCTTCTGGTGTGTGGTGTACAGGGCTGCTCTAGATGTGGATGACAAATGTGCCACCCAGTGGACACCTGATGTAGGCAGTGTAGGCCTGTGAGTGGCACCTGAACCAGAAGGTCATTGAGGTCCTGGGACAAGGTAGCAAAAGACTGTTGTGGCTTTCATGACTTTATATATTTATTTATTTTTGTTTTAACAGTGGAGTGGTAACTTAGGACTTCATAGTTGTTTAGCTTTTGATCTACCTTGAGAGTCATACCGCCACCTTTTTCTGCCTTGATTATGTGTGTGTGTGTGTGTGTGTGTGTGTGTGTGTGTGTGTGTGTGTGTGTGTGTGTACTGATACCAATACTGAAACTCAGGAAGTCTTGTTCTTGCTTAGCTTTTTTTTTCTCAAGGCTAGTGTTCTATTACTTGATTCACACCTCTACTTTTGATTTTCTGCAAATTCTCAGATCTCAGCCTCCTGGCTACTTTAACAGCAGAGGCACTTTTCCTGTCTCCTAGTGCTTACTGTCCTCTGTCCTCTGTGTCTGCCTTCCACAGGACCTGAAGCAGAAGCTGGGCCTGTATGAAGGAGCAGGACATACTTGTCATGAGGAACATAAAGTACAAGCTGTTGCAGCTGCCCTGGGTGTATTGGGAGCTGAACTGACTCCAGGAGGACAATGTTAATTGTGTTGAGGAGTCTAGTGTGGTTGAGCTGCCTCCAGCTAAACTTGGGTCCTTGGATTCCTTCTCAGTGTGTAGCTGTTGGAGTGACTATTGCCAGTCCTGATGAGGGAGAACGATGGGCTCCTCACAGAGGAAGCTGGACCACCAGGAGAAGCTGCAGGAATCTCTGGTTGATCTGCGACTAGAGAAGGAGGTGAGGACCAAATGGATGAGCTATACCTGTGGGGCTGCCTTCAGCCCTATCTATGTGACCCTGGTCATCTCGTCACACCCCAAATCTGCTCACCTGAAGTTTGGCTGGAGCTGTGCTGGTGGGAATGTGTTCCTGTATGAGTTTGCCTGTGAGTTGGGTTGTGGCCAGGAATGATCCTGGGTTGTCTGGGTGGGCCAGTGGCTTCAGGGAGGTGGGGAGGAAGGCCTGCTCCAGCCTCTGCTAACTGTGGGATAGTGGGAAGGGTCCTTGAGCCAAAGGCTATAGGTGCTTCACACTGTTGGAAAGCAGAAGGTGAATCCTCTCTGGGGTTTCCAAAAGGATCACAATCAAACTGATACCAGTGTTTAGCCCAGTGAAACGCATTATGAATTTCTCAAGTGCAGCAGTAAAAGACTGGATTTATTGAGGCTGCTGAATGTGTGCAGTTGCCCCCCATTAGCAGAGACCTGACTCAGGGAAAGAAAGGCACATGGCATCTGTGAGAGAGATGTAGTAGACTACTGTGTTTCTTCTTCCAGCCTCTACTGGCACTTGCCTGGTGCTCTGTGGGTAGATGCCCATGCTGGCAGCATTGGAAAGTTGCTAGTATCTGTTCACCATGTTGGCCCTTGTCAGCTGTCCTCACCCCACTGCCAGTTCCTGAGCTGCCCTCATTTGGATGGTGAAGAGTCTATCAGGACAGCTGAAGACTTGGGTCTACCACAAAGCCTTTGACCCTTCTGTGCCTCACAGACAGCTGGTTCACCAGTGGCCAAAATGGCTCCACACTAAGTACCTTTCTGTTTCTCTACCCATAATATTGTTTGTTTAGAAATTGATTAGAAAAGGTTAGGACTCTAAACTCATTGTCTGAAGTCCTGCAGGAATGCTTGCTGGCTGTGTGACATCTGTTCTGTGTGCACAGTGAGGAGTAGTAACAGCATCTGCTCACACTAAGTGTTCAGATCAGATCTGCCATGTAGTGATGTAAGAGCACTGGCTTTAACTACCCTGTACCTGCTGGCCTATAGAAGGCACCATAAATTTAAGAAGCACGGAACTCAGGCCTGTGCTGGGCACCTCAGGAGTGATGGGAGGCTGATCCAGTGCGCATGGTCTTCATGGCCTACTTCCATTCCAGAGAAGCAGTGAGGAGTAGCTGGAGTATGAGCGGCAATGTGAAGCATGTGGCCAAGTGTGGGCCTAATGCTCTTGCTGGTCCTAGGCTGCCCTGGGGTTGTGAGAAATTTTGCTATGGCATTAAATCTGTCTGTGCCTTAAATCCATCTGTACGGGACTTGGCATTCTGTCAGATAGATGCAGGATGAAGAGCAATGGATGTTCAAGGCTCAGGGCTGGGTCTGCACTGTGGGCACAGTGTGCTACAGGACCGTCGTGCCATGGTTTCCCTGTGATTTGTAATTGAGTCTGTGAGTCCAGGAAGGAGTGAGACTGAAGAAGGCTTCAGTATTTCAGCAGCTCAGACCAACAAAACTGCTTAGAGCATTCCATTGTCAGCACTCAATGTCAAGGGACTTGGCATTGTCATGGTCAGTCTAATATAATAATTGTTTTGTCTGTGGTAGGGGGTCCATAGCTGTTCTTGTGTTTTCAGAAGCTGCTGGTGAAGCTATAGAGAGGGGAGAGATTGGACCAGACCATGGGCTTACACTTAAGGTGGGTGGGGGGCTGCCCTCACCTCACCCCTTTGGCAGTCCCCCTCCTCATTTGTGTTCTCTCTGAATGGGGCAGGAGCTTTGTTCCACACTGCCCATTTTTATCATGGTGTTTTGACAGCAGGAGGGGAATAGAGCTGAATTATTCAACTTGTTCAAGTTGTAACATCCTTGTTGAAGCCCCAGCAGAGGTGAGCTACTGTCTGTCCTGTACTGTTTGTTACAGGATGATGTATGCTGAGAAAGTAATCACTTTGGGGAATACTCATTCCTTTTAGTAATGGTAATCGGTGGGAATAAACTGAGCTTAGGACTAAAGAATCTTGTCATGATGGAGGATTCTTGTCCCGCTCTGAGCCCAGTAGCAGACTGTTATTGATTGACAGCAGGTAGGTAGATGGAGTGGCCCACCCCTAAGTGCTGGTGTGTCACAGCACAAGGCTGTTCTCCTTAGCCATCTTTCCTGTCCACTCTTCTGTCCTTTAGGAGGCCACATGTTACGTTCTCCAGCATTATCTGCAGAATGACCACTTCCTGTCTTAACTCCTGTGCTCCAGGTCTCAGGGAGGTGGAGCACTCATCCTTCTGGATGAGCCACTGAGTGTGGGCCCAGGCCCATAGAGTTTGTTTTTTGTGCTCAGGATTTAAGACTTCCACCTTCCTGGTTATTTTTCCTGCTGCTCTGGTAAAGGAGGCCAGGACTGAGACTGTCTACTACCTCCCCATGGCAGAACTGGCTTCAGTTCTTTATCTCTTGGCAATACCCCTGGGTTTTCTTTTTGCCTTGAGAGGTCAGAGGGTGCCGCCTAGGTCCCGGTTCCAATTTGAGCTCCACCTGTAGAACTGAGGCTAGTGGAGGCTGTCCTAGCAGGCTGTTGCTGGGGCTTCCTCCTCTTCTCTGTGAGAATTAACTAGGTGTCCCTTCTGCTCCTGGGGCCACAGTTAATCTGGTGAGAAGCCTCTGAGCCATGTTTCTTGTTAGGAAGAGCACAGGCCGTGTGTGCCCATCTGGACCAGCCCTGTTGAATAGATGGTATGCTGATGTGCCCAGTGTCTGCCCATAGCACTGGGCGTCAGGTATTAGGATCTGTCGATTTGGCCAAAGTAGCATAGGCTTCCACAGCCAGCTGGAACTTCCACTTTCTTCTTGTGTTCTTTGCTACTATTTCTATGTCCCAGGACCCTGTTGTAAGCATGGCTGGTCCTTAGGAGGCCATGTGCAACATCATGTCTTAACGTTCTCCCCTCTGCCCTGGTCTAGGCCCTTAGTAGGATTGACTGTATCTCCTCCAGGACTGAGCAGTAGGGAGGAGCTGGAGTTTCTCTGCTGTATTGTCTTCATTGAGGAAAATATCTGCTAGGTTGTAGTAACACCTGCCTGTCCTCCCAGCTCCTCAGGAGACTGAAGTCAAGTCATCTATACAAGTGTGCTTAGAAGCTGATCAGGACAGAAAGTCTGGGAGATTCTATCTCCAATGAACTTGCAAAACTTTTGGTATTGGCACCAAAAACAAAGGTATCCTCTCCAGATGATAGGGTTCCCTCAGATGATGAGAAACCGCCTCCCTCAGTTGCTGCCCTGCTTCTGTGGCAGAGGAGCAGAGGAACACAGTGTTGTTCCTGGATCCTGCTGTGATGAACTGGCAGAGTCACATCCTGTCCTAAGGAAGGGCCTTAAGGCCTAAATGGGCTTTCTGGGAGGCGAAGGGAGTGAGCCTTGTGGTGGCCCTGGTCTCTTCAAGCTCTTTGGAGAGTGGCTTGTATTTAGGGAAGATTCCCCTGTGGCTTACCTGTTGTACTGTAGCTTTGCAGCTCACTATGGGGAGCATAGTATCTTGGAGGCCTCAGTGCTGTGTGCCTGGCTCTTTGTTCAGCCTTACTATGTCCTAATTGTCTGGTGAGGCTTGAATCAGTAAACTTGGGCTCCACTCCCATGTTATATTCTTCACACACAGAAAACAAACCTACTCTTTTGAGTCTGAACAGAATCATCTTGAGCTTGAGGACAGGCAGGGCATGTGCATTACATGTGTGAGGCTCTGGGTTCAGATCACATGGGTTTCTTGTCACAGCACCAGGCAGGGAAATAAAAAGGTTTCCATTCTAAGGTGGCATTTCTGTAGTCCCAGCTACTTGGGAGGTTGAGGCAGGAGGACTGCTTGAGCGCAGGCTTCCCATGCTGGCCTAGGAATGAAGCCCCATGGAGTTTGGAGCAAAAGCATATGTTTTTCCTTCTGTTGCTTTTCTTGGGGGTAGGAGGTTGGCAGTTTGGGGGCACCTGTTGGAACCATCTGTTCAAGATCGGTGTCCTGGGTAAGCCTGTGCTCAGTGAGATTGAATGGGTGGAAGGGGTTGTAGGAGCTTGGAGGAGTTAATCCTTCTGCTGTGGGTTGTGTCCTTGCAGGAGAAGTGGCACAATAGAATGTTGGCAAGTCATGCCCAGGCATGTGTGATTGCTAGTTCAGGGGCTCATTCCTAAAGTTGCCTCAAAGCAGTTGCATGAGTGACATGGGAGCCTGGTATATGATGTATGTATATGTGTGTGTATCAGTAGTAGAGCTTGAACTGAAGGCCTGGGAAATCTCTCTTACACTTTTTTACTCAAGGCTGGCACTGTACCACTTGAGACACATTACTCGTTTTAGCATTTTTGGTGGTAAATTGGAGATAAGAGTCTCACAGACTTTCTTGCCTGGGCTGGCTTTGAACCATAATTGTGATATCTCAGCCTCTTAAGAAGGTGAGATTTACATGTTTGAGTCACTGGAACCTGGCTCATTTTTTCTGTATAGTTTTTAAATATTATCTTTAATTGTCAAAATGACTGCCATTCATTTTGAGTACAACGTCACTTATTTGGTGTTTTAAGGTCTTGCCCTCATTTTTGGTAGTCTGATCCAACATTGTGGGGCCTGGGGTACTGCCACCACTAGGTGGCACTGCTCCCTTTATGATCTGGCTTTTTTGTTGTTGGTTGGGGCCTGAACTCAGGGCTTGGCCATGCTCCCTGAGCTCTTTTGCTCAAGAGCTACCACTTGAACTTAAGTGCCACTTCTGGGTTTCAGTTATTAATTGGATTTTCTTGCCAAGGCTGGCATTGAACTATGGCTAAGATCCTCAGCTGTTAGTCTTTTGAATAGCTAGTTAGGATTACAGGCCTGAGCCACCAGCACCTGACAGACCTGGCTTCCTTAGGAATCCTTATGGTCACCTTTCAAGCCTTTCTCAGCCCCACAGCTTTCCTACAAGGGACTTGCAGCTAACTCCAGAGGTCTGGATGACGAGATTGTGAGGATCCTTGAAGTAAGTGTGGCTCTTCTCTGTGCACAAAGCTCTGTCTTTCCTGAGATTCCCAGATGCTGTGTGTCCTGAGCTCTAGATTGGGAATGGCACTCTGACCTAACACCATTTCCCAAAGTGTGACACTGGTCATCGTCACAATTTGGGTTTCTGATGTCTGAGAAAGCGATTGGGATCAGGATGCTGTGTCTCGTGAGTGATAAGTATGGAAAGTATGCACATAGACAGTATTAACCACACAGGGTTTGTGGGGATCTTGAGGAAGAGTGGAGACAGGAAGAATGAGGCAGTGCGGTTCATCCAGGAATGCAGGCGTTGTTCTGGAGAAAATTAGCTACGTTAGTAGAATAAGGCAAAGGCCTGCACATATCTCACAGCTTTAACAAAATGCCACTCTTTTATGATTGAAAACTCAGCACATGGGAAAGGAGGGAAATTCCACAATTGGACAACAGTGCATTAATTGATTAACCACTTGTTTCTAGTCCTTATGCCTGAACTCAGTGCCTGGGCACTGTCCCTTATACTTTTTTCTCAAAGCTGGTAACACTTGAGCTCTACTTCTCGCCTTTTTTGCAGTTAATTGGAAATAAGAGCCTCACAGATTTTGGTAAGGGGCTGGTTTCAACCTGCAGTCTTTAGATTTCAAACTCCTACTTATCCAGGACTACAAGTGTGAACCACAGGTATTTATAAAACATACATTTACTATAGTACTGAATTTAAGATTGACTGCTGTCCTGATACTGAGGATGAGACAAAGCTGTACTGATCCTAACCTGTGCAGTCAGGTAAGGGAAAGAAGGTTATGTCAGACCAGAGGAAGAGGTAAAACTATCTCTATTTAGAGACTACATAATTATGTTGGAACTTCTCAGGTATCAATAAAATCTATGTTAGCGCTAATGAACAGGGTTAATGAAGTAACAGGGACCAGTGACAATGGGCAAAAATAGATTGTGTTTACATATAGTAGCATATAGAGAAGTACTCAAAGAACATGTAGCTTGCAATTGGATAAAAACCATGAAATACCCTTCTCTCCTTGGCTGCATCCTCCCCTCTTGCAAGTACCTATTTGTATGTATTTATTTGTTGGCTTTGACTTAGTCTTTTTAAAGAATTCTACTATAGAGTCACCACAGAATCTATTTAATTTCAATTAGTTCATTTGTAACTGCTTGGTTACCAGCCAGTCTGTTTATTTGTACATTTCTAGGCACATTCTAGCCACCAAAATGAGAGAAACTATGCAACTATTCAAGATCTCCATTCCTTTGGATAATATAGAGGGAATGTGCAGGCAGGAATTCAGTGTATATACCACAGAATTGAGAAATATAAGGGAAGAGGGTAGGTTGAAGGAGGGTGAAGATATTGAAACAGTGACACATGAAGATGCATTGTACATGGAAACTTTTTGTTACATGGAAAAAACCCAATATATAACCTACAATGGTCAGGGAAGAGGGTCTGGGTCGGTTGGACAGGGCGGGTAAGAATGTTGGAAGGAGTGACATTGATCAAAATGGAACATATTCATAAACTGCTTTGGTGAATGGCACCTCCTTTGTCAGTGCTCTCCTTTATCTCAGAGCACTGTCTGAGTGCTGTGAACCCATGGTTTTTGGTTTTCATGGTAGGTTCATCATGTAGGCCTGAGCAGTTACGTGGTTGGCCACTGGTGATAAGCACTGCCCTAGACTCTGTTTTTCCAGGTGAAAAGCCCCAGCCTTTTGATCCAGGCTTTGGCTTTCTGGGGACGAGCCCCCAATCCATGTGCTACCACTCATCAGCCAGCTCAGCAACACACATCAAACATTATCACTAGGGGTCTCAAGAATTTTAGCAGCTGCATACAGACCAGGTCTGCCTCACATTATCACAAGACACCACATTCATGCAGTGAATGTCCAGTATTACCAGAGTGGTAGTTTGTTTAACCATGTCCTAGCAGGGGACATGGTGGTATCACCAAACTAATTTCTGAATTTTCTCTCCTGTGTACAGGATCTGGAAAGGGCAGGGTCATTTTGAAAAGGATCAAGTTCAAGAAATGTTGCCATGTGCTTGGGACAATGATAGGAAAATGAATAAAACACAATGGAAAGTTCAGAAGTAATTGAAGAATGTAGTGTTCATTGATTTTTTGCCAGTCCTGGGGCTTGAACTTAGGTTGTGAGCACTGTCTTTGGGCTTTCTCAAGGCTTGAGCAGTACCAATTGAGCCATAGTGCTACTTCTGACATTTTTTAAATGTATGTGGTACTAAGGAATCTAACCCTGGTCTTTGTGCATGCTAGGCAATCACTCTACAACTAGGCTAAACTCCTGGCTCTTACTGATATTTTTCTAATTTTTATTTTTTTTGCCAGTCCTGGGACTTGTATTCAGGGTATGGGACTGTCCTTGAGGTTTCAAAAGGCTAACATGCTACCACTTGAGCCATGGCACTAGTTTTGACATTTTCTGTATAAGTGATACCAAGGAATTGAACCCAGGGCATTGGACATTCTATCCAAGTACTCTACTACCAGGCTATGCTCCCAGGCCCACTGACTTTTAAAAAATCAAAAGTGTTGTGATAATTTACTGAGAGAAAGATGATCACTTCAAATGGTGGTACAAGGGATGACACTGGGATGAACCTAACATGTAGCCTTTACACCGAAAGAGCTTCATTGCCATGTGGGCCTTTAGAGAGAAGCCAGAACTCTGAAAGCTGGTGTCTGTCAAGAAGGACACATAGAGCATGAATTAATTACACTTGGGAAAAAATAAGATGCATTAGAGTTTAGTTTGCTTCCAAATAGACGTAATAAAAGGACAGAAACATAGATCTATAGACCTATCTGGCTGAAGACATATACCAAATCTGTCTAAGGATTTCTTTTCCCTAGTATTGAGGATTGAACTCAGGACTTCAGTACTTGCTGAAGCCAGATTAGAAAAGGCAGAAGATGGGGCTCAGTGGTGGATGGAGCATCTACTCAGTATGTTACATAGTCCAGGCATTGAGCCCTAGCACAACCAACAAAGGACAAAATCCTTTTTTGAACAGTTGTTTTATGAAATGTGATATATGATTGTTAAATAAGGACACAAAAACCCCTGAGCATCAGTAGTCATAGGGAGTCACATGTTAAGATTACAGAGTGCTAGACTGGGATGAGTATCCCACAAAGACTCGTGGTGCTAGTGGGAGGCAGTAGGATCCTTGAGATGTAGGGCTTGGTGGAAGGATGTTATGTTATTGGGGTGTTCCATGAAGGAGTTACTTGGGCTCTCTTCCCTCTCTGTCTTTGCCACCCAGCTGCTGGGAATTGAGCAGGTTCACTTCTGCTAGGTTGTGGCACAGCCCAAACCAATGCCGAGGTACCAACTGGCATAGACTGATACCACTAATGAGTGATCATCTTACTGTTGGCATAAAACAATATAGAACATGTGTGTTGCTGTTGAGCATAGAAAATGGTTCAGATAGTCACTCTGGAAGCAGTTGGGCAGTTTTTTATGCCTTAGAATGTAACCTAGCAGGGCCAGTAACCGAGCCTAGTGGTAGAGTGCTTGCCTAGCATGCATGAAGCCCTGGGCTCACTTCCTAGGTACCACATACACATAAAAAGCTAGAAGTGGTGTTGTGGCTCAAGTGGTAGAGCGCTAGCCTTGAGAAATCCCAAGAACAGCGCCCTGGCCTTGAATTCAAGCACCAGGACTAGCAAATAAATAAATAACCTAGCAAATTTGGGCCTAGATATTTACCCAGGCTACAGTGTGGCCTCTTGAGGACTTGTAGTATCAGGCAAAAAGTAGAGTCTTGAGGTGTGTGTCAGTAGGTGACGGGTTGTGTGAGCGTGGTCCATCAACACCAGGGAGTAACACAGAGCAGTGAGGAGCTGACATATGAACAACTCATGCTGAGAGGCCAGGCTTTTATTCATACTGTTTGTGATTCTATTTACCTAAAGTGTTGCTAAAAGGTGACACTGACATAGAGTAACAGGAAATCAAAGTTCCTCCAGTCCAAGCTGGGAATCTTCCGGATTGTAAGAACTGCTCTCACTACGTGGATGCATATGCAATGATGGTGAAGCTTTAAAACAGGCATGTTTCATTGAGGTGATATGCACCCACATGAAGAGATGTCTCTGAGAAAGAACAGAAAGACTTCTGCAGTGACTTAGTTTGTATTAGGGAGAGGGAGGGTACAGACTAAGCCATCCTACTTCAGGCGAGGAGCCCATCCCCTGAGCTTGTCATAGGCCTTGGGGATCCTGGACCTCTCAGGCTTTTGAAAAGTGCCCAACTCTGGCCTGGATCTGGGTTTGCTTCTTGGCACAGGAAGCTTCAAGCTGAGCAAGAACCATTTATCATTTGGAGAGGAAATGTCTCATTATGTGAGGAAGAAGAGGAGCAATTAACTCCTTTTCAGTTCTGTGATAGCAAATGGCCCTCCCACAGTGAGGGAAGGTCAGGCTAACCTTTCTGTTGTTATTGTTCTGCTGTTTGTCTGCTTTTGAATTGATAGGAGTTGTTTAAATGTCTCTGTGGAAGACATTCAGATGCAAAGTTCTGTGTATTCCCATTTGCTACCTCTGGTTTTTCCTTCTTGCTAGTCTCTGGATTATTGTGCCTTTTATTGGAATCACAATTCCAAAATGTAGACAGAAGTCATCTTTTAGACTAGACAAGTTGTGTCACCTTGATTTTAATAGTAGTTTCCTGTAAATCAGATTTTATATTATTATTGACATGAAAAAAACTGAAGTTAAGAGAGTCACTGTTGTTTCTCTGGTTTGGACATTTGTATTGTTTTTTTTTTGCAGTCTGGCTGCATTCTTGTAGATATTCCAGCAGGGGTGGCTGATGCTTAGACTTGAAATGTACTTTGTCTTGTTTGTTTCATCCATTTAGTCAGCTTGGTTTCTTTTTGTATTTTTGTAAGTAGGCATTGGGGTACCTTGGATATCATGGGATGCATGTAATGTTGCGGTTGGCTGGGAGGTAAAATTTCAGTGTAGTGGAGGCCTTAAAATTTCTGTCACAGTAGGGCAGAAAGGGGCTGTGGAGTTTCCCCTGAGAAAGCAAGACTGCTTACCAACCTAACACCAGGCTAGCTGGGGGCAAAACAGGGGCATGGTTGTCCTGGCGCAGTGGCCACCGATGATAGTGTGTGAATGGACATGCTTATGTCCAGTGAAACTGTCCTTCGGCTGGGGAAGAGCACTTGCCTGGTGTAGGGGAAACTGGATTTCATCCCCACTACTAGAAATAAACCACCTTGATTTTTCATAAACAGATGAATCCATGTGGCTTGGGGGCCAAAACCTGAGTAACAGTACTCTGAGCAGAGAGCTGGGGATATGATTTCAGCCAGAGAAGAGCCTTGCTCTCCTTTAACTGAGTAGCAAGCCAGTAGTGTGAGCTGCTCAAGTTTGTGAGAAACCCCTACTCTAGCTAGAGTCTTGATGCTAGAAGTCAAGATCTGCTCTAGGGACCTGGAAGTATTGTCCTGTCATGAAGATCTGTAAAGGATGAGGCAGGCTACAGTGGCTCACATCCATAAATCTAGCTACTTAGGAGACTAAGATTTGAAGATTGTCATGGAAAGCCAGCCTGAACAGAAAAGAAAGCCAGGGAGATTCTTACCTCCAATTAACTACCACAAAAGCTGGGAGTAGAGTTATGGCTCCATTCTTAGAGAACTGGCTGGCCTTGAGCATCCTAAAGGCTTAGGGAGAGTAATCAAGCCCAGAGTTCAAGCCCTGGGACTTCCCTTCCCCCTGGAGAAATAAAAAGTTGTGAAGGAGGATAATGTCACAGCCTTGTAGGTTGGCTGCAGAGCTGAGAAATGAGGGCATGTGAGCCCAGTTCTGTGGCTCTAGGAAGGAAGAGTAGGATTCCTTAAGACCGTTTAAATCTGGGAAAGCCCTCTGAGAGTAAAGCATTCTTGTAGAAGGGGTGGGCTCTTGGAGCTGGCTGCATAGTGCTTGTCTTACCCAGGTAAGAGGGTAGGGGGTGCCACAGGTGCATGTGTATCTATGAGGAGGCTGCTCCCTGTATGTCTGAGTGTGTTGATTCTGGATGACATTCCAGAGCTCTCCTGGAGAGCATTTGAGCTTTCCTTTGCCCACCATCTCTTCTCCAGGTCCCTATTGCTCAGTGCTGAGGGCTGGGGTTTAGGATGTTCTACCTCACAGCTCTGAAAAGGCTACATGAGGTCCCTCTTTATCCAGCAGCAGTCAGTACAGTAAGACTTGCTTTTTTTTCTATCAAAAATGAGAGTGACTCTATGCAGCCTTTCCATTTACTAACAACCCTTGCCAAATTAGGTTTATTATCTCCCAGGGTGAAGCTTGAATATGTTTTGTGTTAAAATTACATTTCTCCCCCCTTTAAAATGAAATGCATTTAGTTATAAATGTCCTTGTTAAAATCTGAAAACTAAAATGGGGTTTTTGAAGTCTAATAACCCCATGAGATGGATTTTTTTAGACTTAAAAATCTAATTATAGATATATTTGTGAATACTTTTTAGCACCATTGAAAAAAGAAGTTGAACTAAAGTAATGACAGCCTCTTCTCTTGTTTCCTTGATTTAGGAGTGCAGGAGAAGATGTGAGGGGAGGAAAGCCATTCTCTCCACCTTTCCTTAGGAAGGGTCAAAAAAATACTTTCAGCCAGGAATTTGGCCTAGTTGTAGAGTGCTTGCCTAGCATGCATGAAGACTCAGGTTTAACTCCTTGTTAACACATAAATTGCTGTGTGCACATGCAGCATTCTGTTTTCAGTGCATGTCTTTCCAGACATGTGTAATGCTTCTGTGCTTTTGTGTAGAGAGTGGTGCTGTAGTGACCTTGAGTGTGACTATCTCCCTTCAGGATCCCATTGTCACCTCTTTTGGGTACTGCCATGGATGTGCCACTAAGGGATCATGTGTTAATTCTTGTTCACAGAATAGAAGAAGTTATACTATCCTGACCATCACTGGCTACAATGCCCTTTGTCCATTTCTTCCTTTTGAGCACTAGTGAGAATCTCAAGAAGAGTGGATGGGGGCACAGCAGGGCAGATGTGAGTGATTGTGATCTCTGTAGTGCACTGGGGCCATGGTGGGCTAGAGCTGGAGCTGCTCAGTTAGGGTCAGGCACCAATGCCTTTTCCTCTTGTGGTCTTTGCACCCTAAGAACCACAAACTGCATGCTCTCTGCACTGCTGGGATCCTAGACGTAGCCTTGGCCATTGCCCCTGGCTTCCCTGAGAGCCTAGTTGGGTCTCTAATATTTGCTCCTGGCTGGCTAGACCTGCTGGGTTGACTCCTTGCTCAGAGGTGCCCCTATACACCTGCCAGACCTTACTGCTCACCCAGGCTGCCACAACTCGGCTGCCCCTAGGCTTTTTGTCCCAGGCTTCTCTGAGATCCTGGCTGGCCCTGGGTCCCTAGCTTCCTTCTACCCCAAAACTGGACTCCTTTCCTCCTTGTCTTCGGCTACCCCAAGATCCCATGTGGCCTTCCCAGAGGATCTCGTTGTCTCCACTATCTCTTTTTCCCCTCCCACAAGGCTCAGCTTGTGTTTTGTTGGCTTCTCACCTCTCAGAGTTTCCTTGGCTCTTAGGGTTCCCCCTGGGTTTGTCAGAGGAGGAGCCTACTTCAGATAGGCTCACCAGGGGACCACCTGGCCTGGTTGCTGCTGGTATTAGGCTTCCTGCCCAATGTGTAGGTGTCTCTTTTGAAAAGCATTTTGTTAAGAAACGAGACAGTGGGGAACTGGGAGTGTGGCCTAGTAGTTCAGTGCTTGCCTAGCATGCACAAAGCCCTAGGTTGGATTCCTTGGTACCACATACACAGAGAAAGTGGTGCTGTGGCTGATGTGGCAGAGTGCTAGCCTTGAGATCCACTGGTTTCTTGGCAGTGGGGGAGGGGGAAAAGAGGTGCACTGAGGACTTGAGATGGAGGGCATGCTAAGAGGGTATTACTATGGAACTCTTGAACTCTAGTCTCTTGAGCATTGTGATTTATCGGCCTTTGCCACCACTCCTGGATTCTCAAGTCCTTTTGTTCCCTGGCTGGCTTTGACCTATGATCTTTAAATCTCAGCCTCCTGAGTAGCTAGAATTGCAGGTGTGAGCCACCATCCCGGATTGTAGTAGTTAATTTTCTGAAAAGTTCTTGCTTTGGCCAGATGTCTTGGGTTTTTTCAGTTACATTTTAGTTGCATCCTTTTCCTGCTATATTTTAATGAAGACATCGTGTTGGAAGTTGCTTAATGTTAGTTACATCCTGTTAAATAAGGAACTCCTGTTGCAGACTGTAAATCTGAGGTCAGCCAACTTGAGCAGATATGCAGGGCTTGCCTAGTGAGGGGTAGAAAGGGAGCAGCCTGCCTCTTGTAGTATGTGCTTGCTTGCCAGAGTTTTGGTTGATGGTGTCCATTGGAGTCCTCCTTCCTATGCCATAGGACAACATCTTGAGCTGTTTCTAACATAGGGTTTTTTGGCACACATTGATTTTGTATGACTGTCCATAAGATATGTTAGGCCCAACTAGACATCTAGGCATAAACAACAAAGCAAGGTTTGTTACCAGCAAAGGGACCATTAAGACCCTTTTCCAAAAGGAGAAGAATCCTTGGTCCGTGCCTGAGGTGATCTTTATAACCTAGAAAGGTTATGGCTTGGGGATTCTAGTGTGGACTGTATGAGCCAGGGACTTAATCATGACAGGCAGGATTTGTGGCAGCTGCCCAAATGTTGGTAAGGAGTCCTCAGGTGCCCAGACTGAAGGTCACTTTCAGGAGTCTTGTTACCTTATATGGTTGTAACTGCCCAATGCTCTCTTTACTGCCTGCACCAAATGGGCCTAATGATGAACTGTCTGGGAAAGGTGCCTGCAAGGTCCTGAGAATGGAGCATTAGCTAGGGGCAATGGGCCTATTTGACTAACAAGATGTGTATCTGATACGTCTTATTTCTGTTTTATTTTTCCTCTATGGATAATTTGAACATATCTTTGGACTTGATCTTGGCTTTTCCTAGTAGTTCCTGACCCAAGTAAGGTTTTGTGGGATCATCACCTTGGGACAGAATGCAGTCCCAGCACTATCAGCAACATAGCAAAACCCTCTTCTCCCAGCTTGTGTATGGGTGTCCTAGTTCTGTATGTGATCACAGTGGTAACTCTGAAGTTTTCCAGGCCTCACCAGGCAGGAATGATTTCTTACCTTCCAGAGGAACTGAGAGAAGTCCAAGAGGAAAGCACAGAGTCTCTGTACCCTGTACTTGAGATAGGAAGGATGGTAGTATCAGGTTTGAGTGGCTGGAAATTCCATCAAGTGGACAAAAGTACCTAGTAGGTAGCTGTGGTCATTTGCCATTCCTCTTCCTGGCTCATCCACATGGATGTTGATGGCTGTTTAACTTGCTGGACCAGGCAGAAGGCAAGTGCTGTCAAAGCTGTGTGCGGGGTCTGGAAGTGATCTGAAAGTAAATTTTAGCATTCCCAGGTGATCATGTGCTTCCATGGCTGACATGCAGATGGCATACAGGAGGAGAAAGGGCTGTTTGTGCACAAGCTAGAATGCCTACAGTTGTTGTAGACTTTGTGGGGGATAGACCCTGGGCCTGGACTTCTGGCTCTCAGCAGGTCTTCTCAGCCAAGTCTCTGCTCACTGCACAGTCTGTTTCCCAGCAGTTGGTGTTTCCTATCAGTTGGTGTTTTGTGGTAGTTAGAGGTGGAGCTGAAGATGCTGAAATCCCAGCCTCGCTCTTTGGAGCCAAGCTTCTGTTGTTCCTAGAGGAAGTGGATGCACTCAGGTACTCCCCTTACTCCTCTGGGCTGTCACTGTTACCCCACCTGGTTCCCCAGAAGCAGCCTTCCAGAGACTCTTTCCCACTGCCTCCTTGAAGGCCTTCTGGTTCTCAGGCGTAGCCTGCTCACCTGGGTTCCTTTCCCAGAGTCACTGCCCATTGGGCTGGATGTTTTGTAGTATCCTATCCTCAGCCAACACTGACAGCTGTCCTCTCAGCTTGTACCCTGTGTGTGTGTGTGTGTGTGTGTGTGTGTGTGTGTGTGTGTGTGTGTCTGTCTGTCTGTCTGGAGCATTAGGAAGCAAGGGACCTAGCCCACCTGCACACAAACTCTATGCCAAGAGTGTGGGAAGGGTGCAGTCAAGCATCTTTCAGGGAATTTCTCATATGCAACAGGAGGACTCATCATATGTGAGATGGGGATGGTTCCCTGCTTGCTCTCTGACTCTATATTTTTCTCTTAAGTGTGTGTCTCACCGTTCCTTCAGCACTCCAGCTTCTTAGTAAACATAGGTCTCTGGCTAGGGATTTTCCTGAAATGTGTTTCTATTTTCCCTTGCTGATAGATGAATAAGGCCTTCAGGAGACATCCTAGCACTGCAGCAGAGCAGGGTCTGAGCACCCCACCCCTGGCTCACCCCTTTTAATCATATTGGCCCTGCAATCCCAACTTCTGACAAGCGGACATGGATCAGCTGCCATACCCTAACCCCATCTTGTGAGAAATGTTGACCAGTGGCAGGGAACAGGGCAGGTGTGGCTTCTTGCTGAGATCATCTGCTGCAGTCCAGGTGCTGGTGTCCAGGACTTTATACTCTGGCAGCTGCTGGTGAAAAAGAATTGGGGCCTGGGAACCTGAAGGCACTGGAGACTCTGGTTGAGGTGGCATGGAGCTGACATCAAATGGCCCTTTTTGGCTGCTCAGCTGAGACCCCAATAGACTAGAGGAGGCTCAATCTGGTTACCTGAGTGGCCTTGGCTCTGCAGCTTTCTCTTCATGTTATGGGTCTGTTTGGTGCTGTCAGAGCCATGTTTGGCTGTTGAGATAAAAGCAATAAAAAGCTTGTGATGCCTCTTGCCTTGCATCCAGGTCAGAAAGTGTTGTGTGAACCAGTTGCAGAATCCCCGTTATTTCCAGAGCACTTCTTAAGTAGAATCAGGCTTTACAAATAATCTTGTGTGGAGCCTCTGGGTCCCAGTTATTTGTACTTGCTTCAACATCATATGAGTCATGTTAGGGCTGAGTACCAAGGGTCATAGAATAGAAAGCAGAGGTGTATACTCTGTCTTCTTTGCTCTCATGGTTCAATGGGGAGTTCGGGCCTGTATTCACAGGAAATTGTGAGCATCAGGGGTTCATTGGGGGACTCAGAGTGTGGGAGATGTGTGTGTGAGAGTTATAGGCACAGCCAGAAGAGAGTCCCGTGACAGCTCTTGCAGACTGAATGGAACAATGAAAGCTGACATGCTCAATTTGTGACTGCTACTGGAGGTGCCATCCACGGAGAATGCCTCCAACAGCATGCCAGGCTATGTGAGGCCTGGAGAAGTGCTGGGGTAGACAGTATTGATATATCACCCTACAGGATCTTGAATGTCATGTGAGACAGACTCTTGTCACCAGACACTGAGAGCTAGGTCATCAGGTGGAAGATATAGAGATTGGCAGGTATAGCCCCAGAATGTGGGCCAAAGGTAGAGAAGTAATATGCTTGTGCACACACACACACACACACACACACACACACACACACACACAACATGTTTTTACAGACAGGTATTCCAAATTGTGCCAGGCGTCTAAGGGAGTAAAATCTCTTTCTATGGTTGATAGGAATACAAGCATGTTGGAATCATAGACTAAAACCCTTTGGTTTTGTTTCCCTCCCTCCCTCTCTCCCTCCCTTCTTTTCTTTCTTTCTTTCTTTCTTTCTTTCTTTCTTTCTTGCTTGCTTGCTTGCTTGCTTGCTTGCTTGCTTGCTTGCTTGCTTTTCCTTTCTTTCTGTTTGTTAGTGGATTTTATCATTCATCACTTCTGAACTAAGAGCAGAGCTTCCTGGCTTACTGTCTGATTTGGAGGCTACTTAGCTCTGTGTAGTTTGGTGCTAAACTCTAGCATGTGTACTAGGCTGTACTGGAGACTCTGTATCCATTTTTTTGCCAGTCCTGGGCCTTGAACTCAGGGCCTGGGTACTGTCCTTGGGTTTTCGCAAGGCTAGAGCTCTACCATTTGAGCCACAGCATCCATTTTTTACCTGTGTCACCAGATAGGCTCAGTGATCTGAGAGATATTTGTAATTTGCCTATGTTTCTAGGTTGCTGATGTCTTGAACCAGTACAGAACTTGGTTCTATACTTTGGTTTGCTGTGTCACACCCTCCTGGCACCCCCACCCCCACCCTGGTGGTGGTCAGGAAGAGCCCGGGCCCTTACTGAAGAGCCATGACGTCAGTCACCAGGCATGGCTGCTCCATCTCCCCAATAATGGATACTGGTAGTGTCAGGATGTAGGCCTCGTAGTCAGCTCTCCCTCTGGGTGTGGGACAAAAATCGAGGGAAGGCTGTCTTGGAACAAGACTACACCAGTCTTTATTGGTTGAGGTAAGTAAGGTATTGGGAATTTTTTTTTGCCAGTCCTGGGCTTTAGCTCAGGGCTTGAGCACTGTCCTTGGACTTTCTCAAGCCTAGAGCTCTACCACTTGAGCCTCAGCACCCACTTCTGGCTTTCTTTTTAAATGTATGTGGTACTGAGGAATCAAACCCCGGGTCTTTGTGCATGCTAGGCAAGCACTCTACCACTAGGCCAAACTCCTGGCCCCAAGGTCCTGGGAATTTTTAACCGGCCTCAAACTACTATCCTCCTGATCTCCACTTTCTGAAGAGGAAGGATTTCAGGCGTGGTCTACTGCCCCATCTCAGTTGAGAACTAATATGTGAATCAATGCGGGGGCAAATTTCCATCTATCTAGAAGCAAGTCAGAATATGTACAGCATCTTTAAAATCTTTTAAGGTTCTGTTTTTCTTTTATGGTGGGTTACTCTTTTATGTGTTTTCTTTGTTGCTGTGGTTTGAACTCAGTGCACTGTGTTGCTAGGCAGGTTCTGAGTCAAGCATTTCTGTCATAGTTCTAACATTGCTCTTTCAGTTTGTTTTGAGTTAGGATCTTGTATTTGTGTGGAGGCTGGCATGGTCTATGTCTTCCATTTTATAACTAGCATGGATCTCCCTTCTCAGCTTTTACTGTGAAAAATGAAGTCTCACTAACATTTTTCTCTGGCTGGCCTTGAACTGTGATGCTCCTCATCGCTGCCTGCCAAGTAGCAGAGATTACAGGACTGAGCTAGTGTACTTAGCTATCTTTAGAGTTTTTAAACAATGATAAAGGAAAGTAAAAGAATGTTATCCTCACTATGAGCCTATAGAGTTGTGAAGAACATGAGTGATCCCAGACACTTCTCCCACCTTTGCCCCTCAGTATACAGGTGAGTTCCTGACACACAGTCATGAGTCTTACCTGTTAACTTTTGGGGCAGTGTGGGGTTAAGGTAGGATCCTTCTGTACCCATGGGCTTCCTCATTGTATAATCTCCCTCTGACCCTCAAATCTAGACGTGTCTTATTATCCCAGCCCCCGCAGAGGATTAGGAGAGGCTATGCTTACTGGTAGGGAGGATTACCAGTAACTTAGTGCATCCACCAGGCTTTATTTTGGTAGCCTGCTCACAGAGCTGAGTTCTCTGTTTTGCATATCATAAGCAAGGGCAGTCTAATCTACTTTAGACTGGGGATGTGCTTCTAATTAAAACTTCCAAATCACGAACAGTTACTAAAGAGAGATGAGGGACTGAGATGACTAGGACCAAGTGGAGAGATCATAATATGTGCCTTGAGAGTACAAATGTTTTACACAAGAATGTGACATACTGTCAAATAATTTATGTCTAATACTTGATTTCAGTACAAGACAACTTGTTAAGAAACTAGCAAGTTAATACTTGTATGTATCAGATGAAAGTTACCATTATGTCTCATATTTATTCTAATGGAATCTGCTTTTTCTAACAGTGACAGGTAGAGCAATCTTTGAGCAGACCATGCTATGGAAAAGTACCACCAGGAGTATCACTGAGCTCCCCAGAAGGCCTGTAAGGTAGGGTGATGGGAGCTATTGGAGATGTATAATTTTGAATTATGTTGCAAATTGGATTTGTGCTGTCTTCTTTAGGGGAGAGATTGGAGTGATGTTTTTTGATAAAAAGATTGCCTCAATGTGGTGGTTTCAGATGATTGATTTTTGTTTCAATTGCATACTCATGTCTTACTGTGAGGATGGAAATAGATAGATGTCCTGTAGGCAGGCCAAGTAAAAAGAATATTTTCTGCTTTCCTCAGCCACTTTTCTTCAGTTATGTAGGAGCTAGATAAGATTAACTCACATTGGGAAGGGCCATCTTTACTGAGTGCACTGTTTTCACAGGAAATCTCATTTTGTGCCATCTGACTAGGCACATCCAGAAATAATGCTCAGACAGATAAAGAGCCCCCCTATAGTTCAATTGTATTTCCATGGATCATTATGTATTAGAACATGGCTGCACAGTGGATCTTGTGTTAGACCAGAAATTTTTAAACTTTTGAGACAAGGGACCACTCTGTCCTTTCTCCAGTACTTTTATAGTATACAATGAAAATGGATCACTGGAAAGATGACACAAAACCAAAGACATACTTAATGCAAGCCTAAGTTTTTATTCTTATTTTTATTTTTCTTTAATTGTATTTCCTTCTTTTCCTTTGCCTATTTTCTTTTCTTTCCTTTGGTCCTTGCCTTTGCCTTGCCTTTTCCTTGCCTTGGCCTTTGGCACTGCCTTGTCTCTACCTTTGTCTTTGCACTTGCCTTCCTTTTGCCTTGTCTTTTTCTTACATTCCATCTAGAACCCAGGGCCTCATTCATGCTAGCTTGTGGCTTATTAATCTAGATACTGGGCCGGACTTAGTTCTTATGGTTAGACTGAATTACCCTGTCAAATTATAAATGGCACTTTTAATTTCATTGGATTGTGGTTTTTGTCTCAGTGGCTTCTGTATTTCTGGGTCCAAAGAATGTAATTCAAAATAGTTCAGAAAAGATGCTTTCAACTGTGCTGACATGTACAAACCTTTTTCCTTGTCATGATCCATCCCTTACAAAATAATGCATAACATGCATTTAACACAATGTATACGATGTTATCGTGATATGTAAACTACAGATAATTTAAAGCATGTAGGAAAAGGTATGCGGGCTATGTGAACACAATAGGCTATTTTATAAAAATGACTGGAACATCACTGGATTTTGATATTGTTAAGAATGTTGGTCCTCTGTAGACTTTCATGTAATTTCCTTGTTGTACTTGGATGTAGAGCTGCTCTAGATTATAAATCATAACTGCTGCAATTGACCTAACTGGTCCCAGGTATGTGGTTTTTAGAACGCTATTTAGGGAATAAAAACTACCTATTTTAGTGGTGGGTTTTATGCTGGACCAGAAGAGACATGCTATGAAAATGAGGGAACATGAAACAAAGAGAACCTAGTGACCATAGTTTCTCTCAATATTCAACTCAGGCCTCACATTGTTAGGCATGAGGTCTATCACATACTTTAAACATGATTCCTGCTTATTTTTGGTTGTTTTCATTTGCCTGTCTGATGTTCCAAACAGGTTATTTTCTTTTTTTTTTGCCTAGGGTTGTCTTTGTCCTACAGTTCTCTGGTAGCAGCCAGAGGAGCAGCCCCTTGTCTGGACATGCCCAGATACCAAGGCCATCTGTGCTCCTCTCTCACTTCTCCTTCCCCAGTACCCAGCTTGGGCATTCTAGGCTGCTCACTGTGCCTTCCTGGGATCCAACACTTTGGTGCTCAGGGTCCTCTACTGGACAGCCAGAGGAGCCCTTCTGCAAAAAGACTCACTAGGGCAATAGAACTAGCACAGCTGGATGGCCAGTGAATGGAAGGTTTCCTGGCCAGTGTGCTGGGGGTCTTCTATGAAAGGCATTTTATTTCCATCTCATTTTTAAAAGAAATTTTCTGTCTGACTGTTCTATATAGTTTAACTTTACGTTCAGCTTTGTTGTTGTTATTAATTTTTGCACTGTCTTTCTTTTGAAGACAGGTCTTTCAGTATGAAATGTGTCTTGGCCACGTTGCCAGCCAGTCTGTAGCTTGCACTTTAATTTTCATGACATTTTAAAATTTGAAATGTAACCCATTTACCGGGATAGGGATGATTTAAACATTCCTCCAGCTTTTCTTCACCTTATCATTTTTCAGATAGGGTTTTCAGTTTTGGGTAGGGTTGGCTTTAGTGCCATTTAGTGTATTCAGAAGATTGTACACAGCCAGTGTTGTGAGTGGCATGATTAACAAGGTAAGGCATTCAGCAGTCCCTTTCTCAGCAGATGGTGGCCACTGATTTACTTTGTGTCTCTGTGGCTTGTCTCTCCATGTCACTTGAGTACCATCATACAGCAGTGTGGCTCTTTCTCTTGGCTTGGCATTGGCAAGCATATTCTTGAATTTTTTTAGATAATGTGTTACCAGTAGCCCATAGTCCAGGCTTGGTTTGACTTCATAGACCTTCTGTTTTCTGGGAATATTGGCATGTGCCACCACTCCTGGGGTTTCTTATTGTACAGTCACATCCAACATTTTATTTGAAATGACATTTGAAAATTGTGAGTAATAAGTAGTCATTAAATGTCTGTCATGTGTGCAGAGTTGTTTATGTTGAAGCTTGCCTTAAAGCTCAGTGTAAAAAATAAGACAGAGCCTGGGTTTTCAAGCAATTGAAGTTTCAATGAGTATTAAATCTCCTGAAATTACCGAAATCAAATCTTTTCACTTTTGGTGATGCAAGTTTTCATAGGCTCTTACTCTGACTTACTTGAATGCTAATGGTGATTTTGTTTGTGCCTGTGTTTGTGAATCTGTTCCCGTGTGTATGTTTCAGAGGGTGTGTGTGTGGGGGGGGAATGTGGGTGTGTGTACCTATGTGCCCCCATCTTGGGTTTGACCTCAGAGCCTGGACACTGGCAGTGAGCTTTACTGTCCAAGATAGCACTTGACCACTTCAGACACAAATCCACTTCTGAATTTTTTTCTGTTTTGAGATATTTGTATGTTCTATTTTGCCTAGACAGGCTTTGATTTTCTGATCTCAGCTTGCTGAGAACATAGGATAACAGGCATAAGCTGCAAACAAGATAGTGATTTGTTTTCTGATCGCATGTCTTTCTTGTATTGACATCTATTAGTTGAACAAGAGAGTTTCATTTCACAATTCAACTTACATATACAGGTATGAACAGTTGAGAACCATAACCACCCATCTGCCATGTTTCTAATTCATCTATCTGGGGGGACCATCATGCTGGTCCCTCCATAGTGTGTGTCTATGCAGTGTGGACTCTCCTTCACTCTTGGGTTTAGGCAGAGGAGATCGTGTGTGTGATCCCCTAGCTTGCAAAGCTGAAAAACTAATTCAGAGGTTCTCTTGCAGAAAGTGGAAAAAGGAAGAGAGAGAGAAAGAGGGAAGCAGATGGGAAGGAAAGGGAGTAGACAGACAAAACAAATGCCATCAGAAACTATTCAGAATCTGCCTTACCCACCAGAGAAAGAGGGACCCAGGATTGATGGAGAGAGAGGGATTGCATAAAAATTCTTTGGGAGCACACGTGGCTATGCAGTGGACAGCCATACAACCTTGTCTGGCTCAGGTATCTTCTGGCACTGCTCCAGATCCTTCTTTCCTGGATGAAAAAGCCACCCTCAGCAACCATCCCCCAGCCCATAATCCCTCAGCCCAATCACAATGCCAGCCCCAATCTGCGCCATGTCCCATTGTACTGAGTCCAGAGGAGATTTAACTTATTCTCCTCAGGAATGCCTTGACTCTCAATGGTACTTGAGTCGTAATAGCAGGAGGGCTCTAACTGTAGTTTTTCCAACAATGGAAAAACCATTTATCCATTTGTCCAGCAAAGAGAG
Source organism: Megascapheus bottae (assembly GCF_031878675.1). Lineage (NCBI taxonomy): Eukaryota > Metazoa > Chordata > Mammalia > Rodentia > Geomyidae > Megascapheus > Megascapheus bottae. The sequence goes on along the minus strand of NC_143511.1, from coordinate 271,307 downwards.
AACGAAGAAAGGAAGGAAGGAAAGAAGGAAGGAAGGAAGGTAGGAAAGCAGGCAGGCAGGAAGGCAAATGGCAGAAAGGCAGAAAGAGAGGAAGGAAGGAAGGACAGAATAAGTCTGCTGTCTGCAATGCTCTAATGCCATAGCTGGCACTAGGCGAGGGCAGAGACATTTGGTCCCTTGGGGGTTTTGCTAGCAAGCCAAGAAGCAGGGGCTAGCGGAGGGACAAGGCGGAATAGTGGCCTTACCTGGGAACAAGTGTGCCATTGCTCGACAGCCTTGGCCCTCAGTAGTCTCTATCCTGCACTATTTGGAATATCCTTCATATTTGGGTTAGCCAAATGAGATCACTTCTGTGATCCCCTTGCTGGCAAAGCTAGGAAAGCAATTCTGGGGTGGTGTTGCACGGAGGGGTGTGGAAAAGAGGAGAAAGGAAGACGGGCAAGGGGGCGGGGGGATCGAGCGAGAGACAAGCACGATGCATAGGCAGCATAGGCAGCAGCGGTATTGGCTGCGGCGACCGCAGCCTCGGCCACGGCGCCACGGGCGCAAGGCGGGCTCTCAGAGCTCTGGGCCCAGCCATCTGGACTGGCCCGGGGTTGGGCCGCGTCGTCTGCACGTGGCGGGGCCGGCGCGGGGGTCTCGGGCGGGCTCTCACAGCCCAGTCCCGGGCCAGCGGGACTCCCGGCCCGGGGGTCGGCCCCGTGGTCTTCCGGGCTCGGGGCCCGGGCCTGGCCTTGCGGCCCTCGTGTTCGCCGCCTGCCAAATAGCGCTGCTGGCGTGGAGTGGGTCCTGAGCCAGCGTCTCAAGCGCTGCGGGGCGCTCAGGGCGCGCGGGTCCTCGTGGCCGCGTTCGGGCCGGCGGCCACGGCCACGGGCCCGGGGGAAACAACAACAACAACAAGAAAACATTGCGTGTCTCTCTCGGGGGCAAAGGGAGGAGCGCACGACGCCGTCTGCTCAGACGGGGTCAGCTGGGTAACTGGGGTTCCGAGTTCTGTGGCTGTTGGTCACCAAGGAAGTGAGGTCACGGGCCGGCTGGGCTGGGGCCCTCCCCCGCCCTGCCCCCTACCCCGGCCTTAAAGAGGCCCAGATCCCCTCGTCCTTCCCCACCCACGGCCCCACGCCCTCTGACCTCTTGGCCCTTTAGGGCCCTTTTGCCTACGTCAGCACACGTTCCCCGTGGGGGTCTGGGGTGGGGCCGTGCCCGGGGCCCAGGGCCCACCGAGGGGACACAGCATGCTTTCTACCCGGTGTCCTGCTAGGGATCCCATGGGACCCCACACCAGCGGGTCAGTGTGTCCTCTTCGGGCCTCTCTTCCTCCTCCTCCTCCTTCTTCTTGTTCTTCCTACTGCCCGGTACCTCCTTCCTCCCACATAAGTCCACGCCACCCTCCCACAGCCGAAACCCAACGCCAGTCCCAATCTGTGTCATGTCCTCTTATACTGAGTCCAGAGGAGATTGAACTTATTCTCGTCAGGAATGCCCTTGAGCCCCAATGATACTTGAGTCGTAAGAGCATTAGGGGTCTAGCTGTGGTTTTTCCACAGTGGAAAAACCGTTTGTCCGGCAGAGAGGGAGGGAAGAGAGGAAGGAAAAAGGAAGGGAGGAAGGGAGGAAGGAAGGGAGGAAGGAAGGAAGGAAGGAAGGAAGGAAGGAAGGAAGGATGGATGGAAGGAAGGAAGGAAGGAGTCTGCTGTCTGCAATGCTCTAAGACCATGGGTAGCATTGGGTGAGGGCAGAGTCATTTGCTCGCTTGGGGTTTTTGCTAGCAAGCCAGGGAGGAGGGGCTGGTGGAGGGATGGTGGCCTTGTCTGGGGTCAAGGGCGCCATTGGCCGACACCCTTGGCCCTCGGTAGTCTGTGTCCTGCGCCGTTTGGATTCTCTTTCACTGTTGGGGTTAGTCAGATGAGATCACGCGTGTGATCGCCCTGCTTGCAAAGCCTGGAAAGCAATTCTGGGGTGGTGTTGCACGGAGGGGTGTGGAGAAGAGGAGAAAGGAAGACAGAGGCAAGGGGTCGGGGGGATCGAGCGAGAGACAAACACGATGCCACCAGGAACTCTCTTCAGACCAGTCTCACCCACCAGAGAAAGAGGGAGCCTGGATTGATGGAGAGGGAGGGCTTGGGCCAAAACTCCACTTGGGAGCACACGTGGCTATGGAGCAGACAGCCATCCAACCTTGCGTGGCTTAGTTCTCTTCTCGCCCTGTTCCAGCTCCTTCTTTCCCTGGAATAACAGTCCCTGCCTCCCCTTGAGCGTCCTTAGAGCGGAAACACCGCCTGTTTCTTCGACTCCAGTGTGAGCCCAGGGTGGAGGGGCTAGCAGGCCCTTCCCCGGGGAAAACGGGGACCGCAAGGAAGACATGGCAGCCTGAGCTTTCTGGGTGAAGAAAGAAATGGCCGGCAGCATTTCTGTCCCAGCTCAGCCGGTCGGGACCTTGGGGTCCCGGTCGGCTGGGTCAGCTGTCGGGATGGCCTTTGTCTCCTGGGACAGTGTGTCTGTGTCATGTGTGGCCAGGGAGTGTTGGGCCCCTGTGTCTGCTCCCAGGTGAACCCTGTAAGGTCCATGTGGCGCTTTCCACCTCGAGAGCCCCACAACTGCCTTGTCAGGGGACAGGAAGTATTTATGCCAGGCTTCCTTGATTCTTTTCTCTTTCTTGCTTGCAATTTGTTTTCCAAATTAAATTTATTTTATTGGAGGGGAGGCTTCCTGCATTCTCGGAGACAGAGATCTGGCCCACCTGACCTGCCCCCTCCTCCTCCTCCTCCTCCTCCTCCTCCTCCTCCTCCTCCTCCTCCTCTCCTCCTCTCCTCCTTCCACTCCACCGCCTCATCTTCCTCCTCCTGGGTCTCCCAGCTAATCCGGATCTGTGTAGCGAGAGTCCTGCCCAGGTGTAGGCTCTCCCCCCATTCTTTATTCCCTTGAGTACTGGCCAGCAGCTCCTTCAGAGCCACCTGCCAGCGTGCTGGCCAGAAAAGAACCCCGAGGCGCGTGGGCGTTGGGCCGCCCCCAGGTTGTTTGGGGGTTCTGACCGTGCATGTGCGCGTGGACACGGGGAGCACGATGAGACGTGGGCCGCCCGTGTCCTTTGCCTTGACAGGCTCTTCCCTCCCTCTTTCTCCCTCCTGGATCCCCAAGAGGGAACGCTGTTCTTTGGACCTTGGCGTGCGCCTCAGGCCCCAGAAATGATCTGGCACTTGACCCCGACGTTGGACGGGGCAAGGGCCACCATAGGCCCTTCCCTCTGTGTGTGACTTGGACACTGGTGTCCTCTGAAAGTTCATGCTACCCCGGAAGGATGCCCACTAGGATGGCCAGGCTTTCCCTTTGCCCCAGGGAATTCTGTTCTTCTTTCCGGTTCCCCTTGGGACACAGACTTGGGACGAGAATTACAGCCTATTCCCGGGACAAGAGCAAAGAGGAGGACGAATGCTATGTGTGCAGATAAAAAGTCACCAGCACGATGGCGGGTGGTTCTAGAATGAGGAAGGCTGTCTGCTCCCTCGGTGGCCACACGAGGAGGAGAGGAGTGGGGAGGTCCCATCAAGAGGTATGGTTTGAGGACTCTGCTCCCAAGAAGACAGTGCCGGGGGCTGTACCACCTGGAAAAATTTAGGCCACCAATTGGAATTGGGGTGTGAGTGTGTGTGTGTGTGTGTGTGTGTGTGTGTGTGTGTGTGTGTTTCTGCGCCTAGGCACACACATGCCTATGCATATTTCACCACAGAGTTTACGGTTTGCCTTGGTTTTCATTTGAAATCAATTTTAATAATACTAATAGTAATACTACAAAAAAACCCAGTATATAAATAGTGGAGTCCTAAGTAGGGAAGGCAGAGGATGATTGAGGAACAGGGCTGCTAGGTGAGTGGAAGAAGCTGGAGCACGGGGAAGCTTAGGCTTGGCGTTGTCTGAGGAATCCTCAGGCAGGTCTGGGTGTGGACAGCTGCTTGGCTTCAAGGTGACTGTGGGGCCTGCTGTTGCCACTGGCAGTGGCAGTGGCGGTAGGAGGTCAGCGGATGCTCGCACAGCTGGGGCAGGAGCTGTCCCCTCAGCTGCAAAGGGACAGAGAGCGAGAGAGAGAGAGAGACAGAGAAAGAGAGAGAGAGAGAGATAGAGATAGAGAGAGAGAGAGAGAGAGAGAGAGAGAGAGAGAGAGAGAGAGAGAGAGAGAGAGAGTCAGTCCTGAGCTTGTGTGGGTGCTGGGACAAAACATTCCTGTCCGCTTCCTTGCGGCCTGGGCCGAGCTCTGCTAACTATGGCTCCCGGTGATGGACGGAAGCTCCGACGTGATGGTGGTGGGTCCTGCCACGATGTCGGAGCCCCCGCCCCCTCCCATTTTGCCCCCAACATTCCTCCCGGTCCTCCCCCACATACATAGAAACCCACAGCCCTCTGCCCTGGCCCAGCCCTGTGTCGTGTGTGTGTGTGGGGGGGGGGCGTGTGGTCGCTGGTGTGTGTGCCCAAGGCTGACTGTCCCTTCCTTGGAGGGAGGTGGCGGCCCTCACCTGCAGCCTGTGCATCAGAGGGCTCCAGATGCTCCAACCGACCAGAGAGGGACCTGAGAGCTGGGAGCTGTGCGGCACAGTCTCCTCTGGCCTGGTGCGGCTGGCCTTGGCCCGCAGGGGTTTTGGGAGTGTGGCGCAGGTCTGCGAAGAGAGGGAGTGGCGTGAGGACGGCAAGAAGAGTGAGGCAGGCAGGGAGGAGCATGGTGTGTGGCCGCTGTGGAGGCCGTGTGTGGCCCCGTGGAAGGGTGTCCTGGTCCGCAGGTGAGTGTGCGGGCCAGCCTGTGCACCTGTAGGGGGCAGCGACGGTGGCGGTGGGGCCCCGATGGCCTGCCAGTGTGGGGTGAGGGCCCTGGGGGCCGGCCCCAGAGGAGGAAGGACGGAGGGACAGGGGCCCGGGACAGAGGGGACTCACAGGCCGTGGCGGGCCAGGGAGAAACACCATGGGGATGAACGATGGGAGCGGCAGCTCCCCGGGAGAGCAGCGGGCGGGAGAGGTCCGGATGGGCCCCTGCGGGCCGCCCTGGAGGCCCTGCGCACGGGGCGTGTGGCACGGGTCCAGGCTCAGCAGCGCGAGGCGAGCGTGGCGGAGGGCCAGCGAGCTCCTGGAGGGAAAATGCGGGCCAAGGGCCCGCGGCAGGATGAGGGTCCCGGCGGCTCTCCCCGCACGCCCGCCCGGGCGAGACCCTGAAGGAGCCGCGGTGCCCCAGCTCGGCCAGAGCCCGGCTGGAGGAGGCCCACCTGGTCACACGCAGGGGCTCTTGGCCGCAGCACGGCGCCTCCACGGGGGGCGCCCGAGAGCCATGGCTGCTCAGGGTATCGGGTGACCGGTAGTGTGGCCCTTGCCCCGGGGTGCCTCGTGTCACCGTCCAATTCTCCTGGACGCTGCAGCTTTCTTCCACGTGCAGGACCTTCATGCCGCTGGCGCTCTGTTGGGGGAGACCCAGAACGGTTGGCAGATGAAGGCCCGCTCCGCTGGAGGCTATGGGGTGGGAGCTCCCAAGAAACCCAACTGCCCTCAGGGTGGGGCACCAAGGAGGGTCCCGGGAGACCCGTGAGCCAGTGAATGTGCGCGCGTGCCCACATGGGCAGACAGGCTGAGAGCCTGCAGGAGCAAGCATGGCCTGAGATTTTGCAGGAGGCGAGCCTGCACCCTGATGCTGGATGGTGAAAGCCCACAGAAGGTGGGGGAGGCGTTAGGTCCCCGGCAGGCAGGAGGGCTGAGGGGCCCGGTGAGAACGTGGTGCCAAGTGCACCGCGGTCACGTGGAGGTGGCTCTTGGGCTCCCTGAGTCCACGGGCGTGCGGCCAGCCAGCTGCCTTGCCCTGTGGCGAGTGTCCCGAGGTGTGGGCGGGTCTGCAGAGCGGGCACGGAGGTGGGACCCGAATGGCGCTGGGCGCTGGACTCTCTTGCGGTGGCCTCCGCCACGCACCCAAGGAAAGTGCAGGGGTGCGGAGGGGTCGGTCAGAGAAGGCCCCCCGCCCTCCGGGCCCTGCCACCGGCCCCCGTGTGTCCCTGTCCACGACCGGCCCAGGGTGAGTGTGTCCCGAGGGACTGGGCGTCCTTGGAGGAGCCAACGCGCAGCCAGGCTCACCCAGGTGATTGAGGAGCGGCGGCGCCTCACGGTCACCCTGATGCGGACGGAGCTGCAGCCGGCGTGTCCGGTGCGCCGGCCAATGTCCCACGTGCCGCTCTGCCAAGACACGGGCGGCCACGGGGGGCCGGCAAGGAGCGTGAGGGCGAGGGCGAGGGTGGGAGGGAAGGACGCGGTGTGTGTGGCCACCGTCGGGACCATCTGTGGCCCCGTGGAATCTTCGGGGACTCGGCCCTCCCCGTGGCCGTCCCCGGGCAGCGCCGAGCCCCGAGGGCTGGCAGGGCCGATGGCTGGCGTGGGCTGGGCGGGAGCGGGGTGGGCGAGATGGGGCCGAGGCTCGGCGGCCACGGCCTTCAGACTGCCGTGGCCTGGTAACGTGAGGGAGAGAGGGCCGTGGTGGCGGCGCCCCAGCAGCCGGCGCAGTGTCCAGCGTCCCCTGGGGACGTCAGGGGCCCGCTGCTGCCAGTCCGCGTCGGGCCCGGGCAGAGGAGGAAGGGACAGGACGGGCGAGGCTTGGGTGCGGGCACTCACGGGGCTAGCGGTGTGCGGGCCTTGGCGAACCTCCCTGGGGCTGAGCGGCGAGAGCAGCGCGGCGGCGGCAGTGGAGGCGGCGGCGGCGGCCGCGGTGGCGGCGGTGGCGCCCGCAGCCACATAGGCGGCGGCGGTATTGGCGGCGGCGACCGCAGCCTCGGCCACGGCGCCACGGGCGCAAGGCGGGCTCTCAGAGCTCTGGGCCCAGCCATCTGGACCGGCCCGGGGTTGGGCCGCGTCGTCTGCACGTGGCGGGGCCGGCGCGGGGGTCTCGGGCGGGCTCTCACAGCCCAGTCCTGGGCCAGCGGGACTCCCGGCCCGGGGGTCGGCCCCGTGGTCTTCCGGGCTCGGGGCCCGGGCCTGGCCTTGCGGCCCTCGTGTTCGCCGCCTGCCAAATAGCGCTGCTGGCGTGGAGTGGGTCCTGAGCCAGCGTCTCAAGCGCTGCGGGGCGCTCAGGGCGCGCGGGTCCTCGTGGCCGCGTTCGGGCCGGCGGCCACGGCCACGGGCCCGGGGGAAACAACAACAACAACAAGAAAACATTGCGTGTCTCTCTCGGGGGCAAAGGGAGGAGCGCACGACGCCTCTGCTCAGACGGGGTCAGCTGGGTAACTGGGGTTCCGAGTTCTGTGGCTGTTGGTCACCAAGGAAGTGAGGTCATGGGCCGGCTCGGCTGGGGCCCTCCCCCGCCCTGCCCCCTACCCCGGCCTTAAAGAGGCCCAGATCCCCTCGTCCTTCCCCACCCACGGCCCCACGCCCTCTGACCTCTTGGCCCTTTAGGGCCCTTTTGCCTACGTCAGCACACGTTCCCCGTGGGGGTCTGGGGTGGGGCCGTGCCCGGGGCCCAGGGCCCACCGAGGGGACACAGCATGCTTTCTACCCGGTGTCCTGCTAGGGATCCCATGGGACCCCACACCAGCGGGTCAGTGTGTCCTCTTCGGGCCTCTCTTCCTCCTCCTCCTCCTTCTTCTTGTTCTTCCTACTGCCCGGTACCTCCTTCCTCCCACATAAGTCCACGCCACCCTCCCACAGCCGAAACCCAACGCCAGTCCCAATCTGTGTCATGTCCTCTTGTACTGAGTCCAGAGGAGATTGAACTTATTTTCGTCAGGAATGCCCTTGAGCCCCAATGATACTTGAGTCGTAAGAGCATTAGGGGTCTAGCTGTGGTTTTTCCACAGTGGAGAAACCGTTTGTCCGGCAGAGAGGGAGGGAAGAGAGGAAGGAAAAAGGAAGGGAGGAAGGGAGGAAGGAAGGGAGGAAGGAAGGAAGGAAGGAAGGAAGGAAGGAAGGATGGATGGAAGGAAGGAAGGAAGGAGTCTGCTGTCTGCAATGCTCTAAGACCATGGGTAGCATTGGGTGAGGGCAGAGTCATTTGCTCGCTTGGGGTTTTTGCTAGCAAGCCAGGGAGGAGGGGCTGGTGGAGGGATGGTGGCCTTGTCTGGGGTCAAGGGCGCCATTGGCCGACACCCTTGGCCCTCGGTAGTCTGTGTCCTGCGCCGTTTGGATTCTCTTTCACTGTTGGGGTTAGTCAGATGAGATCACGCGTGTGATCGCCCTGCTTGCAAAGCCTGGAAAGCAATTCTGGGGTGGTGTTGCACGGAGGGGTGTGGAGAAGAGGAGAAAGGAAGACAGAGGCAAGGGGGCGGGGGGATCGAGCGAGAGACAAACACGATGCCACCAGAAACTCTCTTCAGACCAGTCTCACCCACCAGAGAAAGAGGGAGCCTGGATTGATGGAGAGGGAGGGCTTGGGCCAAAACTCCACTTGGGAGCACACGTGGCTATGGAGCAGACAGCCATCCAACCTTGCGTGGCTTAGTTCTCTTCTCGCCCTGTTCCAGCTCCTTCTTTCCCTGGAAGAACAGTCCCTGCCTCCCCTTGAGCGCCCTTAGAGCGGAAACACCGCCTGTTTCTTCGACTCCAGTGTGAGCCCAGGGTGGAGGGGCTAGCAGGCCCTTCCCCGGGGAAAACGGGGACCGCAAGGAAGACATGGCAGCCTGAGCTTTCTGGGTGAAGAAAGAAATGGCCGGCAGCATTTCTGTCCCAGCTCAGCCGGTCGGGATGGCCTTTGTCTCCTGGGACAGTGTGTCTGTGTCATGTGTGGCCAGGGAGTGTTGGGCCCCTGTGTCTGCTCCCAGGTGAACCCTGTAAGGTCCATGTGGCGCTTTCCACCTCGAGAGCCCCACAACTGCCTTGTCAGGGGACAGGAAGTATTTATGCCAGGCTTCCTTGATTCTTTTCTCTTTCTTGCTTGCAATTTGTTTTCCAAATTAAATTTATTTTATTGGAGGGGAGGCTTCCTGCATTCTCGGAGACAGAGATCTGGCCCACCTGACCTGCCCCCTCCTCCTCCTCCTCCTCCTCCTCCTCCTCCTCCTCCTCCTCCTCCTCCTCCTCTCCTCCTCTCCTCCTTCCACTCCACCGCCTCATCTTCCTCCTCCTGGGTCTCCCAGCTAATCCGGATCTGTGTAGTGAGAGTCCTGCCCAGGTGTAGGCTCTCCCCCCATTCTTTATTCCCTTGAGTACTGGCCAGCAGCTCCTTCAGAGCCACCTGCCAGCGTGCTGGCCAGAAAAGAACCCCGAGGCGCGTGGGCGTTGGGCCGCCCCCAGGTTGTTTGGGGGTTCTGACCGTGCATGTGCGCGTGGACACGGGGAGCACGATGAGACGTGGGCCGCCCGTGTCCTTTGCCTTGACAGGCTCTTCCCTCCCTCTTTCTCCCTCCTGGATCCCCAAGAGGGAACGCTGTTCTTTGGACCTTGGCGTGCGCCTCAGGCCCCAGAAATGATCTGGCACTTGACCCCGACGTTGGACGGGGCAAGGGCCACCATAGGCCCTTCCCTCTGTGTGTGACTTGGACACTGGTGTCCTCTGAAAGTTCATGCTACCCCGGAAGGATGCCCACTAGGATGGCCAGGCTTTCCCTTTGCCCCAGGGAATTCTGTTCTTCTTTCCGGTTCCCCTTGGGACACAGACTTGGGACGAGAATTACAGCCTATTCCCGGGACAAGAGCAAAGAGGAGGACGAATGCTATGTGTGCAGATAAAAAGTCACCAGCACGATGGCGGATGGTTCTAGAATGAGGAAGGCTGTCTGCTCCCTCGGTGGCCACACGAGGAGGAGAGGAGTGGGGAGGTCCCGTCAAGAGGTATGGTTTGAGGACTCTGCTCCCAAGAAGACAGTGCCGGGGGCTGTACCACCTGGAAAAATTTAGGCCACCAATTGGAATTGGGGTGTGAGTGTGTGTGTGTGTGTGTGTGTGTGTTTGTGTGTGTGTGTGTGTTTCTGCGCCTAGGCACACACATGCCTATGCATATTTCACCACAGAGTTTACGGTTTGCCTTGGTTTTCATTTGAAATCAATTTTAATAATACTAATAGTAATACTACAAAAAAACCCAGTATATAAATAGTGGAGTCCTAAGTAGGGAAGGCAGAGGATGATTGAGGAACAGGGCTGCTAGGTGAGTGGAAGAAGCTGGAGCACGGGGAAGCTTAGGCTTGGCGTTGTCTGAGGAATCCTCAGGCAGGTCTGGGTGTGGACAGCTGCTTGGCTTCAAGGTGACTGTGGGGCCTGCTGTTGCCACTGGCAGTGGCAGTGGCGGTAGGAGGTCAGCGGATGCTCGCACAGCTGGGGCAGGAGCTGTCCCCTCAGCTGCAAAGGGACAGAGAGCGAGAGAGAGAGAGAGACAGAGAAAGAGAGAGAGAGAGAGAGAGAGATAGAGAGAGATAGAGAGAGAGAGAGAGAGAGAGAGAGAGAGAGAGAGAGAGTCAGTCCTGAGCTTGTGTGGGTGCTGGGACAAAACATTCCTGTCCGCTTCCTTGCGGCCTGGGCCGAGCTCTGCTAACTATGGCTCCCGGTGATGGACGGAAGCTCCGACGTGATGGTGGTGGGTCCTGCCACGATGTCGGAGCCCCCGCCCCCTCCCATTTTGCCCCCAACATTCCTCCCGGTCCTCCCCCACATACATAGAAACCCAGAGCCCTCTGCCCTGGCCCAGCCCTGTGTCGCGTGTGTGTGTGGGGGGGGCGTGTGGTCGCTGGTGTGTGTGCCCAAGGCTGACTGTCCCTTCCTTGGAGGGAGGTGGCGGCCCTCACCTGCAGCCTGTGCATCAGAGGGCTCCAGATGCTCCAACCGACCAGAGAGGGACCTGAGAGCTGGGAGCTGTGCGGCACAGTCTCCTCTGGCCTGGTGCGGCCGGCCTTGGCCCGCAGGGGTTTTGGGAGTGTGGCGCAGGTCTGCGAAGAGAGGGAGTGGCGTGAGGACGGCAAGAAGAGTGAGGCAGGCAGGGAGGAGCATGGTGTGTGGCCGCTGTGGAGGCCGTGTGTGGCCCCGTGGAAGGGTGTCCTGGTCCGCAGGTGAGTGTGCGGGCCAGCCTGTGCACCTGTAGGGGGCAGCGACGGTGGCGGTGGGGCCCCGATGGCCTGCCAGTGTGGGGTGAGGGCCCTGGGGGCCGGCCCCAGAGGAGGAAGGACGGAGGGACAGGGGCCCGGGACAGAGGGGACTCACAGGCCGTGGCGGGCCAGGGAGAAACACCATGGGGATGAACGATGGGAGCGGCAGCTCCCCGGGAGAGCAGCGGGCGGGAGAGGTCCGGATGGGCCCCTGCGGGCCGCCCTGGAGGCCCTGCGCACGGGGCGTGTGGCACGGGTCCAGGCTCAGCAGCGCGAGGCGAGCGTGGCGGAGGGCCAGCGAGCTCCTGGAGGGAAAATGCGGGCCAAGGGCCCGCGGCAGGATGAGGGTCCCGGCGGCTCTCCCGGCACGCCCGCCCGGGCGAGACCCTGAAGGAGCCGCGGTGCCCCAGCTCGGCCAGAGCCCGGCTGGAGGAGGCCCACCTGGTCACACGCAGGGCCTCTTGGCCGCAGCACGGCGCCTCCACGGGGGGCGCCCGAGAGCCATGGCTGCTCAGGGTATCGGGTGACCGGTAGTGTGGCCCTTGCCCCGGGGTGCCTCGTGTCACCGTCCAATTCTCCTGGACGCTGCAGCTTTCTTCCACGTGCAGGACCTTCATGCCGCTGGCGCTCTGTTGGGGGAGACCCAGAACGGTTGGCAGAGGAAGGCCCGCTCCGCTGGAGGCTATGGGGTGGGAGCTCCCAAGAAACCCAACTGCCCTCAGGGTGGGGCACCAAGGAGGGTCCCGGGAGACCCGTGAGCCAGTGAATGTGCGCGCGTGCCCACATGGGCAGACAGGCTGAGAGCCTGCAGGAGCAAGCATGGCCTGAGATTTTGCAGGAGGCGAGCCTGCACCCTGATGCTGGATGGTGAAAGCCCACAGAAGGTGGGGGAGGCGTTAGGTCCCCGGCAGGCAGGAGGGCTGAGGGGCCCGGTGAGAACGTGGTGCCAAGTGCACCGCGGTCACGTGGAGGTGGCTCTTGGGCTCCCTGAGTCCACGGGCGTGCGGCCAGCCAGCTGCCTTGCCCTGTGGCGAGTGTCCCGAGGTGTGGGCGGGTCTGCAGAGCGGGCACGGAGGTGGGACCCGAATGGCGCTGGGCGCTGGACTCTCTTGCGGTGGCCTCCGCCACTCACCCTGAGAAATATGAAATTTCCCCATAATGTTGAGAAATATAAAATCTCCCCATAATGTAATAGTAACCAATAGCAACCACTCGAAAGTACTTTCACAACACAAACATAATCCAAAGTCTTAAAAGAATGGCCTTTAGAATAGTGCAAGTAGCTGCAGTTTATACAATGGGCTGGAAAAACAGCCAACAGGATGTGCAGTTTGAGTTGGTTCGAGTCAGTGAAACTGAACCTGAATAAGAGGAGGAAATTCCAGGAGTAAAACAATAAAATAAGGCCAGAAACAAGAATGCAGTCTACTGCCTGTTTAACCAAGTGGAAATTCAATAAACCCCTAGCTGAGCCCCTAGCTGAGTCTTACCTAATGTGATCATAATCAATCATTACCCTGTAACTATGCTTCTGCTTCTGTAACCTGCTTCAGCCACCCATAAATATCCCCCTCTCCCCAGCCTAGGCGCGCAAGTCTCCTAGGAGATCTTGTTGCCCCCGGGTTCCTGAATAAACCTCTTGCTGATTGCATCCGACTGCGTGGACTCGCTGTTCCTTGGGAAGGGGGCTCCGTCTGGAAGACGCCCCGCTGAGTCGGGAGTCTAACATTTGGAGGCCCCAGCGAGATTGGAGACCCCCACCCAGGGACCATCGACCCACCTCCGGGAGGTAAGCTGGCCAGCAAATTTCTGTTGTCTTTTGTATGTCCTGTCTTATGTTAAGAGTATTTCTGGAATCTGTGACTCGGCCGTGTCAATCTGTATTTCTGGAATCTGTGGTTCGGCCGTCTGTATCTGGCGGACCCGTGGAGGAGCTGAGGAGCTCGTACTCCCGACCGCAACCCCTGGGAGACGTCCCTGGGGCATTTGGGGTCAGATTTCTGACCCGTCTGGTTTCCCCTTTTGGGGCTTCGCCTCAGTCTGAGGACTCTTCAGTCCAGCTGATAAGGGAAACGTCTGGGTTTCTTCCAAACACCAGTTTACTTTCGGTTTTGGAAAGAAGCCGTATTGTGAAGATTTTTGTCTGTTGTGTATTCTTGTTTCTTGTGTTAATTGTGACGGGACTGAAACTGACTACTAACATGGGACAGACTGTGACAACCCCTTTAAGTTTAACTTTACAGCACTGGAAGGACGTGTGGACCGTGGCCAGCAATCTGTCAGTGGAAGTCCGCAAAGACAGATGGATAACTTTCTGTTCTTCTGAGTGGCCAACTTTTAAAGTCGGCTGGCCGGTAGATGGCACTTTTGACATGTCTGTTATTTTACAGGTCAAATCTAAAATAATGGAACCTGGACCCCATGGCCATCCGGACCAAGTTCCCTATATTGTCACCTGGGAGGGCTTAGTTTCTGACCCTCTCCCTTGGGTAAAGCCTTTTCTTACCGGACTCACGTCTGCTGTAACCCCTTCTGCACCTATCCTATCCTCTCCCCCTCACCCTTTACCACCTTCTCCTCCTCCTCCTCCTGTTTCACAGTCCTCTTTATACCCAACCCTCGTTCCTGAAGAACAAAGAAAGCCTAAGGTCCTACCCCCAGATGAAGGAATTTTAATGGACCTCATGACAGAGGAGCCTCCTCCCTACCGAGGGCAGAGACCTCCTCCTCGGGAAGTGGAAGAGGAACTCCCGCAAGTTCCCCCACCCAGAGACCCTATTCATTCCCCAGTGGCAGGAAGATTGAGGGGGCGCCGCGACCTCCAGACCGATCAGGTGTCCTCGTCTTCCCAGACATTCCCCTTGAGGGTGGGTTCCAACAATCAGTTGCAGTACTGGCCTTTTTCTGCCTCAGATTTATACAACTGGAAAAATAATAACCCCCCCTTCAGTCAGGATCCCTCCAAACTGACCTCACTGATTGAGTCTATTTTAGTGACCCACCAACCCACCTGGGATGATTGCCAACAGTTATTGCAGGCGTTGCTGACATCGGAAGAGAGACAACGCGTGTTCCTGGAAGCCCGGAAAAATGTACCGGGTGAAAATGGGCGCCCCACCCAGTTGCCCAATGAGATAAACGCTGCTTTCCCTCTAGAGCGTCCTAATTGGGATTTTACTGCTCCTGAAGGTAGGAACCATCTAATTCTTTATCGCCAGTTGCTTATCGCGGGTCTCCATGGGGCTTCCAGGCGCCCCACAAATTTGGCTCAGGTTAAGCAAGTGACTCAGAAAAGTGAGGAGTCTCCTGCAGCCTTTCTAGAGCGTTTGAAAGAGGCATATCGAGTGTACACTCCGTATGACCCTGAGGACCTGGGACAAGTTACTAATGTCGCTATGTCTTTCATATGGCAGTCTGCACCGGACATTAGAAAGAAATTGGAGAGACATGAAAATTTGCAAAACCTGTCCCTCCAAGAACTCCTCAGGGAGGCGGAGCGTATATACAACAAGCGGGAGACTCAGGAAGAAAAGGAGGAGCGACTAAGAAAGGAGGCAGAAGACAGAGAAAGTGCTAGGGATCGGAAAAGAAATAAGGAAATGAGTAAGTTACTGGCCACAGTAGTGACAGGACAGTGGCAGAATAGACAGGGAGGAGACAGACGGGGCCCACGTGGACTTGAGAAAGACCAATGTGCCTATTGCAAAGAGAAAGGGCATTGGGCTCGTAATTGCCCGAAGAAATTTAAGGGAATTTGGAAGCCTAAACCTCAGGCCTCCCTCCTAACCCTGGATGATTAGGGGGGTCCAGGCCAGGAGCCCCCCCTGAGCCTAGGATAACATTAACTGTAGGGGGGCAGCCGGTCACCTTTTTAGTAGACACCGGAGCACAGCACTCCGTGCTGACCCATTCACCTGGCCCACTAAGTGAGAGATCTGCGTGGGTTCAAGGAGCCACTGGAGGGAAGAAATATCGGTGGACAACTGACCGGAAAATACAATTGGCAACGGGTAAGGTGACCCACTCCTTTTTGCATGTTCCTGATTGCCCATATCCCCTCTTGGGAAGAGACTTATTAACAAAATTAAAAGCCCAAATTCATTTTGAGGGAAATGGGGCCCATGTTACTGGCCCCCAAGGACAGCCCTTATATGTACTTACCCTCAATGCTGAAGATGAATATAGAATATATGAAAAAGAAGTAATTGGGAAAACTCCACCCACCTCTTGGCTGCAAGCTTTTCCCCAGGCATGGGCGGAAACGGGAGGAATGGGACTGGCCAAGCAACAAGCACCCCTTGTCATTATGCTCAAAGCTGACGCTACCCCCGTTTCCATAAAGCAATATCCAATGTCACAAGAAGCCAAGGTGGGAATAAGGCCCCACATCCAGAGACTATTAGATCAAGGGATATTGGTGCCTTGCCAATCCCCATGGAATACTCCCCTATTGCCTGTAAAGAAGCCTGGGACTAATGATTACCGGCCAGTGCAGGATTTAAGGGAAGTTAATAAGAGAGTAGAGGATATTCACCCCACTGTGCCAAATCCTTATAACTTACTGAGTGGCTTGCCTCCGACACATAACTGGTATACTGTACTAGACTTAAAGGATGCGTTCTTTTGTCTGAAACTGCATCCTAGTAGTCAGCCTCTCTTTGCCTTTGAATGGAAGGACCCCGAACTGGGAATCTCGGGGCAACTAACTTGGACCAGATTACCCCAGGGATTTAAAAACAGCCCTACCTTATTTGATGAGGCGCTGCACCGGGACTTGGCCAGCTTTCGGGTGCAGAACCCTGACTTAATACTCCTCCAGTATGTGGATGACCTCCTACTAGCAGCCAGGACTGAGCAGGACTGTGAGACTGGAACCAAAAGACTTTTACAGACCCTGGGGGACCTGGGATACAGAGCCTCCGCTAAGAAGGCTCAACTGTGTTCAAGGCAAGTGACTTACCTCGGGTATTTGGTAAAGGATGGGCAGAGGTGGCTAACAGAGGCACGGAAGCAAGCTATTATGAATATTCCTGCCCCGAAAGGACCCAAGCAAATGAGAGAATTTCTAGGCACGGCTGGGTTTTGCTGGCTATGGATTCCGGGATTTGCAGAAATGGCTGCGCCCCTATATCCACTTACTAAGACCGGAACCCTCTATGTGTGGGGGCAAGAACAGCAGTTGGCATTTGACCAGATAAAAGAAGCCCTGCTAAGGGCCCCAGCTTTAGGCCTGCCTGATCTAACTAAGCCTTTCGAATTATTTGTGGATGAAAAGCAAGGATATGCCAAGGGAGTTTTGACTCAGAAGTTAGGCCCATGGAGACGCCCAGTGGCCTACCTCTCTAAGAAATTAGATCCAGTGGCCTCCGGCTGGCCACCCTGCCTCCGGATGGTGGCAGCTATTGCTATCCTCATTAAAGACTCTGGCAAATTGACCATGGGGCAGCCAACAACAATATTGGCCCCACACGCCGTGGAGGCCCTGGTAAAACAGCCCCCTGATCGGTGGCTCTCTAATGCCCGAATGACTCACTATCAGGCTATGCTCCTGGATAAGGAGAGAATCCGGTTTGGACCGGTGACTGCCTTAAATCCAGCCACTTTACTACCCCAGCCCGGGGAAGTAGAACCCCATGATTGCTTGCAGATCCTTGCAGAAGTACATGGGACTCGGCCTGACTTGACAGATTGTCCCCTCCAGAATGCGGACTTCAATTGGTTCACGGACGGCAGCAGTTTTCTGGAGAACGGAGAGCGGAAAGCGGGAGCGGCTGTTACCACTGAGAATGAGGTAATTTGGGCTGAAGGACTACCCCCTGGAACATCGGCTCAGAAAGCAGAACTTATTGCCCTGACAAAGGCCCTAGAGATGGCTGAAAGTAAGAGACTCAACATTTACACGGATAGCCGATATGCATTTGCTACAGCTCACATACATGGGGAAATTTATAGAAGAAGGGGCTTACTGACTTCAGAGGGAAAGGACATTAAGAACAAAGCCGAAATTATAGCCCTGTTGACTGCACTATTCTTGCCCAAAAGACTGAGCATTATGCATTGCCCAGGACACCAAAAAGGGGAGTCAATGGAAGCCAGAGGCAACCGCCTAGCAGACAAAGCAGCCCGGGAGGCTGCACTCCAGAGTAAGAGAACTCCACAAGTGCAAGTCCTCCCAATGACAGAAAAGTCCCTCTGTAACCTTCCCCCGCTCCCATACACTCCAGAGGATATTGAGTGTCTTAAGAAAATGGGGGCGGCCTATGACTCCAAGCAGAAATTATGGATTTTTGATGGAAAAACAGTTTGGCCCAAAAAGTGGACTTTTAAATTCATTCTAGATCTCCACACTCTAACTCATTTAAGTAAAAATAAAATGAAGACTCTTATAGAGCGGCAAGAAAACCTTGGCCACTTCTTGGGAAAGGAAGAGGCTTTGCAACAAGTGACTGCCCAGTGCCCAGCGTGTGCTAGGGTGAATGCAGGACAGACTAAAATTGGACTTGGAACTAGAGTGAGAGGACACCGCCCAGGCGTACATTGGAAAATTGACTTTACAGAAATTAAACCTGGACAATATGGCTATAAATATCTCCTAGTGTTTGTAGACACTTTCTCTGGATGGGTGGAAGCATACCCCACCAAGCATGAAACAGCCAAAGTAGTAACCAAGAAACTACTGGAAGAAATTTTTCCTAGGTATGGTATGCCTCAAGTATTAGGAACGGACAACGGGCCAGCATTTGTCTCCAAAGTAAGTCAGTTGGTGGCCATGCTATTGGGAATTGATTGGAAATTGCATTGTGCTTACAGACCCCAAAGTTCAGGACAGGTAGAAAGAATGAATAGGACAATTAAGGAGACCTTGACTAAATTAGCACTGGCAGCCGGCGTAAAGGATTGGGTGAGCCTACTCCCTCTGGCCTTATATAGAGCCCGCAACACCCCTGGCTCTCATGGATTGACTCCCTTTGAAATCATGTATGGTGCACCCCCTCCCCTTGTGAATTTCCTCCACCCTTATGTTGCTGATTATGCTAATAGCCCTTCTTTACAAGCTCATTTACAGGCTCTTCAGATTGTTCAAAAGGAGGTTTGGAGACCACTGGCAGCAGCGTATCGGGAGCAACAGGATAAACCTATTGTCCCACATTCTTACAAGATTGGGGACTCCGTGTGGGTGCGTCGACACCAAACTAAAAATCTGGAACCACGTTGGAAGGGACCATATACAGTCCTGCTGACAACTCCCACCGCTCTCAAAGTGGACGGAATCACCGCCTGGATCCACGCTTCACACGTTAAAGCGGCTCTTCAGGATCAGAGTAACTCTGTTGACCAGGCCTCAGAATGGAGACTGCAGCGTACTTCCAACCCCTTAAAGATAAGACTTTCTCGGCTATAGTTTTCTGTTGCCTAATACCCTCCCTTTTTGCATTTAATAGCCCACATACCCCCAAGACTCTTACTTGATCTGGTCAACATTAATATTTCTTTTACCTCGGCAGGAAAACAATACACCCAATGGACGGAGGGAAGAGAGTGGGGTATTTTATTCTACCTGTTTGGGACAGATCCAGGCTTTACGTTCTGGATACAACTCCGGATTGAGTCAACTCCCCTTTCGATCGGGCCAAATCTTGTACTATCAGATCAAAAAGCCCCTGGCCACTCGTTTGTTCCCAGAGAGCCCTTTAAATCTTCAGTCTCCCCTTCAATGTTTTTAACTCTTTCATCCTCCCGATTGGGGACTAGCAATAGGCTCATTGAGTTAATTAAAGGGGCTTATAAGGCCCTCAACTATTCCAACCCTGACCAAGCCAAAGACTGCTGGCTTTGCTTAGTCTCAAACCCCCCTTATTATGAGGGACTGGCTCTAGTTGCCAATTTTTCCAATCATACTAATGCACCTACTTACTGCCAATCTACCCCTAATTATAAATTAACCCTCCCAGAAGTATCAGGAAAAGGAATATGTCTTGGTCGGGTACCCAGGTCCCATCAGGAACTTTGTAATCAAACCTTAGCCCTGGGCAAGGGTTCTTATTACCTCGCAGCCCCCAATGGGACCTATTGGGCATGCAGCACTGGCTTGACTCCCTGTGTACAATCTAGAGTTTTAGATAAGACCTCAGATTATTGTGTTTTGGTTCAATTATGGCCTAGAATTATCTACCATAGTTCAGAAACTATCCTAGACTTATATGAAAATAAAAAGAGGTACTCAAGAGAACCTATTACCTTAACCCTGGCATTACTGCTGGGAGTAGGAGGAGTGGCTGCTGGGATTGGTACTGGAACCACTGCCCTGCTCCGCAATGATAAACTCATGGACTTACAAACCGCCATGCATGCTGACCTAAAAGCCATTGAGAAATCTATTACAGCTCTAGAAAATTCTTTAACATCCCTTTCTGAAGTAGTACTACAGAACCGAAGGGGACTAGATTTATTATTCTTAAAAGATGGTGGTTTATGTGCTGCTTTGAAAGAGGAATGTTGTTTTTACGCAGACCAGACAGGAATTGTCCGGGAAACTATGGGCAGACAGAAAGAGAGAAAGAATTCCGCTCTCAGCAAGGATGGTTTGAAAACTGGTTTAATCAATCCCCCTGGTTTGCAACTCTGTTATCCACTATAGCAGGACCACTCATTATACTCATTCTAATTCTCACCTTGGGTCCCTGTATCTTAAATAGACTAGTCCAATTTGTAAAAGATCGATTGACCGTGGTACAGGCCTTAGTGCTCACTCAACAGTATCAGCAACTTAAGGAAAGAGAGACCACTCTCATTGAATGAAGGATTCCATTCAACCAGAAGAAAATGGGGGATGTGAGAAATATAAAATCTAATATCTCTCCATAATGTAATAGTAACTAATAGTAACCACACAACAAACATCTTAAGAAATCCAAAGTCTTAAAAGAATGGCCTTTAGAATAGTGCAAGTAGCTGCAGTTTATACAATGGGCTGGAAAAACAGCCAACAGGATGTGCAGTTTGAGTTGGTTCGAGTCAGTGAAACTGAACCTGAATAAGAGGAGGAAACTCCAGGGATAAAACAATAAGATATGGCCAGAAACAAGACATGCAGTCAACTGCCTGTTTAACCAAGTGGAAATTCAATAAACCCCTAGCTGAGCCCCTAGCTGAGTCTTACCTAATGTGATTATAATCAATCATTAATCAATCATTACCCTGTAACTATGCTTCTGCTTCTGTAACCTGCTTCAGCCACCCATAAATATCCCCCTCTCCCCCAGCCTAGGCGCGCAAGTCTCCTAGGAGATCTTGTTGCCCCCGGGTTCCTGAATAAACCTCTTGCTGATTGCATCCGACTGCGTGGACTCGCTGTTCCTTGGGAAGGGGGCTCCGTCTGGAAGACATCCCGCTGAATCGGGAGTCTAACAGTTCCCTTAATTCAAGTTCAGCATTCTCATGTGGAGGATCTATGCCTTCACTTACTAAATTCCATACATCAATAGCCTCTACTGGGGTCTTTTCAGGGCCATATACATTATAATAATCTTTAATTCTTTTTCCTATCCGCTGCCAGGCTTTTTGGAATTCCTCCTCTATAGACCTCGGGCATGCCTCCTCGAGAAACTGTAGGAAGCTCTGAAGCACCCCTTTTTCCAACCACATTCCGTGGGCTTCAAGTAGGCCTGTTAAGATCGGTAAATATGACATATAGCTATTAACTTGACCCATAATTTTTTCTCCTGAGTATACACTCTCCTAATAGTCCTACGACGTGTTACTCACCACAGGGGGGTCCTTCGCCTTCGTCCCAGATTTTCAGGGTCCCTGTTCGGGCGCCAGTTGCCGGAGCCAGCCGGCAGCAAACCAGGGTTCGTGGATTGGGATTCCTGAAATAGGGGCAAGGACTAGGAAAAAATAGAAGAGAGACAAACAGATGGAGTTCGGGAGGACTACAACCCAAGTCAGCGGTCCAAGAAGTCTGTGAGCTCCAGACTGCTGCCTAAGACTGTGTCATTTATTTTAAGTTCCGACCTTAAATACTCTTCTAGGGAACTGCCAGAGGCTACATTCATACAAAATAGTAAACAAATCACATATAGGATAATTGAGAAAGGATTAACATTGCTTAAAGTCATCATGATAAGAACTGATTGACATAGCTTAAAGTCATCATGATAAGAACAGATTGACATTGCTTAAAGTCATCATGATAAGAACTGATTGACATTGCTTAAAGTCATCCTGATAAGAGTTACTTCCTTGTGTATACCCTTGTGTAGGTCCAAGGTCAGGTCCAAGGTCATTGATCCCACAGTCGGTCCCCAACACTGATGATTGTCACCAAAAGAGAGGGGGGTGGGGGCGGGGGAGAGAGAAAGAGAGAGAGGCGGGGGTAGAGGGAGAGAGAGAGAGAGAGAGAGAGAGAGAGAGAGAGAGAGAGAGAGAGAGAGAGAGAGAGAGAGAGAGAGAGAGAGAGAGAGAAACAACTTCTAAAGTATACAGAGAAGTCCTTCATGGCAGAAGTTAGCTAGGTGTAATGGGAAACCACTCTTTAGCCTTGGGCACTAATGAGCCAACATTTCTCACTGTGTTTAGTGGTATAGTCCCTGAATATTATCCAGAGGAATTGGACACGAACGATGGGCATTAGTACTTCAGGCTTTACAAGTAACTAAGAGAGTGAAGTTGTTGACTTGTGTGTTTTATAATAGGGAATGGTTTGTGAAGTTAATTTTATTAACTCAGTACGAAGAATTGTGGTCCATTGAGACTGGAGTCAGCTAATGTCCACGATGGTCTGGAGAGTGATGGAGGGGGAAAGACTGTCACAATTTGAGCCAAGGACCTGAGAGCATCGATTTCTCCATTGCTCCCTTAAAGTCTGTTGTGTGTGTGGTCCATGCATTAAAACACAAATGACTTACTATTTAAAATTCAGGTTTTGAAAGGAAGGTCTGATGGAAGATATTACTCCTTGTTTATTGCAAAATTTGCACAATAGAAAAGTGATTTTCATCACTTTTGCCTCAAGTTTTTTATGAAACATTCAGAAAACATTTAAGGACACACTTCTGGGGATATATTGTGCATTTGTGTGTGTGTGTGTGTGTGTGTGTGTGTGTGTGTATGTGTGTGTACACAAATTGTTTAGCTTGAACTCTGCACAAGCACTCCTTAAGCATCTTTGTCAATATTAATGCTTGCCACTTGCGCCACAGCTCTACTTTGGTTTCTTTGGTGGGCAAATAAAGACAAGAGTCTTAAATATTTTGTTTTGGATGAGTAAGTCCAAAATGATTTCAGTGCTTCCTTTATATTTAAGTAATCACAGATGATGAAACACTTGTGATTCACTATTAGCCTTTTCTCTTGTTCTGCTGAAAGAGTCTAAATAAATCACCAGTTTTCATAATGTGAAGAATCTGTGCTTTCTCACTGTTCTGGAGGTTAAGTTAAGAGGAGGATGAATTCTTTCTACCACCACTAATTATTCCTTTAACCAGCTCCATTCAGAATTTTGTACCAAGACAAAACTAAGACATAGATTTGTTAAACTTACAGTAGTGTAAAAATTTAGAAGCATGGCTCTGCATGGTGGCTCACACCTGTAATCCTAGCTACCCTGGAGGCTGAGATCTGAGGCTCAAGGTTCAAAGCCAGCCCAGGCACAAAAGGACCTGAGAAGCTTATCCCCAGTTAACCTGTAGAAAACGGGAAGTGGGGCTTGGCCAAGGGTAGTGCCTTGAGCTGAAGAGCTCAGGGTAGGGCCCAGGACAAATTCAAGCCCCTGATCCCCTCTCCCACCCTGAAAACAAAGGAAACATGGAAAAGATGAACGTAGCTACTTAAAAGATGATTATAGAAATATAAGGGATGTGGGCTGGGATTTCAACCTAGTAGTAGAGTGCTTGCATAGCATGCATAAGTACCCGGTTTCTATTCCTCAGTACTACATACATAGCAAAAGCTGGAAGTGGTGTGGTGGCTCAAATGATAGTGTCTGGGCTTGAAAAAGTGCAAGGACAATTGTCAGGCTATAAGTTCAACATCCAGGACTAGCAAAAAAAATCCAGGGGATGAGAGAGACAACTGGATGTAGTAATAAATGTGGTAGGTATTTGGTAGCGTAAAATTCAGGTCAAAAGTGATTCTTTTTGCTTTCTGTTGCATGCATGGGTATGGAAATGCAGTATTTTAAAGTACAGTATTATGTTCCATGTTTCATTGTGCAATGATTACATATACAAAGCCAGATTGCATGTTTCTTTGTCATGAGGACAGTCTTATGGAAGGTTATGGATGATAATACATTAAGCTAAAGTACAGAGAGATATTGAGCAATCTCACAAAAAGTCACGGGAATGGTGGGATTTATATGAAAGCAGTTTTAGTGCATCCAAACTTGGGTACCAGGAATGCTGAAATCTCAATGCTCTGATTTCTTTTGGCCACAGAAATGTAGGTGGGCTTGTTATCCACTAAAATGTCAGGTGCACAGATTCTGGAGCTTGATGCCAGGTGTTTTATGGCTTTTTCTTGGCAGTTAATTGGAAATGAGAGTTTCATGGGCTTTCCTTTCTGGGCTGGCTTCAAACAGAACCTCAAATATTAGCTATGCACAGTTTTCAAACCATACACTACTGAAGATGGGAAACTTGATCTACTGCTTAACTGGGTTGCACTTTGGCTCATGGGAGGGTGCTCATCCTTTGTAGACTGAGATCTCATGACCTCCAAAGCCAAACAGGTCCCATTGGGCCTGGTGAATACATTCTCTGTGGTGCTGGGTCATCAACGCTATGGCAAAAGTAGGCGGTGCCACATTTGATAAGAACTTCTGTCTGAGATGGTCATGCCAGGAATGTGGATTTAAATGTGTATTACATTTCCGGTAGTGCAGAAATCCCCTCTAAATTAGACAGGCTCTGAGCCACCTACAGGCCCCACACCTAATCTACCCTTGTGTGTCCTGCTGGAAAGGGTATCTAATTCTGGAGGGAATGCAGGTATAGTCCATGAATTAGCTAGTCAAGTGATAACAAATGTGTTGTGGATTACTATGAGAAAAATCCTAGAAGCCCTGGAGGAGCATCAACCTGAGCCTTTGTGGGACTAGAAATCTGATGGGAGCTTCCAGACTGAGAAACAATCACATGGCTTTGTGTTTGGCATCCAGACCATGAGTGGATTTCTTAGCTGTCACCCTAGAGAGAGGAGGACATAAATTAGTGGGTGGAAAGCATCTGTCAGACCCCTGGCTGGTGGCAGGTGGAGAGAACATAGGAAAGTGGATACCATAGCTGTGGTGGGGCGAAAAAAAGAACGGTAAAAGAAGCAAAGAAACCAGGTACTGGTGGCTCAAGCCTGTCATCCTAGCTACTCAGGAGTTTGAGACACAAGGATCACAGTTCAAAGCCACCCAGGAGAGAATCTCCATGAGACTCTTATCTGCAATAAACCACTGAAAAAAAATCTGGAATGGGTGCTGTGGTTCAAGTGGTAGAGCACTTTCCTTGAGTGAAAAAAGCTCAGTGACAGCACCCAGGCTGAGCGTTCAAACCCAAGGACTCAGAAAAACAACAACAACAAAAAAGTAGCAAAGGACAAAGAGCTGACCAAAAGTTAGAGGGACTCTAACTTGAGAAACAACAGAATGATAAGTTGCACTCAGAAAACTTGCACAGAATCTGGAAATCCCTGAGACCTATCTATCTATGTATCCTATCTGTTTGTCTAAATACATATTCTTTATGCATTTATATAGGGAGACAGATTAATACATGTGACTATACATACATACATAGCCAGACACATATGGGTGTGTGGTATAGTGTATGTGAGTTTGTGTGTGTGTTTCCTTGGATGGGTATCTCTGTTTAAGAAAGATAGAATACATGGGGTGGGAATTTGGCCTAGCGGTAGAATGCTTGCCTAGCATGCATGAAAACCTGGGTGTTATTCCTTGGTACCACATACTTAGAAAAAGGCAGAAGTGGTGATGAGGCTCAAGTGGTAGAGTTCTAGCCTTGAGAAAAATCCAAGGACAGTCCTCAGGCCCTGAGCATAAGCCAAATACTGGAAAAGGAAAAGATAGAATATGTGTAAATATCTTTACAAAACTTAGATAAAATGTAGATAGTCATAATCTCTTGGGGGAATCTAAAAGGACAAGATTATTCACAGGCACCTTTATCCTTATGAATTCCTCAGAAATTTTAATTTTTTCATTATTTTCTTTCTTTTTTTAAACAAGTAGTAAGGATTCCTCTCAGGGACCAGGTGCTGCCAATTACTATTTTTTCTCATGGCTGGTATGAGAGGATCTGAGTAACAGTTCCACTTTTGCCTTTTTTGTGTGTGTACTTAATGGAAGAAAAAGATCTCTATCAGTGACTTTCTTTCCAGGGCTGGCTTCTAAGTAGGATCCTCAGATCTCAGCCATCTCTATAGCTACAGTTAACTGTATGAGAAACCAGCACTGGGTATATGAGAAATCAGTTCCAATGCACAGGGCAAGAAATTGTGTGAATCTCTCAACTCCAGCTAGCTACAATAATCTAGATGTGAAAGACCAATACCTTTGAGGAAAAGAAGCTCACGGTTATCACATAGGCCCTGAGAGTAAGCATTAGGGCCCTATGCACTCTTGTGCATGCACAACTGTCAGAAGTACACACACATGCACACACACACAATATCTCAGGCATTATTGTATCTTGAATTAATATCCAGAGATTGGACAACAGCATAGCAAGTTATGAAATCTGTTTTTCTTGTCTACATTGAGGGAAAGGAATAGTTCACAAGATGCAGAAGCGAAGATTTCAACGGCAAATGCTGTGCATGACTAGCTTATAAAAAGCACTTTCTTTTCTTTTCTTTTTTTTCACTTTACTATTTTTTTATTGTAATTAGTAAAAGGGTTACATGATATTTGCCAGATAGAAAGTGCATTAATTCACATACATTGATACCTTTTCATATGTCTTGGTACCCATTACCCCCCACACACACTCCCCACCCGTCTTGGTTTTCCCCCCTTCCCTATCAAATTTCAAATAACCAAATACAAATAAATTCAATATATCAGATAACAAAGTGAGATACTGTAACAATATGAGATAACCAAGGGACAGCAAAAGAGATGAGAGACAACATAGTACATTAAGGACAACAATCATTTGTTATATGGCTTTTGTTTCAATATCCTGGAGGTCCTTTCAATTAGCCTCATACTAAATGGCCTTATGTATCAAGGTTTTGCTTTATTGCAAATCTCTGCTAGTAGTGCCCAAGATTTCTACTGATTATGACGAATGAGGGAAACCATTGAGCCTAAGTTCCTTTGAGTCTGGCTTACTTCACTTAATATGATTTTTTCTAAGTCTTTCCATTTCCTATCAAATGGGGCGATGTCATTCTTTCTGACAGCAGCATAGAATTCCATTGTGTACAAACACCACATCTTGTTGATCCACTCATCAACTGAGGGACATCTAGGTTGGTTCCATATCTTTGCTATGGTGAATAGTGCTGCAATGAACATTGTTGTGCTAGTGAATTTAGTATGTCCTTGTTTCTGGATGGTTGGGTAAATGCCAAGTAGTGGAATTGCTGGGTCATAGGGGAGTTCTATGTTTAGCCTTTTGAGGCACTGCCACACTGCTTTCCATAGTGGTTGAACGAGTTTGCACTCCCACCAACTGAGTAGTATTGATCCCTCCTGTCCACATCCACTCCAGCATCTGTTATTATTCGTTTTCCTGATCCTGGCCATTCTAACTGGAGTGAGGTGGAATCTTAGAGTTGTTTTGATTTGCATTTCGTTTATGTTGAGCATTTCTTCATGTGTCTATAGGCCATTTTTGTTTCTTCTTCAGAGAAGACTCTCTTCAAGTCTTTGGCCCATTTTTAATGGGATGGTTGTTACTTTGGAGATTAGTTTTGGAGTGGTTCAATTTTTTGTGTTGTTGATATATCTCAGGCATTATTGTATCTTGAATTAATATCCAGAGATTGGACAACAGCATAGCAAGTTATGAAATCTGTTTTTCTTGTCTACATTGAGGGAAAGGAATAGTTCACAAGATGCAGAAGCGAAGATTTCAACGGCAAATGCTGTGCATGTCTAGCTTATAAAAAGCACTTTCTTTTCTTTTCTTTTCTTTTCTTTTCTTTTCCTTTCTTTCCTTTCCTTTTCTTCTTCTTCTGCCAGTCCTGGGGCTTAAACTCAGGGCCTGAACACTTTCCTTGGGTTTTCTCAAGTTTAGCCCTCTGCCACTTGAGTCACAGTGCCACTACGGGATTTTCTACTTATGTGGTACTGAGGAATCAAACCCAGATCTTCATAGATGCTAGGCAAGCACTCTACCACTAGGCCAAACTTCCAACCCCAATATAGTATTTATAAATAGTCACCATCATCGTATCAAAATATCCTTTCTCCTATAAAGAATGAACACTTATGTATGTGTGTAATGCTTTGTTTTTATTTCACCATTACTTCTGTGATTTTCCCACCTGCATTTTTTACAGATGACAGCACAGATGTTCATCAGGGAAAAATAATAGATTAGGATCCAGAAACCTATCAATGTCCTAGTAGATCAATGTCAAAAATATTTGTGCAATGGGGTGGGAATTTGATCTAGTGATAGAGTGCTTTGCTACCACACGAAAGGCTAAGGCTGATTCCTCGGTACCACATACATAGAAAATGCTGTAAGTGGTGCTGTGGCTCGGTGGGACAGCTATATCCTAAAGAAAGCCCAGGAACAATGCTCAGGGTCTGAGTTCAAGCCCCAAGACTATCAAAAATGTGCAAGGGGCAAAATGGAGGCTGAGAAGGCACTGTGAAGCAAAATGAGGAGAATAGTGACAGTTAAGGTTGGATCTTACGTAAGAAAGGCTCTTTGTGTCTGAGACCAGGCTGGTAGCTGGGCCAGGTTAAAGACATTGGGATTTGACCAACAAGGTGTGCTGTTTACTGCAACCCCATGTATATTGTGAGGTGGGAGTGGAGATTGCAGCTTCCAGTATCTCCTGGGGGAGGTCTTCTGTGAGCAAGGAGCTTTGGTCTTTGGGCCCTGAGAGGTGACCCTACCTCGTCACAATGGAATAGAATATGGAACCCTGGTAACCAAGCCACTGTATCTGACAACCAGCTCAAGCCGCTCACTTGGACTGTGGCTCAGGAACAAGAAAGATGTTCCTGTGCTGTTGCCAAAGGTCAGGAGACTCGGTATCAGGCATGAAACATCTGGATACCTCACTGGATGATGTAGATCCTGGATCAGTGCCAAGCCACGAATCCAGTATATCAGGCCTTTCTCTAGGAAGGTAGCCTGGAAAATCCAGGGCAACTCAAATGAGGCATATTCCTGAGAGGAAATCTAGGTGACCCCATCAACCTCCCCACACACTACAACCTTCTTGTTGCTTTCAAGTGTCTATACTGAGATGACACTTTGTGGTGTTTTCAATCTACTCTATCCCAATTCCTCAATGTGAAGTGGGCTCCCATTTCTATGTTTGAAGATCCATTGTTTTTGCCACCATAGTGTGATAGTGAGTCAGCTCAGACTCTGAGTGAGCCTTGTAACCTATGGGTCCTGGAGGAAGGCCTATTGGAGATGCTGCTGATAAAGCTGATCCCTGCCTACCAGAAAGGTGATCTCTTTTATGTGGGAAATTTCCTGCACAATTTCAGTGAGGTACAATGTAGCAGTTGCTGGAAATTCTCTTGAAAAAAGTGAGTGTTCCCCCTCCAAACCCAGGCTTACTCAGCCCCTCCTGGCTGAGTCTTGGAATACTTGGTACCTCTCTGAGCCTGTTTTTTTTCATTGCGGTGTTTACAGGGAGCTAAGCATGACTCAAGTGCACAAGTTGGCTACATTATTAGGACTGGGCCACCATGCCATTTCATTTCCCTCACAAGTTACTGGAGTCTCAGCAGTGTGCTTATTAAGAAGTTGGATTACAGGCATGAGTGAGTGCCACCTGATTGCAGCCCTCACCTAGGTGAGGTCCTAGGAAATCCCATTTCCCAGGAGAAAATAATGTTTTAAGTAGCAGTGGCGGAGGCCTGTGAAATACTGGAGACATAGGAAAGACTAGGGAATGAATCACTTCCGAGCCATCAGGGAGGGATTGTGTTAGCTTTGCCTGTTAAATCCCAAAGCATTTACATTTTGATGTGTAGTCCACTGCTTGAACCCAGGGCTGAGTGCCATCCCTTTGGTTTTCAATGATTACCATTTTACCATTTGAGCCATAGGCCTAGTTTTGGCTTTTTGCTGCCTAACTGAAGACAAGTGCCTTTAGACTTTTCCTCACTAGACTGGCTTCCAACTGTGATCCTTAGATCTCAGCGTACTGAGTTGCTAAGATGAGAGGCATGAGCCATTGGCGTATTTACTTTGGACAGATGTATAGAGGCCTCTTAGCAGAATTTTCATTAGCCTATAGACATATCTCATTTAGGTAGCTTTATATTCCTGCCCGGGATTTAGTTAGCCCTGTACTTGTCTTGTTAGCTCCACATTGGAAAACCATAGAGTTGACTTCCTTCTCTCCTTCCATCGCTACAGATCCATGCACCGTAACTGGGAGGAAGATGAGCAAGTAAAGAAGTAAGCAGGGTTACACAGAAATAGAATATCTGTCATGTAAAACTGGGTATATTTTTTTATTGGTCATGAGATTTTAAACTCTGGGCCTGGGTGGTGTCACTGAGCTCTTCAGCTAAAGGCTTTCACTCTATCCCTTGAACCATAGCACAAATTCCGTTTTTTCTGGTGGTTAATTGGGGATAAGATTCCCACAGTCTTTTTTGCCTGAGCTGGCTGTGACCCCTTCCTCACATCTCAGCATCTTGAGTAGTTAGACTTGCAGGCATAAGCCACCATGCCCACCTAAAAACTGGGTATTTTTGAGGCACCTAATCAAAGCACAATCTTCTTGTTTACACATCACTTGTGATTTCCACCAGGTCTTGAGGTTGGGACTTCAGTGGATGTTACATAACACAGTTGTAGGCCCCCCGGGGTTTGGCCTATTAGTAGAGTGCTAGGGTAGCATGCACGGAGTTCCAGGTTGATTGCTCAGTACCACAAATATAGAAGAAAAAACACATGCTGGATGTAGTGCTATGGCTCAAGTGACAGAGTGCTAGCTTTGAGGAAAAAGCCCAAGGACAGCGACCAGGCCCTAAGTTCAAGCCCCATGACCACAAAAAAAATACATAACAGAGTTGTGAGTGTGATTGGGAGTGTGGACACTCATGGATTACAGCTAGGGCTGTGTGCAGAAAGTCAGATCCTGTGGGGAAACAACCTTCTCACTACCTATGACATTGAGTATTTTAGAGGATTGTTTCTCAGAAGATTCTGGAATCGAGGTGTAAATCTCATCCTGTTCTCCGATGTCTCTTTCCTCCTCCCAGCATACAAGTGCACATCTCTGCAGGACAGCCACAGCATTAGAGTCCTAAAAGAAATGGGCTTTGGTAGAAGGCTCAGGATGGAGAGAAAAGGCTCTCACTTTCCTTGTCCCCAATGTGCCCGCAGCATTATATGTTCCATCTTAACGATGTGGATGGACTTCTACCGCAGTGATTTCTATGAGTGCAAGAACTGCCACACCCTGACAAAATTCAAGCTCTCTATAAGGCTCTGTATGCCAACCTCAGAGCTGCTCTTCCACTTACACATCCCTTTTGAGTAGGGGAAGAATGCATAACCAGTAAGACCAAAAAGAGAAGAAGTCCTAGTGTGGGCACCTCAGTGACTGTGAGTAGGAAACTCACCTGGTATAGGTACTGGTTGGCCCTTACTTCTTCCCAGCTTGGCAAATTGCCCTTTATGGTTAGTGTCAGCCAGGTAATGTCTGTTCTCTGTTTGAAATGACTCAGGAATAAGCACTCATTAGAAAGACCCTACATCTCCTCAGTAGTCAGTCCAAACTCCAATTCTACAGCTTCCTCCATTAGAGCCTCATGGAAGCTGAGTGACACTTCAGCTTGCAGAGTTCACTCTTAGAATGCTGTACCTATTTTCATTCTTAGGTTTGGTAGAAGAGCTTCTCCTGAACTCCAGATGAAAAACCCACCGGTGGAACTGGTGACTGATGGAGATGGAGAATCATCACTGCACTCCAGAAAGCATGGGCCTCCTGTAGAAAACACCTAACTGGTTTGCAGTCCTGTGGATATAGTTTATGCTCTGAACCCCACATGTGACACAGTTGAACATGCAGACACTCTGGAGGAAGAAAAAAAGGAGGCACATTTCCTTCCCTTTGCTTTCACAGTGCACCCAGAGTCAGTCCACGTGAGTCAGAGCCACACTCCACTTACTGTGCAGGCTAAAGGGCCACCGGCTGTGCTCATGGAAATTGTTCCCAGCTTATGTGTGGTTGAAGCAGTAAGTGCAGTCTCAATACTGTATTCACTGGAGGAAAATGAAACAATCCTCACAGAATATCCAGACCCATCTGTCTCACCCCAGGAGAAGCAATCTCCAGTCGACAATCTAGTACCTGCCCCACTCTTCACTCAGAAGGAAGGTTCTTATGAGGAGGCGTACCCTTCTGAGGACTCTGAGGTAATTACTGCCTGAAGGCAACTTGAAGACCAGTCTGGATTTAGAGATTCCCCACCCCCTTCCTAAAAAGACATCTCTTTACCTTTCTCTTATGATTGGTGTCAAGTGTTCATTGTGTTTACTTTTCTAACTATTAAACTCTCATTGTTAATATTATGGTGTACAGTTCTTCTGTCATCATTATACTCTGTTTTACTTTCCACCTACAATGTGAGCTCCCAGACACATAGGTTATAGGTGTGGTAAAAACCACACTGGCCTGCACCTGTACAAGAAAATCTTACTGGATATACAGGGAACAATGAAATGCATGGATTCACCAGGAGTCCAGGCCAGGCCTCCATGGAGAGACAGGTCAGCTACCAAAGCTAAAGGACAGAGCAGATGAGATGCCTAGAAAGGTATTCTATCAATTGGGAGAAGTGCCAGAGTAACTGAAGTAATATGTTGGACTCTGTTGTGAGTTTGTCTGTTTATATATCCATTGTGCTTTGTAAAAATATTTAAGAAAATTAAAACTCCACAACAGCATCAAAATTCTACTTTGGCCTTGAGTGTAGCCTAATCGTAGAGTGCTCACCTGGTATACAAGAAGCCATTAATTCAATTCCTAGGCACTACATACACAGAAAAAGCCAGATGAGGCTGTGTGCCTCAAGTGTCAGAATGGTATCCATGAACAAAAAGTGGCCAAGGACAATTCCTCTTCCCTCAGTTCAAGTCCCAGGACTAGCCAAACAAGAAATCATACCATTTTCCACACATTTTGAAATAGATCTGATTTATCTAACCCTACTTTCTTTTTCTTGTTCCAAGAAGCCAAAATCCTGGCCTCCAACCTTACTATTTTTAATCATTTAATTTTTTTTATTTTTTCCAGTCCTGGGCTTGAGCTCAGGGCCTGAGCACTGTCCTTGGACTTTCTCAAGGCTGGAGCTCTACCTCTTGAGCATCAGCACCACTTCTGGCTTTTTTCTATGTATGTGGTACTGAGGAATCGAACCCAGGTCTTCATGCATTCTAGGCAAGCACTTTAACCACTAGGCCAAACTCCCGGCCCTCATTTAATTTGTTTTACATGATCACATTTCATACTGTCTGTATTAATACCATAAACAGTATGCTTAGTGTAATAATGGTAAAGGCAAAACTTAAGTAATTAATAACAAAAATCTTTTTATTTTTATTAGTTTTATAGCATTAGTACAATTTTTTGAGGAAAGATACCTTGAATGTGTACTTTAGAGTTCAAGTAATCCGTTTTGATAAATGATATCAGCATATATCATTTATTTCAACACGTTTCAAAATAGTGTTTTCAATAATGAAAATATAAATATATTTGTTGGAAATGAACTTTATGACTTTAGGAGAAGGGAAAGAGAGAGAAATGGAGGGGGGTAACAGTGTTTCCAAGAAATATACTCATTACATATATAACAGCAATCTCTCTGTATATCACCTGGACAACAAAATCAAAAAAGTATAAAAATTTTAAAAGTCTACTTTGGGGAGAATTTTTTTGCCAATCTGGGGCTTAGACTCAGGGCCTGAGCGCTGTCCTTGTTTGTTTTTTGTTGCTTTCTTATGGCTAGAGCTCTAGCACATGTGCCACAGCACCACTTTTGTCTTTTCTATGTATGTTGTGCTGAGGAATTGAACCTGGGTCTATGTTCATGCTATGCAAGAACTCTTCCACTAGGCTAAACTCACAGCTCCAGTGACATAGTATGTAGGACATATGTACACTAAGAAGGAAAAGCCATCAAAAATGTCTCCAAAACAAATCTTCAACAGCTATCACATTAAAAGGTGGGTTAAATACAAACGAGTATTCTCTGAAGAAAAAATTAAAATGGGCTTTAGACACATGAAGAAATGCTCCATATCTCTAGCAATAAAAGAAATGAAAATCCAAACAACTTTGAGATTCCACCTCACTCCAGTCAGAATGGCCATTATCAAGAAATCTAATAAGAGATGCTGGCAGGGATGTGAACAGGGAGGATCACTACTACACTGTTGGTGGGAGTTTAAACTTGTTCAACCACTAGGGAAAGCAGTGTGGTTATTCCTCAAAGGACTAAACATAGAGCTCCCCTATGACCCAGTAATTCCACTACTTGGCATCTACCCAATTGTCCAGAAACAAGGACATACTAAAGCCACTAGCACAATGATGCTCACTGCAGCACTATTTATCATAGCAAAGATATGGAACCAACCCAGATGCCACTCAGTAGATGACTGAATCAAGATGTGGTACTTATACACAATGGAATTATATGCTGCCATCAGAAAGAATGACATCACTGCATTTTTGAGGAAGTAGAAGACTTGGAAAAAGTCATATTAAGTGAAGTAAGCCAGACCCAAAGAACATAAGCTCAATGGTTTCCCACATTTGTAATAATTAGTACACATCTAGGACTCTCCTAGCAGAGGATTACAATAACTCAAAAACCTAGGTATATAAGGTCATATAGGATGAGACTAAATGAAAGGATCTCTAGGATATGGGAAAAAGAGCTATATCTTGTGTCGTCGTTGTTCTTAATCTTGTGTGATTGTTGTCCTTAATCTACTATGTTATTTCTCATCTCATTTTTTGCCCTTTGGTAAATCTCATATTGTTACTATATCTGACTTTGTTACCCGGCAAATTGTATATATGTTATTTGTTTAATTGAAATAAGAAAGGGAAGGGGGAAAACAAGATGATTGGGAAGGCGTGGGCAGGAGGAACTGGGGACAAAACCATGAGGAGGGGTATCAATGTGTAAGAAGTAATGCAACCCACTACCTGTAAATGTAATTGTAACTCCTCTATACATTACTGTAACAATAAAAAAAGAGACTACAAAAAATATCTGTAGAAAATGAGACTGGATGATGGAAACAACCAGATGCCCTACTACAGATGAGTAGATACAAAACATGTAATACACACACACACACACACACACACACACACACACACACTCACACACACACAATAGAATTCTACATAGCCAACAGACAAGATAAAATAATGGGATTCTCAGGGAAGTTGATGAAATTAGAGCAAATCATGTTGAGTGAGATAAGTCAGGACCAAAGCAACAAAAGGCACATAGTATCCTCAATATATGGATATTAGGTTCAAACAGTACAAGAGGGATGACTCAATAGTTGGGTACCCAAATTTATTGACATAGTCTTGCAGATATAAACATAACTACATAGACATAAAAATCTGATTGACTATATACTCTATATACATGTGTTTTATTACGTAGTTTAATATGTATTTATGACATAAGAAGACTCAGCTTAATTTTAACTATATTCTAAAATGTATGTGCCAGTGATTGTAAATAGATTCCCTTCTTCAATACTTGTTTGTTGAACATGATATTTGAAATATGATGTGAAAATCAATGTTAATAAAATCTTTAAAAAAAAGAGGCTGGAGGTAAAGACCATTATTGGATTTGCTCTAAGTGGTACAGAACGTTTCTTAATGAATCAAGGGGTTTTATAACAACTGTTTAGTATTCTTGAGTGTTCTACAATCAATGATACTTGTGGAAAGATGATATAGCTGACTGTGTAGATGGTATGAAGACAGTACTGGCCTAAATGTAGGATACATCATTTGTAAGTGGCTGTTAGCTGTCCAGATTCTACTGGAGTATGTGAAATGAATTTATTAAGCATAAAGCAGGCTCTTAGTCAGATGTGGATCAAGATTATGTGGTTCCATGAGATAAATGAGGAAAGATTAGGAAAACTCTGCTCAGATATCTAGATACACTTTCTAAACTGAGGTATCCAGTATCTGGGTTCTTTTTTTTGTTTAGTTTTTTTTTATCATTCTTGGGAGCTTGAATTTTGGACCTGGGCAAAGTCTCTGAGCTCTTTTTGCTCAAGGCTACTGCTGTGCTAGTTTTAGCCACAGCTCCACTTAGTTTTCTGGTGGATAGGTGGAGAGAAGAATATTACACTTTTTTTATGCCTGCAATGGCTTTGTACCACCATCGCCCTGGCTAGCTAGAATGACAATTGTGACCCTTCGGCGCCTGGCTAGTGATTTTTTGAAAACTGTACTTTTTTCCAAATCACATAACTGGTTCCTAGAAAAGTTTTGAAGCCTGAGTTAAATGTGACAATCAAAGAGTTTCGTCAGTTTGAGACACTCTGTGCTCAATGTTAGCAATCTACCACTTGAGCCACAGTGGCACTTCCAGCTTTTCTGTTTATGTGGTGCTCAGGAATGAAATCTAGGGTTTCATACACGCTAGGCAAGCACTCTATTTCTGTGCTACATTTTCAGCCCAAGGTTTTTTTTATTTTGTTTTGTTTTTGATGTTGTTGCTTCTAAGGTACTGTATGATGTTCTTTCTTTTTTTATTTTTTACCTCTTTTGTTCTTTTTCCCTTTAGTTTTATCCTCTGTAGTCACTGTGATTGATTTGGGTACCCTGTGTCTTTTATATAGGTTTATCTGATTTAGGGAAGGGAAAGTGTATAATGAATTGGTAAAAACAAAGAATGAAGGGTGAACCAAGTCAGAAGTGATACAAGACACTGAATGGAAATGAACTGTACAACCTGTACTCCCTCAGTAGTAGCCTGAGGGTTGCTAAACAGAGAAAAATGAGGGAGGGGGTAACAATCTTCTCAAGACATGTACTCATTGCTTATGTAATTGTATACCAACTGTATATCAACTTATCAAAAAATTAACTTAAAAAATAATTTAGCCTGTCATGGTAGCTCACACCAGGAATCGTAGCTACTCAGAAGGCTGAGATCTGAGGATAACAGTTCAAAGTCAGCCTTGGCACTGAAATTCATGAGACTCTTATTTCCAATTAACCACTAGAAAACCAGATGTGTCCCTATGGCTCAAGGGGTAGGGTGGTAGCCTTGAGCTGAAGAGCTCAGGGACAACACCCAGGCCCAGACCCAGGGTTCAAGTTTCACAGCTGACTATATATATATATATATATATATATATATATATATATATATATATATATATGAATGATAAGAGCCAGTCTCTGGGGGCTCACACTTGGAATCCTATCTACACAGGAGACTGATGTATCAGGATCAGGTTTGAATCCAGCCCAAACAAATTCCATGAGATTTTGATTTACAGTTAACTACCAAAAATCTGGAAGTGGAGATGTGGATCAAGTGGTAGAACACTAGCCATAAGCAAAAAAAAACATTCAAGGACAGTTCCCAGGCCCTGGGTTCAAGTCCTAAGACTGGCATAAAACAAACAAAATGTGATGCTGAGTCCTACATCATTTGGTGTTTTAGTTCAATATACTTGATATGAGCCTTAGAAATTATATCTCTAGCAAATGCTCTCCCCTGAAATTCTGCTTCATACTTCATTCCTAGAATTTCAGCGTCGTTATTATCTCCTCCCACATAGCATAGCAGTCTAGTACTGAAAATTTGAAGAAATCATTTTAGTAATCCTAAGAAATCTGATTATTATCTCCACACACATTAAATCAGTAGAAGCCACGATCCTCTATTACCTGAATGTATTTAATACCTTCTTGAGTTAATGATCCTTAAAGAGTAAAACCTATGGAATACTTATGAAACTAACAGTCACCGTTCGTCTACCTAATATTGTAACCTAAGTTTATAATGCAGGGACTATTCTGAAGTGTGGAGATGATAGCTTCTAACTCTAACATTCTCATGAAGTAGGGTTTTACAGAATCAGGTTGCTTGCTTTGGAAAGCAAAGGCAATGATAAATGATATAAGTAAGTTGCCCAACATATCAGAAGGAAAATACTACTGGCTTTAAATCACCTTCATTCATCCAGTGCTGGTGAAACAAATAGTAACAGTTCCAGAAGCTAAGAAGCATTATACAAATCACTTTATCATGATGCACAAACAGCCAACTTAGATCAATCTTCCAAGAAAGAAAAAGGAACAAATGAGAAGCAATTAAGGTTTTCAAAACGAACCAGCTGGTGGTGGTAGCTCACACTTGTAATCCTAGCTACTCAAGGCCTGAAATCAGAAGATTTGGATTCAAACGCTGTCTGGGATGAAAATCTTCCTGTCTGAAACATCAACTCTGTGCCCACAACCCAGCTGATGCAATCTGCTCACCAAGTTCCAAACACCTAAGACCATCTCCTATCTGAAATACTAGCAAATGTACTCACACATTATTTACTCTTTTGGAGATAGTTGAAATATATATCAGATACATTTCCTTGGCTTCAGAGTGGAAGTGAAAATATGTACTCACTAGAAGCCCATCTGGTAAATTATACAGTCAATCATCTTTCCTCACATCTTGTCAGTTAGATTGAACAATGAGTGTTTGGATCAGAAGAGATACATATGAACATACAGTTTGTAAAAGTACTGTAATAATAGGTTCTCAAGATGAGCCGAGATCTGAGAATTCCAGTTCAAAATCAGCCATGCAATAAATTCTGTAAGACTCTTACCTCAATTAACAAGCAAAAAAAAAAACAGAACGTTGAGTTGTGGTTAAATTTGCCAGAGGCCTAATCTTTGCATAAAAATTATAAGGGTTAGCATCCAGGCCATGAATCAAGCCCCGGCACTGGCTCACACACCCAAAAACAAACCCTGAGGACAATAGAGGATATGCACATGTTTGGGAGGGATGCAGATGTACGGGATGCTGATTTGATTTACCTAACATTTAGTCTCAACCATTCTATACAGGGCAGAACTCTCTGTGAAAAGTCCTAAGTAAAAATGGTCCTCAAGATCAGCAGATACATACCCATTCCCCACTGCACATTTAAAATACAAACACAGGGCCAGGAATTTAGCCTAGTGGTAGAGTGCTTGCCTAGCTTGCATGAAGTCCCAGGTTCAATCCTTCTGTACTACATACAAAAAGCCAGAAATGGTACTGTGGTTCAAGTGGTAGAGCTCTAGCCTTGAGAAAGCCTGATGACAATGCCCAGGACTGGGAAAAAAGAACAAAACAAACAAAGGCTGTCAAGGGAGTTGATGTAGCTTAGTGGTAAAGTGCTTGCCTTCCATGCAGGAGGCCCTGGGTTTCGATTCCTCAGTACCACATAAGGTACTCACACACTTCCACTCTACCACTCTGTCAATAGGCCAACTCACACTGACAGTCTTAAGCAAAAAAAATCTAATCTAATGCTCTAGGCCCTGAGTTCAATCCCTAGTCCTGGCCCAATACCACCCCAGAAGCCAAAACTGCAAAAATACCAGAACAAAAATATGAAAATGTTATTACTTTTCAGCAAAATCCAATAAGACCACATAGTGTACAATTTAAGATTTGCTTAAAATGGTGGTAAACAAAAAAATAACGGCTGGGAGTTTGGCCTAGTGGTTAAAGTGTTTGCCTAGCATACATGAAGACCCGGGATCGATTCCTCGGTTCCACATACATAGAAAAAACCCGGAAGTGGTGCTGAGGCTCAAGTGGTAGATCTCTAGCCTTGAGAAAGTCCAAGGACAGTGCTAAGGCCCTGAGCTCAAGCCCAGGACTGGCAAAAAAAAGAAAGAAAAAAAAAACCACCCAAATTCAACTTGAGCTTATATGATGCAAGATACAGGCCACCAAAATAATTTTCCCATGCTGGGCATGGTGGTGCAACCCTATAATACTAGCTTCTCAGGAGGCTTTAATCTGAGGACTGTGGTTCAAGCC
The DNA here is from genome assembly GCF_031878675.1 of Megascapheus bottae. Classification (NCBI taxonomy): domain Eukaryota; kingdom Metazoa; phylum Chordata; class Mammalia; order Rodentia; family Geomyidae; genus Megascapheus; species Megascapheus bottae. The sequence goes on along the minus strand of NC_143511.1, from coordinate 232,007 downwards.
AGTCTGAGTAACACTTTCAGTAAGACTTTCATAGACTTTGTGAGACCATGAGCCACCTGAAACTGGAAGTGGTGTTGTGGCTCAATGAGTAAAGCGGTACTCTTTAAGAGCTCAGGAACAACACCCAGGTGCAGAGTTCGAGTCTCATGACTGTCAAAAAAATTCCCCAGTAAAGAATGTTGCTGGGGCTGGGAGTTTGGCCTCCGGGGAGAGTGCTTGCATGGTATGCACAAAGACCTGGGTTGGATTCCTCAGTAACACATACATAGAAAATGAAGGAAATGGTGTGTGGCACAAGTGCTAGAGCGCTAGCCTTGAGAAAGTGCAAGAAGAGTGCTCAGGCCTGAGTTCAAGCCCTAGACTGGAAAAGAAAAATAAAACAAAAACAAGTCACCTCCTCAGTGTCACTGAAAGACATCACAAGTATGACAGCTTTTTCTCACGTCAGAAAAAGTAGAAACATCCTGCAGCAAAGCTGTACTCAACTTGAACAGACTGTAACATTTAGTAATCTGCTAAAACTTCAAGTCATCTTTATCTTTCTTTCTTTCTTTCTTTCTTTCTTTCTTTCTTTCTTTCTTTCTTTCTTTTTTTTGCTGTTGACAGTGAACAGAACATTCTGGAAGTATGGCTGCAAAAGATGGGAAATGAGATAGTCAGAAAATGTGATTTTGCCACAAATTTTCCTACTTTAAACATTATACATATGCTGGAAAGGCATAAATTCTTCTTATGAGGGAATACTCTTTTGTGTCTCAAATAGAACATTAAACTTCTCCACGAAAGGTGAATCCACAGTCCATTAGTTAGTAGATAAATACTATAAAGGCAATTCATTTCCAGGTTAATATACAAACAGAATTAATTTTAAAATATTTTTCCACAAAAATAATTGAAACAGAAAGAATCCCCAAATCTTCACTAAAAGTAGTTATGACTGAAATACACTTAGGGATGTGTGAACTATTTTTCTATTAATGTAAAGGTATCCTAGGGTTGCATTGAACATTTGTACTCTACTCCATTCATTTACATATTTAAATATCATGTTATAACAATATTTCTCACCCAATGTTAATGCAGGAAAGAATAATAATAGTTGTCAAGTGGCACATTTCACAGTATTCAAATACTCTGTTCGCTTGTGCAATGACTTGCAATCTGTCATTTAAACTTCTTGGGCAAAAGGGACATCAATAAAGAGGATATAAACCTGGTTTGAGAATTCCCTAATGCTCATGTTCTTAAACATTCATGTGACGAATTTGATCATCCTTTTAGAGACACAGGACCTAATACAGATGCCACAGCACCAACAGCACAAAACAATACAACAAGAAAACACAGAAACACAAAACAAAAAACCCTTAGAGAAAAGGCAGAATTCAAAAACTAGTCACCAAAACCTCCTTAATATTTTATATATTTTATATGTCTAAGAAATGCATTGTTAGATTTTGAGAAATCTATATTGACCCAAGGATGGTGCCTTATATCTTCTTAACAATCCTGTGATTTTATTTCAGTGTATACATTAAGTGTACATGAGAGCAGTGGAAAAAAGACCAGGAATTTAGTTTATTTGCTGCAAATACTTTTTTCCAACTCTGATAAGCGCTACACAGCCGAGGCAGGAAAGACAGGAAGAGGAAGATGTTTCCTTGACTTAAGCAATAATTGGTTCTGCTTCCACGTGGTACTCTCCTCCAATACTCTCAATCACTTGGCAATGTTTGAAGATTTAGAACAACTTTCAGGAAAGAAAATGAGCTGGCCTGAGGAATATGCCAGAGCCTAATTTTAGCCAGGACACGAAGTCATGGTTTCGAGTGCAGGTACCTTTTCCACCATACTCTTCTGTTCTTCACAAATTACAATTTCTCCATTAGAATTATGAGCCTGTTTTACGTCACTTCAAATGAGACTGACTAAACTTGGATTTTAAAACAATTGATAAAATAAAATTTAGGGTCAGAAGGATAGCCTAGTGGTAGAATGCTTGCCTAGCATTCATGAAGACCTGAGTTCCATTCTTCGATACCACATAAACAGAAAAAGCCAGAATTGGTGCTGTGGCACAAGTGGTGGAATGGTAGCCTTGAGGAATGCCCAAAGTGCTCAGGCCCTGAGTCCAAGCCCCAAGACTGGCAATAATAATAATAATAATGATAATAATAATAATAATAATAATTTAAATATAATGCAATGCCCTTTTTTGTGTGCTTCTACTTGTTCTTGAGGTCATGGTGTGGTCTGGGTACTGACTATGTTTGTTTAGGACTAATGTAGTACCACTTAAACCACATCTCCTCTTCTAGCTATGTGTGATTACTTATTGGAATATTGAGTCTCTCAGACTTTCCTGTTGCAGCTGACTTTGATCCTCAGATCTCAGACTTCTGAGTAGGGAATATTAGAACCTAGAGCCACCAAAGACCAGTTACAATACCTACTTTTGATTTTGCCAGTCCTTTGGCTTGAACTAAGGGCCTGAGCACTGTCCTTGGACTTTCTCCAGGCTAGAGCTTTACCATTTGAGTCACAGCACCACTTCTGGCTTTTTGTATCTGTGAGTTACTGAGGAATGAAACTCGGGTCTTCATGCCTTCTAGGCAAGCACTCTACCACTTGGCCAAACTCCTGGCCCAGAAGCCTGACTTCTAAATACAGATTCTATTACTAATAAAACACCCTGAATTAAGCCAGGTGCAGTAGTTCACACCTGGAATCGTAACTACTGAGGAGGCTGAGAGATCTGAGAATCTTGGTTCAAAGCCAGACCAGGTACAAAAGGACTTGAGACTCTTATCTCCAATTAGCCTCTAGAAAATGGAAAATAAGGCTTGATTCAAGGGTAGGGTGGTATCCTTGAGCTGAAGAGCTCATGGACAATGCTCAGGCCCAGGGGTTGGGTGGTAGCCTTCAGCTGATGAAATTAAGGACAGCACCCAGGTTGGAGTTCAAGTCCCATGACTGACTAAAAAGCAAAACAAGCAACTCAAAAAAAAACCCCAAATCCAAAATTTTTTATCCTTGGCTGAGAATGGTTGGTTAGGATATTTTATATTGTATGGTTATTAAGTGCTGTATCTCCAGGAGGATGTCCAGGGCTCTTTACATGTTGAACCTAGAAGTGAATTGCTTTTATAATGCCTACCAATTAATGGAGTGTGGATTGGTCCTAGTTGAAGAGTTTAAGGTGTTATTTGAAACATAAAAGATTCTCATCCCATAAGAAAACTTTGTGTGGGGCCAGAAGTTTGTCCTAGTGGTAGAGTGTTTGTCCAGCACACACAAAGATCTGGGTTTGATTCCTTGGTACCACATACATAGAAAAGCCAGAAATGGTGCTATGGACCAGATAGTAGAGCGTTAGCCTTGAGAAAAGCCCAAGGACAATGCTGAGGGCCTGAGATCAAGTCCAAGACTGGCAAAATAAAAGAAAAGAATGCTTAGCCAGCATGGTGGCTCACATCTCTAATCCTAGCTAATCAGGAGGTTGAGATCTGAGGAGTTCAGCTCAAAGCCAGGCCAGGTACTAAAGACTGTGGAACTCCTAAAAAACAGGAAGTGCTGATTTGGCTTCAGGGTAGGGTAAGTAACTTTAAGCTTAAGAGGTTAGGGACAATACCCAGGCACAGAGAGAGAGAGAGAAAGAGAGAGAGAGATAGAGAGAGAGAGAGAGAGAGAGAGAGAGAGAGAGAGAGAGAGAGAGAGAGAGAGAGAGAGAGAGAGAGAGGGAGGGAGAGGGAGGGAGAGGGAGAGAGGAAAAAGTTTTTGCTTTTCCAATCCTTGCATCATGTTCGTTGGTTTGTTCATTTATTTATTTATTTAGCTATCATTTTCTTGTGTGCTTGTGTGTGGGTCCTGGGGCTTGAACTTGGCCTGGGCACTCTCCCTGAGATCTTCAGCTCAAGGCTACTACCCTACCCTTGAGCCAAGCCTCACTTCCCATTTTCTTGACCCTAAATCTCAGGAACTTTTGTGTCCTGGCTTGCTTTCAACTTTGATCCTCAGATCTCTGCTTCTTGAGTAGGTAGGATTACAGGCATGATCCACCACACCCAACTTGTATAATGTTTTGAGCAGGAAAATCTGGGGCAAAATCACACAAGTTCTTTCCTGACTACCTCATTTGCTTCTCTTCCAGCCATGCTTCCAGAATCTTGTGTTCATTCTCAACAGCAAGAAAGAATGAAAGGATCTCTGGTGAGTTTCTTTTTCTCAATTTGTTTTACATTTCATTTTTTAATTCAAGTGTGTTCAAGATTTAAAAATGGAAAAAATTCAGCTTTAGGGACATGAGCAAATATTCAGCTTTGGGGACATGTGCATAAGTCACAAAGATTGTTGTGGTCTTTCATTCCTGGTCCCTCTCTGCTAGTAGGGAGATGGGGAAAAACACACCCAACCAGGTCAAGCCTGGAGAGGAAGCAGCCCCCTGTCTTCCCACACTCAGCCTTCTTACCCCGGAGCTCAAACAGAGAAGCCACACAGCTTCATCAAGGCAGGAAAATCTCTCTCTCTCTCCTCTTTATGCCCCAAATCCCTCCTCCTTATATTGGGTGCTGGAGCCTATCAGTATAAAATATGGACAGGACAAAGAGGTGCACGTGTTTTATCCCTACTACAAGCCTCAGCAGAAATTTATTAGACATTTCGTTACTTGGCCACCGACAAAAGATAGTTTAGCAAACTTTAAAATCTACACATCCTAAGTTGAGTTCAAATTTGTTTCAATTTCTTCATATTTTTTTCTTTTCTGTAAGAAAACATTAGGGCCGGTAGTTTGTCCAAGTGCTAGAGTGCTTACTTAGTACGCACGAAGACCCAGGTTCGATTCCTCGGTACCACATACATAGAAAAAAAAAGTTGGAAGTCATGCTGAGGCTCAAGTGGTAGAGTTCTAGGCTTGAGAAAGTCCAAGGACAATGCTCAGGCTCTGAGCTCAAGCCCAGGGTTGGCAAAAAACAAAAAATAAAAGAAAAAGTCACATTTTTTATATGATTCAGTGATACCTAGAAGGTGACATCTCATGGAAGGTGAAGGTATGCTAGTAAGTGGTCAGAAATCCCATCCTAATGAGAAATATATTATCTTAATGAAGTCTTATCTTATATTAATGGAGTTGCTAAAATAGGATGGTCACACATACCTTCTAGTGTTCTAGGGAACTGAGTAAGCTATAAGTATTTACTCTCTAAGATTGCTTCTTGGACTGTTTTGATGTCTTTGTCTTATGTGAAATTTAGGCTATATTTGATTATGCAGTTTGTGGTCTTTCTAGAAATCCTTCTTTCTTTTGTAAGGTGTCTTCACAAGATTTTTTTTCTCTAATTTCTGTCTTCATTGTCTGTTTCCTGCTCACTAGTTTTCTTCATTTCTCTTTTGTTTGAATCTGTTTTTCTCTGTCTCTTTTTCTTTTACCCAGTCCCTCTTCCCTACATATGTCTCTCACTTTTTTTCTTTTCTTCAAATGATCTGTCTGGGAGCTAGTTCTGCTTCCTGCTTTCCTAATCAATTTGCCTTTGCTGACATGACCTTTCTAATAATTTTCTTTTTCTTTCTCTTTTTTTTTGATTGTGAGTCTTGTACTCTAGGCCTGGATGCTAACCATGAGCTCTTCATCTCAAGACTGCAACCCTAACCCTTGAGCCACAGAGCCATTTCTGTTTTTCTAAGTGCTTAATTGGAGATGATAGTCTCATGGACTTCAGTGCCTGGGTTAGATTGGGGCTGGCTTTCAACCTTTTGAATGAGCTTTGAACCGAGATCCTCAGATCTCAGCCTCCAGAGTAGCTAGGATGACAGGAGTGAGCCATCATACCCTGCAAATTGATACTTTTCTTATCAACAATGTAGGAAGATTGTTGTTAACTGTAACCCTAGACAATTCTACAAGTTTCCAGTGCCAAAAGAAATTAGAAAAATACAAAGACATAAACAGATAGAGACATGGGGACATGGAGGAGAGGAGGCCAGGGCTCCCAAGGCTCACTGGCACTTGAGTACACAAAAACAAGTATATTTGCTCGAGTTCACACAGGGAAGGTTACATGTAAAAAATAAAGCATCTGTATTAATACTACAATCAGAGTTAAAAAAGAGTTTGAGAGAGACACTTGTTCACTTATTTTTTTGAGTCTGTAAACTAGAGCCCAGAGAAAGTCCAGATGTGAACTTCACCTTACCAAGCCTTAAAGGCCAATAGCAGGGCCATGAGTGTGGCCTAGTGGTAGAGTGCTTGCCTAGTATGTGAGAAGACCCAGGTTCAATTCCTCAGGACCACATACACAGAGAAAGCCAGAATTGCCAAGCGCAGTGGCTCACACTTGTAATCCTAGCTACTCAGGAGGCTGAGATCTGAGGATCATGGTTCAAAATCAGCCTAAGCACTAAAGACTGTTAGGCTCTTATCTCCAATAAATCAGTAGAAAATAGGAAGTGGCTCTGTGGCTCAACGGATAGGGCAGTAGCCTTGAGTTGAAGAGCTCAAGGACAGCACTCAGGCCCAGAGTTCAATCCCGAAGACCCACAAAAACAGAAAAAGAAAAAGCCAAAAGTGGTGCTCTGGCTCATGTGGAAGAGTGCCTGCCTTGAGGAATGCCCAAAAACAGTGTTCAGACCCTGAGTTCAAGACCAAGGACTGACAAAATAAAAAAAAATCAACAGCATGCAAGATTCAGTTCCCAGCATTTGCAGCACTAAGGAAGGGAAGACGGTTGAGAAGCGTCTTTTAACCCTCTCCAGAGTTGTCTGTTTTAACCCTTCCTTAGCCAGCTCTCAGAATGTTGTCAGGGTGGAGTTCAAACCTCTCAGAATTTTTTAACTTCAGCTCAAATTCAGGGCTGCCCACAAGAAATTTTATTTATTTATTTATTTTGCCAGTCCTGGGCTTGAACTCAGGACCTGGGAAGTGTTCTTGGGTTTTTTTAAGGCTAGAGCTCTACCACTTGAGCCACAGCACCACTTCCAGCTTTTTCTATGCATGTGGTACCAAGGAGTCGAGCCCAGGATTTCATGCATGCTATGCAAGCACACTCCTGATTGTATTGCCTTTATGTGGTCTAACCTCATTTGATGTGATACTGTAGGTTTTTTTTTTTTGGTTAGTTCATTTGAAGATTCTCATCCACTGTCAGTGTAAGTTAGAAGCTGGTATTGATACTAAATAATACAGTGAGTAGGATTTTTATATTTGAAATATCACTGGTGGCAAAATCTACCAGACATTTGCTTAGTAATTGCTTTTAATTTCTCAGGAAGTTCAGTACAAGCCAGTATGGGTGGCATACATCAACTAGGAGAAATAATTTAGGAAAATATGACTCATTTGAACAGGAGTAAGTGAAAAGACACAAAAATTTAAAGCAGGATATACATTATAATAATTTGTATCATTTGTCCATCTGTGTTTGTTATTAATTCCTTTTGCTGTGTATAATTCTATGTAAAATCTTTAAAAATGTTTCTAAACAATTTGTTATTTCAACAGGAAAAGAGACTTATACACAATTTATATCCCTGATGAAGTTCACAGAATCTAGATTTTTCCATATTCTTTTCTGTTTTTGTTTTTGTTTTGTTGGGTCATGGAGCTTGAACTCAGCCTGGGCACTGCCCTTGAGATCTTCAGCTCAAGGCTACCACCTTACCCAGAAGCCAAGCCCCACTTCCCATTTTCTAAAGGTTAATTAGAGAAAGCAGTGTCAGGTCTTTTTGTACCAGGAGGGATTTAAGCCTTGACTCTCAGATCTCAGTCTCCTGAGTAGCTAGGATTATGGAAGTGAGCCACCACGCACACCTTGCCAAGCTTCCTTGTTTTCTTGTTTTTTGTTTTTTTAAGCAGTTCTTTGGCTTGAACTCGGTCTGAGCAATGTCCCTCAGCTTTCCTCAAGCCTAGTGATCTACTACTTGAGACACAGCACCACTTCTTTCTTTTTCTATGTATGTGGTACCAAGGAATTGAACCGTGGTCTTCATACAAGCACTCTACCACTATGCCAAACTCCCAGCCCCTCCACATGCCTTTTGATGATAGATCTTTCCATGTAGTATAGAATGGCTAGAATTCCTTCTTGAATTTCCCAAGATCAGGGAGTATAGGAGCGTCCCATCCTGCATGGCTACATTAACCTTTGTTTAGGGTACAGATCGCTCTTCCTCTATCCATCTACAGCAATTTTCACCTTCCATGTACAATCACTAAACATGCAGCTCCTGTTTCTCTCTACTCCATTCTCTGGAACCATCATGCTTTTTGGCTCAATGGTTTGGTTGATCCTTGGAAGATCTGGAAGGGATATCATACCCTAGCTGTTCCTTTATGACTGCTGTATTTTATTTGGTTTACTGTATTGAAGATTCATCTGTAAAATATAGTAAAATGTTCTTCCTTTTTCATGCACTGTTTTGCATAATTCTATCTTTTGGTTATTATGAATAGTTGTGAAGTGATTCTCGACATATTTGTTCTAGTCTCTGCTTTCTCTTCCATTGGGTACAAATCTAGAAATCGAAGTGTTGTACCACATTCATACGTAATTCTATATTTAGTTCTTTTTCAGCACTGTCCACGCAATTTTTGATTGTTGTATATTCCTTGCAGAAATATACCAAAGTTCTCTTTTTCTCACAACTTTCACAGTAATAGTTAGACTTTGGAAGTTGGTTTTTTTTTTGTGTGTGTGTGTGTGTGTGTGTGTGTGTGTGTGTGTGTGTTTCTTTTTGTTTAAAACTATGTCTATATTAAAATATTTAGATAAGTGATTTCATTGTAATTTTAATTTTTCTCATGACTATTGATATTGAACTTCTTTCTACATTTTGAACCACTATTTGTATATATTCTCTTTGGAAAGACTCTCCAATCTCCCATCTTTTTTCCAATCTTTTTGATTGTGGGGGAGCAGGCGGAGTCATGGGACTTGGACTTTGCGCCATGAGCTCTTCAGGTCAATGCTACTGTCCTACCCTGGGTATTGCCCCTGAGTTCTTCAGCTCAAGGCTACCTACCACACTACCTCTTGAGCCACTTCCCATTATGTACAGAACACAGGTCATCCTCAGTCTGTACCATTAGTGCTTTTGAAAAAGTAAAATGTACACTAAACTTGTAGTAGTATAAAACGGTAAGAAATACACCTCTTACCCAAAGCCGCGGAAAGTCGCGAAAAGCGGCAGCTGGCGCCGGACCAAGACGCAAAAAGCGGCTTGAGCGGGTGCTGGCTCCACGCGGGGAAAGCGGCGGCGGGCACCAGCTCTAATCCACGAAAAGCGGCGGCAGTGGAGGGTGCCAGGCTGGGAGCCCAACGGCTGCAGAAACCAGCACAGAACCGGGCCATTGAACGGTGGAAGCAGCTGAACCCAGACGCAGAACGAGAACAGCAAGCAGCGGAACCCAGACGCAGAGCAAAGGCGGCGGCGGAGACCCCAGGGCAGTGAAAGACTCCCCACCACCATGGAGCACCCGCAGATGGACGCAGAGGCATGAGTAATACAGCGCATCCCCAAACACATCAGGAAAGCGGAGCGGGTGCCAAGCAATAGAACTTAACTCAGACTACCGCCCGAGAAAGACTGGCGGGAGCAGGGGGGCAAGGAATTTAGAATCCTGTCCCTTCCCTCAACAGCCCCCTCCCTCAGGCCATTGACTGGAGATTGACAGGCGAGTTACCCATAAGACCCAGCACCCCACCAAGGGAGGCGGGGCTGTCCCAACTTCCACCCGTCCAACGGGCTCAACTCCCATCCCTCTGACTGGAGACTGACAAGCGGGCAGACCCTAAGACTCAGCACTCCACCAGGGGGGCAGAGCTGTCCCAGCTCCCACCTGCCCACCAGGCTCCTCTCCCAGGCCACTTAATCTGGAGGGTGGAGGGCGTTGGGACCCTGCCTTACAACAGTGGGTAGGGGGTGCTGGTAAATAGGAGCCTGCATCTGCCCCTCCTCAATTCTTGAGCGGGGCATCCTCCAGCAGGGAATCCTGAGCAAGACACCACCGAGGGCCCCCCCCACAGTCACAGACTCTGACAAAGCAGTGGAAACACAGCAGGGATCTGAAGGGCCGACCAGCAGCCAAGCTCCCGTCTGAGAACCAAAAAGGCGCTGCTCCGCCCATGGAGCCCAAGTCCCCAGCTGGGCCCCGCCCCTGGGAACAGGGGGGTCTCCTGCTGGTCCTGCTGAGAGCCCCTGAAACTCTCAATCCCGAGACCCTTGGCGTGGGGCCGCCCCTGGAAGCAGCACAGGAAAATGTCCGCCAACCGAGCTGAGACAGAAGCTCGCAGATCCATCCCATGGTCCACTGTGAGGCCACTGGTTGGGCTAAGAGCTAGTCGCACAGCAACACATAAGTTTTATTCTAATACCTTCCAAACTTTGTACTCAAATACGCTATCTACTTACCCCCTGACCTCTCTCATTCTATTTTTCTATCTCTGGACTTCTGCTCGTCTTATAACCCTTATACTGCATGGATCTACACTTGATGGCTGTTGAGCAACACTGTATATCTAGGTGTTTAATTATTCTCTAGGCTCAGACGGACTTAAAGACAATAGAGATTGGATTGAGAGGCTTATTGTTTTAGGTATAAATCGCTTATCAGTGAATTATTAGACTAGTCAGTAACTGCACAAAAAGAAAGAGTGATAACACCAATCAAAACTTGTGAATATCTAGAGTCTGCAGGCTACAGAGGTCTAGTTTGGTTATGTCTGAAAGACTACAATCGTGTTTAGTATTAATCTTGCTCCCATTTTCAAATGGGCAGAAGAAGAAACTCAAGAAAAATGTCAAATCAAGAAACAATATCACCCCCCACCCAATGTAAACAGCCAATGGAACATTCACTGGCAAACCTAGCGGAGAGTCTTCCAAGTGCTGTACAAATGCAATTGATAAACATCATTAATGAAAAATGTGAAAATATAAAGAAAGAGATAAGGGAGGAAGCCATAGCTGAACAAAAGGAAACCATAAACAAGGTGATAAGTGAAAAAGAAGAAGCAATAAAGGAAGCCATAATAAAGGTTTTTCAAAGAAAGATGAATTCATAGAATCCACAAATAAAAAGGTAACCGAACTCCAGCAAATGTTCAAAGAAAATAAAGCTACTGAGCTAAGCACTCAAATGGAAATCAAGGAGCTAAAGAAATCCATACATTATCTAAAAGAAGAGATGCAAGGCATCAAAAATTAGCAATTAGAAGCAAGGGAGATGAAAAATAAAGTAGATAGCTTTGATAGCAGGTTAGACAATGCAGAGGAGAGAATTTCCGGGCCTGAAGATAATTTAGTTATTCTAGAGAAAGAACAGGAAATGAGTCAATCCAAATCTAGGAAAAATGAGAGAGCGCTTCAGGAGGTCCAAGACACAATTAGGAAGCCTAATTTAAGGCTAATTGGTATTGAGGAGGGCGTGGAGAAAGAGATCAATGGTATTGGAAATATACTTCAGGGAATCATCTCAGAGAATTTCCCAAATATCCAGAAGGGCAGACCCATCCAGATACAAGAAGCTTTTAGAACCCCAAACAGACCCGACCAGAAAAGAACATCCCATCCCCACATCGTAATCCGAACTGGATCAATAGAAACCAAAAAAGGATCCTAAAGGCAGCCAAAGGGTTCAGAAACCTATAAAGGAAAACCAATCAGAATAACCCCAGATTTCTCAGCAGAGACCATGCAAGCAAGAAGTGCCTGGAAGCATATATGTCATGCCCTTAAGTAAAATAACTACCAACCAAGAACATTGTACCCAGCTAAGCTCTCATTCATGACTGAGGGAACAATAAATATATTCCATTCCAGGGAAAAGCTGCAACAATATGTCGCAACAAACCAACACTACAGAGAATTCTCAAAGATCTTCTATACATAGAAAACCAAAATAAATGCAATATAGGGAAAGACATGGCACCTAAACAGCATACCATCTAAGGACCATAAGAACTGTCAAGACACAGGCCCAAATAAAAGCTTTTAAAAATGGTAGGACCTAATAAATATCTCTCAATCCTAACTCTCAATATCAATGGACTCAACTCTCCAATTAAATGGCATAGGCTGTCTAGTTGGATCAAAAAGCAAGAGCCATCGTTCTGCTGTCTTCAAGAGACACATCTTACCCAAAAAACAATCATCTTCTGAAAGTGAGAGGTTGGAATAAACTCTATCAATTTAACGGCCCCAATAAACAGGCTGGAGTTGCCATCCTCATATCAGATAAAATAGATTTCAAACTAAAATTAGTAAGAAAAGACAAAGAAGGTTATAACATACGACTAAAGGGATCTTTCCTCCAGGAAGACATAACGATCCTACATATTTACACACCCATTCCCGGAGCTCCAAATTTCATCAAGCAAACTTTACTTACACTGAAACCATACATAGATCGAAATACAGTGATTGTCGTTGACTTTAACACACCACTCTCACCTATGGACAGATCAACAAGGCAAAAACTCAACAGAGAAACCTCAGAACTGAACAACTACATAGACCAACTAGATCTAACAGACACCTGCAGAATATTCCACCCAGCAACAACACAATATACGTTTTTCTCAGCAGCACATGGAACATTTTCCAAAATAGATCACATCTTAGGCCATAAAACAAACCTGGTCAGATTCAGAAACACTGAAATTATTCCCTGCACATTCTCAGACCACAAAGGCATCAAACTGGAACTGAACACACATCTCCACCAATGAAAACCCTGTAATTCATGGAGACTGAACAACACATTGTTGAAACACCAATGGGTCATCGAAGAAATCAGAACAGAAATCCAACAGTTTATGAATTTAACAGTAAGGAGCACACAAAATACCAACTCCTTTGGGACACAGCAAAGGCAGTACTCAGAGGAAAATTTATAGTGCTGAGTGCCTACAACAACAAGTTAGAAAAATTGCAAACCAACAAGTTAATGTCTCACCTTAATCTCCTGGAAAAAGAGCAACAAACCAACCCTAATCCCAGTATAGGAAAGCAAATTATTAAAATCAAAGCAGAATTAAATGATTTGGAAACCAAAAAAACTATAGAAAGAATCAACAAAACAAGGAGTTGGTTCTTTGAAAGAATTAACAAAATTGACAAGCCCTTAGCAAATCTTACCAAAAAAAGAAGAGAGCATATCGAAATAAACAAAATCACGGATGAAAATGGTAATATCACGACAGAAATTACCAAGATCCAGAATATCATGAGGGAATACTTCTCAAACCTTTACGCCAACAAATTTGAGAATCTAGATGAAATGGATGAATTCCTAGCCAATATTAACATACCCAAACTGAACCAAGAACTAAGCAAACTCAACAGGCCTATTTCAAGCTCTGATATAGAAATGGCAATTAGAGAACTTCCACCTAAGAAAAGCCCAGGGCCAGATGGATTCATAGCTGAATTCTATAAGGTCTTCAAAACAGAGCTCACACCAATACTCCTCAAGCTCTTCAACGAAATTGAAAAAGTAAAGGAGCTTTTTGATGGAAACGTTAAAATCCTGAAAAAGGAAATTAAAGCAGAACTGAGGAAATGGAAAAACCTCCTATGGTCCTGGATTGGAAGAATCAATATCGTGAAAATGACAATCTTGCCAAGGGCTATCTACAAATTCAACGCAATACCCATCAATATCCCAATGTTATTCTTTAAAGAAATAGAAGAGGCAATCCAAAATTTCATCTGGAATAATAAAAGACCCCGTATAGCAAAAACACTACTTAGCAGAAAGTACAGCGCTGGAGAAATTTCCATTCCAAACTTTAGAATCTATTACAGAGCTATAATTATCAAAAGAGCTTGATACTGGCACAAGAACAGGCCTGAAGACTAATGGAATAGAACTGAAGACCCAGATATTAAATCACAGACCTATGGCCACCTAACCTTTGACAAGGGAGCCAAAAATATAGAACAGATGAAAGATACCCTCTTCAACAAGTTGTGCTGGCAGAACTGGTTAAGCACTAACATAAAACTATATTTGGATCCTTCTTTGTCACCCTACCCTAGAATTAACTCCAAATGGATCAAAGACCTGTTGGTAAAAGCCGACACACTGAAAACTTTACAAGAAGGAATAGGAAATACACTAGGTCTCCTTGGCACAGGTCGAAAGTTTCTTAATAAGGATCAAGCATCACAACATATCAGAGAAAGGCTGGATAAGTGGGACTGCATTAAACTGCAGAGCGTTTGTATAGCAAAGGACATAGCTAGTAAATTAATTAGGAAACCTACAGAGTGGGAGAAGATCTTCTAAAGATACTTGTGTTCCATTACTGCAGTTTGAACTCAGTGCTTCTTGTTTTTAGATTTGTACTCAAGGCATGCAATCTATCATTTGAGGTACACTTCTACATTCACCATTTCGGTGTTTCATTGGAGATAGAATCTCTTGGAATTTCTCACTAAGACTGGCTTTGAAATATATTCCCCATATTGCAGCATGTTGAGTAGCTAAGATTGCAGGCTTAAGCCAGTGGTGCTTGGCTAAAAGAAATCTTTAAAAAGATGAAGTTTGTCGATTCACTATAAATATGTTGTTTAGGGGCCGGAGTTGGGCCTAGAGGTAGATTCCTTGCCTAGCATGCAAGAAGATCCAGGTTTGGTTCCTCAGTACCACTTGCATAGAAAAAGCCAGAAGTGGTGTTTTTGCTTAAGTGGCAGAGCATTAGCCTTGAGACAGCCTGAGGACAGTGCTCACATCCTGAGTTCAAGCCCAGGACTGGCAAAAAAGGAAAATACATTTGTATTATTTATTATATTTATATGAATAGACACTTGGTGGCGATGTTGTTTCAGTGATATTTTACTGTGATGATCAGAGGAGAAAGGAGGGAGGGATGAAGGGAGGATGAGGGGTATAGATGGGCAGGAACAGGGAGAGAATGTGAAGAAGGAGAGGGAGAAAAAGGAAGGGAAGGAGAAGAGAAGAGAGTGGAGGGGAGGGTAAGGGAAAGAGAAAGGAACCATCACTGCCACATTAGAGATAATCTTATGATTTGTTCTTTATAATTAATTAGTGGTTTAAAGGCTATATTTGTTGGGTACTGCTGGGTCTTGCTTGTAATCCTAGCTCCTCAGGAGGCTGATATGTGGGGCTCACAGTTTTAACCTAGGCAGACAAACCAGAGAATCCATATATGTAGTTAAGCAGCAAAAATCTGGAAGTGAGTGCAGGGTAGAAGATGGTGGTGGTTAAGTGTGAGACGTACTGAGCTCCCGCCAAGATTCAAGTTCTGGCAGTGTAGGGGACAGTTCCTTACCAAAAATTGATCTTAAGTAAGTTTTAGCACCTCAGAAATCTCAGTTAGAGAGGAAAAAGGCAGAATACCGGCACGAGAAGACAGCGTGGAGCTGCACCAGCCATGGGGCAGATAGCGCTTCAGGGTAGTGCAGACCCGAGTGCTGCAGACAGAACCTCACAAAGCCTGCACAAGCCAGAGCCGACACCAGGCCATTCAGGACCCTGCCAGCTTTATGGAACCAGAGAATCCAGCAATTTTGAGTAACTTCAAGGAGAAATTTTCACTTCTGCTCACGGAATGGCATTGGATGGGAGTCACTCACCCTCCAGCAAGAGCAGCATCATATTGACTGCTGGCAAAGACCAGATCAAAGCAATTGGAGCCTGAGAGGTGTTCCTTACAGTGCCATCATTCTTACTGGCAAAGAATTTCCCCAAAATCCCTTAGTCAAAAATCTGATCCCAGCACTGCTGAAGTCCGTCCCCTTCGCCAGCCACAGACCTGGTAAAGAAAGCCCCATTCAGATCTTTCAGCTTTGTTTTACCAATCAAGCAATCTCATCTGAAAAACCGCAAAGCCAAATCACAAGGGAAAAAGACTTTGTGATGTTTTTGGATCCCAAATTTAGTGGAGACACAAGTTTCCTATCCTGCCCCTACTGAAAAAACTGAAAAATACCCTTTTTCTTTTTTTTTGTTTGTTCTTTTACACCTTTTCATTTGCATTTTTAGATGTTCTTATTTTACTCTGTGCCATTATACCTACACCTTTTTGTCTAAGGTTATGATTCATTCCTTTTTTTCTCCTCTTTTTTCCCCGCATCCTTTCTATCACTGTGGTAGTTCCTAGAAACACAGTGACAGCATTGCGTACAGTCTGAATTAAAATGATATCCATATTGGTACACTCACTTGCTTTTTAAACTCCTGGTTCTCAACACTAGTATCTTGTGGGTGACAACCCATAATAGTGAGGAAACTCCCCCCAAATTTTTTGTTTGTTTGTTTGTCTTGTTTTTGTTTTTCTGTTTTTTGGGTTTCTTTGTGTGTGTATGTTCTGTTTTCTTTTATTTTATTGTTGTTTTGTTTCTTTTTTCTTTTTAAAATTTGTATCATTGAAATCTCCTATATCTATCTTCCTCTTTTCTCTATATATTCTTCTTTTTACTCTTCTTATTTCATAAGTCTTATTCAAGTTCATCCAAACTTCTACTCAAATATTCTACCTATCTATCACCTTAGGTCAGTTATCCTTACACAATATTTTTTCTTCATTACTATAATAACCTTACATTCCTGCAGTATTCTTTTCCTACCTCAATTATTCACTTTCAGTTTATTTTTCTCTCTCTGGTCCTCCATTCATCCTTCAACTCTTATAATGCATGGAACTACATTTGATGGTTGTTGAGCAATGCTGTACACCTAGGTGTTCAATTATACTCTAGGTCCATAAGGACTTAAATACAATAGAGTTTGGATTGAGGGAGTTATTGTTTTGGTTATAAATTAGTAATCTGTGGTTATTTTACGTACCATTTTTATTTCTATATTTTAATTTTCTCATGTAGCTTGTCACATATTATATTGGCAATGAAGGCTTGGTTATTTTATTTTTGCAAGAATAAAGACAGATCTAAACTCATTTAAATAATAATATTAATTCCTCAGTGAATAAAAGCAAACAAACAGTGATTGGTGGCATGAAAGAGGTTGGGGTTATTTCTTCAGGCATATTCTCCAGTTCTTGGAACTTAAAGGTTTTTAAAAGTCCCCAAGTTTCATTGGATCTGCATTTGCATTCCTGCAGTCTCGGTGAGGGTAGAGGCAGGGAAGCCAGAGTAGACCAGGCTGCTGAGCCTGGGGGACTGACTGGTCTCTGCTTTGTGTCTGGATTTTGATAACCACTGGAGTGGGCAGGAGTTCTTCAGGTGAGAAGTTTGTCAGCCCAGGGGCTCTTACAAAAGCTCCACACTAAAGAATGGCCACCCAGGGAGCAAAACGCAACCCCACTCTGTCATCTGATTTCTGCTTGGGATTAGAGAAGTCTTTTAAACAGCAGACTTGTTTCCTTAGTGCTTGTGCATGCTCAGTTGTATTGCTTCCTTTAATTGCCATTGAACTGAATGGAGGTGGGGCGGAGGAACCTAAACAAGAATTTCCTTAGCAACCCTGAAAGGTCCTCAAAGCACTTTCCTCCCCCAGAATTTTTTCTAATCCTTTCTCTATTAATTTCATCTCTGGGGCCTTCTCAGCATGAAGAAAAAAATATTTACAAAAGTGCAAAAGGCTGGCCCACTCACCAAAAAGAGGAAAAGTAAAAAAGACCCATTGGAAGAAACACATTACTAATGATTCCAACAATTTTATTCCCACGGTCAGCTCCTAATCAGTTCAACAATTCTAAAGCCTGCGTGCACATGTCAAGTGTCCACAAACTGAGTAGCATTGTTTAAAACAAGCAGACTTTCATATATAATTAATTGCCATTCAGGAAAAATAATACCTTGTTTGGGTTTTGGTTTAGTTTTAGTGTTTCTTGTTTTGGGATGTGTGTGTAAGAGTGTGTCTGTGTGTGTGTGTGTGTGTGTGTGTGTGTGTGTGTGTGAGAGAGAGAGAGAGAGAGAGAGAGAGAGAGAGAGAGAGAGAAGATTTTGCAATACAACCTAGTCTACTTTGATCTTTGAGACTTCCTACCTCCAAAATGCTATGATTATAGGCATGCACTACTTCATGCAGCTTTAAATGTATATATATATATATATATTTATATGTGTGTATGTATATATAATACACAACTTTATTTTAATAGTATATATGAAATTTTAATACTTTTAATAATAATGTATATAACCCCGCTCTTTTTTTGACAGTCCTGGATTGAACTCACGGCCTGAGCACTGTCCTTGGGCTTTCTCAAGGCTACAGCTCCACCACCTGAGCCACAAAACCAGTTCCAGCTATTTTTCTATATGATATCTAGGAATGGAACCCAGGTCTTCATGTGTGCTAGGCAAGCAGGGTACCACTAGGACAAAATTCCAGCCCTATTTAACCTTTGTTTATATATAATATATAAAGTATATATAATATATCTAATATAAATAAGGTTAAATATCAGATTACATATGCAATGTGATAAGTTTCATATATGTATATATAATTATATAAAATATAATGTAATGTAAATATATAACATGTATATATAATATATAAAATGTAATATAAATATATAATATAAAATATATTATAAATGTAATAACATAATGTATATGTATAATATATATGCATAAATAAAACTATTTATATTATATCCCCGTCCTTTGTTTCAGTTTGTTTAGTTTTTGTAGTTGTTATTTTTTAATGTGCTAGTTCTAGGGCCTGTGTTCTGTCCCTGAGACTTTGTTTTCTCCCTCAAGTCTGGTGCTCTACCACTTGAGCCGTACCTCCACTTCTGGCTATTTCGCTGGTTCATTGGAGACAAAAAAATCATGGACTTTACTGTCCAGGTTGGCTTTGAACTTTGTTCCTTAGATCTCAGCTTCCTGAATAGGATGAGGGGTTGGGGTTCGGGGGGAGAAAAATGATGACTAATACATGAGAAAGGGTATCAATGTATGTGAATTAATGCACCTTTTATCTGGCGAATATAATGTACCCTTCTATTAATTACAATAAAACTATATGAAAAAATAATCATGGACCTTACTATCCAGGTTGGCTTTGAACTTTGGTCTTTAGTTCTCAGCTTCCTGAATAACTAAGACTGCAGGTGTAAACCCCTTTTAAAGAAGAGTACTTAGGGCCATGAGTGTAGCCTACTGGTAAGCGTGCTTGGTACCACATACTAAGAAAAAGCCAGAAGTCGAACTGTCCCACACTGGTAGAAATCTAACAAAAGAAAAGAAGAGAGAATAAAAGAAAAGAATAGTACTTATTCTGATCACTATCCATGATGAAGAATAATATTATGATTGCTATTCCTATAATGGTAAATATATTAAAAGCCTGTTTCTAAAAGGCAATATTCTAGTTGTATGTGATCTTTAGATACTCCAATATTACATTTTATATAGTATATATGTCATGTAACATGTATATTATATTATTTTTAAAAAATTAATATTAAACACTTCTATTTATTAACACTGGTATACCTAGTTTGTCTTTCCTCTTAAATAATGTATATGGGTTTCCATTCTGACAGCCTGGGCTCAGATTCATACTGTATATTATGTATGGCCTACTACAATTCGCTGTGCCTGAAGCAAACAATTCTGACTTGCAAATAAGTGTGTTTGTTTGGTTTGGTTTGAGTTCAGTACTAAGAACTTAAAACCAGGATGTGGGTACTGTCTAGCTTTTTCACTCAAGGCTGATGCTCTACTATTTAAACCATAGCTCCAGTTCCAGCTTTGCTGTAGTTCATTGGAAATAAGAGTCTCATGGACTTCCGTGACTGGGAGTTTTGCCTAGTGGTAAAATGCTTGCCTATTAAGTATGAAGGCCTGGGTTCAGTTCCTAAGTATCACATACACAGAAAAGGCTGGAAGTCGTGCTGTGGCTCAAGTGGTAGAGCCCTAGCCTTGAGAAAGCCCAAGGATATTGGTCAAGCCCTGAGTCCAAGCCCCAGGATAGCCAAAGTAAAAGAATGAAGAAGAAAAAGAAAGAAAGAGAGAAAGAAAGGAAGAAAGAAAGAAAAAGACAGAGAGAAAGGAAGAAAGAAAGAAAGAAAGAAAGAAAAAAGAAAGAAAGAAAGAAAAGAAAAGAAAAGAAAAGAAAGAAAAAAGAAATTCACATGGGCTTCTTAACTGAGCTGACCTGAGCCATGAGACTTAAAGCTTAGATTGCTGAGTAGCTGGGATTACAGGTGTGAAACATCAGTCCCTGCCTTGTGTGGCTTTCTATGGATTTCTCACCTCCCTGATTCAGATGACAGATGCCGGGGCCAACCGGCAGCAAACCAGGGTTCGCAGATTGGGGTTCCTGAAATAGGGGACAAGGACTAGGAAGAAAAAGAAGAGAGACAGACACACTAGGTCCGGTATGTCCGCCGTCCAGCCAAAGACTGACTAGACTGCCGCGTTTATTTTCCACTCCCCCTTCTTCCCTCCTCCTCTCCCAGGGAACCTCCAGGTGTTACATTCATATGGTAATTCTCAGGTCATTTACATAGAATAGGGCCAGAAAGCAATAAGACAATATAGCCATCGTCTGATGCAAGTCAAGGTACAGTTTGATTCCACTCTGGCTCCCAACATGTCCCCCGTTTTTTATTTTAAAAGAAACACAAATGCAATTTTTACTCTTTTCTATACCCCTAATTTATCCTGTCACATTTTCCAAAAATGACTTTGGTCCCTTGGTCCAACGGGGATTTGATGGGCGGAGATTCAACTTCCGTGACTTCTTCAAGCTGACTCAGGGGCGCCGTCTCCACGCTTGACCAGGGACCTTAAGAAGCCTAGCCTGTTTTATCAAGGGGTTGCAAGGATTAGACACCAGGAACAACAATCTACTCCAAACTAGAAATCATACTTGACATTCAACAACTGCACAAACCCTCCTTGGCCACAACAGCGCAGCCTACCTAGCACCCATTTGCAAAGGCTTTTTCTTGATTGTCTGGGGAACTAAATTTCTGCAACCTTAACAATGCTTCAGTTGTCAGATCTAAACAGATTAATAGAGACACAAGCTTCAGATCCACAAACTTTTCCTGAATTTGTGGCTGGTGTCAAAAATAAAAAAATTCGCTCAATTAGGACTTTAAACTACCCACTATCACAGAAGATTGACAAGTTCCTGCCCAGTTATGAAAGGCACGGGCATTAGTAAGGCATGCTTACAAACTATTCTATGACCTCCCGGCTCTGATTAATTTGAATGGCCAAGCACAAGTGACTCTAAGATCTGACACCAACTCTGCCATCCAAGCAGAGGCTTTCCTGTCCCGGTAGTGTCTCTCCACACAGGGATAAACATCCCATTGGCATTTCACTTTGTTGGTTGCTGGATTTGAACTCAGGGTCTGGGCGCTGTCTCTCAGCTCTCCAGCTGAAGGCTAGCGCCCTGCCACTGTGAGTCCCGAGCTTGGTGCTTGAGTGCTTCCCCCCAGCTTTTCAGCTCAGAGCTAGCACTCTGCCACTTCAAGCTCCAAAGCAACTCTGTCCCAGCATCCTGCTGGCAGATTAGACACCACAGTCTCACAGGGACTTTGCTTTGCCCGGGTAGGCTCAAAACTGTAGCTTTCAGATCAATGAGTCTACAAAAGGCCACTTTACTCCAATTAGAAGCAACAAGGTGGTCAATACAGAAATAGTCTCTAAGCATGATCTTACCTGGAACTTGGTGAGGGCCAAACTTACATCTGAATGAGGATCTGCTGTCCTTCTCCATGGGCCTTCTGGAGATTGCTATAAAGTAACTTACAAGAGTAAGCTGAAATAGCAATTAAGCAACCATTTTGATAGTCCTAATTTTCCTTGTTTCTTTTTTTGAAACAAAGCTTTAGGACAACTTTACTTTTAAATTTTGTTCAGAAATGGTTTCTAATTTTCTTTAAAACTTTTACACTTTTTAACTTAAACTCTTAACACTTTGGTCTTTATTTGCATTTGAAAAACCTTTAAGGCTAAAGGAATTCCCTTTGCCTCCAGGCCCTCTAAGGCTCAAGGCACTCCTCTTGCCTTTTAGAAAAAAGGGCTCTTTTGCAGTTTAGATTACTGTCTAGAACTCCAACAACAGTTTAAACTCAAATAACAGTTTTTCCCTAATTCAAGAACTATAGACATCAGTGCACCAAAAGTCTAAGTCTGGACTTAGTTTCCTCTCCTTTTTTAAAATACACCCAAAAGCATGGAGATAAACCTTTAAACATTCCTTTAAAATACTAATCACATTATCCACATTTTACCATCAGATTTCTAGTGTCAGTTTGCAAGAAAGGACAGGCAAAATTTCTGACGTTAATGAACAATTTTACATTTAAATTTCTAATACATGTTTCCAAACTTTAACTTAAAGTAATAAATCCCAAATTCCCTAACACCTCTGTGCTGAACAGGATACAATGTTTACAATGTAAACAGCTGTATGTATTGCAATACCAGATTTTATAAAATGCAGATTTCAGGATCTTTAGAAAAATACTTTTTACCAGTTTTTCTTTAAAACAATGCAATAATACTTTTAAGACATAGGAAACATTCAAGCATAATAATTTTCTTGAAGTTTAGACTTAGATTTACCCAATTACCTTTGTTTCAAATGAGTTCAACCATTGTTTTATACAGTATGCTGACAATTTAACCTTGAACATGTTCACTCACTCATTCACACACATTCATACTCAAAGATCATAAAGTGCGCAAAATTAATATTGGCCGTTCGTTTTCTGGAAGTTTGTTTCAAGAGAGTTTTGCCAATTTTACTCTTACAGGTGAGAACCAGGTTCAAAACAAAACTTCTTGCAAGGCAACTTAGCTGGAATTTATTTTTCCAGGGCTTGTCACAACTGCAGACATGGGGGAGCGGCCATACTAGGCCCAGAAATGTTCAAATAAATAACAAGGATGTGTGCTTGAGTACGCACAGAAAAACCATAAGGATCCATACTTAGAAATGGTACCAATTTTAAAGACAAAACTGGACAAGGAAAAATATGTAACACGAACAAGACAAACGGAGACTTTTAAATAATCAGACATTGACATATAACAAGAAAATTGGACTCAATCAGATACACTTAACACAAAAAACATGAGCTCAAATGAATGTTTTCACCAAACAGTTATTTTTAGATTTAGACATGTCTTGCTGGTGGGACTCTCAGGTATGCCTTGTTATTGACAAGAAACTCAGAAGGGGAGGGGGGGTCAAGGCGTCCCTTGACCACCCAGGCCTCTGTTTTAGGCCCACAGTGCATCCCCTTTTTTTTTAAATAAAATGAAATAAAATAAAATAAAAAAATGAAACAAAACACAGACATACAGGAGGTCGGCCGACTTCTACTTACCTCTGGAGGCCTTTGCTTTTCACCTGGGCATCTTTTACAAAAAAGGTTATTAAGAAGAGGGATGGTAAAGACAAAATAATGTCACATATTAAATTGTGTAGAGTCAATGAATATGTTAAAAGGTCCCTACATAATAGTAAAAGGAGGAGAAACACAGCTCATATGAATGTGTGGAACAAGTGGATCAGTAGCAGTCCCAATTGACATGCACAAATAACTCAGGTCCTTTCCACGTCGCAGGATGCACCACTGGAGGGTTGGGGGTGTAGGCCCAGTGAGTCACTGCTTGGATGGCCACTGTCACTCTCCACGATCCGAACGCAGCGTTCAGGCAGCCAGCGGGCGTCATTTTCTCCTTGTGAAAAAACACATACATGCCCTCGACCCCAGGTTAGAACAGGATCGGGTCCATGCCAAGCACCAGTTAGGGGATCCTTCCATTTTACTAAGGCAAAAGGACGCTGCGCTCTTTTTTCCCAGAATCGCTGAGCAGCAGATAAATTATTTGAATCCAAATTCAAAAAATTTAAAACAAATAAAGCATGATTAAGTATATTCACAGGGGTAGCGGGATATGACTCTCCTTTCTGTATTTTAGCAATTTGATGTTTTAATAATCCATTAGCTCTCTCCACGATGCCTTGACCTTGAGGATTGTAAGGAATGCCTGTAATATGAGTGATATTATAGGAATGGCAGAAGGATTGAAATGCTCGGCTTGCATAGCCAGGGCCATTATCTGTTTTTATTTGCGAGGGAATCCCCATCACAGCAAAGCATCGAATGCAGTGAGAAATACAATGTTTAGTGGCTTCCCCAGCAAGGGGGGTGGCCAAGATAAAATTAGAATAAGTATCTACAGTAACATGAACATATTTTAATCGGCCAAATGATGGAACATGCGTGACATCCATCTGCCAAATGTGATTAGAAAGCAGTCCTCATGGATTTATACCTAAATGGGGGGCTGGTGAAAAAGGGACACAGTTGGAGCAAGTCTTAACTATTTGCTGCGCGGCTTCTCTAGATAATTTAAACTGTCGGCGCAAGGCTCGACTGTTTTGATGATGGATGGCATGTGACTGCTTAGCAAGTTCAACCTGAGTTAAGTAAACTCTGGTGGCGGAGTCAGTAACTGCATTGCCCTCACTTAAAGGGCCAGGAAGATTAGTGTGAGCTCGAACAAAGCCAAAAAAACAGGGGTGGTTGCGAGAACAAAGCAAAGTTTGTATTTGGCGAAATTGGGTCTGAATATTGGAGTTAGTAGTTCCAATAAAGGGAACAGTTTCTATGACTTGAAGAGCACGAATTACATATTGACTGTCTGAGTATAAGTTAAAGGGCTCGTCTTGTAACAGGACGAGTGCTTGTAAAACAGCCTCTAATTCCACCTCTTGGGCGGAGGAAAAACCTGTAACCCAAGATTGAGTTTTCCCATTAATGGTCAGAGCAGCCGTTCCATTTGAGGATCCATCTGTAAATACCAAAGCAGCAGAAGATAAAGGCGAGGCCTGTACTATGGAAGGAAATAGAAACGTATGACACGCAGCAAATTGGAGAAGTTTGTTAGACGGGTAGTGATGCAAAATTTTCCCCGTATAATTGGCCCAAGCAATGGCCCAAGAATCGCAATGGGCGAATAGCCAATCTTGTTGTTGTAAATTATATGGGACACAGATAAAATGAGGTTCCTGACCTAAATATTTACGGGAATCCACTCGGCACATGTGTATCAGATTAGCTACCAATTCGTAGTAGGGGGTCAGCACTTTGCCGGGTGTTGATGGTAGATAAAGCCATAAAAGTGGGCCATCCTGCCACAATACAGCAGTTGGGGAGTGAGAAGTAGCTAAAATATAAACTCCCCAGGGTTTAGAATAGTCACAATAGGTCATTTGTTGCTGGGAAATTGCCTTTTCTACAATTTGGATGGCCCTCCTGGCGTCAGGATTTAATTCGCGCAAGGATGTAGGGTTGGTATCTCCTTTTAAGAGATCAAAAAGGGGTTTTAACTCTCCTGTGGAGAGCTTTAGATAAGGCCGAAGCCAATTTATATCTCCTAAGAATTGCTGAAAATCATGAAGAGTTCTTAAGTCTGAAGTTTTTAATTGTATTTTTTGGCTTTTAAAATAGTGTGGGCCTAATATATGGCCTAGATATGTAAAAGGGGGGTGTTCCTGAACCTTTTCAGCTGCTATTATAAGGCCAAAGAGGCTCAGATCTTGCTTTAGTTGTCCAAAGGCTTGTCGTACGACGATAGGGTCAGAACAAGCCAACAAGATGTCATCCATATAATGAACAATATAAACAGAAGAGAATTTTTCACGAGTGGAAGAAATGGCTCTAGCTACAAAACTTTGACATAAAGTTGGGCTATTTGCCATGCCCTGCGGAAGCACAAGCCAGTGATATCGCTTCATGGGTTCTTTAAAATTAACAGAGGGGACACTGAAGGCAAAGCGCTTACAGTCTTGAGGCGCCAGGGGTATAGTATAGAAACAATCCTTCAAATCTATAATAATCTTATAAGTATCCTTTGGGATTGCCATGGGTGAAGGCAAGCCAGGCTGTAGGGCCCCCATCAGTTCCATTGTGGCATTTATTTTTCTCAAATCCTGTAACAGCCTCCATTTACCTGACTTTTTCTTTATAACAAAAATTGGAGAATTCCATGGAGAGTTAGAAGGGGCCACATGCCCCAAGTCCAGCTGTTCCTGTACCAGCTGCTGTACTGCAATGATCTTTTCTAGTGAAAGAGGCCACTGTTCAACCCATACCGGTTGTTCAGAGAGCCAATTTATGGGATCATCATGAGGGGGAGGGCAAACGACAGCTCCCGTCAAGGGATACCCCAATCCTTGTCTCGTAGGGTGAGACTGGGGTTGGAGTGGCTCTAGCTCCCCCTGTGCTGCTCGGCCTAGTCCCCTAAAGGGGAGGAGGCCTTGATCAAGTAACTGCTTAGTGACCGCAGCACTAGGACTAAACATATACACTCCCATTTTTTCCATGATATCACGACCCCATAAATTAATTGGCAGATGATCCAAGACAAATGGCTGAAAATGACCAGAGTGCCCTTCCTCATCTCTCCAAACAAGGATCGCACTGCTCTGCTGTGGGTCAGTTGCTTGCCCAACCCCCTGTAGGGAAGTCATAGAGGTTGTCAGGGGCCATTGGGCTGGCCAATGTTTTTTAGATATCACAGACACATCTGCTCCAGTGTCTAATATTCCTTTAAAGGGCTTTTCTTGTATAAATATAGTCATCTCAGGCCTCTCTTGTTTTATGCTTTGTACCCAATAGATATCAGAAGATCTAAATCCTCTCTGTCCACATGGGGAATTAGCAGTCTCCCCGGGAGGTAAAGGCACAAGTATTAATTGTGCTAATTTTTGACCGGCTGGGATCGATACCACGTGTTTCGGGGCAGAGGCCATAACTTTGATTTCTCCTGTAAAATCCTGGTCAATTTTGCCAGGTGTAATCTGTATCCCTTTAAGGGCTGAGCTACTTCGCCCTAACAGCAATCCAGCCACTCCCGGGGGAAGGGGGCCGAAGACCCCCGTGGGGAGAGCTTGTGTCCCCATCTCTGGGGTCAATACTGAGCAGGTGGAGGAACAGAGGTCCAATCCTGCACTTCCTGGGGTGGCACGGAGGAGGCCGGAGACTGATCTTGGGGGGTTGTTAGAAGATGCACTTGTGGCCGAGAAGAGGGAGGGACTGCCCCATGGTTTTGCGGGGCCAGGGGCTGGTCCCTCCTCCAGTTTCCCGAAAGCGGGCGGCCATTGCGATCTGTTCTTGACCTGCAATCTTTAGCCCAGTGCTTCCCTTTACCACAGCGTGGACATGTGCCAGGTGATTTTTCTCTCTTTTGCCTGGCCTGGCATGGGCATTGCGTCATCCAATGTCCTATTTGTCCACAAGAGAAGCAACGCCCTGGGGGTCTAGCAGCCCGAGAATGCCGCTGACCTCTATATTTTAGAGACTCAGTAACAGTCTTTCCTTGAGGAGCGGCGGCTAAAGTAAGGCCTTGTACATGGGAGGGTCCAATATCAGCACACAGTGAAATAAAGTCCGTGATTCCTCCCTTATTCCTATGGGGTCTGATAGCTGCCTGACAGGCGGCGTTGGCATTTTCATAGGCTATGTGTCTAACTATAATCTCCCTTGCATTCTCATCTTGTACTAGGCGGTCTGCAGTCTCCATTAATCGAGACAAAAATTCTAAATAAGGCTCATTTGGTCCCTGTTTAACTTCTACTAGATTTTTTGTACGATTGGAATTGCATAACTTTTTCCAAGCCTCTCTCGCCGCAGCATTTATTTGTAAATAGGCCTCCTTTGCATAACCCAATTGATCTTTGGTGTTTTTATAGGTTCCCTCTCCTAACAACTGATCAACAGTGTAAGGCAGGTTCTTAGACCTATTTGTTTCAATTTTAGCCCGACACTGTGCAGTGAACTCTGTCTCCCATAATAAGTACTCTCCCGCACTAAGGCATGCTCTGGCAAGCCGCTTCCAGTCATTTGGGCATGCAATACCAGCACACGCGGCCTCCAATATTACTTGAGTAAAAGGGGCAGTTGGCCCATATTGGGAGCAGGCATTTTTTAAATCCTGTAATAGTTTAACAGGAACAGGTTGATGGTATACTTGTTCATCATGATCAACTAAACTAGGGAAGCATCGAGGCCCTGAAATACCTTCCCTCTCTCTAGCAGCCTGAGTCAGGTTTAATTGCAATGCACTGTGCCTGGTTGTAGTGCCTGTTAAAAGGGACTTGTTGCTAGGGCCTTTAGGCTTGCCTAAAGGTTGAGAAAGGGATTGAGGCCGTAAGGCTGCAGCCGGAGGCGGTGGGTGTGGGGGGTAAGGTTTAGAATCAGACACCATAGTGGCCTGAGGGTCATATTTCTTTCCTACTTCTGGGGGGGCTCTCTGCTCTGTCCCCATTTTCGATAGAAAATGTAGGATTTCTTCTAACTTCTTCTCCATCGTAGCCATTCGGCCCTCCATTGACTCATCATAACTTTCCTCCTTGATATTCAAACCTGAATTCTGATACTCAATATCTACTGGTTGTTGTTCCCTTTTCAAAATCTCACTTAGACTCTCTTGGGCTGCGGCATATGGCTCAGCCTCAGGTTTTTCAGAAGGGTCCTTTAACTCATAAAGTTCCCTTAATTCAAGATTAAGTTCAGCATTTTCATGTAGAGGATCTATGTATTCACTTACTAAACTCCATACAGTAGCAGCCTCTATTGGGGTCTTCTCGGGGCCATATACATCATAATAATCTAGAATTCTTTTTCCTATCCGCTGCCAGGCTTTTTGGAATTCCTCCTCTATAGACCTCGGGCATGCCTCCTTGAGAAACTGTAGGAAGCTCTGAAGCACCCCCTCTTCCACCCACGTTCCGTGGGCTTCAAATAGGCCTGTTAAGATCGGTAGAAATAACCCATGGCTATTAGCTTGACCCATAATTTTTACTCCTGACTATACTCTCTTAATAGTCCTACGATGTGTTACTCACCACAGGGAGGGGTCCTTCACCTTCGTCCCAGATTTTCAGGGTCCCTGTTCGGGCGCCAGATGCCGGGGCCAACCGGCAGCAAACCAGGGTTCGCAGATTGGGGTTCCTGAAATAGGGGACAAGGACTAGGAAGAAAAAGAAGAGAGACAGACACACTAGGTCCGGTATGTCCGCCGTCCAGCCAAAGACTGAATAGACTGCCGCGTTTATTTTCCACTCCCCCTTCTTCCCTCCTCCTCTCCCAGGGAACCTCCAGGTGTTACATTCATATGGTAATTCTCAGGTCATTTACATAGAATAGGGCCAGAAAGCAATAAGACAATATAGCCATCGTCTGATGCAAGTCAAGGTACAGTTTGATTCCACTCTGGCTCCCAAAAAGCTTAAGCATCTTCAAAGGACCCATGACTTCATGTCAAACTCTAATAAACACAAGGTACAAATATGTGATACAGAGCTTGATCTCACTTCTGATATAAAGCATCAAAGCATGAGTAAATTGGCTTGTAATCATCCTGACACAGGTTAAAATTCATGCACTGATGCTTAAACATCTAAATAACCTTGGACAGGTTATTTTACACTTCTCTGGCTTCCTGAAATAAAATTAATCAAGTGGACTTACTGATGTCTTTATAGTCATGACAATACAAAATAATGCTTCAGTTCAAACCTGGTCTGATATTTCTTTAAAAATTATAGAACTTAAGCAACCCAGTATGAATAATTCTTTATCTAGAGTCCTTTATTTGCAACATGAGGATATTCATATGATTTCTCAAAGGACTTTTATATCAATACTTGCTGGAATTTATATTGAAGCAGCAACACTTTCGAATTCCTTTTACTGGCAAATACTTCTGACCACTTCTTTCTACACTGGCTATTTCAGGGGAATTTTCAGCGAAAGTGAAGTTTGACCCCATGGCCAAAAGGCTCTTTCTTTTCTTCCCATTTTTGGCCTTTTTCTTCTCTGGTTTCTTTGCTTCCTTGCTTGCTTTCTGGGTTTAGGGGCTTGAAATCTGGTGCCCCGTCCCTGAACTCTTCAGCTCATGGCTACTGCCCTACCCCTGGAGCCACAGCCCAACTTTCCATTTTTCTAATGATTCCTTGGAGGTGCGAGTCTCAGGTCCTGTCGTTGCCAGACTGGCGTTGAACTGCAGTCCTCAGATCTCAGCCTCCTGAGGAGCTAGGATGTTCAGACTTGAGACGCCCCTCCCCAAACCAACTTTTTTCCTCCCTCCTCCCCCAACTCATTTCTCTCCATCTCATACTTTATGACTTAACCACACAACGTGGGCAAGCTCACTGGAAACATCCATCCTACCTTGTGTTTCCTAAGGATAGCTGAGGGAGTGTATGTCATGGTATTGGGGCATCCTCTTACAGTTTATTTTTGGAACTCCTTAGGAACCTCTGTTGGGCAGGGTCTTCACCCTTGAGCCCTGCCCTCCTCTCACAAGTTATCACCAACCCAACTCAACAGATAGGGAAGCCAGGAACACTAGAGCCCTCAGGGATCTAGGGTCAACTCAGCTATGTGAAAAGCATGAACAGGAGGATCTCATCCAGGTTTGTCTAGGAATGTGATCCCAAGGAATGGGATCAAGCTAGGCAAGCACTCGGTTGCAGTGGGCCAAACGACCGGAGCCTGTCTTGCCTTGCATAGTTGTTGCTTTCTTTTGGTTGTGGTTACAGTTTTCTTTGTTTTTCCTTTGGTGTCCTTGTTGTTCCATTTAGGGTTTTGGGGAGAGGAGTCGATCCCTTTTTGGTTTTTGGTTTCATTTGGGGTGGGGTGTGTTGTTGCTTAATTATTGCTTTCTTTGGCTTTTGTTTCTGGAAGAGCCTCTTATATTTTGGCATATTCTCTTCTGGACTGTCATCTTCCTGTTCACCCTTTCCCTGTAGCTAAGACGACAGGCCAGAGAGCCCCTGGCTTACCGGTTGGTTGACTTGGGATGGCAACAGCTTGTGAGCTGGGTTCTTGGGTGTGGAGTTCCCAACACCTGGAAAGGCCCTCCACTCAGTGCAGTGGGTTGCCCCTGTGAAAAACGGACCTGACCGGAAATTGCAGAGTGCCGTTGGGGTATCTCCAGATAAGGGAACTCTTGGCGACATTCCAAAAGCTCACACTCCCACTGTCCAGATCAAGGAAGACCCCAACCAGGTCCAGAAGCATCTCCATGTAGTGAGACCCAAGTGGAGAAGTGGTGAACAGACAGTCGTATGTGTTGGATTTCATAGTTCAGAGAAGAAAGAGGTCCTGAGATTCATCCCTGGGGAGATCTCTCCCTACCGCTGAGACTCATACAGCCCAGGTGGAAGAACTGTTGGCAATGAGCTCCCAGTAATGTTTCCCTGAGCTGAAGACCTGAGCTTGAAGGCGGTCTAGTCGATGGAGTGTTCAGCAGGATTCCCAAGCGCGTCTCCACAGGTGGCTCCAACCTCTTGCGGAGGAGCGAGCGGCTCATCTTGATTGCAGGCAGCCTCTCGCAAGGAAATGCCCACTCGGTACCTGTTGAGTGTCTCCAGTACTCCAGGGACTGGAAGAGCACAGAGCTGTGGCCTCACAGGGCCAGGCATGAAGGCCAGGACTTCCTTACAACGCTCCAGTGTGAAGTCGACAGCCCGGAGAAGTTCCAGGTCTGGCTTCTGGTACGTCTGGATCAACTCCTCATAGGTTTCTCTGAGCTGGCGCCTCTTCTGAATCATCTGGGTCTCCATTTGGCTGAGTTGCCCTTAAACCTATCTGCCTTGGCTGAGAAATCTGTCTGCATGCTGCTTTTCCTTCTCGTGGCGTTCCAGATCCAGCATCGCAAAAACCTCCTTGGTGTCCCCTGGTATAGGTTCAAATAGCGAACCCATTTGATGTTGTTCCCCAGCCTTCAGAATAGTCATCTAGAGCTGGAGGAGGAGTAGACTGAAATGAGAGAGAAACCAGACACCATAAAGTAGACCAACACAGTATTCTGATTATGGTGTCAATCTTTATTTTTTCACAGCAGAATATATAGTTTTAGTAGAAAGGTGATTGTTGCAGCAGGTTGCCTATTGATATTGCTTAGTAACCATCTCTATACAAGGTTTAACTGAAACAAACCTGGGGAAGGGTTCAGGAGGTGGTCAAAGTGCTTGCCAACAGGATACATAAATCAAGTTCTTTTTGCTTACAGAATATTGCAGTTGGGTTGTCTTGGAAGGGGTAGTAGAAACAATTAACAATTCTTTCAATTTACAGAGTCTTACAGTTAATAAGTTCTTTCAGTTTATTACTTAATTCTTTCAGCTTAAAGAATCTTATGGTTTCAGCATGTCATAGCAACAGCTGTTTGGTGCCCAGCCTCTCCTCCCTCTTTATTTAATTTATTAAAAGGCCATATATTGTTATAATACAGGTGAAGAAGCTTTAGGCAAAACCATATCTTACAGAAATCAATGTTTTAAGGAAGATTGGTGTTAACCAATCCCCCTGGAAAGCTTTACAGGATCCTTGTGGGGGGGTATTTTTTATCCGAATCCAACCCCTATGCAGATGTGTTTGCTTCCACGGGCCTGAGCGGCACTTTTGCATTGATCCCAATCAGTAGATACTGCTTCATTCTACCCTTCCATTGGTGCCAATGGCCTACATCTAGCCGGTTCGGGTTCTGGCTGCCTTTGTAGAACTGCTGTTTTTTGTTGATCTGCATGGGTAGTAGGAGATGGTGGTCTCTGTGCCTTCACCTGCCTCTTGAGTGGCCAAATCTAGTCTATGATAATGAATTTGAAGGGGTTTAGATGCCAGGGAGTCAATTGGCTGTTTTACAAAGCTCATGATTCTATTAAATATGCATGGTCCTATGGAAACAATAATCAAAATACCAAACAAAGGCCTAGGAGGGGAAGGAGGTTAGGCAACATTCCATTTAATCCAGTCCAAAATACCAGATTTGTTTGAATAAAAGCAGCACTGCTCCTGTAAAGCCAAACAAATTCTTTCCTTTTCTGCGGTGAAACCTCAGCCAGGGAGTCCATCTGATCCTGAAGGTCACTAAAAGTGCTGGACAATGCCTGAACATCCTCTATTAACTGATTGGACAATTTGGTGTAAGAGTGTAGTGACACTCCAAATCCTGCCGTTCTTGCACCTCGGGCTGCAGTGATTCCCAATCCTGCCAGGAGGGGAATAAAAGCAGCCTGCTTATGTCTTCCTCCTACCATTTCTAGTCTGGGAATTGGCAGAGCTTCACTTCCAGGAATAATGTCTATATCAGGGAGCAGTGAAGCAAGTACACAAACTCCAGTCCATTTTACAGGAAGTTGGGTAAAGGCCAGGTTGCCTCAACAGAGAAATACTTTTCCTACAGGAGGGCAAAGGGAAATAGTAGGAGAAGAGTAATTAATTACTGCTAA
Organism: Megascapheus bottae; assembly: GCF_031878675.1. Classification (NCBI taxonomy): domain Eukaryota; kingdom Metazoa; phylum Chordata; class Mammalia; order Rodentia; family Geomyidae; genus Megascapheus; species Megascapheus bottae. Next base: position 198,796 of record NC_143511.1, on the reverse strand, counting down.
ACAATTGCTAAAAGAAATTACTCCTACATGTATATCAAAGGTATTATTCTGAGATTGACTAAAAAAGCACAAAGAATTAATAGGCAGAATTAATAGGGCTAAGGGAATTATTGCTTGGAATGGCAAACGGGATTGGTGTGCCCCCATGGCAATCAAAGGGGTTGCCAAAAAGGGAAAGTAGGAGGGTTTCTTTATCTAGTAGGGGTCTGTGTACTCCGAGGATGACAAGAGCAACAGCAAGACTGACATTTTTAGGATCCGCAGCAGTTTTGACGATTTTCTAGAATAGAAGAAAGCGTTTTTGTTCTCAGGGCGCTAGCCTTCCCTGGAAGGTGAGTTATCAATAGGCTTTATGAGTCATTCTGGGAGCCAACGAGCTGCACCTTCTTTATTATCAAATATACAAGCTGATACTCTTCCCCAGATCAACATTGGGCAAGGGGCCTTTCATTGGGAAGTCACAGGATCCTTCCACATAACAGTTGCATAATTATTAATAGTTTGGGGGTGCTAAAGCTATCAGCTGCAGAGTTTTCATTAATATACATTGTTAAAAAATTAATAACAAATAGAGCATGATGAAGAATATTTTTGGAGTTCCTTTTGTGTGAGAAAAGGTTTGTATTCTTAACTTTTGAAAAGTATTTTTAAGGGTTTGATGAGCTCATTCAACAATTTCTTGACCTTGACGATTATAGGGAATACTAGTGATGTGTTTTATTTGCATTTGGCGGCAGAAATGTTGAAAATTTATGCCAGTATATCTGGGGCCATTATTAGTGTTAACAATCTTAGGCTTTCCCATAATTGCCATGCAATTAAGAACATGGCCTCACAAGAATGTGGTGTGGCAAAAATAAATCCAATAAGGTATCTACAGTAACATGAAGATATTTAAGAGTACCAAAAAAAGGGAACCTGAGTAACATCCATTTGCCACAATTCATTAGGAACCAGTCCTCAGGGAGTAACACCCAAATGTGGTATTGGCAACAGGGTAATAGAATTTTGGCACTGTTTAACAATTTGCCGTGCCTGCTCTCTGGTGATTTTAAAAAGAAGACAAAGGGTCTGGGCATTAAGGTGATGTAGCGAATGAGCTTCTATGGCCTGGGCTATCAAGTCATTTTTAGCTAAAAGTACCAATTGTGTAGCTTAGTCTATTGTTTCATTGCCCCTTGTCAAAGGTCCATGGATGCCAGAGTGGGCACGGATGTTGCCTCTAAAGAAGGGGCAACTTCTAGTTTGAATATATCATTGAATTAAGAAAAATAGGGGAGCAGTGTTTGTAGTTGGCTTAATAAAAGGCACTGTTTCAAGCAATGGCATAGAATGAGCAATATAGGCACTATCAGTGTACATATTAAAAGAAGTATGTAACTGAGCAAAAACTGGTAAGACTGCAAACAACTCAACCAACTGGGCAGAACAATAGGTGGACTTAAAGGAAGTAATTTTGCCATTAATAGAAAAGGCAGCTTGCCCATTGGAGGAGCCATCTGTGAACACAAGGGAGGCATTAGGAAGGGGCTTTTGGAAGGTCTGTACAGGGAAGTTAATGGGTTGATATCGCAAAAACTGAGGAAGTTTATCAACAGGATAATGATTATCAAAAGTGCCTAAAAAGGAAATGCATGAAACAACTCAATCATCATAATTTTGAATTAACCATTGAATCTAGGAGGCAGTATATGGTAAAATTATTTTATCTGGGACTTTGCCAAAATTTTTCTGCTTTGTTCCCTTCCTATTTTAATTAGCTCCATTACCCACGTTGTGTAGGGTGTAAGGACCTTAGCTGGTGCAGCAGGCAGGTGTACCCAATAAAGGGGTTCTTTCCGCCAAAAGACTCCAGTGGGTGTGAAACTAGATGCACAAATGACACACTGTAAGGGTAGGTCATAATTACTAAAAGTATTTTGCTGGTTAAAAATGGTTGCCTCTACTCTGGAGGGAGCTTCTTGAGCAGGATCATCCAAAGAGTATTTAGAATGGGGATCAGAATCTCCTCTAAGACTATCAAACAAGTGTTTAAGCTCACCCGTAATCAGTTTAAGATAGGGGCGGAGCCAGTTGATGTCACCTAAGAGATTTTGGAAATCATTTAAGGTTTTAAGATGATTAATCCTAAATTGAATTTTTGGGATAATATTTTATTGGAAAAAAGCTCAAAGCCTAAAAATAGATATGGAGGTTTTAACTGAATCTTATCTGGTGCAAATAGAAGACCTGCACTGGTAAGAGCAATGGATAGTTGCTGAGAAAAATGGAGAAGGCAATCAGCATCTGGTCCAGCAAGAAGAATATCATCCATATAATGAATTACATAGAGAGAGGGATCCTTTAACCTGAATGGATGTATAATCTGAGGAACAAATTTTTGACATAATGTAGGGGTATTGGCCATCCCCTGGGGCAAAACTTTCCACTTAAACCTAGGCATAGGGCCTTTGAAATTCACTACTGGTAGAATGCAAAGTATTGGCGATCCTCCGGGTGCAGAGGGGTGGTGAAAAAGCAATCCTTTAAATCAATAACAATTGTATAATATCCCTTGGGAATGGCAACAGGAGTAGGAAGGTCAGGTTGAAGGGAACCCATGGGAATCATGGCCTTATTAAATTCCCTAAAATCTTGAAGAAGCCTCCACTTTCCTGATTTCTTTTTTATTACAAAAATGGGTGTGTTCCAGGGGAAGTAGTAGATTCAATGTGGCCTGCAGCAAGCTGTTCCTGTACTAACGCTGTGGCTGCAGCCAACTTTTCAATTGTTAATGGCCACTGATCAACCCACACAGGCTCTGTCCTTTTCCAAGAAATTTTGTTTGCATGGAGTACAGGCATGTCAATGACCACTAAGGAAAATTTTTATAGCCTATGCCAGCGTGATCAACCATAGCATCCATCTGGATTGGCGCCGTAAGACCCTGAGAAATCTTTCGCACTTGACCTGGGCGATATCCTTGATTAAGTAACAGTTGAGTAGTTAATTCATTGGAGCTGCACATAATGATTCCCGTATGAGAAAGAATGTCTCTGCCTCGTAAGTTAACTGGGAGACTGGTGACCACATAAGGCTGCACCGTGTCTTTGTTTCATTCCTCGTCTTCCCACAAAATAATTTTAGAACTTTGAAGAGGGTTAGAAGTCTGTCCTATTCCTTTTAAGTGAGTCATAGCAGGGTTAAGGGGCCGGGTTGAAGGCCCATCCCTATTGGAGATGACAGTATCATCTGCTCCTGTATCAACTATGCCCTCAAAAATCCTTCCATCTAATTTTACCTTTAATAAAGGTTTCTTATGTGTAGTTTCCTGTACCCAATAGGTATGTGAGGAACCGAAATTATGAGTGCCTCTCCAGCATTTGGGAGTAGGGTTATTAGTAATGAGAGGAAGCAATACCAATTGAGCAATCCTCTGGCCAAGGAAAATAGTTATAGGTCCTTGAGAAGCAGTTGCCATTATTTTGATTTCTCCAGTATAATCATTATTAATAATGATTGGTGAAATATTAAGACCCTAGATGATGGAGCTTCCCTGTCCTAAAATTAAGCAAAATGTGTTTGGGGGCAAAGGGCCAAAAATTCCAGAGGAAAGGATATGAGTCCCAGAATCAGGAGTCAATATTGAGTCTGAGGTGTCTCAGAGGCCCAGTCCTGCACTACCTGGTGTTGCTCCCATGAGGGAGATGACAATAGATGAGCTGGAGATTGGGGGATGAACCTGACAGCCCCAGGGTTCAATCCCAGTGATGGCTTGGGGCCCTGGGGTGGGCCCCTCATCAAGTTTCCCTGCTTCGGGGGCAATGGTTTTCCCTGGTTATCAGTTTTGGACTTACACTCCAAGGCCCAATGTTTTCCTTGTTTGCCTCGGGAAGAAATTGATGAAAGGGGAGGCCGCTCTGCCTTAGGGGCCCGGCACTCTTTCAAAAAATGACCAGGCTATTTGCAGTTAAAGCATGTCTTAGCCTCCGGTCCCTGGGTAAAATCTTTGAAGGCGACTCCAATAGCCAATCCAATATTATGTGAGGCTGGGTCAACATCAGCACAATGTCTGATATAATCAGAAAGAGTTTTGCCACAGCGATGTGGAGGTATTGTAGCCTGACAGGCAGAATTGGCATTCCCAAAGGCAAGAGGTCTAATGAGCTCATTATCTGTCTCTTTGCTCCCTATAAATTGCTCCGCAGCCTCATTAAGGCACCACACAAATTCACTGAATGGCTCCTGGGATCCCTGACAAATTTTTGCAATGGAAGAAACAGCAGACCCTTGCGGAGGGAGGCTCTTCCAAGCCTGAAGGGCTGCAGGCTGAATTTGAATAAGTGTCCTTGGGCAAAATTTGGCTTGTTTTTCATTGTTATCATAGGGGCTTTGTCCTAATAATTTACTTAGGTTCCCCATCTTAGACGGACCTGTAGCAGTTATATTGTGACGTACAATGTCCTGATATCTTTCAGCATAATCAGCCTTTCATGAAAAATATTGGCCTCTGCTAAGTGCAGCTTTAGCTAGCATTCCCCAGTCATTTACTGTAAGCCGGTCTTCACTCATGGATTCTAAAAGAGAGAGACTAAAGGGGGCAACTGGGACATACATGGAGACAGCGCTTTTAAGTTCCTTAATGTATTTGAATTTTAAGGGACGATATTTTTGGGCTTTAATAATTAGGGGGTTATTTTCTTCCTCTTCTCCGGAGGTTTCTGATTCTGTACTACCTGGCTCCCTTTCCTCCACATTCTCTTCCTCCTTTTCTTTCCCTTCACTGTCTCCTTGGTTTTCTGTTTTATTAGGGGGTCTCTTGGCTGACTTTTCCTGAGATCTAGTTACCAGAAAGACATGAATAGTTCATCTATCCTTTGTCTTAGCTTTCAGTGAGGTACTGGATGAAGAACTTATTTATATACCTAGTTCTCAAGGCTGTTTAAGCAAGGCAGGCTTTTTCTTTTTAATATGAATATGAGTTTTTAAGAACTGGGCTTCTCTAGCAACTCTTACAATGGCTTGTCGGGTAATTTATGTCAAATCATTTACGGGCGCAGAGGCAAGCGCTGAAGCAAGAAGGGAGGGGTCGTTTTATAGGACGGGGATTTGGTTGAAAGGGAGGCTGTTGGAGGCTGATCGGAGTATGATATTTGGGTGCCTCTACCTCTAGTGAGGCCTCCTCTTCTGGGGAGAGTACATCATCACCAATATCACCAAAGTCTATACCCAAAAGAACAGGATAAATGCATTTTGGCTTATGGGGCTGAGCACCAATATTATTTGTTTGCATAGGGATGGAGACGGAGGGACAAGGAGAAGTGGCAAGAGGGGGATTCGAAGTTTTGGAAGATGCTTTTTGAAGAGAAGACTGGATTCCCTTACATTTATCCTTTAGGAAAGTTTGACCGTTTTTCACTACCTCAGATACATCTACTTGATAGGGGCAGACCTGCAGAACCTCATTTAGGAGGTTCCAATAAGAGAAGGCTTGAATAGGCACCTTTTTCGGGGCCAATATTGAGGTAAAAGGATTTAAGACAATCACCTACACACTGCCATCTGTTTTCATCTATAGTTCCCTCTTGTGGGAACCAAGGACAAAAATCCTCCAGAAACTTTTATAAAGAAATCTACAAAATCTTTTTTCTTAACCCCTTTTCCTTGGGGCCTTGAGTGAAGTTTTAAGCCCTTGAATAAACAACTCATGCTTACTCTTTGTCCCATAATCGTCGCTCTCCCTACCTTACTTGGGCCTGTGCCACAGATAGGTCTCTCTGTGGTGGTCCTTATTCCTGGGCCGGTGTCACAGACAGTTTCTCTGGTTGTCCTTATACGGGTCTTCTCTTTCCTTCCTGGGCCGGTAACGCCGATGAGTTTCTCTGTGGTGGCCCTTATGCAGGTCCTCTCTTACACAAGAGGGCGACCTAAAGAAAACAACCAGCTTTCCTAGCGACGTTTACCTCAGTTTTCCGTGCCTCCAGCCCCATTTTGGGAGCCACTTGCCCCAGCATCCAGGGTAGTCAACTAGAGCTCAAGGAGGAGTGGACCTGAATGAGAGACAAACCAGACATGAGAAAGGAGACCAAGACAGTATTCTGATCAAGATCTCAATCTTTATTTTTGCACAGCAGAATATATAGGTTAACCAGAAAGGTTAGTATGGCAATCAGGTTGCCTAGTGATATTGCTGAGTAACCATCCCTATACAACATGTACCTGAAACAAACCTGGGGAGGGAGTCAGGAAGTAGTCAAAATGTTTGCCCAATGAGATATATAAATCAAGTTATTTTAGCTTACAGAATATTGCAGTTGGGTCGTCAAGGAAGGGGTAGTAGAAACAATAAGCAATTCTTTCAGTTACACAGTCTTACAGGTACTAAGTTCAGCTTACAGACACTTATAGTTTCTGGATGTCATAGCAACAGCTGTATGGTTCCCAGCAATGATGAGTGTCCTGTTCTTGTGGATGTTCCTCTGGATTTCTTGTATCTTGTTCCACATGGTTGGCATCAGCTTGCAAATGGTCTTCTGCTGCACTTCAGCAGCCCTTTCCACGGGATTTTGGCTGTGAGACTCGTGCTCCTGAGAGCAGGAGCACTGCTCACAGAGCAGGTCTTGTCGATCTGGCAAAAGACGTGCCTTGTCTCCTTTTGTGGGCCACACTTCTGTTCCTCTGAGTTCAGGAATCGCCAGAGGCTGGCTTTTATGGCAAGGGCCGCCAGGCTCTTCAAAAGGTCATGATACTTGAGCTCTCCCTTCTGAGTGGGTTCCCAGCAGGCAGGGCACAATCTTGTATGGGTTTTCCTTTCTTCCCAGGACAGGCAGAGACAAGGTGGACAGAAACTCTGGCTGCATTCTATGGTGACTGGGTCTAGGAAGGTATTTCTGCAGACGGTGCAGCTCAGGTCCTTCTGGAAGGCGTGCAGAACTTCGCCGTCCATAGTTGAATCCGGGGAGCTGGGCAACACACGCTCACACCGCTGATCTCAGGTACTCGGGTGCTGAGATCTAAAGATCCTGCTTCCCAGCCTGTCTGCACAGGAAAGCAGGCTTGACCCCCTTCTCTCCTCCCTCTGGTCAACCACTCAGTAATCAGCCCCAGCGATGTGGCACAGCACTAGCCCAGAGCCCAGAGAAACTCAGGGATAACCCTCAGGGCCGGGTGTTAGCCAAACAATCGACTGAGAACCATCGACAGAACGAACGAAGGAATGAATGACCCAATCCACCCAGCGACCAGATAAAAGTCCAAACCAACGTTCGACAAGAATGAATAGAGAAGATCCTATTGATCGCACACTCAGCGGCGTTTTCCAAGCTCCCAACGCAGATGGTCTCGCTGGGCTGGCCCTTTCTCTGAGAGGCCTGAGAGGCCAACCAGCACTCTTATTTATGCTGAGAGGGGTGGGGTCCCCTGAAGGGCTTGCAGCGATGCACCTGTGCCAGGCAAGTTGATTTACATATCAATAGGTGCTGGAATTTACATTGCAGCAGCAGGAACACTTTTCAATTCCTTCTTCATGCAAATGGTTCTGACAACTTCTTTCTACCCTGTCCATTTAAGGTGAATTGTCAGTGAAAGTGAGGTTTGATGCCATGGCTAAAAGGTTTCTTTTCTTCCTTTTTTGTCCTTTTTCTTGTCTTAGGAACCTCTGTTGGGCCAGGGTTTTCACCCACTGAGCCCTGCCCTCCTCTGAAGAGTTATCAACAACCCATCTCTACAGACAGGCAAGCCAGGAGCACTAGGGCCCATCATCTCAGCTATGGGGAAAGCATGAACAGGAGGATCTCTCTCAGTTTTGTCAAATAAAGTGGTAGCAAGGAATGGGATCTAGCTAGGCCAGCACTCCATTGCACTAAGCGAAACGACCAGAGCACGTCTTTCCTTGCCTACTTGTTTCTTTCTTTTGGTTGTGTATACGCGTTTGTTTTTCCTATTTTATTCCTGTTTCTCTGTTTAGGGTTGTGAGGGAGGAGTCGATCACTGTTTGGTTTTTGGTTTCACTTGGGGGTGGGGTTTGTTGTTTTATTGTTACTTTGTTTTGGCTTTTGTTTTTGGAAGAGGCTCTTGTGTTTTGGCATAGTCTTTTCTGGATTGTGATCTTCCTGTTCACCATTTCCCCATTGCTGAGACGACAAGGCACAGAGCCCCTGGCTTACCTGTTGGTTGAGTTGGCATGGCGAACACCTGTGAGACAGGTTCTCGGGTGCGGAGTTCCCAACACCTGGAAAGGTTCTCAACTCACTGCAATGGGTTGCCCCTGTGAAAAAAGGGCCTGACCAGAAATTGCAGAATGCCATTGAGGTATCTCCAGATAAGGGAACTCTTTTCAACATTCCAAAAGCTCCCACTTCCACTGTCCAGGTCAAGGAAGACCCCATCCATGTCCAGAGGCAATCTCCATGTAGGGAGACATAAGTGGAAAAGTGGTGAAAAGACTGTAATAGTTGTTGGATTTCATACTTAAGAGAAGAAAGATGTCCTGACATACATCCATAGGGAATTCTCTCCCCACCGCCGAGTCCCTGCATACTCCTACAGCCCACGTGGAAGAACCTTTGGCACTGAGCTCCCAGTACTGTTTCCCTGAGCCTGAAGACCTGGGCCCTGAAGGCGGTCGAGTCAATGGAGTGTTCAACAGGATTCCCAAGCGTGTCTCCACGGGCGGGTCCAACCTCTTGCGGAGGAGCGTTCAGCCCATCTTGATTGCGGGCAGCCTCTAGCAAGGAAATGCCCACTCGGTACTTGTTGAGTCTCTCCAGTATTCCAGGGACAGGAAGAGCACTGAGGTGTGGCCTCAGAGGGCCAGGAATGAAGGCCAGCACTTCCTCACAACTCTCCAGTGTCAAGTCGACAACCTGGAGATGTTCCAGGTCTACCTTCTGGTATGTCTGGATCAGCTCCTGGTAGATTTCTCTGAGCTGGAGCCTCTTCTGAATCATCTGGCTGTCCATTTGGCTGAGTTGCCCTAAAACCTGTCTTCCTTGGCTGAGAAGTCTCTCTTAATGCTGCTTTTCCTCCTCGTGGCATTCCTGATCTAGCCCTGTAAAAACCTCCTTGGTGGTACAGGTTCAAATAGCGAACCCACTGGATGATTGGTCTCCTATTCTTGTCTATCTTCCTGTGGTTTTCTTGTATCTTGTTCCAGATGGTTAGCATCAGATTGCAAATGGCTTCCTGCTGCTCTTCAGCAGCACTTTCCACGGGATGGTGGCTGTGAGACTCATGCTCCTGAGAGCAGGAGCACTGCGCACAGAGCAGATCATGGTCCACCGGTAGAAGACGTGCCTTGTCTCTTTGTGTGGGCCACACTTGTGTTCCTCCGAGCTCAGGAATCGCCAGAGGCTGGCTTTTCTTGCAAGGGTCGCTAGGCTCTTCAGAATGATGTAGAATTTGTGGTTTCAGCCTCCTGTTTGGTTAAGGTTAGGGACAGTGTTCTGGTCTGGGTTAGATTGAGAGTTCAGGTTAGTATTCACGTTAGGTTTAGGGTTAGTCTGTTTTCAGGTTCGATGTAGGTACTGGCTAAGGGTTCATATTTGGGTTAGGTTTGGATTCGGGCTAGGGTTAGGTTTAGGGTAGGGTTAGGATTAGGGTTCAGGATTGGAGTATTGTTCGAATCGGTGTTATAGTTAGGTATAAATTTTTGGTTAGTGTTCAGTTTACCTTAATATTAAGGTTGGGTATAAGTTTTGGGTTAGATTCTGGTTAGGTTTGGGGTTGAGTTTAGTGTTAGGGTTTAGGGTTTGGGTTTGGGATAGGTACTAGAGAAGGATTATCATTAGATTTATGGTTAAATTTACAAGTAGGTGTAGGGATAGCATTAGGGTTTTTTGTTCAAGTTAGGGATACGGTTAGGTTTCAGTGTACGTTTTGGTTAAGGGTTAGGGTTAGGGTTAGTTTTCAGGATATGTTTAGGGTTAGGATTATGGTTCGCATTCAGGTTAGCTTTTTTTTTCAGGTTTGGGTTAGTGTTCGGTTTAGGATATGGGTTAGGATTCAGGTAAGTTTAGGGTTCTGGTTAGGGTTAGGATTAGGATTCCGGTTAGGGTTATGCTTAGGGTTGGGTGTGGGTTCATGTTCCAGTCAGGTTTAGGGTTTTTTATTGGGTTTGTTTTAGGGTTAGTGTTAGGTTCCAAGTTAAGGTTAGTGCTAGGTTTAGGGTTCGGGTAAGGGTTAAGGTTAGGGTTAGGATTAGAGTTTGGCTTATGGTTGGGGTTAATTTTCACTTTCGTCTTAGGTTAGAGTTAGGTTTTGGTTTTGGTTTAAGTTCGGTTTGGGTTCGAGTTAGGATCCATGTTTGGGTTAGATTAGGGTTAGGTTTCGCCTTTGGATTAGGTTTATGCTTAAAATTAGGTTTAGGGATAAGATTAGGAATTGTGTGCAAGTTTGGATTGGGTTAGGACTCGGTGTAGGTTTCTGTTTAGGATTAGGGTTAGCCTTTGTATTTGGATTAGGATACAGGTTAGAGTTTGTTTTAGGTTGGAGTTAGGGTTCAGTATCAGGATAGGGTTAGTGTTATGGCCAGGATTAGAATTAGTTTGCAGATTACTGTTAGGATTAGGGTTACTGTTAGGGTTCGGGCTCCTGTTCAAGTTCACGTTCGTTTTAGGGTTAGTTTTGGGTTTGTTTTAGGGGTATGGTTTGGGTTCATGTTAGGGATAGTGTTCGGGTTAGGGTTCAGGTTTGGTTTCGGGTTAGGTTTAGGGTTCTGTTTTGGGTTCCGGTATGGTTACAATTATGGCTAGGGTTTGGGTCAGGCTTAGGGTTGTTGTTCATGTTAGGGATAAGTTTCGTGTTAGTGTTAGGATTCTGGTTACGGTTAGCCTTAGTGTTCTGCTTAGGGTTTCTGTTCAGGTTTGGATTAGTGTTAATGTTAGGTTTAGGGTTAGGTTTTGGGTTAGGAGGTGGTTAGATTTAGGGTTAGGTTTCAGGTTAGGGTTAGGGTTACAGTTTCGGGTTATGGTTAGGGTTAGTCGTAGGATTAATTTTGGGTCAGAGCAGTAACTTTTGAATATTCTGTCATTTTTTGATGCTTGATTATCACCAATGTCAACATCACAACTTCACCTCTCTAATGACTATAACATTTGCACATCATTGACGGGATATTTAAAGCATCATCTCTCGTGTCATTGTCTTAATTAGACTTGATAACCTTATTTCCTTTTTGATGGCCAACATGCATACTGACATATGAATAGTGGGTATTTGGGAATTCATGTGTTCTGATGAGTATGAATTGATTGTTACTAAATGGGACATCACTGTTTTCCTCATGAATAATAATCCAACCCCATTTAATAAATTATTAAAATAAATCAGATAATAAATTATGAACTTCAGTAGAAACTGAAATATTGTCACCATATATTTAATAAAAATGCTAACAATTTAGGAATATTTGCTCAGTAGTGTGCCATTTAAAACAAACATAAACACAATGGGTTTTTTGACAAATACATTATTATATTTCCAGTATAAAACTAATGTAATAGATGTCTATTGGAAACAGAATGGTGAGACAAAAAGTACAATGTGAATAAGTGTGTAGTACAATGTGTAAATGAATGTGAAAGACTGCCATTATGTACTTATATGTGTTAAAGTGTCATACGTTTCTTTAAATATGTAGAACACAGTAATTCAATCTGTTTAAAATAATGAATGATAATGTACTGGAAATATAATGTCTTCTTGGTATAAACTGCAAGAACACCTAGATGTCCCTCAGTTGATGGGTGGGTCAACAATATGTAGTATTTGTACACAATGGAATTCTATGCTGCTCTCAGAAAGTATGACATTGCCCCATTTGTTAGGAAATGGAAAGACTTAGAAAAGATCATATTAAGTGAAGAAAGCCAGACTCAAAGGAACTTAGGCTCAATGGTTGCCCTCATTTGTACTAATCAGTAGAAACCTTGGGCCTTCCTAGCAGAGATTTGCAATAGAGCAAAACCTTGATACAAAAGGCCATATAGAAAGACACTAAATAAAAGGATCTCTAGGACATAGAAACATAAGCCATACAATGAATGATTGTTGTCCTTAAGGTACTATGCTATCTCTCATCTCTTTTTCTGTCCCTTGGTTATCGCATATTGTTACAGTACCTCACTGTGTTACATAATATATTGGATATATTTGTATTTGGATATTTGAAATTGGATAGGGAATGGGGGAAAACAAGATGAGGGGTGGGAGTAGGGGGGAGGGAAATGGGGACCAAGACATGTGAAAGGGTATCAATGTATGGGAATTAATGCACCATCTATCTGGCAAATATCATGTAACCCTTCTATTAATTATCATAAAAGATATATGAAAAAACTGTAATACTAATCAATAACATAAAAAGAAAAAATCTTTATATCTGACATATATAAATTTATATATATAAAATGTAAAGTGATTAAAAATAATTTGAAAAATGCATTTAGCCATTTTTTTGGTTTTTTTCTCCTCACATCTCAATTTTATCTTTTTATTTTTAGATATATGTTTTTATTTTAATTAAAAGAAGGGTTACATTGTATTCAACACATAGAAGGTGCATTACTTTACTAACATTGATATCACTTCTCATGTCTTGGTCCCCAATTCCCACCCCCACACCTGCCCTTCATCTTTTTTTCTCTCTTTTTTTATTTTAATTAATAAAAGGGTTACATGATATTTGCCATGTTGCCATGGTTGGTTACATATCTTTGCTATGGTAAATAGTGCTGCAATGAACATTGTTGTGCTTGTGGATTTAGTATGTCCTTCTTCCTGGATTGGGTAAATGCCAAGTAGTGGAATTGCTGGGTCATAGGGGAGCTATATGTTTAGCCTTTTGAGGTACTGCCGTACTGCTTTCCATAGTGGTTGAACAAGTTTACACTCCCACCAACAGTGTAGAAGTGATCCCACCTGGCCACATTCCCTCCAGCATCTGTTGTTATTAGTTTTCCTGATCCTGGCCGTTCTAACTGGAGTGAGGTGGAATCTTAGTGTTGTTTTGATTTGCATTTCTTTTATGACCAGAGATGTTGAGCATTTCTTCATATGTCTCTAGGATATTTTTGTTTCTTCTTCAGAGAAGACTCTCTTTAAGCCTTTGTCCCATTTTTTTAATGGGATGGTTTTTACTTTGGAGATTAGTTTTGGAGTGATTCAATTTTTTGAGCTTTTTATATATTTTAGATATGAGGCCTTTACTGTTGTATGCTTGGTGAAGATACTAGTTTTGGTAGCGTAGGGGACAGTACATACCTCAAATAGTTCCTAAATAAGCTCTAGCGAGATACAGAGACCTCATTCACAGAGGAAAAAGTTAGAAATCTGGCACAAAGAAGACAGCTGGGACCAGTCCCAGCTGCTCGGAGCGGCCACAGAGACAAAGCGGTTCTTCTGAATCTGAGCAGAAGTGCTCCTCAGTGCTGCAGACCAACTGGCTGCAGACAGAGCCACACAGAGTCTGCGCGAGGCCAGAGCCGACACCTGGCCATGCAGGGAACTGCCAGCTTCATGGAACCAGAAAATCCAGCAATTTGTGACTACCTCCGAGGAGAAATTTCCACTTGTGCTCCAGGATTGGCATTGGGAGGGAGCCCCTCCCCAATAAGCTGAGAGCAGCGCCATCTTGACTACTGGCAAGGACCTGGCCAAAACAATGATAACCCTGGAGGTGTTGCTGACAGCACCATCTTTCTCACTGGAAAAGGGTTTCCCAGAGATCACTTAGCGAGAAATCCGGCCCCAGCACTGCTGAGGCCACAAGGCTGTGCCAGCCACAAGGCTGGTAAACAAAACCCACCCGCGAATCTTTCAGCTTGTTTTCACAAACAAACAACTGGTAAACAAAACCCACCCGCGAAACTTTCAGCTTGTTTTCACAAATGATCAGAACTGAAAAACCTTATAGCCAAATCACAACAGAAAAAGACTTTCTGAAGTGTCTGGATCTTGAATTTAGTGGATACACAAGTTTTCTATCTTGCCCTGACCACCCTCCCCCCAAAAAAAGTCCTGAAAAATACTCTTTTTTATTTTTTTAATATTTTTGTTCTTTTTGTTTGATTTGGGGTTTTCTTTCTTTCTTTTTCTTCCATCCCTTTTTTTATTTGCATTTTTAGGTGTTTTTATTTTCTCTTTTCCATCCTACCTACACCTTTTTTTTTTCAATTTCCTCTCCTGTTGGGAGCCAGAGTCGAATCAAACTGTACCTTGATTTGCATCAGACAATTGCTTCATTGTCTTATTGTTTTCTGGAAAACAGGAGAGAGCGGGAGGCTGTATTGTCAGGAGTAAAAATTATGGGTCAAGTTAATGGCCGCAGGCTATATGTACCGGTCCTAAGAGGCATACTTGAAGCCCACAGAACACGGGTGGGAAAAGGACAGCTTGAGAGCTTCCTACAGTTTGTCAAGGAGGCATGCCCGTGGTTTCCAGAGGAAGAATCCCTAAATTTAGAATCCTGGCCGAGGATAGGGAAAGGAATTCAAGATTATTATAGTGTATATGGCCCTGAAAAGACCCCAGCAGAGGCTATTACTTTATGGAATTTAGTAAATGAATGTTTAGATCTTTGACTTGAGAATGTTGAACTTAATCTTGAATTAAAGAACCCTTCTGAGAAACCTGAGGATGAGCCTTATGCCACAGCCCAAGAGAATCTAAGTGAGATTTTGAGAAGGGAACAGCCAGCAGATATTGAGTATAGAGTTCAGGTTTGGATAACAGGAAGGAAAGATATGATGAGGACCGGCTGGCTACGGTGGAGAAGTTAGAAGAAATCCTCCATCTACTATCTAAGAGGGGGATAGTGCAGAGATCCCCCCATAAGTAGAAAATAGATATGAACCCCAGCCACAATCTAGTCCAAATCTTATCCTTACCCCCTATTCCCACTGCCTCCAGCTGCAGCCTTGCAGCCCCAACCCCCTTCTCAACCTTTATGCATGTCTAAAGGTCCTAGCAACAAGTGCCTCCTAACAGGCACTACAACCAGGCACAGTGCATCGCAACTAAACTTGGCTCAGGCTGCTAAAAGGAGGAAAGATATTTCAGAGCTCGATGCTTCCCCATTTTACTTGATCATGATAAACAAGTATACCATCAACCTGTTCCTTTTAAACTATTACAGGACTTAAAGAGTGCCTGCTCCCAATATGGACAAACTTCCCCATTTACTCAAGTAGAATTGGAGGCCATGTGTGCGGACGTTTTATGCCCAAATGACTGGGAGCAGCTTGCCAGAGCATGCCTTAGTAGGGGAGAGTACTTATTATGGGAAACAGAGTTCACTGAATAGTGCCGAGCTAAAATTGAAGCAAATAGGGCTAAGAACCTGACTTACAGTCTTTATCAGTTGCTAGGAGAGGAAACCTATAAAAACCACAAAGATCAATTGGGCTATGCAATGGAAGCCTATACACAAATAAGTGCAGCGGTGAAAGAGGCTTGGAAAAAATTACCAAATTCTAGCCGTACTAAAAATTTAGTTGAAATTAGACAGGGATCTGATGAACCTAATCAAGAATGTTTGTCTCGATTAATGGAGACTGCAGACCGCCTAGTACAAGATGAGATTGCAAGGAAGGCTATAGTTAGACAAATGGCCTATGAAAATGCCAACGCCACCTGTCGGGCGGCTATCAAACCCCATAGGAATAAGGGAGGACATTGGATGGGGCAATGCCCACGCCAGGCCAAGTTAGAGAAAGAAACATCACCTGGCACATGTCTACGCTGTGGTAAAGAGAAGCATTGGGCTAAAGATTGCACGTCAGCAACAAATCACAATGGCTGCCTGTTTTCGAGAAACTGGAGAAGGGGCTAGCCCCTGGCCCCACAAAACTATGGGGCAGTCCCTCCCTCTTCTCAGCCACAAGTACATTTTCTAACAAGCCCCCAAAATCAGTCTCCGGCCTCTGCCGTGCCACCCCAGGCAGCGCAGGATTGGACTTCTGTTCCTTCACCTGCACAGTATTGACCCCAGAGATGGGGATACAAGCTCTCCCCATGGGGGTCTTTGGCCCCCTTCCCCCAGGAGTGGCTGGATTGCTGTTAGGGCGAGGTAGCTCAGCCCTTAAAGGGATGCAAATTACATCTGGCATAATTGACCAGGATTTTACTTGAGAAATCAAGGTTATGGCTTCTGCCCCGAGACATGTAATATCGATCCCAGCAGGACAAAAAATAGCACAGCTAATGCTTGTACCTTTACCTTCCGGGGAGACTGCCAATTCCTCTGCCCCACGGAGACAGAGAGGATTTAGATCCTCTGATATCTATTGGGTACAAAGCATAAAAAAAGAGAGCAGCGTGCTTTTGCCTTAGTAAAGTGGAAGGATCCCCTAACTGGTGCTTGGCATGGACCCGATCTTGTTCTAACCTGGGGTCGAGGGCATGTATGTATTTTTTCACAGGAAGAAAATGACTCCCGCTGGCTGCCTGAATGCTGCATTTGGATTCTGGAGAGTGACAGTGGCCATCCAAGCAGCGACTCACTGGGCCTACACCTCCAACCCTCCAGTGGTGCATCCTGTGACGTGGGAAGGACCTGAGTTATTTGTGCATGTCAATGGGACTGCTCCTGATCCATTTCTTCAACACATTCATATGAGCTGTGTTTCTCCTCCTTTTGCTATTATGTAGGGACCTTTTAATACATCAATTTATTCTACACAATTTAATGTAACATGTGACAATTGTTCTTTTACAAATTGTATGCTATTGAGATAAAGGATTGTTCCTGTTAGTCTTTACCATCCCTCTCCTTAACAACCTTTTTTTGTAAAAGATGCCCAGGTGAAAAGCAAAGACCTCCTGAGGTAAGAAGAATTCGGCTGACCCACTGTATGTCTATGTTTTGTTTTGTTTTATTTTTTTTAAATTGCACTGTGGGCCTAAAACAGAGACCTGGGTGTTCAAGGGAACCCCTTTTGAGTTTCTTGTAGCTAACAGGGCATCCCATTAGAAGTTATTTAAAACTCTCCGCTTCTCTACCTTGTTCGTGTTACATATTTTTCCTTGTCCAGTTTTTTCTTTACAATTGGTACCAGTTCTAAATATGGATCCTTATGGTTGTTCTATGAGTACTCAAGCACACATCGTTGTTATTTATTTGAACATTTCTGGGCCTAGTATGACCACTCCCGCGTGTCTGCAGTTGTAACAAGCCCTGAAAAATAAATTCCAGCTAAGTTGCCTTGCAAAAACTTTTGTTTTGAACCAGGTTCTCACCTGCAAGAGTAAAACTGGCAAATCTCTCTTGACACAAACTTCCAGAAAATGAACAGCTGATATTAATTTTATGCACTTTAAGATATTTGAGTATGAATGTGTGTGAATGAATGTGTGAACATGTTCAAGGTTAAATTGTCAGCATGCTATATAAAACAATGGATAAATTTATACTTAAACACAAAGGCAATTGGGTAAATCTAAGCTTAAAACTTCAAGAAAAGTATTAGCTTTGAATGTTTTACAATGTCTCAAAGGTTTTTACATTGTGTTAAAGAGAAATTGGTAAAAAGTATTTTTCTAAACAGCCAGAAATCTGCATTTAAAAAAAATCTGGTTTTGTAAAGCATAGAGCTGTTTACATTGTAAACATTGTATCCTGTTTAGCCCAGAGGTATTAGGGAATTTGAGATTTATTACCTTTAGTTAAAGTTTGGAGACATGTATTAGAGATTTAAATGTAAAATTGTTCATTAATGTCAGAAACTTTGCCTATCTGTCTTTTCTTGCAGACTGACACTGGAAATCTGATGATAAGATAAAAGAAAAAAAAGGGGTAGATAAGGAAACTAAGTTCAGACTTAGACTCTTGGTGCACTGATGTTTGTAATTCTTGCATTAGGGAAAAACTGTTATTTGAGATTAAACTGTTGATGGAGTTCTAGGCAGTGATAATCTAAACTGAAGAATGAAACAAAAAGCCTGTTCTAAAGGCAAAGGGAGTGCCTTGGGCCCTAGGGGGCCTGGAGGCAAAAGGAGTTCCTTGAGCCTTACAGGTTTTTCAAATGCAAATAAAGATCAAAGTGTTAAGAGTTTAAGTTAAAAAGTGTAAAAGTTTTAAAGAAAATTAGAAATGGTTTCTGAACAAAATTTAAAAGTAAAATTGTCCTAAAGTTTTGTTTCAAAAAAAGAAACAAGGAAAATTAGGATTATCAAAATGGTTGCTTAATTGCTATTTCAGCTTACTCTTGTAAGTTACTTCATAGCAATCTCCAGCAGGCCCATGGAGAAGGACAGCAGATCCTCATTCAGATGTAAGTTTGGCCCTCACCAAGTTCTAGGTAAGATCATGCTTAGAGAGTATTTTTGAGTTGACCACCTTGTTGCTTCTAATTGGAGTAAAGTGGCCTTTAGTAGGACTCATTGATCTGAAAGCTGCAGTTTTGAGCCTGCCCGGGCAAAGCAAAGTCCCTGTGAGACTATGGTGTCTAATCTGCCAGCAGGATGCTGGGACAGAGTTGCTTTGGAGCTTGAAGTGGCAGAGTGCTAGCTCTGAGCTGAAAAGCTGGGGGGAAGCCCTCAAGCACCAAGCTCGGGACTCACAGTGGCAGGGTGCTAGCCTTGAACTGGAGAGTTGAGAGACAGCGGCCAGACCCTGTGTTCAAATCCAGCAACCAACAAAGTGAAACGCCAATGGGATGTTTATCCCGGTGTGAAGAAACACTATTGGGATGAAAGTGATAAAGAATCCAGAAAGCTTCTGCTTGAATGGCAGAGATGGTGTCAGATCCTAGAGTCACTTGTGCTTGATCATTCAAATTAATCAAAGCCAGGAGGTCATGGAATAGTTTGTAAGCATGCCTTACTAACGCCCGTGCCTTTCATAACTGGGCAGGAACTTATCAATCTTCTGTGATAGTGGGTAGTTTAAAGTACTAATTGAGAAAATTTTCTATTTGACACCAGCCACAAATTCAGGAGTTTGTGGATCTGGGGCTTGTGTCTCTATTAATCTGTTTACATCTGACAACTGAAGCATTGTTAAGGTTGCAGAGATTTAGTTCCCCAGACAATCAAGAAAATGCCTTTGCAAATGGGTGATAAGAAAGCTACACTATTGTAGCCAAAGATGGTTTCTGCAGTTGTTAAATGTTAAATATGATCTCTAGTTTGGAGCAAATTATTGTTCCTAATATCTAATCCTTACAACCCCTTGATAAAACAGGCTAGGCTTCTTAAGGTCCTTGGTCAAGCACAGAGACAAGGTCCCTGACTCAGCTTGAAGAAGTCACAGAAGCTGAATCTCCGCCCATCAATCCCCTTTAGATGAAGGGACCATAGTCATTTTTGGAAAGTGAGACAGGATAAATTAGAGGTATTGGAAAGAGTAGAAATTGCACTTTTGTTTCTTTTAAAATAAAAACGGGGGATATGTTGGGACCCAGAGTGGAATCAAACTGTACCTTGATTTGCATCAGATAATTGCTTTATTGTCTTATTGTTTTCTGGCTTTATTCTGTTTTAATGACCTGAGATTTAGCATATGAATGTAACAACTTGAAGTTCACCGGTTTCAAGAAGGGATATAAGCCTTGAGTTGATAATAAACAGGGCTGCAGTCTTTACCTGGGCTGCAAACCTATCGGACCCCATGTGTTTGTCTCTCTTCTATTTTTTCCAGTCCCTGCCACCTATTTCAGGAACCCCAATTTGTTGCCGGTAGGCCCTGGCATGCTCCCGCATCCCTCTGTCATTGTGGTTGTTCCTGAAACATAGTGAGAGCTCTGGGTACAGTCTGAATACAAATGATATCTATATTGATAGAGTCACCTGCTCTTTAATCTGATAGTCTCAACCCTAGTATTTCTTAAGTAAGAGCTCACAATAGTGAGGAATCTCTCCCCACCTTTTTATTTTTCTTTTCTTTTTTTGATTTTGTTTTTTTTGGTGTTGTTGGTGTTGTTGGTGTTGACTTGCTTGTTTGTTTTTGGTTTTTGTTTCTCTGTTTTTTCGTTCTGTATTTTTTTGTGCTTGTTGTTGTTTTTGTCTTACTTTGGTTTTTTTTTCTTTCTTTCTTTTTAAAATTTTTCATCATTGAAATCTCCTATATCTACCTCCCTCTTTT
This sequence comes from Megascapheus bottae, assembly GCF_031878675.1. Lineage (NCBI taxonomy): Eukaryota > Metazoa > Chordata > Mammalia > Rodentia > Geomyidae > Megascapheus > Megascapheus bottae. The sequence goes on along the minus strand of NC_143511.1, from coordinate 178,737 downwards.
CTTGATATATTTTTATTATTACCCTTCTTACTTTCATAAATTTTATCTAATCCTTTCCAAACTTTGTACTCAAATATGCTACCTGCTTATCAACTTAGGTCAGTTATCCTTATGCTATACCTTTTCTTCATTACTATAATAATCTTACACTCCTACGTTATTCCACTCGTACCTCCCCTGTTATCTCTCATACTATTTTTCTATCTCTGGTCCTCTGTTCATCTTTCAACCCTTATAATGCATGGATTTACACTTGATGGTTATTGAGCAATACTGTATATCTAGGTGTTCAATTATAATCTAGGTCCACAGGGACCTAATACAATAGAGATTTGATTGAGAGGCTTATTGTTTTGGTCATAAATCGGTTATCAGTGGTTGTATTACACTGGTCTGTAAGTGCACAAAAAGAAAGAGTGATAATACCGATCAAAAATTGAGAACATCTAGTGTCTCCCAGCTAAAGAGGTCTAGGTTAGATATATCTGAAAATTTATAATCTAGTTTATCATTAGTCTTGCTCCCATTTTCAAATGGGCCGAACAAGAAACTCAAGAAAAATGTCAAATCAAGGAATAACATCCCCCACATAATATAAAGAGACAATGGAACAGTCATAGGCAAACCTAGAGGATAGTTTCCAAGCGCTATACAAATGCAATTGATAAATATCCTTAATGGAAAATGTGAAAGTATGAAGAAAGAGATAAGGGAGGAAGCCATAGCTAAACAAGAAGAAACTATAAACAAGGTGATTTGTGAAAAAGGAGAAGCCATAAAGGAGGCCATAATAAAGATTTTTCAAAGAAAGATAGATGAATTTACAGAATCCACAAACAAAAAGGTGAGCGAACTCCAGCAAATGTCCAAATAGTATAAAGCTACTGAGCTAACCACTCAAATGGAAATCAAGGAGTTACAGAAATCCATACATGATCTAAAACAAGAGATGCACGTCATCAAAAATGAGCAATTAGAAGCAATGGAGATGAAGAATAAAGTAGATAGCTTTGATAGCAGATTATACAATGGAGAAAAGAGAATTTTTGGGGTTGAAGATAATTTTGTTGTTAAAGACAAAGAACAGAAAATAAGTCAATTCAAATCTAGGAAATATGAGAAAACGCTACAGGAGTTCAAAGATACAATTAGGAAGCCTAATTTAAGGCTAATTGGTATTGATGAGGGTCTGGAGAAAGAGATCAATGGTATTGGAAATATACTTCAGGGAAACATTCAGCCATGTTTAAGCAAACTATTGTTTGTCTATTCTTTCCTCGGCTATTAATCCATAAATGTAATACATTCTGACCGTATGAAAATATGGAACATCTTCTTTAACATACATTTTTGTTGTAATTAATAGAAGGGTTACATTATATACACCAGATTGTAGGTGCATTACTTCACAAACATTGATACCCTTTCACATGTCTTGGTCCCCATTTCTTTCCCTCCACCCTTGCTCCACATCTTGTTTACCCCCTTCCCTATCCTATTTCAAATAACCAAATAAGCGTATGTACAATATATCAGATAGCAAGGGAAAGTACTGCAACAGTATGAGATAACCAAGGGAGAGCAAAAGAGAAGAGAGATAACATATTACATTAAAGACAACAATCACTCATTATATGGCTTTTGTTTCTATATCCTAGACACATAAGTCCATATATGAGCATTCTTAAGGGGAAAATGCTAACAAAATGTATGCAAGGATTAAACACCATAGTGAAGTATAGGAAGAAAGTTAGTGTAATTTAAATATAGAATAATATTTATAATTCTAGACACTCAGGAAGCTGTTGACTGGTGATCACAGTTTGAATACAACCTGAAAAAATATTCTTATCTCTAATTTCCCAGCAAATAGCCAAATGTGATGTTGGTGGTTGAAGTGATATAGCCCCAGTTTTAATCAAACACCGAGGGATGATGGCCAGGTTTTAAGTTCAAGTTCCAGGACAAGTAATCAAAACACACATTTTAGCAAAGAATTATGAAAGAAAAAGTAAAAGAAGAGGCAACAGTAAAATTATAGTAGTGGAAATGATGAGATAAGTCCAGACTAATTAAAAAGCATCAAAAATACGCAGATTGAAATTTAATGAAATTTAAATTTGCTGGTTATGGCTAGAACTATTGAGTGTAGCATTATTAGAGAAAGGCATAAGAGGCACTTAGTAAATGAAGTAATTCCCGCCATATGAAGTGATATTTGATAGAAAAAATCAGAGTAGATTTATTCTAAATCTTCTATACATTTGAATAATCATGTTGGTTTCATATTAAGAGGGTTTGTTACTCCCAGTCCATGTTTTCCCCTGAAATCCATGCAGAAAATTTCTATCTGTTCTTTATAAGCTGATGTAGCATTTGGGGACAACGATGCAGCCCAGGAGCCCTGCACTAGAGACCAAGATGGAGAAGACCTCACAGCCACCATAAGCTTCCCCTTGTCACTGTGGTAGACAGGAAGGAAAGTGAGCCAGACACTGCAAAATACCAGCATGCTGAAGGTCAGGAACTTGGCTTCATTGAAGGTGTCAAGCAGGTTCCTGGCCATGAAACCACAGTGAAGCTGGCCATAGCTAGGGAGTTCAGGTATACCAGAACCCAGTAGAAAACAGTGAGGGAGTCTTTAGTACACAAGATAATGATGTGGCATTGTTCAGAGTGTTTATCTGTGTCAATGAATGCAGGAGAGATTCCCAGCCAGATTCCACAAAGAGTCACTTGGATCAGAGTGCAGATGGGAATAATGAAGTTAGTTGCCCCTGATACCAGCAGCCACATCATCCTTCTCCCAGAAGAAGTGGCATTGAAAGCCAGAACTACAGTTAAAATTTTAGCCAAGACTGCAGAAACAGTTACAGTGAATGCAACTCCAAATGTGGTTTGTTGGAGAATGCAGATGACTGTGTTGGGATGGCCAATAAACAGCAAAGGACAGAGAAATCAGAAGATGAGGGAGATGAGCAGGATGTAGTTGAGAGCCTGTTATTACCCTTGACAATAGGGGTGTTCTGATGTTTCACAAACACCCCAAGAACAACTGCTGTTAGTGTAGAAAAAACAAGAGATATGTATGTTAAGCCATCCCTATAGGCTCTCCATAACTCAGGATATTGTGGCTCTTTGGAAGCACTTGTTTCTCTCTCTTGGCATACTGATGATCTGGGCAACTCACACATTGCTCCACATATGGTGCAGAACTCAGGCAGTATAAAGAATTTAAAAGGAAATTAATAAATCCTTATGTAGACATATTTTTGACATGTCAATATTTACTAGCAAAAACAATATTTTTACTAAATATTATATGGTATGCTCATTAATATTTTTATATCTAATATGTTCTCATATTGATTGCCACAATCCAAGTTGAAGTTGTTTACTTGAGATGACTAGCATGCACATTGTGTCTTGCATATCTAATAACCTAACAATAATTCTCTATATTTCTTCATGCTCCCCTCATAATTCTCATCCTTTCGTGCACAACTCAATGTATTCAACAAGGTGAATAGGAAAGCTTGTACTCTCCTGTATGTCTATGTGCAACATGAATACTTGCTCTGTGGCCCTTCCTTGCAGTTATATTTGTCTTTGCTACTCACCTGTCATGCAGTAAGGAACCCAGAACCAAATCATTTATTGAAGGTATAAATTCATGATATGTACAACATTTGTAGCTTCTTCTTACATCAAACCTGACCCAACACTTGCTCTATTTTAAGAACATATCTGCCCACAAGAAACAAAGCTGTGGAACATCTGTGATTCCTTTATAATATAAAAATAATCTGGGAGAACTGAGACCTTGTAATTACAAGAGTTTTTCACAAAGTATGGCAGAGATCAAATTTAAATTACGGAGCAGTTGAATAAACATTAATAAAATAGACTCCAGAAAAAGGTAATTGTATATGTAATTCAGAATCCACTGTATTTTTTTCAGAAAGCAGTATTAGGGGCCAGCAGTTTTGCCTAATGCTAGAGTGCTTGCCTGCCATGCATGAAGACCCGGGTTCGATTCCTTGGTACGCCATATACATAGAAAAAAGCAGGATGTGGTGCTGAGGCTGAAGAGCCTTGGAAAACCCAAGGACAGTGCTAAGGCCCTGAGCTCAAGCATAGGACTGGCAAAAAAGCAGTATCATCCATTGTCACAATTAAATTACTAAGTAAAAGAAGGAAGACTGATTCTTAATGCACAACATTCTCACACATTTTCATGGATTTGGGGGGGGCACTAGGCAAGAATATAAATTTCTCTCAAAGGCGAGAACATACCTGTCTCATTAGCAGTCTCATCCTCTGAGTAAGGATTACTGTCAAAGCAACAGGCAGCCTTTTCCTTCTGAGAGCATTTCCTGAATCCAGGAGCACAACTCTCACTGCAGGCAGAGTGAGTAGGCTACAAAAATCAAATGAGTGCCAGTATCTGTTTAGCCTTTTTCCTAATTTTCCCAAAATTCTATTATTTGAAATAATTGGATTATGAAAAATAGTATTTCTACACATATAAATCCAGTCCATTAATTAAATGGTGTTATGGTTTGCACATCATGTGACCAAAAAGGCTTATGTACTATCGGGTTGTTCTGTAGTCTCTTGAACTACTGATAAACATGAACTTTTAAAATGAAGAAATTAATATTGAGAATGTGAATCTTTGTGGAGCATCCTTGAATTCATTTCATTTCATGTCTCCTACTCATCTGTGAAATAGTAAAGAGCAAGGAGGAAGAATTAAAAAAAATTTGCTATAAGATAAAGCACAGAGCTCCCTATTTAAGATCATGTGAACCACAGATACATATTATGTTCTTGCTTTTCCAGTATCTGTACTGTGAGAATCTTTTTCTCACAAAATCAATGATTTCATTCAATGATTCCTTTCTTAAAAATATCTGTGTAGCAGACCAACCTACAATTAAATGAACTCCCACAGAAGAGATCAAAATAAACCATTCAAACACATAAAGTGATCCCTCAGATAACTTATAACAAGTTTAGAATATGGTAAGAAATATGCAAATTGCATTTTTGTTAAATAAATATTTAGAAACAAATTTACAGTTTCTTAGGGGGATGCTGATTCTGGAGCTTGAATTCAGGGTCCAGACACTATAATTGACCTTTTCTTACTCAAATTTAGCACTGTACGATTTCACCAAGAGGTCAAGCTTATTTTATTGGTTATATATTGACAGAGTCTCACAGACCTTGCTATCCTGTTAGGCTTAAAATTCGTCTGTAGTTTTATATCTGAGCAAGGCAGTCTCCTGATTAGATAGGATTACAGGCACCAGTCACCCGCACAAAGACCTGATTTTTTGGTGGATAAATTAAGATAACGGTTGTCCAGGTATTCCTCCTCGGATTGACTTCAAACCTGTGATAGTCAGACCTGAATAGCTACCGTTATAGGAATCACTTGTTCCCATCCAATCAGCTATACATTTTTAGCGTAAAGTTAACTTCTATATCCTTAAAACATTACCGTTAAATGCAAGTCACCTCTGTTGATTCTATGGCCCACTCTATCATATCTCCAATAAAGACAGTTGATGACCATGTAGAACATTTGGAGAAAATTTTCCTATTTTCACATCAAGATCAAGACCTTCTGGAAAACTCCAAATGTTCACAATGTCATATTCTGCCACCAATTTTCTGTTGTCATCTAAAATCACCTGATCTCCACCACGATTGTAAAATAATGATGTTTTCAGAAAATAGTGTATCAGAAAGAGATACATTATTTTACGGTGAAGTATATTCCAAGGTTCAGATAGAAAACCTGAACTGAGAATAGTTCCTGATTTCTTTTAATCTCTGATTCAGAATTCAAGGGCAGAAGAAACATCTAATGAAGTACCCCAGAGGAAAATCTTGGAAGGAGTAAAAATAATATTTCTGAATCTTGATCAATTGGCAAAGGAGTAGAAAGCATTTTTTCAAGAGACTCTTATTTCATATAAATAATAATAAATGAGACATTTCTCATATAGCTATTCCAGTTTGCCACAAACATAAACTCTATCAGAGTCTATAGTTTGAGTTCCTGAAAATTGTAATACCTACAGTAGAATGCAACTAGGTCACTTACAAATATATATACATACATACAAACACACACACACACACGCACACACACAAACACACACACAGACACACACACACACACACACACACACACACATATATATATATATAGTTACACACATATATATATAGTTACTTTTGTTCAGCAGACCGTAGAAACTAATAGGAAAGTGTATACATTTGTTCTTTTTCAAAACATTAGTTACAAATATATTGAGACTATTTGTAACTTAAAGAATTTGTAAAACATAGAATTCATTTAGTCCTTCTTATTGGCATGTTCTTCCTTAAGAGCACATGAACACATGTTTAGATTGCTTAACAAACATTTATAGAAGTATAATTTCTTCAGTTTTGGAAAAATATTTGAAATATGTAATGTGATATGGTAAAAAAAATACCTCTAGGAAGTGACTTGGCTCATAGTTTGAGTCATCCAAAAGAGGCCTTACCTGTACAGAGGAAGATAATATCCCTTTCCTATTTCCCATTGTTTGTACTTCTGTTTGATGAAGAAGGAGTTCATGCAAAGCCTGGGCCACAGCATACACAGCGTTGTATATATTGTTACTGTGTTCGGACATAGTCATGTCAAAAATGTGCCTAGGCAAGCAACCCAAGAAAGCTTCATGAGGACAGTTTTTCCATGTTACAGAGTCAGACTCAAAATGTGTACAATTAAAAGAGAGAGATGACAGCATAGCAAGGAACAAGTCTTTTGGGTATTTGGAAGGGCTAACTGCCTTGACAAAATCTGTGAATCTAGAAAGCTCTGGGGAATGGTGTGAAAAAATATATGGCACATGATATGAACCTTGCATGAATTATGTTCTCCTTGTGGTTAAATCCAATTGTGAGTTCATGATACAAACTTTGCCTTTTATTAAATACTACTTAGTACACATCATTAAATTTAGTAGCGATTCATTATCAGCATATATGATGAGGACATTTGCTGAAGTATTATTAATCTGATTATAAAGTGCCATAACTTTAAATGACAGGGTATAGTTTGGGATTGTTAGCTCAAAGGCAAACTCTGATGTTGGCCATCTGTTCTTTCAACTCAGGAACCATCCGCAAACCATTCCCATCTTGTAAAGTTAACAATCCCACCCAGTTCCAGGTGAAGTGAAGCAATAAGGAGACCACGCCAGTAGCTATCCATGTATCCTTTGAGGCCATCTAATAGAGAGCAGGAAACTTTTGATGGTCACTCAGGGCATGATCAAAAGACCCAAAGGAAAGTTAAAAGGAATGGAAAGTGGATTGTAAAGAATGAGAAAATTTCTATACAACACAATCTCCGTGAGTATACATGTTAAATAATCAGTTAAAGTAAGTAAAAGTTGAGTTTTGTTTTCAGGTTTCAAAAACCATGAAAAAGTGTTTTAGTTCTAGAAGATATTACTTTGCATGTAAATTGTCTTTTGAACTTTGTCACTCATTCTGTCAACTACTTCCTTCTATATCAACCCAATCCATTCTCTGACTTTCCTAGTTCCATTGTCACATATGTACATTGAATATTATGTTCTATTTTCCAACATATATATTCCCTATTCTTCTGACCCCCATGCACAACCCATGATCCCCAACCCCCCCTCAGATAAGATATGACTCATTTATATGGTCTTTGGTTTGTTTTATATTGTTTGTTATTTGATTGGAGAGATTATGCCCTGGAATTTCAGCCCATATGTAACATACTTTCCACATTAATCATATACATATGCGTGTGTGTGTTTGTGTAGACATATTAATGTAAATTTTATGTTTCTCTGGATTTTTTCTAGTCCTGGGGTTTGAACCCTGGGCCTGGGCACTGTCCTTGAGCTTTCTCAAGGCTAGCACTGTACCATTTGAAAAACAGCACCACTTCTGACTATTTTCGGTGTATATGATACTGAAGAAGTGAACCCAGGTGTTCTTGCATGCTGGGCAAGCCCTCTACTACTAGGGCACCCTCTGGCCCTGTTCTGCATGTATATCCTATTTTATGCTCATGGTTTTATTTAATATTTACATAATAGGAGCCTCACTTACTTCATTCAACATAATAACTTGTGTATGTGCCTCTGTGTGTGTGTGTGTTTCTGTGTGCATGTGTGCACACATGTGTGTTTGTGTTTGCTAGCACAGCTCCACTGACCCTCAGAACCTCATGCATTTTCTTTGCTTTTTCCCTCAAGCTTAGAACACTTTACAAGGGTATACCACACTTTATTACCTGCTTTTTGTTAGTTAATTAGATAATTCCTTTGTAGCTATGATTACAGGTGTAAGAAACCAGCATATCTTTATACTTTTAAGCCATTTCCTTTTAAAGAAAATTATTGATAAGACATAAGATTCCAAATAATTCCTTTGTCTGATCTAAATTTCCAATCCCTTTCCAAAGAATGGGACCATACTCAGCCCATTTCCTTGAATACTCACTCTTCCGTATCATAAAATTTGCTAGATTTGTAAATCTGGTCCCTTATTTTAATTCTCTTCTAACACCTGAAATTGCACCAAATTAGACACCTTTAAATATTGCCCCACTCTTCCTACACTCTCCTGTGGAAACATGTAGAGACCCAGAAGTGTTCCTATCTGTGCAGATGTTAATCCTGATTGTCCTGTAAGTACTGCTATAGACTTGCTGTTGCTCATACAGGAGTAGTTTGGAGTATTGTACTTCCCAAAGAGGCAAATGAAGGGATTTTTAAATGCCATTGGAAATCCAAATTGAATATTGCAGATATGAAATCCCAGAGCCAAATTATGTAATAGAACAGGGTTTTGGTTGATCTCTTCAATAGCAAATGTCAAGGCTAAAACAAACTGGTAGTTCTTGAATATAAAGCTGTGTGATTAGCATAGAAATTTAGGAAAAATTTTTCACAACTTATTATTTTGATGAATAGAATTCTTGCTTCTCTGCCAAGGAATATAAAAGATTACTCCCAATTAACATCAAAAGGGAATGGTGTGTCTTATCCTTGTATATATGATTACATAAGGACATTAAGAGAATTTGTTATGAACGCGATTCAGAAGACAACTTGAGTCAAGAAAGACAGCTTGCTTAGTCCCTGCTACCTTACATTTCACAATAAATCTGCTGTGTATTAAACATAAAATAATCTTTCATGAAAAGCAATTTTGCCCTGCAAATAATACATTTTTATTTATTTAATGATTCTTACCTTTTTTGTTATTGTGTTGATATGTGGTGGGATTAGTTACATAAATCAGGAAGTGAATCCAAGAATAATTCTTTTTGAACCATCTCTCCCCTTTTGTTGCTCTCCCCTGGTTTTCCTTCCTGTCTCCACCCACAAGATACACACTTCACTTACCACATAGTGTCTAGTGAGTAACACAGTTTACTTTTCAAGTTTTTCTACCATTTATGTAGAACAAAAACGGTTATGTAGAATAAACAAGGTTAAAGGAAATGAAAACAAAAATAGTAAGAATGGCAACTGAAATATCTGTTGTCTCATTTTTTTGGAGTTAATTTCATAGAATATTATTTTATATGATCAATTGAACATATCTCCTAAGGCTTTTTAGACCACTCCATTAGGTATGATCCTTTAGCCTCTGTGTGTGAATGTTTGGAATACTATATGATTCACCAGAGACACCAAATATACTTTTGTCTTTCCCTTGTAATAAGTCACTCAAGTCTGTGAAAACTCTTGTGTTTTGAATCAAAGTTTGTGTTATGTGGTTATATGGCAGGCCAGGCTAATTAACAAATCTTCACTTTTAGAGCATGTTTCAAATGTAAAGTATCACTTAAGCAAGAGTCTATAGAAAGCTGTACTAGCAGACCCAAATTATTGAACAGCTCTACCTGCCAGATAAACCAGAAAAAGAATTTATATATCAGGCCAGTGAATTTTATTTTTGTTTATCTAACGATACAAAATACTTTTATCCAACTTTGAGTATTTCCTTATAGAGAAAGGAGCCTCCAACATGTAGGAAGAAGAGAGAATTGTAAGTAAGCTTTACATTGAAATCCCAGTGCCATGGTCACCACTGTAAAATGCAACGATAACTACTGTCTTCCTAATATATTTATCAGTTGAGAAACTGGAATGAAAATAATAGATGAGTAAAGATGATGTAAATATCATTTTTCTTTCCTTCATCTGTGCAAGGATTTGTGTGAATACACACACATTATGAAGAAATTAATATTAAATCAAAACACATTTTTAAAGAGGAAACAATGGAGGCAAGATAGAAATGCAAGAGAGAGGATGAATTTGCTCTAAATATGCGTATGTATATGTCACATTTCAAAATGAGTGATTATCATTCTCATGATATATTCCAAGAAGAAGAAAATAATGCGTGTGAAGAAAAACTAATTAAACATACACATGTGGAGCAGCAACCTGACAACATTATTTCGAAAACCAAACATTTCGGTTTTGGTGATTCAGTAAATGGTTATGAAAGCAAAAGTTGAAATGATTTTTATTATAAGTAATGACAAAATTTGAAATTCCCAGTGCATAGAAGGTTGCTTCCATAACCTGTCTAAAGCTGAAAGGTCATCAAGTATTTAACCAAGACATCTACACATCTACAGCAAGCTGCCTTATATGTATACATGTTTATGGAAGCTTCTCTAGATTAGAAGAGTAAAGAGAGCGGTAACTATTACATGGACCTATGTCTGTAACAGCTGGTTCTTCACTAGAAACAACAGAAGCAGAAGAGCATGGTAAGACATGTATTCAGATAAAAATTAAAAAAAAATATAAGGCAAAACTCTAAGGTAAAATTACAGACTTATCACCAAGATCCCTATACTTAGCAGAAATATCATTTCAATATGAAGGTTAAATGGATAATGATATTCCCAGACAAGACAAGTTAAGAGAATATATTTCACCAGACCTGTACAAGATATATGAAATTATCTTGTCCAATGGCAGAACTATTTACAAACAAGAAGAATATACAAGAATGCATCAAACTTACTAGTAAGAGTTTGTATACAAGAGAGCTGAGAATACTTTAACATTGTAAATATGCTAGAAAATCACACACATTTTTTGCAAGGGGTAAATATTAATATAACTATATTTGGACATTTTTATAGAACAGCATAAAATTAGATGTCCAATATTACAAATGATGGGAAGATTATAATGCCATTGCAGATTTGTTTGCCTTTAATGTTTCATCTTAATATCTTAAATGAAAAATTTTCACTGTAACATCTCTGTTATTTACTTATGTATTTTGATTGCTTTTTTGATTGTTTTCTCTTTTTCTCTCATCCCCATTACTACCTCAGATTATTATAATTATTCAAAAATAATTTTCTGTACTCCTAATTACCAACACATCTATAATGTAGAAATTAAAATTCCGAATCCAGAAATCACCACATACATGGAAACAAAGCCAGTAGTGGTGGTGTGGCTCACGTGGTGTGATTCTAGCCTTGAGACAGTCCAAGGACAGTACTCAGGCCCTGAGTTCAGTCCCTAAAACTGGCAAAAAATATATTCCCCAAGAATACACACTGCTGTGTGTCGGGACTGAGTGCCAGCCTGGATAAGAAACGTTCTTATTTGTAATCCATTCACATTCGTGCTGAATCTACATCGCTATAAAACCAAACAGCCAGTTTTCATGCAAAAGTTCTGTAAAGCAGAGGTAGACACTCACAATCACAGCTAGATTTCTTTAGTAGAAAATCTATGAAAGAGGAGGCAAATTTAGTTCAAATGTAGTGTGCTCATGTATAGAACTATCAGAAGGAACTACTTTGTAATGTCATTCGTAGTAACAGCATCTGCGGTTATTAGTTTTCTTGTTCCTGGCCATTCTACCTGGAGTGAGGTGGAATATTAGAATTGTTTTGATTTGCATTTCTTTTATGACCAGAGCCATTGAGCATTTCTTCATGTTTATGTAGGCCCTTTTTATTTATTCTTCAGAGAAGACTCTCTTTAATCTTTGGCCCATCTTTTAATGGGATGGTTGATTTTTGGAGACAATCATTTGATTTTTGTCCTTGCTCCTGATTTTGTGTTGAATTATATTAATTGATTTGTGTATGTTGAACCAGCTTTGCCTCCCTGTGATGAATCCTCTTTCATCATAGTGTATAATTTTTTTTGATGATGGGCTGTAGATGTTTGGCCAGTATTTTGTTGAGAAGTATTGCATCAATGTTCATCAAAGAAATGGGTCTATAGTTCTCTGTCTTTGATGAATCTCTGTCTGGTTTGAGGATGAGGGTTATAATGGCTTCATAGAATGAGCTTGGTAAGGAGCCTTCATTTTTAATTTCATTGAAGTGCTTGAAGAGTATTGGTGTAAGCTTTGCTTTGAAGACCTTATAGAATTCAGCTGTGAATTCATCTGGCCCTGGGCTTTTCTTAGGTAGAAGGTCTCTTATGTTAATATTAGCTAGAAATTCATCGATTTGTGCTAGATTCTCAAATTTGTTGGCAAAAAGGTTTGAGAAATATTCCCTCATGATACTCTGGATCTTGGTAATTTCTGTCGTGATATTACCATTTTCGACTGTATTTTGTTTATTTCAGTAGGCTCTCTTCTTTTATTGGTAAGATTTGCTAACATTCTGTCAATTTGTTAATTTTTTCAAAGAACAAAATCCTTGTTCGTTGACTCTTTCTATAGCTTTTTTTGGGCTCCAATTCATTTAATTCTTCTTTGATTTTTAATAATTTGCTTCCTTCTACTGGGATTCGGGTTGGATTGTTCCGCTTTTCCCAGGAGCTTGAAGTGACACATTAAATTGTTGGTTTTCGATTTTTCCAATTTGTTATTGTAAGCACTCAGGTTTATAAATTTTCCTTTGACTACTGTCTTTGCTGAGTCCCAAAGGAGCTGGTATTTTGTGAGCTCCTTTTTGTTAAATCTCATAAACTGTTGGATTTTTGTTCTGATATCCTTGAATACTCATTAGTGATTCAACAATGTGTTGTTCAGTCTCCATGACTTACAGTGTTTTTATTGGTGCAGATGGGTTTTTAGTTCCAATTTGATGCCCTTGTGGTCTGAGAGAGTGGAGGGAATAATTTCAGTGCTTCTAATTCAGCACAGGTTTGTTTTATGACCTAAAATGTGGTCTATTTTGGAAAATGTTCCCCGTGCTGCTGAAAGAAAAACGTATATTGTGTTGTTGCTAGGTGGAATAAACTCCAGATGTTTGTTAGATCTGGTTGGTCTATACAATTGTTCAAATCTAAGGTTTCTCTGTTGAGTTTTTTCCTGGTTGATGTGTCGATAGGTGAGAGTGGTGAGTGAAGTCACCAACAATCTGTGTGTTTCGATCTAGGTATGTTTTCAGTGAAAGTAAAGTTGCGTGATGAAGTTCGTTGTTCCGAGATTAGGTGTGTACATATTTAGGATGGTTATGTCCTCTTGGAGGAAAGACCCCTTTAGTAGCATGTAGTAACCTTCTTTCTTTGTCTTTTCTCACTAATTTAAGTTTGAAGTCCATTTTATCTGATATGAGGATGGCAACTCCAGCATGTTTATGGGGGCCATTAGCCTGATAAACTTTCTTCCAACCTTTCACTTTCAAAAATGTTTGTTTTTTGGGTAAGATGTGTCTCTTGAAGACAGCAGAATGATGGACCTTGATTTTTGATCCAACTAGACAGTCTATGTCGTTTAATTGGGGAGTTAAGTCCATTGATATTGAGAGTCAGGATTGAGAACTATTTATTAGTTCCTGCCATTTTAGAAAGCTTTCATTAGGCCCTGTGTCTTGACAGTTCTTGTGGTACTTAGATGGTATCAGTTTTAGGTGCCATTTCTTTCTCTGTATTACATTTGTGTTGGTTTTATATGTGTAGAACATCTTTAAGAATTTTCTGTCATGTTGATATGGTTGCCATGTACTGTTGAAGCTTTTCCCTGGAATAGAATATTTTTACTGTTCCCTCATTTATCAATGAGAGCTTAGATGGGTACAGTATTCTTGGTTGGTAGTTATTTAACTTCAGGGCATGACATACATCCTTCCAATCTCTTCTTGCTTGCATGGTCTCCGCTGAGAAATCTGGGGTTGTTCTGACTGGTTTGCCTTTGTACCTGATTGATCCCTTCACCCTGGCTGCCTTTAGGATCCTTTCTTTGGTCTCTATTGATCCAGTTTGTATTATACTGTGGTGGTGGGATTTTGTTTCTGGTCAGGTCTGCTTGGGGTTCTAAAAGATTCTTGTTTGGATGGCCTGCCTTCCAGATATTTGGGAAGCTCTCTGAGATGATTTCCTGAAGTATATTTCCAGTACAATTGACCTTTTTCTCTAGAACCTCCTCAATACCAATTAGCTTTAAAATAGGCTTCCTAATTTTATCTTGGATCTCCTAAAGCATTTTCTCATATTTCCTAGATTTGAATTGACTCATTTTGTGTTCTTTCTCTATAACAACTAAATTATCTTCAACTCACCAAATTCTCTCTTCTCCATGGTATAAACTGCTTTGTACTTCATTTTCAACTCCCTTGCTTCTAATTGCTCATCTCTTGTTTCATCTCTTGTTTTAGATCATGTATGGATTTCTTTAGCTCCTTAATTTTATTTGAGTGGTTATCTCAGCAGCTTTATTCTCTTTGGACATTTGTTGGATTTTGGTCAACATTTGGTTTTGGATTCTATGAATTCATCCATTTTTCTTGGAAAAACCTTTATTATGGTGTCCTTTATGGCTTCCCCTTTTTTATATATCACCTTGTTTATGGTTTCCTCTTGTTTAGCTATGGCTCCCTCCCTTATCTCTTTCTTTATGTTTTCACACTTTTCATTAATGACGTTTATCAATTGCGTTTGTATAGCACTTGGAATACTCTCCTCTAGATTTGCCACTGATGGCTTCATTGCCTCTTTATATTTGGAGGGAGGTGGTATTCCTTGATTTGACAATTTTCTTGAATTTCTTGTTCTGTCCATTTGAAAATGGGAGCAAGATTAATACTAAACAATTTACAATTTTTCAGATAGAATGAACCTGGACCTTTTTAGTTGGCTGACAATAGATGTTCACACTTTTAGATTGGTAATATCACTCTCTCTTTCTTTTTGTGCACTTACATACAAATCTAATACAACCACAAGTTACCGATTTATGACCAAATCAGTAAGCCCCTCAATCCAAAATGTATTGTATTTAAGTCCCTGTTAACCTAGAATATAAAGGAACACTTAGATACACAGCATTGCTCAACAAACATCAAATGTAGATGCATGCATTATAAGAGTTGAAGGATGGACAGAGGACCACAGATAATAAAATAATATGAAATACAATAAGGGAGGTAGGAAAAGAATAATGCAGGAATGTAAGTTATTATAGTAATGAATAAAAGGTATAGTGTAAGGATAATTGATCTCGGGTGATAGACAGGTATAATATTTTTGTTCAAAGTTTAGAAGAACTTAGATAAAACTTAAGAAAATAAGAAGAGTAATAAGAAGAATGTATAGTGAAGAGAGGGAGGTAGATATTGGAGATTTCAATGATATAAATTTTAAAAAGAACAAAGAACCAAAACAACAACAAAACAAAACAAAAGATAACACAACAAAAAAGGAAAAAAAAAAGGTTGAGGGAGATTCCTCAGTATTGTGAGTTCTTACCCAAGAGATTCTAGGGTTGAGAACCAGGAGATTAAAAAGCAGGTGGCAGTATCAATATAAATATCATTTTTCTTTAGACTACATGCAGATCTGTCACTGTGTTTCTAGGAATGACCTCAGTTGCAGAAGGAATGTGGGAAAAGAGATGAGAAAAAGAAAAAGAAAAAAAAGGAACAAATCATAACGTTTAATAAAAGGTGTAGGTAAAATAGCAAAGAGAAAATAAGAACTCCTAAAAATGCAAATGAATAGGGGTATTCTTCAGGTTTTTTTGGGGGGGCATGAGGGCAGGGTAGGAAACTTGTGTCTCCACTAAATTCGGGATCCAAACACTTCAAAAAGTCTTTTTCACTTCTGATTTGGCTTTGCTGTTTTTGGATCAGATTGCTTGATTGGGAAAAGAAAGCTGAAAGATTTGTGGGCAGCATTGTTGTTTTTGTTTTGTTTTGTTTTGTTTTTGTTTTTGCCAGTCCTGGGCTTAAGCTCAGGGACTGAGCACTTTCCTTGGACTTTCTCAAAGCTAGAGCTCTACCACTTGTGCCTCACCACCACTTCTGGCTTTTTTCTATGTATGTGGTACTGAGGATTTGAACCTGAGTCTTCGTGCATGCTAGGCAAGCACTCTTCCACTAGGCCCAACTCCCAGCCCCTTGTGGGTGGCTTTGTTTACCAGGTCTGTGGTGCAGCACTAGGGACAGACTTCAGAAGCACCAGGGTCAGATTTCCGGTTAAGGTATCCCTGGGAAATCCTATGCCAGTTAGAATAGTGGCACTGCCAGCAACACCTCTCAGGCTCCAATTGCTTTGACCAGGTCTTTGCCAGCAGTCAAGATGGTCCTGCTCTCAGCTGGTGCATGAGCGGGCACCCTTCGAATCCCGTTCTGTGAGCCCAAGTGGAAAATTCTCCTCAGAGGTACTCACAAATTGCTGGATTCTCCAGTTCCATGATGCTTGCATCTCCGTGCATGGCCGGGTGTCTGCTCTTGGCTCCTGCAGGCTCTGTGTGCCTCTGTCTGCATTCAGCAGTTCTGTGACAATCAATTTTTGGTAGAGAATTGTCCCATAGGCAGCCAGAACTTGTTTCTTGGTGGGAGCTCAGAACGACTCACACTGAACCGCCGCCATCTTCCGCCGATCTCCTCCTCATTGAAGTAATTTCTATATTATTATCTAATGTAATTCCAGGAAAGAAATATGGATTAATTTCAGATCTTCTATCACATGACCATTCACATTAGTCATGTAGGGTAGGCTTTGTTCTGCTAGGATGTGTTTTATATTGAAGCAATGGACAGAATTTCTTTCTGGTCTTAACATGATGAGGTAACATTTGGGAGCAAAGATGCAGCCTAAGAGCCCTGCACTGGAAGCCAAGATAGAGAATATCTTCACAGCTACCACGATCTTCCCCGTGGTGCTATGATATACTGGCAGAAAATTAGCCTGGACACTGCAGAACACCAGCATGCTGAATGTTAGGAACTTGGGTTCATTGGAAGCATCAGGTAGGTTCCTGTCAAGGAAAGCTACAGTGAAGCTTGCCAGGGCCAGGGAGCCAAGGTATCCCAGAACACAATAAAAAGCAGTGAAGGAACCTTCATTGCACACGATGAGGATGTGGCCATATTCATAGTGTGCATCGGTGTCAATGAAGGAGGAGAGGCTGTGACCCAGAATCCAGAGATTGCCACTTGGGTAAGGGTGCAGAGGAGAATAATGAAATTAAGAGCCCCTGATAACAACAGCCACTTTATTCTTTTTGCTAGAGAAGTGACCTTGAATACTTGGACCACAGACATAGTTTTTGCGGGCACTGTGGAAATTGCTAAGGTGAACACAATTCCAAATGTGATCTGCTGCAGCATGCAGGTGATTGTGTTGGGATGGCCAATAAACAGAAGGGAGCAGAGGAAACAGTACATAAGGGAGATGAGCAGGATGTAGATGAGAGCCTGGTTATTGGCCTTAACCATTGGAATGTTGTGGTGTTTCATTAAAACTCTTAGAACAATAGAAGTGAGAACAGAGAACAAACAGTCATACAGTCCAGGGCTATCCCTAAGGTTTCTCCATGAGCCATGAAACTTACAGATTTTAGGAGGCAATGGTTTCTCTCTGGGTTGGCATATTGATTATCTGGACACCTCACATATTGCTCCATATCTAGTGAGGTATATGAATTATCATTAGCCTGTGTTCCACAGTTTCCTTTCTTCAAAGGAAATTTGGCAATCACGATTTAGAGGTAAATTTAACATGGCAGTATTTATGATGATAAAAGCAAGAATTCTCAGATACTTCAAGAAAAATCTGCTATTTTATTTCTATCTCACTCTACCACAATAATTCACCTTGATTCCTGTGTTCTATTTTTTAGTGTTAAGAAACATTTCCGGATCTTTATTAAGTGAATAAATAAGCACGAAGGCAAGCAAAGAAGCACATGGACAAGCAGAAAGCAGGGAAACACTCTGTCAGAGTTTCGGTGCTGTCAAAGGGAGAGAGACACCATGCTCTGTTTTTTACTTTCTGAATGCAACTCCTTTTTACCTTTAGTTATCATACATAGTGATATTGTGATAGTTTTGTAATTTCTAGTATCTTGACAATAATTATTACAATTTATGATGCTACAGTACTAATGTTCTTTACTGTATACACAAATCAGTGAACACCATTCAAAATTATCGATAATAAAACTTATACTTTCCTATGTTTTGGCTAACATTAATAGAAGCCTTTTAGCCCTCCCTTAAATTTCGCACGTTACATTTCTCACCTCACGTACTGTATAACAAGAACCAAAGAACTCATTAAAGCTCTGTAATCATGTTAGGTAGGCATAACACTTGTATCTACTTCCTTAAGTAAACTCAGCTTTGTGATCACTTGCTCTGTGGAAACAGCAGTTGTAAGCAGTGGGAATAAATTTTTATGGGTTTTATTGTAGTTGAAACCTAATTTAAAAAAAAACATGGAGACACTATTCTAAATAATACTTCACATTATTTTTGATAGAGGTTCAACTCAATTTGCTGAATAGAGAGAGGAGAGAATTTCTTGAAATAAACACCTATACATTCAAACCCTACATTTTGTGTTATTATAAAAAAGCAGTTTTCCCAAGTTCCAGTGGCTCAGGCCTTATGGAAACTTAGAAACATATTTTCAAGATCTCAGTTTGAATTCAGTGGGAAAGAAAATTCTGTGAGAATTATTCTCAATTAACTAACAAATGGGCTGTGAGTAGAATTGTGCCTCAAGTGTTAGAATATCAACCTTGAGTAAAAAAGATTAGGGACAGTGCCCAGGCACAAGACACAAACACACAACACACAACGCACACACACACAACACACACACACAATACACACACACACACACACACACACACACACACAAGCAAAGAAGAAATATCTTAAGGAAAGAACTATTTTTTTCCTACCATTGTAATTTAGAACTATTTTATCAAGTTAGATGAATTGAGAAAAATGTGGAGAGTTGGAGAATGACTACATAGGACATATGCTTTCCAGTCACATTAGCAATTTCATTCTCTGTGCAAGGGATGCAATCAAAACAACAGGCAGCCTTTCCCTCCTGGGGTGATTTCCTGAATCCAGATTCACAACTGTCACTGCAAACTGAATGAGGTATCTGAGAAAAAGAAAGGAAGAAAGATATCAGTAGCTTCTAAGAAATTATCTAGAAATCACAAATGTTCACTCTTGTGAAATAATTCAACTGTCAAGCATAATACTTCGTGCCTAAATCTAACTATTACTTTAAATTCTGCTATAGATTCCAAAATAAAAATTCCACATAACTAGTATACTAGTCTTGACATTCAGCTTATTGAACTATTTAGGAAAGTGGAGCTTTTAAAGATAATGGTGAAAGAGTATGTCTTTCTAGCCAACACTATGAAACTTCCTTGAGTTTATGTCATTGTATGTTGTGTCTTGCTCATATGTGAAATACTGAAGCACTATGAGGAAGAACCCAAATTGAAGCTTTCAAAGCATGCTCGAAATCACAGATATCATTTTTATAGTGATATATGAACCCTAGGCCCTTCATATCTTTCTTTATGCTTCTCAGTTACCATGTGATGAGATTGTTCTTTTTTTGGACAAGAAATCCAACAAACATTCTAGATACTACCCAAGTAATGGCAGCCACAAAAAATCAAGCTCTGTATTACCAGTATCTGCCAACATAAATACACACCAGGCAGTAGGAAATGAATTTTATTTCTGGTCCTCTGTTCAGCTCTAGGTACAGATGAGACATTGTTAGGCCAGCTTCATTGTAAGAAAATCCTGTGATCTTCATTAACAAAGACTTCATTAGTGTCTGTGAATTGATGCTCCTCAGAGGTCTACTAATTGATGAGCTTTGGGAATTTCTAAGCCTCTCACGTCATTCAGATATTTCAAAAACTATGGAGATAATGGTTACATTCTAGACGTGAAACCCTGCTTTCTGACCTCACAAAGCATAAACATTAGAATATGGCAACATAAAGAATAGAACTCCCATTTCTATGCTCCTGGAATGCATAAGACTTGGCATGTCTCCTAATAGGTCTGTGATCTTCATGTATTTGTCTGTTGAAGCAGTCCCAAGATAGCGCTTTGATTTGACTATTCAGGTCAACATTAGAAATTTCATTATTGTATGCTTTAAGTAAATAAACTGTCTTGTTTGAATTGGCATCACATACAAATACAAATCCATGTCCCATGTTAGCTAAAAAATGCACAGGTGAAAGGTGATTCTAAGTGACCCATCATCTGCACAATGAATTGCCACATTTGCTGGATTTAGTCTGGAATTTGGAAGTCATACAGTGGCACAGATTTATAATGTAATTTAGAAATCAGTGTCTGTGCTTTGAGTGGATGAAATTGTCAAGTGTGGACTTTGTCTGTGTGCATGAAAATGGTGGCCACTGCTTTCCCTATGGACATATGTGATGGGACTATGTGGTTGTCAGCCAATGCCCTCACCAACACATTCTACCATGAACAGTCAAGGAAAACATGAATATGCCCTACTGCTGAGGAGTTCTTCCATTTTGGACAGAGGAATTCATTTTATTTGTTTTCAAGAATTCCAACAAGCCCTCTACATAGCATTCAGGTAAAGATATGTACAAAGTCAAGCAACATCTTGCCATTACATTATTTTCTGTCACCAAAGATTCCCCTTTAACAGGCCAACTAACCACTGAATGACTTGCCCACAAAAGTGATCAAATGAACCTTTCAGCTTTATAAATTGATACTCAGGAATATTGTCACAAAGATGGAAACTTGTTAAAGCAAGCTTTATCTTTGATTATACATCAACATTCCCAAACTTACTGGTCCTTTCCTCCCAAGACTAAAGAATAAGAAAATTTTTGAAGTTGGATATACTTAAATGTACAATGGTAGGGCATAAATGAGAAAGAGGGGCATAAATTTCATATTTTTGCTTACTTCTCTGTAATTGAAATTTGATGATTTTTATCAAACCCACCTCGGTACTTCCTAAGGCCCACCCTATCCTATATTCCGATAATGACAGCTGATGACCATGTGGGGAATCACTTTACGTTGAAGACCTTCTGGAAAATTCCAAATGTTATAAATATAATACTCGGCCTTTAATTTCTTTCAATATCCAAAATATAATTGTTTCCAGCAAGATTATGAAACTGGATACTCTTTTAAAAAAAGGGTGCAGTTATTAAACCAGGTGTGGTGGCTCACATCTGTAATCCTAGCTATTCAGGAGGACGAGATCTGAGAATTAAGGTTCAAAGCCAGCCTGAGACTTTTATCTCCAATTAACCCAGAAAATGGGAAGTGGGGCTTGGCTGAAGGGTAGGGTGGTAGCCTTGAGCTGAAGAGCTCAGGAGAAATGCCCTGGCCCAGGGATAGGATGATAGCCTTGAGATGAAGAGTGCAGGGACACTATCCAGGCTGAGTTCAAGCCCCATGACCTACAAAAAGAAAATAAATTGTAATTACCTTGGGCTTCTTAAAGGTACATATAATTACAGATTATAATTGCAGATAATATTACAAAAACTCAAAGACTACAACCAGATACCTAATTTAGAATATAATAACTGTGAGCATACTGATTCATTTGAAACACAAAAAATTAAATGGAATGTGACATTAATTTCTTTTGTGTCAATTATGTCTTTAAGTGCACATGAACACAGGTTAGGAGTACCTGCAAATATTTAAACAAATGAAAGTATCTTTTGTCCTAGCTACTCAACAAGTTAAAATATGAGAATTGAAATTTGAATCCGACCCAGTCAAAAAAGACCTTTTGAGAATCCTATTTCCAAGTAACTATTCAAAAACTGGTAGTAAAAGCTGTGGCTCAAAATGGTAGTGCTCTAGCCTTGAGGAAAAAGAGCTCAGGGAAAGTATCCAGAGCGCAAGCCCCAAGACTGACAAAGAAAATAAAATGAAAAGAAGCTGCTCTTGACATTTACAAAAAATGATCTGAAAGTACTTCATTTAATTCTCTATAAAATGCCCTTAC
Source organism: Megascapheus bottae (assembly GCF_031878675.1). Classification (NCBI taxonomy): domain Eukaryota; kingdom Metazoa; phylum Chordata; class Mammalia; order Rodentia; family Geomyidae; genus Megascapheus; species Megascapheus bottae. Next base: position 156,433 of record NC_143511.1, on the reverse strand, counting down.
ATAATGTTGTGTAAAAGTTTGAACCAATACAAACATGATACTCACTATACTCTATGTTAGAAATGAAGTTTACAATTTGGGGAGAGGACAATAGGAATGGGGGAATAGGGGAAAGGGGGGTGGGGTAATACTTTAAAAAATAAATGTACTAATACATGATCTTTACAATAAAAATTTAAAAATAAAAATAAAGCATAAATTAAAAGCTAAATTATTTACCAGAAAAAACAGACCAGAAATAAACAAAAAAATGTGACTCTGCTGTTCCAACAAAGGGAATTTCCTGTGTAGGGTAAGGCAGCATCCCTTTCCCATTACTCATCAGTGTCAATTCTTTTTGATTAACAAATGTTTCATGGAGGGCATGGGCCACAACATACACAGAATTATATATGTTGTAACTCTCTTTAGACATGGCCATATCAAAACTATGCCTCGAACACCATAAGGAAGGATCATGAAGACAATCCTCCCATATAACACAGTCTGGCTCAGAAACTGAATAGTTAAATAAGAGAAAACACAGCCTTTCAAAATAAAAATCCCAAAAGCAGCAGAACAGAAATAAAGATAAGCAAATATAGCAGCAACATATAAAGTTATATATTTTCTATTCCAGGGAAGAGAATAATTTTTAGCACTGCCACCTTGTATTCAAATTATGGGAGGCAATCTCAGGATACACTTGTTAAACAATCATTTGAGAAGAAAGAAAATATAGAGTCAATGACATCCTGCAACAGGCAAGGAATATGTTTCCAGATTATCATGAAATTATTTTCTTTTCTTGAAGTTCTTTACTTTTATTCAGCCATTTAATAGTGAGAGATATTTATTACAGTTTATGTCTAGATTGTGAAGCATATCTGAACTAAAATAATGATGCAATGCTTAGTTGGAAACAGTGATTACTTGCCTATAATAAAGTGTGTGTGTGTGTGTGTGTGTGTGTGTGTGTGTGTGTGTGTGTGTGAGAGAGAGAGAGAGAGAGAGAGAGAGAGAGAGAGAGAGAGAGAGAGAGAGAGAGAGAGAGAGGGAGAGAGAGAGAGTATTTGTGTATATATGTGTGTTATGGAACATGAAATGAATGTCAAAATGTTCTTTGTGAGTTTATTTTCTCAAGGCTAGGATTTTGGCACTTCAGTTACAGGTCTCCTTCCATATTTGAATGTTTAATTGGATATAAAAGTCTCACAGGCTGGCTACAAGCCTCAATCATCAGACAGAAGCCTTCTTAGTACTTAGGATCACAGTCATAAACCACCACCCTACAGTAATAATTTTATAACCACCCTCACAACGTAAGTATTAGCAAATAATTCTCTGAACACTGGTCATCATGGATGGAAATGTGACTGCAGCCTTTTAGAATAGAATTCATGCCACTGATTCAGTTTGTTTGTAATAGCATTACCTCATATTCTACCTTGACAGCTGGTATGGAGGAGATACAGGGAACCTGGTATAAAATGTAGTGGTTACAGCCCTGGAAAGTCAGCAAACCCCAAATCCTCTCCTAACACCAGATAGAAAATTACTCCACAGTAGATACAAGATAATACAATGAAAGTAATTTACTTCTTCTGCATAGGGATGGTAGTTCAGGGTAGAAAACACAGGACATTCATGTGTGCACTTGGAGTTTTCACAGCTATAGCTCATACTGAAAACAAAACAGTAATTGAAAAGTCAACATTGAGTTACTTACGGCTTGTTCTCTTCATGACTAGAAGCATCACTGGTATTGCCTTCTGTTCCCAAAGTCTAGAGAGGGAAAAACCCAGAAATCATCACATCTCCATCCATGTATGCTCGGTGTTTCACAGTAGAAAAGCAGCTAGTGCCAGCCAAGGACCTAACAGTGCATGAAAGCTGGAGAATAATGAGGGTGAAATCCAAAGGCACATCCCCAAAGCATCTACACAGCTGAAATTCTGATTAGAAGTGAGCCCGTAATGTCAGATATGTCTGTCAATATATCTTTATATATATATATATATATATATATATATATATAAAGATATAAAGTTAATTCTAAAATTCTCATCATATGTTTTTAAGACATGTGCATCTGTGTGTGCATGCAATGGGAACTCAGGCTACAAAAATATAGTTTCTTGTAAAAAATACATACCAATTTCCTTACCACATGCATTAACTTGCATTAATCATGTGCTGGTTTCGCCTTTACCTTTATTTTTGGCAGCATATATTCTTAGTCTTCTTCATAGAGATTGTCACTGGAGTGAGATAAAAGACAGTGTTGAGGGCTGGGAGGGTGACCTAGTGGTACAGTGCTTACCTAATATGCACAAAGCTCTGGATTTGAGTCCTTGGTGCCACAGTGAGGGATCAGGATGAACTATTTTAATTCATCTAGCTTTCCTGTAAAGCAACATACCTGCTAAAAGTGTTGCCATGACCTGTAAATTTGCAAAGAACAAAGAACTAGGCTCAAGCCTAAGATTTGCTTCCCTGCCATTGAGTTGCAGTTTCCTTAAAGTCCTCTGCAATACCATAATATTAGGTCCCCCGGGAACAACCACAGGAAGGCAGAGAATATGGGAATAAAACAACGGTTTGGGGAAGACTTCAGAACCAATCAAAACACAAATGATTTTTGTTCAAATTCTATCCATCCAGGTTATACTGTGATGGCATCTCCCCTAACCTCCTACCATCGCGAATAAAAACCACTTCCCCACGCATTTTGAGATTCACTCCCAGCTGGCCCTACTACCTTAGGATGTGCTGGCGTGAGTCCAGGCTGGAGCTTGTCCTGCAATAAAGACCCCTTTGCTTTTTGCACCTGTGGTGGTCTCCTGGTGTTCTTTGAGGATACCTCAATCTGGACATTTCAATGGAAACAGAAAAATCTGGAAGTAGTGTTTTGGCTATGTATATTATTTATACACAATAGATTTCTATGTTTCTATCAGAAAGAAAGTCTTTGCAAATTTTGTAATTAAATGGAAAGACTGGGAACTTTTTTTTATTATGATCAGTAAATCAGACCCAGATATAACAATAGTGCCTTTCTAGCTTTGGAAAACCTCAAGGATAGTGCTCTGAGTTCAAGCTGCAAGACTAGCAAAACAAATTTCAATGTTGAGTAGGAGATGATGGCTAAAAGAGAAGAGGGAAAAGTAAAACTCTCTCCACAGAAGCAGAGTTTTAGTTTCCCTCAGGATTTATACATCTAGGAACTCACACCAAGTAAGATTTAATTCTCCAGATATAAACCAAAGAATAGGTGAGCTGAGTCAGGGAAAGTAACCATGACAACATTGGCCTAGCATGTGGGCTTCAGCTGTTTCTTTAGTTTGAATTTAACCAGAAAAAAGGGAGAACACAGCTCATCCATACAGTTGGTTGCTCACCCTCAGGTGGCCTGTCTCCACTCCCCGACCCCAACAGGTGGCCAATGACCCTGCGGTGGTGGGGAGGGGAGAGCAAGGATGGCAGTAGGCCAGCAACAATGCTGAATTAATAGGAGGGCTCCAAACTGTTCGAGGAAGAGCTTGCACTCTGACCTGGCTTTTTTCAGGATCCCACAGGACCTGAATAGGTGTCAGAAGTGGGTGGAGAATTATAGGAGAGCAAACTTGGAAGATAAAACACTTGATCAGGTAACTACACTTGATTCACACTGAGACCTCCATGATCTGTAGAACTAGTCTTCACAGGACAGTTGAACGGTTTCTATGTTGGACTGTGGCTGACTGAACAGTGGGCTCCTATTCCACCCTTTTAAATTCATGCAAAGCCCACCAGCTGGGCTGTCTCTTCTACTGTTGCCACCTCTGACTTGGCTCACCATTTCTTTGGAGACGACCTCTGTCGTCTTCATGTGACTCCATAGACTGGAAAGCCTAATGCCAACCTAAAACCTTTTTATGGAGAGATACTAGTTGCTCATTGGAGACATAATTTTTTCCCTGTTCTCTTTCCATCATCTTCTATTTGACATCGAATTTTTTCTCACGCTGATCACGATGTCTTTCAGGAAGTCTAATAACAAATGCTGATGAAATTAAGGGCAAAGGAATAATTACACATGATTCAAGTAGGTTACACAAGGAAGTATAAAGAGCTTTATGATATTAAGCATGGCAACTAACTTGTGGGAATGAGGCCCATTGCATGTATATATGTATTTTTTTCTATATAAGCTCTTTGTATGGTTAACTTACAAAAATGAAAATTTAAAATTTTAAGTGATAAAAAGATCCTATAAGAAAACTCCACACTGCTTTCCAGAGTGGCCAAAATAGCTTACAATCCCACCAGCAGTACAATAGGGTTCCTTTATCTCCACAACCACACAAGCATCTGTCATTGTCTGAGTTCAAAATCTTGGCCATTCTTGTGGGGGTAAGATGGTATCTTTGGGTTGTTTTTATTGGCGTTTCCTTTATGAACATGGATGATGAGAATTTTCTCATATGATTTCTGCCACTTTAACTTCTTTTGATAAGTCTCTCTTTTCTATCCTGAACATCATAACCCAGGATATGATAAGGACACATGCTCAGCTATGTTCATCTCTGCACTATTTACATTAGCCAAGGGATGGAAACAATCCACATGCGCTACTGCAGATGAATGGATAAAAAATGTGATATAGATAGATAGATAGATAGATAGATAGATAGATAGATAGATACACACACATATATATATACATATATAATGGAATACTACATAACCAACAGACAATATAAAATAATGGCATTTGCTGGTATGTGGATGAATCTAGAGCGAAGCATGTTGAGTGAGATAAGTCATTACCAAAGAAACAAAAGGTGCATGCTGATCTTAATATTCAGCTATTTGATACAAACACTACAAGAGCAGTGACTCCATATTTCTGTGCCTAAAGCTATGGACAAGGTATTAGAAATATAAACACAACTATATACACATAAAAATTTGTGACTGTCAATTATGATTATACAAAATGTAATGGATAAGCTATTACAATAGAATGGAATTCTCATTAGAAAGTTCAGAATGGGATTACAATCCTGCAGTAAATCTGTTTTCAAGGGCCATTGGGATGTCTTCACTGAAAATGTGTCTAATATATTTTGATAAGTAGAAATCATAGTTAGCTGCAATATTAAGGCTTGTAAAAGAGTACATTTCCTTCAATTATCACATGATCTCAGACAAGTACATCATGAAAAAAACTGATTTGTGTGTGTAGAAATTTCAGTAAAAGTTACCAGTTTTGTTGGGGGCTGAGTGTAGAGTCAGACTGAGCTTGCACCTGGAGTACTACTTAGAGCTAAGCACACAGGAGATGAGCTGCAATGAAAAACAACTTGTATCATAATGAATGACGCCATGCTTACCAAATTTGAGCTATGTCAACAGTATCTTCTTTCTGGGGTGCTATGTCTGAAGGTCGCTTGTTGTTTTGTATGAAAGTAACCGCTGGATGTTTCCTGTTTCTAAGATAATATATAAGACTAGGACCAAAAATAAATTGTGCTACAATATAAATCTGCAGTCTCTTCAGGCTCCAGTCTTAAGCTGTAGACCTCCCAACCCCATCTGTTTCTTATGTTTTTCTTCTCATCCTCACCCCCTAAATCAGGAATCCTGCCTTGATGCCGGCTGGCTCTGGCACAGTTTGAAAGAGTAATTTCAGAATACAAACATGGAACACATTTATGACAATTACTTTATTGACATGAAATTGCTGGTTTCACCAACGTCATTGCTGAATTAGGCAATAGCATATGGCTACTTTTGTGGAGGCCTCTGTACAATAGCTTGAATCAAATAATAATCTGTGGATCTTATGGCAATTTGGTGTGCAAATTGACCATCTGTATATGGTCATCTGTGTATAACTTTGGTTGACATGTCATTGGGAAATAATTTTTTCTAGCCATTTCTATGTGCATCTGATGTAGCATCCTCTGATACAATCCAGTTGCATTATCCTAAAAGGCATTCGTGAAAGTAGTTCCTTGTCACAGATGTTGAACCAAATTTATCAAAGTTAACTTCCTTCCTGGGGCCTCACTGTGATCTTGGAGGAAATCCATATCACCTTAGATGAACAAGGAGAATCTGAAAACTTGTTTTCGAAATCATTATATTTCCAGAATGCATAGCCACAGCTGCAGAACAGCAATAAAAAGTTTTACATATTCTGCCTGTGGCTTCACCAAAGGATTTGGTGGAAGATGAGCTACAGTGTCAATACAAAGACAAAACTGCACCTCTACAAAGATATATGAGCATATATACCTGACACTGTGGGCAACTTCTATCCAGACTTTCAGCTGGACAGATATTTCAGAGATGTGTCCTTTGAGTTTTACACTCAGTCTTCTCCAGCTTCCCCTTCCTGTCAGGTCCTTGGCTGGAACTAGCTGCTTTTCTACAATGAAATATTGAGAATATGTGAATAGAAATGTGATGATTTCTGGGTTTTTCCGTTTTTACACTCGGGAAACAGACGACAGTAACAGTGATGATACCAGGGATGAACATACATGCCATAAGTAACTCAATATTTTATTTCCATATACCATTTTGTTCTCAAGATAGGAAGCAGATGAGACAATCTAGGTACACAGATGATGTTATCCATCTGTACTACTATGACATCCTTCTCCCTCTACACTGAAAACAGTTTATTTTCATTGTTTTATTTTGAATCTATTTGTGGTAATATTCTGCCTGCTAATAGGAGAGCACTCTGGTTTCCTTTCCTTCCATGTCTGTAAGCTCCTCACTTCCAACATTACTTTATCCACTCCATCCAAGTTGTCTTTGCAGGGGATCAAATGATGTTATTACTAACAACCATAGTCAGTGGCATGAGTTCTATACTAAAAGGTTTCAGAAACATTTCCTTCCTCACAGAGAAGTGGTCTGAGAAGATCTCTTTGGTAACTTGTATTGTGAGGACATCAACAAAAATTCTTATTGTAGGCTGGTGGCTCATGACTGTCTATTCTTCACTATGGTGGAGGCTGGTATTTGAGGACTAAGGTCTGAAGCAAACACCAACATAAAAATACGTGAGACTTTTATCTCCAATTAACCACCCAAATCTGGAAGGAGAGCTGTGGGTCAGGTGACAGAGTTCTAGCCTTGAGAAAATAAGCTCAAAGAGAGTATCTGACCTCTGATTTCATGCCCTAAGACACACACACACACACACACACACACATTCTCTTTCACTGCAGACAAATATTTACTTTTACAAACTAACCACTGTAACACTATTTCATGTCAGGTATGCTTCACGATCCAGGCATGACCAGGCATTGTAAAAGATCTTTCATGATAGACTTTTGTCTGCCTTCAGTAAGTTTTGGTTTACTCATGTACATATATAGCCTTGGCTCTTTTTCCTGGAACAGGGCCTCAGTAATAAATGCCTATGCAAAGAAAACGGAAGGGAAGAGAAGGGGAGGGGAGAAGAGGGGATGGGAGGGGGTAGGCATAACAAAATGGCTATTTGCAACTCTAAGAAACTGTAACAGCCTACTCCACATGTATTGTAAGCAAAAATGTCACCGCCTCTATCATTTTCATTACTTTTCAACTGCTTGGGTGACAAGTGTGTCATTGGGTATTTGCCCACATTTGGGAGCTAAAATGGCAGTAATAACCCTGATATATTACATATATGTCTTTATCTTACATGTAACTGAGGCTTCCTTATCTTTATTTATTTTGTGCTGGCCCTGGGATCCCAGCACTTGCACACTCTTCCTGAGCTTTTTGGATGAAGGCCAGTGCTCTACCACTTGAGCCACAGCTCCACATCTGGCATATTTTGGATGTTAAATAGAGATTGAGTCTCTTAGACACACCTACTGAGGATGGGTTTAAACATGGTCCTCAAATCTCAGATTTCTGAGTAGTTAAGTCTACAGACATAACACATCTTTGCCTTAGCTTATTTTGTTTCTTTACCACTATCTGCGTATGTTTTTTTCTAATTTTCCTTCTGTTAAATTTCCCGAAATGTATTTCAGTCCTTTTGCACATTAGTGCTAAGATAGACATATTAAGCGGTATAGTTTCAACAGATTGATGTTTCTTATCTATCTGCAGAAATGAGGAAAAATATGGTCTGGGTTAGGTAAAATTTTATGTTTGGTATTGATTACAGACATGAGTATTTATTCATGAAGTTATCCATATAGATAAGTGTATTGCTGCAACTAGAAATTGGTTTAGTAAGAGATTTTACTCAACTCTATATCCATTGATGCTCCAAAGTTTTTCTCAATTGTTATACAGTAGGGTACGTTTGCCACCTAACTGATTCGTATTGTTCTGCCTTAGATGCCATGTACTTTGATTGCATTTATGGCCATATTTATACCTTCTCATACATCCTTTTTTCTCTCTCATATCACTTGAGCCACCCATCACCTTCTGGCTTACTATTGCTTAACTGCATATATGAGTGTCTTGGAGAGATTTGCAATAGAGCAAAACCTAGATACATAAGACCATACAGTAGGATGCTAAATGAAAGGACCTCTAGGATATAGAAACAAAAGCCATATAATGAGTGATTGTTGTCTTTAATGTACTATGTTATCTCTCATCTCTTTTGCTGGCCCTTGGTTATCTCATATTGTTACATTATCGCACTTTGTTATCTGATATATTGGATATATTTGTATTTGGTTATTTGAAATTGGTTAGGGAAGGGGGAAAACAAGATGAGGGGTGTGGGTGGGGGGAGGAAAATGGGGACAAAGACAGGAAAAAGGGTATCAATGTATGTGAATTAATGCACCTTCTATCTGGCCAATATTATATATCCCTTCTATTAATTACAATAAAAATATATGAAAACATTTTTAAAAAATTTAAAAAAGAATATCATTGAATTTTCTGTTCCAGCTTGTCTTCATTGTGGCTCTTTGGATATCATCCTCTTGGTCAGCTATGATTACAGGAACAAATAGTTTTAATTTCTTGAGATATCCCCAATTTGTAATTTTTACCATCAAAAAAGCTGCAATTCTTTTTTTATAATTTTTATTTTGTCTGTGACTTAGTACAAATTATATTTTGAAAGAGTTCCATTGTGATTTTTTTCCACAGAAGTGCCTAGTACATTTGGAAGAAATTTACTTTCTAAATTTACCTTCTCCTTCATATATATTACATTAAAGAAATTAAGCAATGATTTTCAGAATCAAGCTCTGTGATCCAGCTCATTAGCATGAACACTGACTGTTTCATTTAATGGAGATAATTACAGATACAAATGTGCATGAATGACTAGTTGGACTGTAAATTATCTACCTATGAATATATTTTTAATGTTATCAGTGAAATAAGAAGCCTCTAGTCTTCATGGCATTTGCATGACAAACTTTACCGACATGTATATATGCAATGAAAATGTAAACTCATACTATATCTATGGGACTCTTGGAGGTACTAATCTGCAAGTTCTCTCCTTACAATGTTATTTCTTCACTTGAGGTTGCAGGTATTTAATTAAAAATTAAATACTATACCAGAAATATATATACTTTAACGTCTACAACAGAGGAACAGAACTTAAATACCTCTTGTCTAGCATGCAAGTCCAGCTCAGACCATATCTCTTCATTTTTATAGGCTTTATATGATCATAACATAAACTGGACTGTCTCAAAACAAGACTTTTAACACAGGTAGAGCTAATGACTCCAAGATTATGGTAATAGAATATGTACTATCTGCTGAAAGCCCATTCCATTGTTAATGGATGACAGTTATTGTGGGTGTGTATCTGTTAATAGAGCACTTTTTCTGCTGAAATAAATTTCTGAATGTCATTCATGAAAAATTCTCTTCAAGTACTTACATAATCCTACATACACTGCATTAATGTTCCATTCCCATTGTGGTTCAGGTTTATACATACACATTGGCAAAGGTGCAAGCATTCAATCCATGAAACTTATGAGCTTTGAAGTACTCCTAAATTTCTATACTCTGTTCACAGATGTATCTGTATTGAAGTACTTCTAAATTTCAGTGCTCTGTTCATAGATTTATCTTTAAGAACTATCAATTTGCTTTGGCCTTGACTTTTGCTATGAAGAGATCAATGAAAACCCTGATTTTTACATAATTTGAGTCTGGGGTTTGATGTATGTAATATTCAATCTGAGGCTTGGAAAGCATTTAAAAATCCCTTCAACAGCCTCTTGGGGAACTATAACATTCCAAACTACTCCTATAAGACAGAGAGAGATCAAATCTCGAGCAGCAATTACAGGACCATTGAGATTAACAATTGCTCAAGTTGACACACTTTTGGACCTCTACCGTTTCCCACAAGTAAGCGTGGGAGGAGTGGAGTGATATTGTTTAAATGTCAAGTTTTGTATTAGAAAATTATATAAGGAGACTGGATTTATGAACATATCAAATTGGTAATATTAAAAATAAGAATTCAAGATAATGGGAAATATTGTCCAATTTCTTGGCAAAGATGAAGGAAAAGCGGAGCATAAAAAATGGAGTTTTTTTGAAGCTTTAGCTTTATCATTTATTTTTTTTAAACTACCAGGAAATGAAAATAGAATATAAAGGCATGTTGAGCTGGTGCTTTTCGCTCACAAATGGAATCTTAGCTACTCAGGAGATATATTCCTAATTCACCAGCAAGAAGAAAGGAGGAATACGTGGTTCAAGTGGTACAATGCTACCTGTGTTATTTATTCACAGTGGAATTCTATGCTGCTATCAGAAAGAATGACATCCCCCCCATTTGTAAGGAAATGGAAAGGCTTAGAAAAAATCATATTAAGTGAAGTAAGTCAGACTCAAAGCAACATAGGCTCAATGTTTTCCCTCATTTGTCATAATCAGTAGAAACCTTGGACTCTCCTATCAGATATTTACTATAGAACAAAACCTAGGTGCATTAGGCCATACAGTATGACGCTAAATGAAAGACTTCCAGGATATAGAAACCAGAGCCACATGATGTGTGATTGTTGGCCTTAATGTACTATGTTATCTCTTATCAATTTTGCTATTCCTTAGGGTGGTTTCTTTTAAAAGACATCCTCATTCTACACATTTCTTTAAGACATAATACTAATGAATTCACTTCCTTGAAAGTACATTGAATGCTAGGCATTGGAGGTTCACATTTGTAATCGTAGTTATTCAGGAGACTGGGATCTGAGCACAAAGCCAACCCAGGCAGAGAGGATCATGAGTCTCTTACTTACAACTAACTATCAAAAAGCCTAAAGTGGAGTTATGGCTCAAGAGTGAAGTAGCATTCTTGAGTGAAAAAGCTAAGAGACATTACTTAGGCTTTGAATTCAAGCTCCAGTACTGGCACACACAGACACACAGATAAACACACACACACACACACACACACACACACACACACACTTGCATACACAGATGTGTATTAAGGATCTGAAACTAAGAATATGATATATGAATTAATCCTTGTTTTTTAAAATTTTTTTCATGCTACAAATATTTTCATTGTAAAGGTGATATACAGAGAGGTTAGTTATAGAAGTCAAGTAATAAGTGGGTTGCTTTTTTCATGTTTAATAAAGAAGTATTCAAGGAGGGATTCTTTTTTTCATATATTTTTATTATAATTAATAGAAGGGTTACATGATATTTGCCAGATAGAAGGTGCATTAATTCACATACATTGATTCCCTTCCACCTGTCTTGGTCCCCATTTCCCTCCCCCACACCCCCACACCTCATCTTGTTTTCCCCCCTTCCCTATCCAATTTCAAATAACCAAATACAAATATATCCGATATATCTGGTAACAAAGTGAGATACTGTCACAATATGAGAAAACCAAAGGACAACAAAAGAGATGAGAGATAACACAGTATCTTGTTTTTTGTTGTTTTTTTTGCCAGTCCTGGGCTTGAGCTCAGGGCCTGAGCACTGAGCACTGTCCTTGGACTTTCTCAAGGCTAGAGCTCTACCACTTGAGCCTCAGCACCACTTCCGGCTTTTTTTTTATGTATGTGGTACGGAGGAATCGAACCCGGGTCTTCGTGCATGCTGGCAAGCACTTTAACCACTAGGCCAAACTCCTGGACCGATAACACAGTATCTTAAGGACAACAATCATTCATTATGTGGCTTATGTTTCTATATCCTAAAGATCCTTTCATTTAGCCTCATACTATATGGAATTTGATATGAAGGTTTTGCTCTATTGCAAATCTATGCTAGGAGAGCCCAAAGTTTCTACTGATTATGGCAAATGAGGGACACCATTGAGCCTAAGTTCCTTTGATTCTGGCTTACTGCACTTAATATGATTTTTTCTAAGTCTTTCCATTTCCTAACAAATGGGGCGATGTCATTCTTTCTGACAGCAGCATAGAATTCCATTGTGTACAAATACCACAACTTGTTGATCCATTGATCAACGGAGGGACTTCTAGGGTGGTTCCATATCTTTGCTATGGTAAATAGTGCTGCATTGAAAATTGTTGTGCAGGTGGATTTAATATGTCCTTGTTTCTGGATGATTGGGTAAACGCAAAGTACTGGAATTGTTGGGTCATTGGGGAGATCTATATTTATTCTTTTGAGGAATTGCCATACTGCTTTCCATAGTCGTTGAACGAGTTTGCACTCCTACCAACAGTATACTAGTGATCCCTCCTGGCCACATCCCCTCCAGCATCTGTTGTCATTCGTTTTCCTGATCCTGGCCATTCTAACAGGAGTGAGGTGGAATCTTAGAGTTGTTTTGATTTGCATTTCTTTATGACCAGAGATGTGGAGCATTTCTTCATGTGTCTATAGGCCGTTTTTGTTTCTTCTTCAGAGAAGATTCTAAGCCTTTGGTCCATCATTTAATTGGTTGTTTCTTACATTGGAGATTAGTTTTGGATTGAGTCAATTTTTTGAACTGTTGATGTATTTTAGATATGAGGCCTTTGTCCGTTGTATGGTTGGTGAAGATCTTCTCCACTCTCTAGGCTTCCTAATTAATTTACTAGCTATGTCCTTTGCCATATAAAAGCTCTGCAGTTTAATGCAGTCCCACTTATCCAGCCTTTCTCTGATTTGTTGTGAATCTTGGTCCTTATTAAAAAGTTTCGACCTGTGCCAAGGAGGCCTAGTGTATCTCCTATTCCTTCCTGTAGAGTTTTCAGTGTGTCAGCTTTTACCTCCAGGTCTCTGATACATTTGGAGATAATCTAGTGCAGGATGAGAAAGAATGATCCAACTTTAGTTTTCTGCAGGTGCTTAACCAGTTCTGCCAGCACCAGTTGTTGAGGAGGGTATCTTTTTCCACTCTATTTTTTTTTGAGTCCCTTGTCAAAGATTAGGTGGCCATAGATCTTTGGTTTAATATCTGGTTCTTCAGTTCTATTCCATTGGTTTTCAGGCCTGTTCTTGTGCCTGTAGCAAGCTCTTTTGATAATTATAGCTTTGTAATAGAGTCTAAATTTTGGTATTGAAATTCGTACTGTGCTGTTCTTTCTGTTAAGAAGACTTTTTCGTATACGGGGTCTTTTATTATTCCATATGAAATTTTGCATTGCCTTTTCTATTTCTTTATAGAATGACATTGGGATATCGATGGGTATTCTGTTGAATTTGTAGATAGCCCTTGGCAAGTTTGTCATTTTCACGATATTGATTCTTCCAATCCAGGAGCATGGGAGGTTTTTCCATTTCCTCAGTTCTGCTTTAATTTCCTTTTTCAGGATTTTACAGTTTTCATCAAAAAGGTCCTTTACCTTCTTAGTTCAGCAAATTCCTAGGTACTTTATTTTCTTTGAGGCTATTGCAAAATAAGTTGCTTTCCTGATTTTTGCCCCATTCCTTTCACTTTTGGCGTAGAGGAAGGCAGTTGATTTGTGAGGGTTGATTTTATAGCCTGCTACTCTTCCAAAGCTTTGGATCAGCTCAAGGAGCTTGGGAGTAGAGTCTATAGGATTCTTTAAATACAGAATCATGTCATCTGCAAAGAGGGATAGTTTTATTTCCTCTTTCCCTACTTGGATCCCCTTTATGCTTGCTTCTTGCCTTATTGCACTGGCTAGGTATTCTAGTACTATGTTAAAGAGGAGTGGAGAGAGTGGGCATCCTTGTCTCGTTCCTGATTTTAGAGGGAATGGCTTTAGATTTTCACCATTGAGTGTAATACTAGCAGTGGGTTTCTCATACACAGCCTTTATTACATTGAGGAATGTTCCATGGATTCCTAGTTTCTCCAGAGCTTTTAACATAAAGGGGTGTTGGATCTTGTCAAATGCCTTTTCCGCGTCTATTGAGACAATCATGTGATTTTTGTCCTTGCTCCTGTTGATGTGTTGAATTATATTAATTGATTTGCGTATGTTGAACCAGCTTTGCCTCCCTGTGATGAATCCAGTTTGATCATAGTGTATAATTTTTTTGATGAGTTGTTTTATACGGTATTTTGTTGAGAAGTTTTGCATTGATGTTTATCAAAGAAATAGGTCTCTAGTTCTCTTTCTTTGATGAATCTCTGTCTGGTTTGGGGATGAGGCTTATAGTAGCTTCGTAGAACGAATTTCGTAAAGAACCATCATTTTCAATTTCGTTGAAGAGCTTGAGGAGTACTGGTGTAAGCTTTGCTTTGAAGAATGTATGGAATTCTGCTCCGAATCCATCTGGCCCTGGGCTTTTTTGAAGTGGAAGGTCTCTTGTTGCCATTTCTATTTCAGTGCTTGAAATAGGCCTGTTTGGATTAGTTCTTCTTGGTTCAGTGTGGGTATATTAATATTGGCTAGAAATTTCATCCATTTCTTCTAGAGTCTAAAATTTGTTGGCATAAGGTTTGAGAAGTATTCCCTCATGATGCTCTGGATCTTGGTAATTTCTGTCATGATATTACCATTTTCGTCTGTGATTTTGTTTATTTCTATATGTTCCACTCTTTTTTTGGTAAGATTTGCTAAGGGTCTGTCAATTTGGTAATTTTTTCAAAGACAAACTCCTTCTTTTGCTGATTCTTTTTGTAGCTTTTTTGACTCCAATTCGTTTAATTCTGCTTTGATTTTAATAATTTGCTTCCTTCTACTGGGATTATGGTTGGTTTTTTGCTCTTTCCCAGGAGCTTAAAGTCACACATTAAATTGTTGGTCTACCACCCCCCATCTGACTATCTTCTACTTATTGCTATCTATCTATCATCCACCCAACCATTTATCGTTAGTCTTTTGGGTATCTATCTTCAATCAATCTACCTATCATCCATCTATGTACCTGCCTATGTATGTATGTATGTATGTATGTATGTATGTATGCATGCATGTATGTATGTATGTATATATGCATGCATGCATGTATGTAAATACATATGTACATATGTATGTATGTATGTATGTAATCTATCTATCATTTGATCAGTCTGTCTATCTGTGTATCATTATTTTCTATCATTTATTTTTGCTTTTCAGTTGATACCCTCAGATTGGTATGTTAGATAATTTGTACTTATTAGCCAAAGGCTATATTTCTTTACGAATTTTAAAATGTGATATGGTACATGTTTTTGATATTATTTATTAGAAGAACATACCTGAATTATTCCTGTTCTCAAAAAATTCAGATTTTAAATAATTCCATGGTTCAATGCTTCTTGATTTATAATCACCTCGGGATGGTGTTTTTTAAATCTCTTTGCTGTATAAAATTTATTTTAGTATATTTTTTAGTCCTTGGGCTTGAACTCAGGGCCTAAGCACTGTTCTTGGGCTTTCTCAATCCTGGATCTTTACTACTTGAGCCACAATCCCACCTGTGGTTTTTTTCTATGTTTGTGTCACCAAGGAATCTAAGCAAGGTTTTCATTCATGCTAGGCAAGTACTCTACCACGAGGCCAAACTGCCAGCCCCTCGCTTTCCTTTTTTGTGATAATTTTGTCCAAACACAGAGTTTGGCCTTCTCAAATGACCCATGAGTAGCTGGTATTGGGATTCTTTCTGGTTCATATTAGACTTATGTTTGTGTGTGTTTTTGTGTGTGTGTGGGTGTGTGTGTGATCTTTGTGTCACTAGAAACATTATTTTCTATTATCATACTATGGAAAAATTACCTGTGCTCCCTCTTGGTCCACTGCTCCAGCTTTCCAAAATGAGGTAAAATCCTGGAACTCACTTTCTCTTACTGTTACAATGATAGATTCATTTCTAAAATTGGTCTTACTGACCCGATATTGAAAAGTGAGATGTACTGAGATGTGTTGTTTATATTTCATGTTCCAGTCAGGGAAGCCCTGGCAATTTCTTCCTAGATGAGCAAAATCTGTCTTGGCTGTGTTTCTTTAATTATATGCTGACTTTATACATTTTCTTCTATCTAAATGAATAAACATCTGGTACTTGAAATATCTGAGGAAGAAAGCTGATGATCACAGAATTTAGGTCAGGGATAATGGGAAATGTGTTACATTTAAAGTGAAGACTTGAGAATTATTTGGTTAGAAGACAATTGTCTTTCAGAAATGTTCCAGATTTTTACAGTAAATGTAGCATAATATAAATGACATAGGTGCATTATATGTGAATAAAAATTTCCAATGGGTTGCAAGTGGCTAATGGTCAAAATCCTTCTCAAGGGGCATAAGATCCAAGGATCATGATTTGAAACCAGCACAGGCAGGAAAATACGTGATACTCATATCTGCAAAGATCCACCAAAAGCCAGAAGTGGAACTGTGGCTCAAATGGTAGAGTTCTAGCCTTGGGCAAAAGGAAGTATAAGGACAGTGCCCATGCTTGAGTTCAAGCAAAGACTGGCACAACAAATAAAAATAAAAGAAAAATAAAGTTTCCAGCCCAAGTGAGTTCTGTGAAGTTGTTGTAACAGCCTCCAGAGTTGCATTGAGATCATAAGTTTTATTTATTAAAATGACAAACCCTTCAGACATCTATGAGTGGTTCAAATAAAATGCTTTCCTTTTTTCCAGCAAGACAATTTATTTGTTGGGTTTGTTTTCTTACCTTCTCATTCTGATCAGAAATTTATAATCTGATCTGTTTTGCACATTCTTGCCTGAACAATCTAAAAAGTCCAATATAAATATTTGCATAGCTATAACCTCCAATGGTATTTTTGAAATCGTTTTTGTGTCTTGTCAGTACTGGGGCATGGGCAGTGTCCCTTAGCTATTTTGCTCAAGGATTGTATTCAACCACTTCAGTCATACCTTCACTCCCAGGTCTTCACTTGGTAATTGAAGGTAAGTCTTTTTTTCTAATTGTATATTATTGTAGGAGTAATATATAGAGGGGTTACAGTTACTTTTGTCAGGTAGTGAAGGAAAGTCTTACGGACTGTCCTGCCCTCACTGGCTTTGAATAGAGATGCTCAGATCCCAGACACCCGAGTAGTTGAGTAGTAGTAATTTCTTAAGAATAACAAGTTATGAGAATAAATAAAAAAGAAACTAGTTAGACTCATTTAAAGAATGTTAGTTTAATGAAAAGCATAAAATGACATTGATAATTGACAAAAACTTACCCTAAAATAAAATGACTCTCTTAAATATTGTTTCTATGTTTAATATTCCTTTGAATGAATAGGGGGAAATTTATGTGAAATTAACTAGTAAAGTGCTTTTTCCATCCATATATATATATATATATATTGTAATTTGTAGAGGGTTACATTATATTGACCAAAAAGAAGGTGCATTACTTCACAAACATTCACATCCTTTCTCATGTCTTGGTCCCCATTTCCTTCCCCCCATACCTAGTACAGAACTTTATATAAAGTGCTATATTGGTTTCACACTGCTACAATAAAACACCTGAAAGGTTTATTTTGAATCACAGTTCCAAGATTTGGGTCTATCATGAATGTGTCATATAAGGATGGGAAAATGTATTTGTGTATTTACATTTTGAGCCAGGAAGGAGAGAGGGAGGGACGGATGGAAAGAGAGAGAAGAGAGAGAGAGGGAGAGAATTTTATAATCCATCTTGAGGATATAATTTAAGTAACTTTCAAGTAACATTCAACTAGGCAATACTTCTCAAAGTTAAAATAACATTTATCAATCTTAGGGCAAAAACCTTTAGAATAGAGCTTTGGGGAACACTATCGTATTTAGGTGGAAACCAGTTGGTCACACCTGCAATCTTAGCTACTCAGGAGGCTGAGATTTGAGGATTGGAAGAAAGCCTGTGAAAATCTTATCTCCAATGAAGCACTAAAAATGTTAAAAATGGAGTGGTTGGCTTAAGGGATAAATCACTAGCCTTGAGCACAAAAGCTCAAAGAGCACTAAGTTCAACCCCCAGAAAAAACAGGCACGTGAGCACACACACACACACACGCAAACACACACACACACACACACACACACACACACACACACACATGGTTAAATCATAGACAATACTAAATAAATATTTGCTGAAATTGTATCAAATACAGCTTGATCCTGTCCATGAGTACGGTATGTTTGGAAAAGTTAAACAAAGTTTATTTTGTTTGTTGATTCACTTCTGTCTTAGCTGCCCCATTGAACACATTATTCTCACACAATGTTCGTTTTCTTAGAGTTTATCATATGTTGATGGAGTCTATGAATATCAGAAAAAAGTCTTAGTTTTTGTTTTCAATAACTTCTCTCTATATTCTTGCAATATGAAACCTTGTTGCCAAGGAAACAATTTCTTTTCTAGGGTCAAAGACCCTCAGGTTGTCTTTATGAATTCTTTTGAACTTGAAAGCTGCCTTTAATGTTGGCTACAGTGTCTGGAGAAAGCCACCAGAGGGACATCTTTGCCCATTACTTATGTTTGGTTGACCTAGTTGTTCTGTGCTCTTGGGGATCACACGACACATAAAAGGCAATGGCTGTGGTTAGAATGAGCCTAATTCTCCTCTCTCCCAGAATCCTCCTTCCTTGTTCATTTACATGATTGAGATCTCTGGGGCCATATGCTATCCATAATATGAAATGCACAATGTATTTTTGAGGGTCATGCGAATTGAACCCTGGACCTGGGCACTGTCTCTGTGCTCTTCGGTTCAAGGCTACCACTCTACCCTTGACCCAAGCCCTACTTCCCCTTTTCTAGTGATTAATTGGAGGTACTATCGCACGGTCTTTACTGCCTTGGCTGGTTTTGAACGTTGATCCTCAGATCTCAAAATCCTAAGTAGCTGGGATTGCAGGCGTTAGCCACCATGCCTGGTAAAATGCACACTTTCTAAGATGTTTTGTCCTAGATTTGTAGTGTATTTTCTAAACACTTCTATTTCTTCCCCATTAAGAACAAGGAGAACAAGTTGTTCTACTTAAAATGGAGAAACCTGAGATCTGCTGGAACAGAATCAGAATTTTGGATGTAAAAATAGAATATTGGTGCTTGCCCTGGGCATAAGAATGCAGAAGTTACATTTGGTTGGGCCGTTCCTCAGCTCTGCAATTTTGAGCACAGAGCTTCTCCATACTCCTAATTGAGTGCCAGTGGCTCATGATTGTAACCCTAACTACTCAGGAGGCTGAGATATGAGAATCAAGGTCAAAACCACCAAGCAGAAAAGTCTGTGAGACACGTTTTCTCCAAATAACCCACAAAAATTTGGAAGTGGACCTATGGCTCAAGTATTAGAGCACTAGCCTTGAGCAAATTGTTACAGGAACGGTCCCCAGGCCTTGAGTTCAAGCCCCAACCCTGATACACATACTGACACAGGTAACACACACACACACACACACACACACACACACACACACACACTTCTCCAAGCCTCACATTATTTTGCTGAACAAATGATGAGGATAAATGCATTTTCCACCACAATCTGCCATCAGGTCCTTAAGTACTCTTATATATAGATATATAGTTATTTGTACATTTATGAATCCAGATATTTGTAAAGAGCACTACTGATAGATCTATTTATTTTTGAGGGGTTATCTTTTGGTAGGCATTGGAATTATACTCTTCATATGGGTACATCTGCATGCATGTCAATGGCCTGGACACATGAGTCAGAGTTATATTTAGATCCTTCCAATGAAGCAAAAATATTCTCATGAAATTTTCTATACCTCAGGCCCCAGAGCTATGAAGACAAGGACAATGAGTTATTCTGCACTTCTACAAATTAAGTCAAAATGATATCATTTGACTCAAATCTACATTTGAATGTATCTCTTTCTGATTTGAAGTGAACACTGTCCTTTTCTTACAATCTACTGACTTAAAGAAGAGAAGAGGATATTGAATTATTACTTTTAATTTTAGGAAGGAGTTTATATTTTTATACAGTAATTACTTTGTGTTAGAAAATTCATTATAGCTAACCACTTGTGGTTCATGCTTATAATCCTAACTACTCAGGGGGCTAAGTTCCAAGGATCAGAGTTCAAAGCCAGCCTGGGTAGGAAAGGCCAGGAGACTCTAATCTCCAATTAAATACCAAACACACACATACACAAACACACACACACACACACACACACACACACACACACACACACACACACCTGAAAATGAAACCAAACCAAACCCAACATCTCAGAAGTGAAGCTGTGGCTCAGTTGGTTGAGAAATACCTTGAGCAATAAAGCTCAGGCTTTGCACCCAGGCACTGAGTTCAAGGCCTGGGACCAGCACCGAGAAGTATATATCTATACTTACATCTATAAATAATACGTAAATTATATAGTGTATATTAAATGATAATATAACAATACATATAATTAATATACTATTATTTTAATATATTATATAATAAAATATGTAATAATGCATACATACCCATAATAATTTTATGTGTAAAATTATATGAGAAACATACATCATATGTTATTCATATTCTATGCTATGTAATTGTCTATACTATACTATACACCTTCTACAATGTATATACAATTATATAGTATATATGACATACTATATAGTAATACATATTATTCATTATGTAATAGACATTATATACTATATAATTGTATAGTGTCTACAAAGTATATTATATATACTATATACTATATTATCTGAGTTTATTTCAATATAAATCTAGCATAATTGTTAATCCACACAGTTAATAAAATGTTAATACAATATAATGCAATAATATAACTAAGATAATATAATTAACAGAATTTATAATAAATGTAAACAAATTATGCATTGTTGTGTATTATTATGGTTTTGTTTGATATGATACTGATACAATTCATTAGTTCCAGGAATTTTTGCACATGTTACTAAATAGACACTAATGTCCTATGTGGACAAAGATGCTTTTCTTTTTAAAATATGTTATCATATACTTGGACACTTTTGTATGGTGTTCTAGGTTGACCCTATTTCCTCAAGCATACTGGGTACTAAGTGAGCTCACTGCTAGTAACCTACATTCTTGTCTCTGTATCCTGGGAACCTTTACGTTTGCTGAAGACTTCCCTTTGTGTGTGCAGTTTAAAATTTGTGATTACTTGTTTGCTTCTCCAGAGGATTTAAACCTGCTGCTTTCTAGTTTTATTTCAGTATAGCTTTATCAATACAGAGCATATAATACAATACTTATGAAAGTTATAATCTATAATGTATTTTGTAGAATACGGCATCATCTGGTGGTGAATGCACTATGTCATTTGATAGATTGTGTACATTGCAGTTGTTGTCATGAAATGTTCTGTCATGTTAAATGAGTCCAATAGATGGAATATGCTATGAACTGCAGCAATGTCGTTTCTAACATTCTAGACTTTTTAATCTATTACTGATCTAGATGCCTCAAAATCACCACATAGAGTTATGGATCTTGATTTTGGTTTTCTCTTTCTCTTGTGATTTGATGCTCTCTTTAGCATACCTTTTATCACAAAACCTATTAAAGATCAGTATATTTCTAGGAAAATACTGTAATCTTAATTAGTCCCTTTACTGCTTTAGTCATACTTTTCCTGAGATATGATTTGAACAGTTTCACATAAATATATTTGTTATGCCTTTGTGTCTATGTCTCTTCATGTTTATTTATTTTTAAGATATCCATATCTATTTACAAGTTAAAATGTAATACATTGCTCATGTCTACATTGTGGAAGTGTCCAGTTGAGGAAATCGATATAAATATTGATATAAATATGAGCTCCTACTTACCATTCTGTTGTGGTGAAGTTACTTAAAACTGAATTCCTTGGAGATTTCCCAGATATTCTTAAATGTGATCATCATTGTTTACTATAGATCTGTCAGATTATTTTCTTCTGTATAGCTGAAATTTTGATTCCACCAAAGTGTACATCCAGGACCACTCCATAATGTGTATCTTTATATTTAAAGATTGTTTTTCTTGTCTGGCAACAGGACTTAGTCCTTCTCTTCTAGTTTACTCTCTTTATATTGTAATTATTATATGTAAATAATTCAAATATTAAGTGATCATTGATCTACAAAGATATCTATGCATGTTCATATGTTTTCTATTTGTTTTTTTTTCCTTAGAGAATATGTATAAACTTTTCATGATTTCTGTGCACTCATCACAATTCACCTGATATTTTGCTGGACATTCCTGTAATTATATTTTATACGGCAATTCTTTTTGCTAGACCTTGGCTTGATCTCAGGGCCTGAGCACTGTCCTTGGACTACCTCATCGTTAGGCTACATCTCTACCACTTAAGCCTCAGCACCACATCCAGCTTTTTTCTATGAATGTGGTACAGAGAAATCAAACCCTGATCTTCCTTCCTACTAGGCAAGTACTCTACCATCATGCCAAACTCCCGGCCCTGAATTTTTTTTTGTACTCAATAATAACATACATTTTCCTGGGGCCGGGAGTTTGGCCTAGTGGTTAAAGTGCTTGCCTAGCATTCATGAGGACCCGGGTTCGATTCCTCAGTACCACATACATAGAAAAAAGCCGGAAGTGGTGCTGAGGCTCAAGTGGTAGAGTCTAGCCTTGAGAAAGTCCAAGGACAGTGCTCAGGCCCTGAGCTCAAGCCCAGGACTGGCAAAAAATAAAAAATAACATACATTTTCCTTGTCTAGAAAATACCTTTAAACAGTTCCTACAGTGCAGAAGCTGGTGATATAGTCTATTCAGTTTACTTTTCTTCATGCTGGATGAATTCATTAATTTTTTATCTTCATGAATGTTTTTTTGTTGTTCTTGGGATTTTGTTTTTTTTGCCAGTCCTGGACTTGAGCTGAGGGCCTGAGCACTGACCTTGGTCTTTCTCAAGGCTAGAGCTCTACCACTTGAGCCTCAGCACCAATTCCAGCTTTTGTCTATGTATGTGGTACTGAGGAATCCAACCTGGGTCTTCGTGCATGCTAGGCAAGCACTTTAACCACTAGGCCAAACTCCCGGCCCCATGAACGTTTTTTTTTTTTTGTCCTTTTCTCCTAGTGCGCCACTGAGCAAATGTAGTAATGGCTTCCTTAAAGTGACTTTATACATGCATAATTTCTCTGTAGTCTTTCTGATGATTTCTAATTATTCCTTGATATTTCTTATACAAGCATAATTTTCCTTTATTTCTGAGGCTTTTTTTTCATTGTCATGCATGTGAACACTTTTGTTACACTTCCCAATTTCTAGTGTGTTGTATTATAAGTTTTGTGTCTGAGATTTGTTGAAAATTGTTTCATTTCCATTGAGAAATTATTTCGTTTCATTGTTCATGGTTACATTATTTACATTGATATTTTATTTTTTCATTGTCATTGAAGAGTGGATATGTGAAGAGTAGAATGGTATAAGTTCAGATCTCAGATTCACTTTTTTTCAGTGTAGGAAACTTTGGTTTCACACAGTTGTGAAGTCGTCAGGAATGTGGGAAATCTGTTTTGTGGCAGAACATTGGCAAAGCCCCAATTTTTCAAGTCAATACTGTGGCCTAGTGGTTGAGTGTTTGCTCTCTAACACTAATTCAATTCTTGGTACCATATATACAGAAAAAAGAAGCAAATGGTTCTGTGACTCCAGTGGTAGAGCACTAGCCTTAAGAAAACCCAAGGACACTGTTCAGGCCCTACGTTCAAGGCCCAGGAATAGCAAAAACAAAACATAACAAAACAAAACAAAAAACCCAATATTTCCATCTGGATACTTTACCCTTTTCTCCCCAATCTCAGAAGAAGTCATGGAATTTTAACTGTTTGTCAGGGTGACAGGGCACAGAATTTTTGTTCATGTTCAGTTTTCAGTATAATTCATTTTTCAAACCAGGTGCTGGTGGCTCATGTAATTCTAGCTCCTCAGGAGTCTGAGATCTGTGAAGTGTGGTTTAAAGCAAGCCCAGGTACAAAAGTCCATGAGACTCCTATCACCAATTGGCTACCAGAAAACTAGAAGTGATGCTGTGCCTCACAGTGGTAGAGCAATAGCCTTGAGCTGAAGATCAGTCCCAGAGTTCAAGCCCCACGACTACCAGACGAAACAAAAACCCAAACAAAAGAAGGCTATTTTTCCTTTAAGCAAAGGGCTGTTAAAGTATATATGTTGCAATATTTAAGAAAACATAAGATTTTTTTCACATTGTTTATTGTAATTAGTAAAAGGGTTACATGATATTTGCCAGATAGAAGGTGCATTAATTCACGTACATTGATACCCTTTCACATGTCTTGGTACCCGTTTCCCTCCCCCCCCACACTCCCCACCCGTCTTGGTTTTCCCCCCTTCCCTATCAAATTTCAAATATCCAAATACAAATAAATTCAATATATCAGATAACAAAGTGAGACACTATAACAATATGAGATAACCAAGGGACAGCAAAAGAGATGAGAGATAACATAGTACATTAAGGACAACAATCATTTGTTATGAAAACATAAGTTTTTAAGTCCCTTTTTTGAAATTCAAGGTAAATTAAGTATCAAACCTTAGTCCATAAACACAGTATTTTTTTCTATTTGAAATGTGAAAATCTTTTTCATTATAAGGATTCAGGAGCTTTGAATAAAATATTCTCAGTAAAGTTGTCAATGCAATTTTACCACAACTAGAATGTGTGAGACTAGTGCAATATATTTGTATTACCGTCCTTACTACTGCATTATGACCAATTTCCTTCCAAAGTTCCTTGTATATTAAAGACCCTTTTGATGTCTCTCTTCTAGGAAGTCAGTGTTTCAGCTCTACTATCACATTGGGGTAAGGAGAGAAAATACAGGCCACATGTTCATTTCAAACTACAGGCAGAAGAACTGAGGCAAAAGTAATGAGACTAGATTTTGCAGCTTATGAAAGACCAAGAGTATGTGTTGTACGATTCTGATAGAAGTATGTTACAATGTAGTATTTATTTCCAGATTATAAAAGTGATTGCTAATTTCCTTTTACTTGAGTACTTAAATTTCCTATTTCAAAGAATTTTGTTTGATCTTTATCTGAAAAACATCCTTGTTTGTCATTTTTTTCTTTTAATCAAGAGAAGACTGGGAATGTGAAGGCCAATAGGATCCAAGGATCATCACCTGAACTCAAATGAGGAAGACTAAGTGAAAGATTTGCCCCACCCCAGATGATGCCTGAAAGTCTGCTTCACGTGTTCCTGTGTGTGTGTGTGTGTGTGTGTGTGTGTGTGTGTGTAGATGTGTGTAGAGGTCATTGGGCCTTGCTGCTGTCTCTGAGCATTTGCACTCAGAGGTTAGCATTCTGCCACTTGTGCCACAGCTCCACTTCTAGTTTGGGGAGTGGTGATGGTGAATTGTACTTAAGGGTCTCATGGACTTTCCTGCCTAAACTGGCTCAATGATCGTCAGATCTCAGCCTCCTCAGTAGATGCATCTTGCTTTTATCACCAGTATATTTGCTATGAATTGTATTTGATCTTGGTTTTCTGCAGCTAAAGAGTTGTTTCTTTTTTCTTTACTTTTTCTTGTGTGCTTAAGAAGATATTTTCTATATCCTTTCAGCAGGAATTACAATGTTAAAGGATGTGACATCATGCAACCATGATGGTAATGGAGTTTCACTCTGATTTTGTGAAAATAAGGTGATCAGAAGCCTGGGGACATCATCCTAATGAAAGGGGACTCAATCCAGTCATACATCTGCCCTTTTCAGTGAATCTATAAATACATAAAATACTATATGTATTTAAGATGTACTTCCCTGAAATACTTGCTACCACTTTGAGTGGCCTTCTCATCTCATGAACTATCATTTCAGGGAGTAGAAAGCCTTTACATGCCCTCTTGATTTTTTTTGCCAGTCTTGAGGCCTGAACTCAGGTCCTGAGCGCTGTCCTTGGACTTTCTCAAGGCTAGAACTCTCCCACTTGTGCCACAGCACCATTTCTGGCATATTTTGTGTATGTGGTACCGAGGAATCACACCCAGCTCTTCATGTATGCTAGGCAAGCATTTTAACACTTGGCCAAACTTCTGGCCTGTCCACTTGATTTTTGTGCTTATTATCACTGTTGTGAATACCAGAGCTTCTATTTACAATGGGTATAACATTTGCATAACACGGATGGGATGTCTTAAGGACATTCACTTGTCTCTTTTTCCCTACTCAGACTTGATAACCTGCTCTCCTTCCTGATGGTCAACATCCACTCTGACTTCTGCAAAGTTGATACTAGGGAGTTTGTATATTGTGATAATTGATAAGTGGATTGCTACTGAATGTGTAAGCAGTGTTTAACTCAACAATAACAAACCAACCCTGTTGATAAAATTAAGAAGAAATAAAAAAATGAGCTTCATTAGAAACAAAGAGTTTCACCATCCCTCATAAAATATTAACAATTATGTGGCCATGAATAGATCCACAAGATGTGGTATTTGTGCACAATGGAATTCTATGCTGCTGTCAGAGAAAACGACATCACCCATTTGTTAGGAAATGGAAAGACTTAGAAAAAATCATATTAAGCGAAGTAAGCCAGACTCAAAGGAACTTAGGCTCAATGGTTTCCCTCATTTGTCATAATCAGTAGAAACCTTGGGCTCTACTAGCAGAGATCTGCAATAGAGCAAAACCTTGATACATAAGGCCATATAATGTGAAGCTAATTGAAAAGACTTCCAGGATATTGAAACAAAAGCCATATAATGAATGATTGCTGTCCTTAATGTGCTAGGTTATCTCTCATCTCTTTTGCTGTCCCTTGGTTATCTCATATTGTCACAATATCTCACTTTGTTATCTGATATATTGGATACATTTGTATTTAGTTACTTGAAATTGGACAGGGAAGGGGGGAAAACCAAGAAGGGGGGTGGAGGGAGGGTAATGGGGACCAAGACATGTGAAAGGTTATCAATGTATGTGAACTAATGCACCTTCTATCTGACAAATATCAGGTTACCCTTTCATTAATTACAATAAAAATATTAAATAATAAATAAATAAATATTAACAATTTAGAAATATTTGCTCAGGACTATCCCTTTTAAAAGGAACATAAGCACAGTGTTATTTTTAGCCAATACATTGTTATACTTCCAATTTAAAATTAAGTAATAGAAGTCCACTCTCAGTAAGTGATTGTCAATATATAATCACTTACTTATTAGAATCATCAATTTAAAAAGGTAAAGTAAAAATGAAAAGGAAGGATGGCCATTATGTGACACTATGTCTTAAATAGTTATGTTTCTTAAACATCTATACAGCCCAATAATTCAGTCTATTTAAAATAATGAATATGAATTTCATAAAAAGAAGGTAATAGAATGTAACATTGTTATAATCATCAGATAACCAATTACATATCTAATATATGTATGTTCCAAAATTTAAAAATAATTAAAGAGAGTTTTGTAATAGAGTAAAAGCTAGATACATACGGCCCTATAGTATGACGCTAAATGAAAGGACCTCTAGGATATAGAAACAAAAGCCATATAATGAGTGATTGTTGTCCTTAATGTACTATGTTATCTCTCATCTCTTTTGCTGTCCCTTGGTTATCTCATATTGTTACACTGTCTCATTTTGTTATCTGATATATTGGATATATTTGTATTTGGTTATTTGAAATTAGATAGGGAAGGGCAGAAAATGAGATGAGGGGTGGGAGTGGGGGGGAAGGAAATGGGGACAAAGACCTGAGAAAGGGTATCAATGTATGTGAATTAATGCACCTTGCACCTTCTATCTGGTGAATGTAATGTAACTCTTCTATTAATTATAATAAAAATATGTGAAAAATAATTAACTAAGTATATGTTGAAAAGCATATCCAGCAATGTATAAGCAAACTTAGGAATCTACATTTTTCTTCAGCTTATTGCTTCATAAATCTAATACATTATGATATACATTAGAAGTATATTTTTGTAGGATATATAAGCAATACTGACATTCTAAAACCATATAGAAAAAGAAGCCATACAGAAAACCATATAGAAGAAGTAGGACGAGGAAAAAGAGGGAAAAAGAAAAGAGAGATGGAAAGGAATTAGAGAGGATGGGGCAAGGTAGATTGATTCAAACAAATAGATTTATAAATACTGCAAAACAGATGTGAGAATAGAAACTATTAAATAAAATTCAGTAATGATTATATGAAATCATGGAACATGTTAATAGGAAAATATTATTGAATGTATTTAAAGACTAAGCAGCATAATCATATGAATGCAAGAAGTTAATGTATTATAAAATTTAGTTCCTAGGTACTCAAAGACCTGGGATCTGATTAACACAGTTGGAAACCTACCTGGACAAGAAAGCTCATGAGAATGTTATCTTCAGTTAACCACCAAAGATCCAAAAGTAAGGCTATGGATTAAGAGGTAAAGCACTTATCTTTGAACAAAAATACTCAGTGTCACTACCCAAACTTTAAGTTGAAGCCCTAGAACTGACACAATATAAGAAATTTTAGATAAGTTATTAATAAAGCAATATAAGAAAACAAGGCAGAAGTGAAAATATAGTAGTGAAGCTGGTTGTGATGGCTTATGCCTATAATCCTAGCTACTCAGGAGGCTGAGATCTGAGGATCAAGCTTCAAAGCAGCCCGGGAACAAAAGGACCTGAGACTCTTTTCCCCAACTAACCTCTAGAAAATGGGAAGTAGGACTTGGCTAAAGGGTAAAGTGATATTCTAGAGCTGTATAGCTCAGGGACAGTGGCCAGGCCGATTTCAAGCCCTATTATACACGCACAGATACACATAAACACACACACACTCCCCCCCCCACACACAATATAATAGTGAAGATGAAAGGAGATGGAAGGTTAAATAAAGAGCAAATAGAAAGAACCAGAAACTACAGAATAAAATTCAAATTTACCTGGCTCTGGCTACTACTTGTGACTGCACCATTACTAGAGAAATGAATGTCACTCATATGTTGAAGTGATTCCAAGAAAATAAATGAGTATATTTGGTCAAATATTTAAATTTCAGCTTAAGAGGGCCTATTTGTTTGAAGATGTCGTCTGTCCCAGAAGCCATGCAGAGAATTTCTATCTGGCCTTAACAAAATGATGTGCACTTGGGGGCAAACTTTCAGCCCAGAAGCCCAGCACTGGAGGCCAAGATAGAGAAGACCTCTACAGCCACCATGACTTTCCCTTTAGCACTTTGATAAATAGGCAGGAAAGTGAGCCAGACACTGCAGAACAACAACTTTCTGAAGGTCAGGAAGTCGGCTTCATTGAAGGTGTTAGGCAGGTTTCTGGCAAAGAAAGCCACAGTGAAGCTGGCCAAGGCCAGGGAGCCAAGGTATCGGAAGACACAATAGAAAGCAGTGAGGGAGCCCTTGCTACATAACATGATGAGGTGACCATGTTCAGAGTATGCATCTGTGCCAATGATGGGAGGAGAGGTTCCCAGCCAAGTTCCATCTAGAGTCACCTAGATCAGTGTGCAGATGGGAATGATGAAGTTAGAAGCCCCTGATACCAATAGCCAACTCATCCTTCTTGCTGGAAGAGTGACCTCGAAGGCCAGAACGACAGTTACAGTTTTGGCCAAGACAGCAGAAAAAGCTACAGTGAACACAATTCCAAATGTGGTTTGCTGTAGAATGCAGGTGACTGTGTTGGGATGGCCAATAAAGAGCAAGTAAAAGAGAAAGTAAAAGGTGAGGGAGATGAGCAGGATGTACATGAGAGCCTGGTTATTAGCCTTGACAATGGCAGTGTTCTTATATTTCACAAACACCCCAAGAACAACTGCTCTTAGTGTATATAAAGAAAGAGCCATGCAAGCCAAGGCCACCCCCAAGGGTTCTCCATAGCCAGGAAACGTGCAGCTCTTAGGATGCACTGATTCCTCTCTGTGTTGGCATACTGATGATCTGAGCGTTTCACACACTGCTCCAAATCTCATAAGAAAATCAAATTCCCATTAGTCCCTTTTCAGTACTTAAAAAGCAAACATTCTGGCATGTGAAAATTTAGTAGCATAAAGTAAATATTACCAGACATGCTCAGTATTACTTTCATGCATTCTTCATGTTCTTTCAGTAATTCTTACATTCTCATATTTTAGTCTGAGTGAAACTCTTTACTGCCAATGAAGATTGTTCATATTATTTATTGCCATTTTTAATACCCTACAAATTATTTTATTTCTTCTTCATGCTGACATAACTCTCAGACTTATGTACACAAGTCCAACCCTCATTCAAAATTTTATATAATGGGGCCAGGAGTGTTGCCTAGTGGTATAGTGCCTGCCAAATATGCATGAAGCTCTGGGATTGATTCCTTAGGATCACATGCACGGAAAAAGTTGGAAGTGGTGCTGTGGCTAACGTGGTAGAAAGGTAGCCTTGAATTTGAGAAACTCATGGACACTGCCCAGTCCCTGACTTCAAGGGCCAGCACTGGCAAAAAGAAACATTTTTGAAGTAAATCTTGCATGCTTCTGTGTCTCTGTAGCACACTGTGATCCTTACTTTCAGTTGTCATGTTTGTCTCTTCTATTCATCTGTATGGGAACAGATAATCATATCACTCTTTGAAGATATAAAGTCATGCTATGCGCAATACTTATGAATGATTCTGATTCTTTTTGTTATTTTTTTCAGTCCTGGGATCTGAACTCAGGGCCTGAGCACTGTCCTTGGGATTTCCTCAAGGCTGCAGTCCTTCCATTTGAGCCACAGCACCAGTTCCGGCATTTCTATGTATGTGGTACCAAGGAATTGAACCTGGGTCTTTGTGCATGCTAGGCAATCACTCTACCACTAGGCCAAACTCCTGGCCCTGTGCCTGATCCTTAAATCAACCCAACCCAGAGCACTTGCACTGCTGCCCCAAGATTTCTAAGTAATAGGAAGTAAAGAGGGGCAAAATCTGTGTTTCCTTTGTAGTTCAAAGGCAATATTGAAGATATACATCTTGTTCTTAAAAATTCTTTGCATGTAATGGGATAGAAATTAAAGTTACATTACTGAGTAGTTGAGTAAACATACATACAACAGACCAGAAAAAAATCCTACATGTAAATCAGAGCCCATGTCTTTTTTTTTCCCCCGAAGAGAAGTAGCCACCGCTGTCACAATTAAATTACTAAGTGAAGGAGGAAGAATTTGAATCTGCAATTCTGCATTTGTATTGACTTGCATGGATAAGGATACTAGGAGACAGTATGAATTTCCCCCTAAGACATGAGCTTACTTGTTCCTTTAGCAATCTCATTGTCTGGGCAAGGTGTATAAGAAAAGCAAGAGGCAGCCTTTCCCTCCTGAGGTGATTTTCTGAATCCAGGACCAGAACTGTCACTGCAGACAGAGTGAGTAGGCTGAAGAAAATCAGATATGTGTCAGTAACTGCTCAAAATTTTACATAATACCCCCCAAAATATATCATTTTAACATAATGTTTCATTAAGCATATAATTTCTTTTTGTTGCCAGTCATGGGGCTTGAATTCAGGGTCTGGGCACTATCCTTGAACTTTCTCAATGCTAGTGTTCTAGCACATGAGCCACAGAACCATTTCTGGCTTTTTCTCTGTATGTGGTAACAAAGGAATCATACCCAGGGCTTCATGAATGCTAGGCAAGCATTCTACCACTAGACCAAGCCATAATATCATCTGACTTTCTAGTGGCCATTAAGTGGTGTGATTTGAGGAGATTGTGAAACAGAGAAAGGGCAGGAAAAGGGTGAACCAATTCAGCAGACATTAGATAGTATGGTGGAAACATACTGTACAACTTGGCATGGAGAAAATTCTGAATGGTTAAAACAGAAAATAAAGTAGGGATTTACACTGCTCAACAAGAAATATACTCATTATCTGAATTATGTAATTATTCTGTTCATCATGTACAATAAAAATTTAAAAACTTAAAATAAAGTAAAAATAAAAGAAAGTAAGAGAACAGACACTGAACTGAAGAATTTACACAGAATCTCAAAGAACTAGAAATTTTCAATCTTCAAGTTAGTAGAAGGAATGAAATAATCAAGCATAAAGAGTAGGTCAAAGGATGAGACAACTCACTGATATGAAACAATGTATGCGAAGTGAAATTTCAGTGTGATATGGAGAGTGGAGTGGAGTTAGGAGGTCAAAGAGTGGGAGAAAATGAGGGAAGAATGTCACTGTTCAAAAAAAGGCACTCATTACATGACTTACATAAATTTAACCTTTCTGTATTTCACCTTTATAATAAAATCTAAATTAAAACAGTAAAGGAGATGGTTTGATAATGCAGTATCAAGAAAAAAGAAAAAAAGAGGAGTTTCTACAAAAACAAAAAGGAGATAAAACAAGTAAAAATTATGAAGAGCTTACTGTCCTGGAAAGATGATACACAAAAAGAAACTAAGAGTCTTCTTCTACAAACAGGCAGAAAATCACTTAAAGGTAGATTCAAGATAAAATAACAAAACTAAGGTGTTTCTCTTGCATAGGGATGGGACGTGATGGTAGAGGATACAGAGAGCATTCATGTGTGAACACAGAATTCCATCAGCCATGCCCATCCCCAAAACTAATCCGCAAATGGAAACGAAATGTTGAGTTATTTACGGATTGTACTGTTCATCCCCCGAATCATCACTGTTTCTGCAATCTGTTCCCAAAGTGTAGAGAGCAAAAACCCCATCAATCATCACATCTCCATCCATGTGTGCTTGCTGCTTCATTGTAGAAAAGCAGCTAGTGCCAGCCAAGAAACTGACAGAGAGAGGAAGCTGAAGAAGAATGAGTATGGGAATCAAATGGTACATCTCTGTAGTAACTGCCCAGCTGAAATTCTGGATGGAAGTGGGGTCCACTGGGTCTGGTATGAGTATTCATAAATCTCTGTACATGTACATATGTGTCTTTTTATTGACAGAGATGTATGCTGTAGAAGTAAATGGGTAAGCCTATAGTGAATTCCCAGGAAGAATGAGTAATAAACTTCCCTGGGGCTCTGCTTTAGTGGCCTTGCATGCAGGAGAAAAACTCGAGTTGGAAAACATGTTTGCACATTCTCCTTCACTATCCCAGGTGCTCTGATTTCCTCCAATACACCAGAGAGTGACTCCCATGGAGGAGGGTATCTTTGATATGTTTGGTTAATGTCTGTGTCCAGAAACTATTTGCATGAAAGCCATTTTGGATGATTCAGCTGGATTGCATGAGAGTGTGCCATTTTAGGTATGCAGTGAAATGAGTAGAAAAAATTGTACGCTAGTGAGATGTCAAACGAAGATGTTAGTGCATTGTACTCAGATGGTCAATTCTCACACCCATTGCCCAAAACAGCTACGGAACGTTGGTAGTTGACTCAAGCAGGTTTCAATAAGAATTTCACATATAGATGCCTCCACACATGCATCCATTTACTATTGCCTGAGGAAACAATGATGTTCCTGAAACCACATATTCAATCCACTAATTGTTTACTTGTTGTGCTAAAGGGTCTGATGTAATCCATTTGTCAATTCTTGCTTTTATTTTGTGAGCTCTTTGAAGTTTTAATCAGGAAGTTACAGCCTAAACAAAATGTTTCCTATTTTTGTTATCCATATTGGAATGCTGTAAGTTTTAGCTCTTTAATATATGGGTACCAGAAAAACAAGGATCATTCACAACTTAGGGTATCCTGGGATGCCTGGTTACAGTTTCCAAGGTGTGAAGTGTGTTCATAGAGAAAAAAGGTCTGTGAGGAAATAATCAGCACATTTGTTGGTTTTGGTGTGCACAGGTGGGGGGCATATAGAGCTGGAGTCAACATGGTGGCTAAGAATTTCTCAGCAGCTAGCATTGCTTCCAGGACTCAGAATAAAGTCCCACAAAGGATAAATGGATCAAGAAAGGAAATACTGAAATTCTCTACTTCCATAAGATTCTGCACCATTCAGAAGGAAATGTAAGGATGTGGAAAAATATTATAGGAAGTAAGCCAGACCCACAGATATATTGGTTGCATTGTTTCCTTCATTTTTTCTATCTAAAATATGTACATGAATCTATAAGTAAACACAGTAGACGGTAAAAGAAAAAATATACACTTGGACATAATAAATTATACTGAACTCCAGATAGGCACACTATAAGATCTAAGAAGGGAATTCTGTTTCCCACAATTAGAAGATTTTTTAATTGGAGTGTATACATATAACCTTTACATATTATTACATATTCATTTCTATTTATTATTGAGCCAACTATCTAATGGTATTTATTAAATAACTAAGGAAGGCATCATATCAACCCAAACAAATTAGTTAACCGTGTTCCTTGGTTCTGATTGGACACATAAAAATGTGTGAAACCGGACACTGAAGTTGAATATTTACATCACTTTGGTCAACATAATTCAACTCCTTTTCAGAATATAGTTACAAATTAATTACATTTTTAAGAGGAAACAAAATGAACTTAAATCACTTAACGGTGTTTCCATGAAGACTCTGGAGGATAAACATTTCATGATGCAGATCTCCAAATGTCAAGTATTCCATATATGTTTGAATCTCTGCTGACACAAAATTAAAACCTATTAAATTATAAAGAGAATCAGCACATAGAAAAGTGACCTGATGTTAGGATGCTAGATTGTTGTACTTCTGGGTCATTATTAAGAAAGTTTGACCTGTGTCAAGGAGACCTATTGTCTCTCCTATTCCTCCTTGTAAAGTTTTCAGAGTATCTGATGTACCTCAAGGACTTTTATCCATCTCAGATTAATCCACATGCAGGGTGACTTATTTTCTGTGAGTGCTTAACCAATTCTGCCACCACTCCTTGTTGAAGAGGCCGTATTTTTGCATTCTAATTTTTGGCTCATTTAACAAAGATTAGGTGGGGCCAACTGGTTGCCTTCTGGGTCTTCAGTTCTATTAAATTAGTCCTCAGTCCTATTCATACACCAATACCAAGCTGTTTTGTTTACTATAACTCAGTAATAGAGTCTAAAGATTGATATTGATATTCCTCCACAGCTGATCTTTCTGCTAAGGATTATTTGTGCTATAAAGGGTCTTTTTTCCTTATATTTTTATTGTAATTAATAGAAGAGTTACATTATTTTCACTAGATAGAAGATGCATTTCTTCACAAATGTCGATACCCTTTCTCATGTCATTGTACTCATGTCCATACCCCCCACTCATCTTGATTCCCCCCTTCCCTATCCAATTTCAAATAAGCAATTAAGCATATATAAAATATAACAGATAACCAGGTGAAATATTGCAAAAATGTATACAGGGTCATTTAATAGTCCATATGAAATTTTGAATTGCCTCTTCGAATTCCGTAAAGAATGACATTGGAATACTAATGGGTATTGCATTGAATTTGTAGATAGTCCTTGGCAGGATTGCCATTTTCATGACGTTAATTGTTCCAATCCCATACCTTTGGAGGTTTTCCCAGTTCTTCAGTTCTGCTTTAATTTCCTTTTTCCGTTTTTTTTAAAAGTGTTCATCATAAAGGTCCTTTAAATTCTTAGTTACATTAATTCCTAAGTGCTTTATTTTCTTTGGGGTTATTGCAAACGGAGTTGCTTTTCTGATTTTCTGCCTTGTCTCTCATTGTTGGCAAATAAGAAAGCAGTTGATTTTTGAGGATTAATTTTATATACTGCTACCTGCTCAAGTTTCAAATCAGATCAAGCAAATTGTGAGTGAAATGTATAGGATGCTTTAAATATAAAAGCATGTCATCTGCAAAGAAGAAAGTTTCACTTCTTCTTTCACTATTTGGATCCCCTTTATATTTGAATCTTGCCTTATTGCTCTTGTAAGGAATTCTAATAGTATATTAAGGATGAGTGGAGGGAGTGGCCTTTAGTTTTTTTGCCATTAAGTATAATGCTAGCAGTGTGTATGTCATACACATCCATTATTATACTGAAGAATGCTCCATGGATTCCCAGTTTCTCCAGAGCTTTTAGCATGAAGTCATGTTGTATCTTACTACATAGCTTTTCTGCATCTATTTAGATAATCAGGTGATTCTCTTACTTGCTCCTGTTGATGTGATTTATTTTTACTTACTCTTGTGTATGGAACCAGTTTTGCATTATTCTGATGAATCCTGTGTGATCATAGTGCATAATGTTTTGAAGAGTTGTTGAAAATGGTTGGCCAGTATTTTGTTGAGAATTTCTGCATTAACATTCATCAAAATATAGTTCTATAGATGACTTTTTTGATGAGTCCCTGTTTGGTTTTGAGATGAGGGTTATGCTGGCTTCATAACAGGAGTTTGGTAAAAAGCCTTCTCTTTCAAATTCATTGAAGACCTTGAGGAGTATTGGTGTGAGCTCGAATTTGAAGGCCTTATACAATTCATCTATGAATCCATAGGGCCTGGGCTTTTCTTGGCTGGGAGGTCACCTATTGCCATTTCTATTTCAATACTCTAAGTAGGTCTGTTTAGTTGGTGTAGGATTTCTTGGTTGAGTTGGGGCATGTCAATATTGCATAAAAATTCATCCATTTCTTCTAGATGCTTAAATTTGTTGGCATAAAGGTGTGGAAAATATTCCCATATGAGGGTCTGTATCTTGGTTATTTCTTTATGATATTTCCATTCTTTTCCATCATTCTGTTTATTTTGGTATACTGCCAATCTTCGGGGGGGATATTTGCTTATGGTCTGTCAATTTTGTTAACATTTAATAGAACCAACTCCTTCTTTTGTTTCTTCTTTCTATGTGTTTTGTCTGAAATTCATTTAATTCTGCAATGATTTTTAATAATTTGGTTCCTTCTACTGATATTGGGATTGGTTGGTTACTCTTTATCCAAGCCGTTAAGGTATAACATAAAACTGTTGGTTTGAGATAAGATCCAACACTCCTTAATACTAAAAGTTCTGGAGAAACTAGGAATCCATGGAACATTGCTCGGTATAATAAAGGCTGTGTATGACAAACCCACAGCTAACATAATATTTAATGGGGCAATGCTAAATACCTTCCCTCTAAAATCAGGAACAAGACAAGGATGGCCAGTCTCTCAACTCCTCTTAAACATAATATCAGAATTCCTAACCAGTGCAATAAGGCAAGAAGCAAGCATAAAAGGGATAGAAACAGGAAAGAGGAAGTGAAACATTCCCTCTTTGCAGATGACATGATTCTGTAGTTAAAGAACCATATAGACTCCACTGCCAATCTGTTTGAGGTGATTCAAAACTTTGGCAAGGTAGCAGGGCATAAAATTAACCCTCAAAAATCAACTGCCTTCCTCTAGGCCAAGAATGAGAGGAATGAGGCAACAATCAGAAAAGCAACAACTTTGGCAATAGCCTCAAAGAAAATAAAGTACCTAGGAATTAACTAAGTATGTAAAGGAACTTTTGATGAAAAATTTAAAACCTTGAACTAGGAAATTAAAGGAGAACTGAGAAAATGCTAAAACCTCCCGTGCTCCTGGATTGGAAGAATTAACATCATGAAAATGGCAATCTTGCCAAGGGCTATCTACAAATTCAATGCATACTCATCAATATCCCAATGTCATCGATTAAGGAAATAGAAGTGGCAATACAAAATTTCATATGGAATAATAAAAGACCCATATAGCAAAAACAATTATTAACAGAAAGAACAGCACTGGAAGTCTATAAGTTCCAAACCTTAGACTGCATTACAGAGCTATAGTAATCCAAACAGCTTGATACTGGCAAAAGAGCTGAACCAATGGAATAGAACTTAGGACTTCGATATTATCCCACAGACCTATGGACAGCTAATCTTTGATAAGCGTGCCAAAAATATAGAATGAAAGAATGAGAGCCTCTTCAAAAAATGGTGCTGCCAGAACTGGTTATGAACCTGTGGAAAACTAAAGTTGGATTATTTTTTGTCACCCTGCACCAGGAATAATTAAAAAATGATCAAAAACCTTGAGATAAAAGCAGATACCCTGAAAACTTGACAAGAAGCAATAGGAGGTACAGTAGGTCTCCATGGCATAAGACGAAACTTTCTGAATAAGGACCCAGAAACACAACAAATCAGAGAAAGTCTGGATAAATGGGACTACATTAAACTAGAGAGCTTCTGCATGGCAAAGGACATAGCTAGCATGTTAAATAGAAAGCCTACAGAATGGGCGAATATCTTCACTCACCATACAACACACAAAGACCTCATATCTAAAATATATCAACAGCTCAAAAAATTGAATGACTCCAAAACTAATCTCCAGAGTAACAACCATCCCATTAAAACATGGGCCAAAGACCTAAAGAGAGTTTTCTCTGAAGAAGAAATAATAATAATGGCCTATAGACACATGAAGAAATGCTCAACATATCTGGACATAAAAGACATACAAATCTAAGATTTCACCTCACTACAGGTAGAATGGCCAGGATTAAGAAATCTAGTAACAATAGTTGCTGGTGGGGATATGGACAAGAGGGATCACTACTACACTGTTGGTGTGAGTGCAAATTTGTTCAACCACTATGGAAAGCAGTATGACAGTTCCTCAAATGACTACACACAAAGCTCCCCTATGAACCAGCAATTCCACTTCTTGGAATTTACCCAGTCATACATAAACAAGGACATACTAAATGCACTAGCATAGCAATGTTCATTGTAGCATTATTTACCATAGCAAAGATATGGAACCAATCCAGATGTCCCTCAGTTGATGAGTAGGTAAACAAGATGTGGTATTTATACACAATGTAATTCTATGCTGCTGTTAGAAATAAAGACATCACCCCATTTGTAAGGAAATGAAAAGACTTTAAAAAAATCTTATTAAGGGATGTAAGCCAGACTCAAAGGAACATAGGTTCAGAGGTTTCCCTCATTTTTCATAATCAGTAGAGACCTTGGGCTCTCTGAGCAGAGATTTACAATAGAGCAAAAACTAGACACATAAGTACTTACAGTATGAGCCTAAAGAAAGGACCTCCAGGATGTAGTATTAAAAGCCATATAATGAGTGATTGTTGTCCTTAACGTACTATATCATCTCTCAACTCTTTTGCTCTCCATTGGTTATCTCATATTGGTACAGTATTTTTCTGTTATCTGTATATATGCTTATTTGTTTATTTGAAATAGGATATGGAAATGGAGAAAACAAGATGAGGGGTGGGGGCTTGGGAAAGGAAATGGGGACCATGACATGAGAAAGGGTATCAATGTTTGTGAAGTAATGTACCTTTTAACTGTTGAATACAATGTAGCTCTTCCATTAATTACAATAAAAACTATGTAAAAAACTTAGTAAAAGAAAGTGAGTTCCAGGATTTTACCTCATTTTTGGAAAGCTGAAGAAGAGGATCAGGAGATAGCACCATAGTATGGTGATAGAGAATTATCTGTTTCTAGGGAGACAAAGATCACACACACACACACACACACGACTAAAATGAAGCTGAAAGAATTTCAATATCAGCTACTCCTGGGTCATTTGAAAAGGCCCATGTCTGTGTCTTCCCTGTGTCAGGACAAAATTATCATATAAATGGAAAGAGAGGGGCTGGAAGAGTGATAGAGTGCTTGCCTAGCATGCACGAAAACGTGGGTTCAATCCTTGGTGGCACAAACATAGCAAAATCCAGAGGTGCTACTGTGGCTCAAGTGGTAATGCTCTACACTTTAGAAAACCCAAGAACAGTGCTTAGGCCCTGAGTTCAAGCCCCTGGACCGGAAAAAATAATAAAAATAAATTGTAAAAAGGAACAGATTTATAAAACACTATCCTTAGGTCATTATAAATCAAGTAGCATTGAACCATGCAATTATTTAATCTCTGAATTGCCTGTGAACAGCAAAAATACAGGTATATTCTTCAAATAAATCATGTGAAAAACATATACCACATCACATTTTAAAATTCAAAAAGAAATATAGCCATTGGATAATCAGTAAAAATTATCTAACATACCAACCCGAGAATTTCAAATGAATAGCAAAAACAGACCATAGAAATTAGAGACACACAGATAGACAGACAGACCGATGATAGATAGATAGATCGGTAGATAGACAGACAGACAGACAGACAGATACATACATACATACACACAAAGACACACAAATACATACATAGGTGTATACGTACGTACATACATAGATACATAGATGGATTGTAGGTGAATTTATGGAAGATAGATACCAAAAATACTAATGATAAATGGTTGGATGGATGATAGATACATAGATATATAGATAGATACATAGATAGCAGAAAGATTGATGATAAATGATAGATAAGTAGAAGATAGTCAGGGGGGGCTGGGAGCATAGCCTAGTGGCATAGTACTAGCCTAGCATGAACAACCACCTGGGGTCAATTCCTGAGTACCACATACACAGAAAAACCTGAAAGTAGTGCTACAGTTCATGTGGCAGAGTGCTAGTCTTGAGCAAAAAGTGTCCAAGAAAATTGCCTAGGCCCTGAGTTCATGGCCCAGGACTGGCAAAGAAAAATGAAACTAAATTAAAAAAGAAGATAGAGACATACATACATACATACATACATCATATTTCAGTTAGTTTTAGATCCATAACAATTTCTCATTTATTCTCTTTGTAAAATTATGTGATGTATTGACTATAAATGAGAAAACCAGTTCTTACACGAACTTCCATGAAGCAAGCTTAGGAAAGAC
Source organism: Megascapheus bottae (assembly GCF_031878675.1). NCBI lineage: Eukaryota > Metazoa > Chordata > Mammalia > Rodentia > Geomyidae > Megascapheus > Megascapheus bottae. The sequence goes on along the minus strand of NC_143511.1, from coordinate 115,443 downwards.
TGCTCAAACATCTGTGTGTGCAAGTCAGTGTACGTTTGTGTGTGTGTGTGTGTGTGTGTGTGTGTGTGTGTGTGTGTGTGTGTGTGTTTGTGCCAGTACTGGCACTTGAACTCAGAGACAAAGTTCTGTCTCTTAGCTTTTTCACTCAAGACTGGTGCTTCATTCTTGAGCCATAGTTCCACTTCAAGCTTTTTGATGATTAGTTGTAAATAAGAGCCTCATGATCTTTTCTACCTGGGCTGGCTTTGTACTCAGAACCCAGTCTCCTGAGCAACTACAACTACAAATGCAAGCCTCCAATGCCTAGCTTTCAATGCACTTTCAAGTAGGTGAATTCATTAGTGCAAGTCTTTAAGAAATGTCTAGTGTGAGGATGTCATTTTACAAGAAACCAGACTGCACTCTGCCAGCAGACTAAGGTTTAATTCTTAGCTCTGCCATTTAGAGAATGCATAGCTATATAAAGCACTCTGGGATCTGCTTTAAGTATAAATTAAGTTCATTATAATACTCTCATATGGTGGCTGAGCTAATGGTGCCTGAGCATAGCCCAAGACAGGCACAGTCAATAAATGTTAGTTTCTGCTCTTCATATGACAATTTACATGTCATCACTGTCTCATTATAGTTAATTTTTATTTCCATGGTAGGTAAATATAGAGTAAAATAATATGAAGTTATGGCAAGACAGCAGTGGCTCATGTCTGTAATCCTAGCTACTTAGGAGTCTGAGATCTGGTGATTAGAGTTTAAAGCCAGCCAGGGCAATAAACTTCGTGAGATACTTATTTCTAATTAATCACTGAAAAGTTGGATGTGTTTGTATAGTTCAGGTGGTAGAGCACTAACTCAAGGACACTTACCAAGCCCTGAGTTCAAGCCCCAGGACTATCACAAAGGAAAAACAAAACAGCAACAAAAGGAAAAACCCAGAAGAGTATAGATTTATCTTACCTCCTAATCAATAAATCTGAAAGTAAACAAAATAGATATGAAACAGCTTCAGGAAGTGAAGGATTTTCTTTCTGTCTGTCTGTCTGCCTGTCTCCTTGTCTCTGTCTCTGTCTCTGTCTCTGTCTCTCTCTCTCTCTCTCTCTCTCTCTCTCTCTCTCTCTCTCTCTCTCTCTCTCTCTCTCTCTCTCTGTCACACACACACACACACTGGAAGAAAAAATATAAAGTCCTCAAACCCCTATAGACTACTCCTTACTTAGAGAGCCTTTGTTTGACTTCATTGGAAGTCTTGACACACCTTGCCCTTGGGGTCTGCCAATCACTCTGAGAAAAGACGATCTCAGAATCTGGGAAATATTTCCATGGTTATAAGAGCACAGGAGAGGAGAGAGCTGCACGAACACAACTGTCAGAAACTGCAGAATGATGCCTACAACTTTTCATTTGATTATTAATTAACCAAGTACAGAAGGAAATTACCCAAGGCTTTGGAAAAATCCAACAGAAATTATTAGGAGAGCAATGTCTATAGCTCAAAAAATGCCGAGGTGTGTTTAACCAAATCCCCCAAATGGAAATATTTATAGTTTATGGAATACTAACAAGGGTTTGGCCTCAGTCATAGGTAAATAATTAACTCTAGATGAAACATTTCTTTGGTCCTTGTTTATAAAATTTAAATTATGACCCAAAAAATCAACTTTCCAAATATCTTCAACATATCCCAGAACAAATATCAAATATAAACACGGATAATTTATTCTCAAACTATCCAGCAGCCCCTTCAAAATGAAAAACATCTAGAATCTGACTTAAAATAACAACAATTAAAAACAAACAAAGCAAAAATTTCAAAGCCAGGTGAAGGATGCTCACACTTGTAATCAAGCTACTCAAGAGACTGAGATCTGATGAAAGTTTGAAGCCAGCCTGAGCAGTAAAAACCCGGAAGTGGAGGTATGGTTGAAGTCATAGAGCCCTGAGCAAACAGCCAAGTAAAAGTGTGATTCCCTAAGTTCAAGTCCTGGTACCAGCACAAAAAGAAAGGAAAGACAAGAAAGGAAAGGCAAAGCCAGGCTTGAGCATATTAAATAGAAAGCTAGAAAATACATAAAAAGAATGGGGCTGGGAGCATGGCCTAGTGGTTGAGTGCTTGCCTAACATAGCATGCAAGAACTCTGGGGTTGATTGCTCGCTAACACATACACAGAAATAACCAGAAGTGAGCTGTGACACTCAAGTGGTAGAGCACTAGCCTTGAGAAATTCCAAGGACAGTGCCCAAGCTCTGAATTCAAGTGCCAGATCAGGCCAAAAGAAAAAGAAAAAGAAATGAATTCAGCTATCAAAGATGAAATCTATATTCAGATCCAAATATACTGGATTAATTTGAGAAAGGATGAAATATATCAAAATAAATCTTGACTATCTTAAAGACATAGATATTGAAAGTATTTAAAATAAACCCAAATATGAACAGAACATTAGCTGGCTGGAACTGGTGGCTCACATCTGTAAACTTGCTATTCAGGAGGCTAAGATCTGTGAATCACAGTTCAAATCCAGCCCAAGCAGGAAAAGTCCATGAGGCTTTTAAGTATTTAAATACTAATTATGCACAAAAAGCCGGAAGTGGATCTCTGCTTCAAGAAGTAGAGTGATAGCCTTGAGCAAAATATTATCAGAGACAGTGCTCAGGCCCTGAGTTCAATCCCCATGGCCACAAAAGAGAACATAATCCTATGAGGTTCATCATATGAAAAACTGGTTAAGTAATTAACTGAGTCTCAAACAGAGCACAGAAGAAAGGATGGAACCAATATGAAGAAATTCTGGCCAAAGTTTTCCCAAATTTGATTCATTTTTGACTTATAAATGCTGAGATATATGTAGAATATTCTCCTACCATAATTGATGAAAAGATGTCTAAGGCCAAATTTACCATAATACTACCCTTGAAATTTTTTTAAAAAATGTCTTTTATATTATTCTTGCTTTTGAATATTCCTTTTTTTGTTACTGTATTTTATTGCCATGGTGATATATACAGGGGTAACAGTTACATTCATGGATAGTGGGTAAATTACTTCTTGAACATTGATACCCATTCCCAGGTTTTTTCCCCATTTCTGCTTCCCCCACCCTCTCCCAATCATCTTGTTTTTCCACTTTCCCTTTCTTCTTTCAAATAAATGCATTTACAAAATGCTAGGTAACAAAGTCATATACAATAATAACATGATGTAAACCATAAGCAAAAAAAATGAAACAGAAATAATTTCTCATTGTATATTAAGAACAACAGTTCCCAAGATAAACCTCTTGTTTCCATATCCTGGAGTTCATTTCGCTTGCCCTCATCCTATATGACCATATGTACAAAGCTTTTGTGATCCTCTGTAGGAGAGTCCTAGATGTGTACTAAGAATTACTATTGAGGGAAATCATGGATGTTTCTTTGGGTCTAGTTTATTTCACTTAATAAAATGTCTAAAAAGTCTCTGGGGATTAGAAATATTACATATAAAAAGGATGCAAACAGCCACATATTTTCTAGCGAAATGGTGAAGTCTAGAAGGAACAAACCAGAATTCTTAAAAAAATTCTCTGGGCCTAGAAGTTGTTACCAGGTAGAAAATAACTCTCAGAATTAAAACGTGAATAACATGTTTTCCCAGGAACATAAAAAGTGTAAGAATTGGCATCCATCTGTAATCCTTTCTATTCAGGAAGATGACATCTGAGGATCATGATTCAAAGCCAGCCCAAACAGAAAACTCTGTGGAATTTTACCTTCAGTTAACCACAGTGATACCTGGAAATGACAATGTAGGCCAAGGGTAGAGCACGAGCCTTGGCAAAAGAAAATCAAGGATAATGCCCAGACCCTGAGTTCAAGCACCTGGACTGACACAAAACACGGGTGGGGTGCGTAGTAATCAAAACCCAGACTTCATACTTCAAAATATGTGAACAGAAATCCTTCAAGCCGAATCAAATAACTGAAACCAAAAATGCTAATAAATTTGGTAGATAATAAAGAATGTTCTTTATTATTTAAAAGTATTGGAAGGTTATTAGATTGAACTAAAAGATTAAAAATCATTGTAATGTTTATTACCTATCCACAAAGGGAAAAAAGTGCACAAATCCAGGAGTTCTTAGATTTTGTTTATTCTACTGGGGATGAAAACAAGGTTGTTCTGGTGTATGCAATGTAAAAACTCTGGCCCTACTACAATCATTTTATGGTGACAGCTGTTTTGAAAATGCTGCAGTTAAAGAGCTTTATTCAGGCTAGGCAAGTCCTCTATCACAGGAGCCATGTCCCTAATCTTATGGGGTCTGTGGTTGTTGTTTGATGATGATGATGGTAAGGTTTTGACCCCGCTAATTTGAGAGGACAGAGCTGTGTTGTATCACACAAGATACAAGAGCTAGGCCAGCTCTTGTTGATTCTATAACAGAATATCTTATATTACCTTATAATTGTAATAAAATTGGATTCAATGCTGGACTGTAATAAGTTAAAGATGCACAATGAAATGCCCAAGAAAGTAAAAACATACACACATGCACACAAAAAGAGTACAAAAACTAGGTAGAACTAATAGGTAAAACTACTCAATAAAAATATTAATTAGGAATAACATGGAGAAATGAATATAAATGGAAAATCACTGCCACATAGTAGGTTAAGCCAAGGACCAGTGACTTAAGGTGTTATCCTACATTCTTAGGAAGATGAATTCTGAGTTTTCACAGTTCATTGCCAGCACAATTAGAAAAGTCCATGAGTCTCTGATCTTCAATTAACAAGCAAAGAGTCAGAAGTGGAACAGTGGCTTAAGTAGTAGAGTACAAGACTTGAAGGAAAAAGCTAATGCATAAATGAGGGAGAGTATTGGGCATAGGTTCCTTTGAGTCTGGCTTACTTCACTTAATATGATTTCTTCTCACTCTTTTCATTTCCTTACAAAGGGGGTAGGTCATTATTTCTGACTAAAGCATAGAATTCCATTGTGTATTAATACCACATGTTGTTGATCCACTCATCCAGTGAGGGACATCTGGGTTGGTTCCATAACATTGCTATGGGAAATAGTTCTGCAAAGAGCATCATTGTGGTAGTGGATTTACTATGCCCTTGTTTCTGGACGGTTGGGTAAATGCCAAGTAGTGGAATTGCTGGGTCATAGGGGAGTTCTATGTTTAGTCTTTTGAGGCACTGCCACACTGCTTTCCATAGTGGTTGAGTTTGCACTCCCACCAACAGTGTAGTAGTGATCCCACCTGTCCATATCCCCTCCATCATCTGTTATTAGTTTTCTTGATCCTGGCCATTCTAACTGGAGTAAGGTGGAATCTTAGAGTTGTTTTGATTTGCATCTCTTTTTGGCCAGAGACGCTGAGCATTTCTTCATGCATCTACACACTATTCTTATTCCTTATTCAGAGAAGTCTCTCTTTAAGTCTTTGGCCCATCTTTTAATGGGATGGTTGTTTCTTTGAAGACTTTTGGACATTGGAGAGATTCAATGTTTTTAGCTATAGATATAATTTAGATATGAGTCCTTAGTCTCATGTATGGCTAGCTATGCCCTTTGCGATACAGAAGCTCTGCAGTTCAATGCAGTCCCATTTGTCCAAAATTTCTTTAATTTATTGTATTTCTGGGCCTTTATTAAGAAAGTTCCAACTTGTGCCAAACAGTCTACTGTATTTCCTATTCTTTCCTGCAGTTTTCAGGCTATTTGCTTTTAACCTCAAGGTCTTTGATCCTTTTGGAATTAACACAGATGCAGGGTCACATAGAATGATCCAACTTTACTTTTCTGCAGGTATTTAACCAGTTCTGCCAGCACCTCTTGTTCAGAGGACTGTCTTTCTTCCTTTCTATTAGTTTTTGGTTCCCTTATCAAAGATTGGGTGGCCATAGGCCTACAGTTATCATCTGGGTCTTCAATTTTATTCCATTGGTCCTCAGGCCTATTCTTATGATGGAACCAAGCTATTTGGGTTACTTCAGCTCTATAATGGAGTTTAAAGTTTGGTATTGATATTCCTACAGTATTCTTCTTTCAGCTAAGAATTTTTTTACTTTACAGGGTCTTTTATTTTTCCATATGAGATTTTGGATTACGTCTTTTATTTCCTTAAAGAACGACATTGGGATACTGATGGATATTGCATTGAATTTGTAGATAGCCCTTGGCAAGATTGCCATTTTCACGATGTTAATTCTTCCAATCCAGGAGCATGGGAGGTTTTTCCACTTCCTCAGTTCTGCTTTAATTTCTTTTTTCAGATTTTTAAAATTTTCATCATAACGGTCTTTTACATTATTAGTTAATTTAATTCCCAACTACTTTATTTTCTTTCAGGCTATTACAAAAGAGTTGCTTTCCTGATTTCTGCCTTGCTCCTCTCATTGTTGGCATATAGGAAAGCAGTTCATTTTTGAGGATTAACTTTTTTTATATACTTTAATGTAATTAATAGAAGGATTACGTTATATTCACCAGATAGAAGGTGCATTACTTCACGAACATTGATACCCTTTCTCATGTCTTCGTCCCCATTTCCCTCCCCCACCTCCACCCCTAATCTTGTGTTTCCCCTTCCCTATCAGATTTCAAATAACCAAATAAGCACTTATATAATATATCAGATAACAATGTAACATACTGTAACAAGCCTGCAACTTTGCCAAAGTTTCAAATCAGCTCAAGCAACTTGGGAGTGGGGACTAGAAGGATTTTTTTTAATAAAAGAGAATCTTTTCATAATGATAAGGAGGTCAGCAGATCAGATACCACAATCCAAAATTCTAAGACACTAAATAATACATTTCACAATATGTGAAACCACAACAAATTTGTAAGAAATATAAGATAAAGGCATAATTAGAGGTAGGCAGTAACTCCAATACTGGTTTTCTGTGTTATTAGATGATTGATGGTTGATAAGTCTGCAATGTCATTCTGTTTGGGGTTTCAGGATTTTTGCTTGTATATGTCTACCTGTCTTAGGGTTTGAACATAGATCCTGGGCACTGTCCCTGAGCACTTTTGCTCAAGGATAGTGCTCTACAAATTGAGCCACACTTCAGGATTTTTGGTGCCTAATTGGAGGTAAAATTTCTAATAGACATTTCTGCCTGAGTTGGCTTTGATTTTTTATCCTCAGATCTCATTCTCTTGAGATGAATTTCAGCTCAAAGCCAGCCAGGCAGTAAAGTGTATAAAACGTCAATTAATTAGAAAGAAAAAAGAGCCTCTTGAGTAGCCAGGATTTACAGGTATGAGCTACCAGTGCCCAGCTATAATTGCCTCTCATAAGAAAATTCTGCTCCTTATTGTTTATTCATTTATCACCATGTTGTATGTGCTACTGAGAAACATTTTCAAACAGTGAATTACCTCACATCAAGCACCTGTATTACACTAAATGGTAAGTCTGATGTATTTTTTCTGGCCACAATCCTATTTAATCTACTTAGAGAAAATCTCATCAAGACAGTTTTTCTGCCTTTGGTAACACTGAGAAAATAAAATTCATGATCTTTCAGCTTAGCAGGCAAACCAGAGTTATAGACAATATTTCTTGACATTTGAGAGCTAGTTCTCTATTAAATACAGAGAAAATAATCACTGATGGTATATGAAGGGAATAGGCCCCAGACATTCTGGATTTCAGACCAAACAAAAAGGCTTATGAGACTTGCATAACAAATGTGCTGAATCAGTTGAGATTTTTCTGGATGAAAGAAATATTGTGATCATTCACATACCCATTTAGGAGCAAAACTTCATGGACTCTTCCTAGGCTGTCTTCAAACTACAGTCCTCAGACTTCAGCCACCTGAGTAGCTAGGATCATAGACAGAAGCTGCTGATAAACTCATTTGGTCAGTTTTTTAGTCCTTTATAAACAGAAGTATATCATAAGCCCTCATTTTGCTTAGTTGTATCACCTATACTGTTCTGTGTTTGGTGGTTTATGTTGTCTCATCACTGTGTACTGCTCAATTAAATAATTGTTCTAAGATTCTACTCATCTATTGTAATGTCATTGATATTTTGGTAGTTTTTAATTCTACCTATTCTGGATAGTGATCTATGCAGATGCTTTTAGTGAATATCTTACATGCATTTGCCCTTGTTATGTCAGCATAGACATACATTCAGCTTTTGACAACAGTGAGAACCATGATCCTAGAACACAATGATGCCTCAACTTCCATTCCCAAAACCATTCCATTGGCTCTTGATTCTCACCTCAACTAGTTTTTATTACAAAATTATATTGTGTTGTTATTATTATATGCCTATAGTTTAAGAAGCACATGATTTTATGGAAAGACAGTAATTTTTAATAACAAAAATATATACTCGTTATACAAAAGCATTCTATAAAAATATTTTATGTATAATATACTATATATCTCATACCCAGTCTATGATATGTAATACATGATATATGTTACAAAATACATTAAATATAAATCTTTTAAAATATGTATTATACATTATATATATATATATATATACAATCAGTTTAAAGCAAAAGATACTTTTTTCATATATTTTTATTGTAATTAATAGAAGGGTCACATGATATTTGCCAGATAGAAGGTGCATTAATTCACATACATTGATACCATTTCACATGTCTTGGTCCCCATTTCCCTCCACCCACCCCCACACCTCATCTTGTTTTCCCCCCTTCCCTATGCAATTTCAAATAACCAAATACCAATATATCCAATATATCAAATTACAAAGTGAGATACTGTAAAAATATGAGATAACCAAGGGACAGCAAAAGAGATGGGAGATAACATAGTACCTTATGGACAAAAATCATTCATTATATGGCATATGCTTCTATATCCTAGAGATCCTTTCATTTAGCATTATACTATATAGCCTTTTGTATCAAGGTTTTGCTATATTGCAAATCTCTGCTAGGAGAGCCCAAGGTTTGTACTAATTATGACAAATGAGGGAAACCATTGAGCCTAAGTTCCTTTGAGTCTGGCTTTCTTAACTTAATATAATTTTTTCTCAGTCTTTCCATTTCCCAACAAATGGGGCGATGTCATTCTTTCTGACAGCAGCATTGAATTCCATTGTGTACAAAAAGCACATCTTGTTGATCCACTCATCAACTGAGGGACATCTAGGTTGGTTCCATATCTTTGCTATGGTAAACAGTGGTGCAATGAACATTGTTTTTCTGGTGGATTTAGTATGTCCTTGTTTCTGGATGATTGGGTAAATGTCAAGGAGTGGAAGTGCTGGGTCATAGGGAAGCTCTATGTTTAGTCTTTGAAGAAACGCCACACTGCTTTCCATAGTGGTTGAACGAGTTTGCACTCCCACCAGCAGTGTAGTAGTGATCCCTCCTGGCCACATCCCCTCCAGCATCTGTTGTTATTAGTTTTCTTGATCCTGGCCATTCTAGCTGGAGTGAGGTGGAATCTTAGAGTTGTTTTGATTTGCATTTCTTTTATGACCAGAGATGTTGAGCATTTCTTCATGTGCCTATAGGCCATTTTTGTTTCTCTTCAGAGAAGAAGGCCTTTGTCCATTGTATGGTTGGTGAACATTCATTAGCATAATGAAGGCTGTGTATAGCAAACCCACAGCTAGCATTATACTTAATGGTGGAAAACTAAAGCCATTCTCATTAAAATAAGGAATGAGACAAGGATGCCCATTCTCTCGAATCCTCTTTAACATAGTTTTAGAATTCCTAGTCAGTGCAATAAGGCAAGAAGCAAGCATAAGTGGATCCAAATAGGGAAAGAGGAAGTAAAACTATCCCTCTTTGCAGTTGACATGATCCTGTATTTAAAGAATCCTATAGACTCTACTCCCAAGCTCCTTGAGCTGATTCAAAACTTTGGACGGGTAGCAGGGTATAAAATTAACCCTCAAAAAACAACTGCCTTCCTCTACCCAAACAGTGAGAGGAATGAGGCAACAATCAGGACAGCAACTACTTTTGCAATAGCCTCAAAGAAAATAAAGTACCTAGGAATTACCTTAACTAAGAATGTAAAGTAAAATTTTGATGAAAACTTTAAAATCCTGAAAAAGGAAATTAAAGCAGAACTGAAGAAATGGAAAAACCTCCCATGCTCCTGGATTGGAAGAATCAACATTTTGAAAATGACAATCCTGCCAAGCGTTATCTACAAATTCAATGCGATACCCATCAATATCCCAATGTCATTCTTTAAAGAAATAGAAGAGGCCGAGACTGGAAGATGGCACCGAGACAATAGGGACGATGCCTAGCTCTCACACAAAAAGAGAGAACCAGGGAGACCCATAAGCCAATTACCTTAAGAAATCCACAACAACAAACTCAAAAAGCAACGGAGAAGGACTCAAACCAGAAAAGAATTCCAGATAAAACTCACATCCAACTTTCTCAAAGAATTTGGAATGCAAGGACCCCTCCCCCACCACTCGCCGCTGTCTCTGCGAAAAGCGGCTGCGGAGGGCACATAAACCAGCATAGCACTGGGCCAGGAAGCCTCAGAAGCAGGAGAACCCAGACGCGGAACCAGAACAGCAAGCAGCAGAACCCTGACACGGAACACAGGTAGCAGAGGAGACCCGAGGAGAGTGAAAGACTCCCTACCACCGTGGAACACCCACAGATGTAACGCAGAAGTTTGAGTAACACAGCGGGTCCCCAAACACATAGGGAAAGCAGAGTGGGTGCCAAGCAATAAAACTTAACTCAGACCCCTCCACCCCACCCTAGAAAGACTGGCAGGAGCTGGAGGGCAAGGAATTTAGAATCCTGTCCCTTCCCTCAACAGCCCCCTCCCTCAGGCCATTGACTGTTGATTGATAGGCGGGCTAACTAAGACCCAGCACCCGAACAAGGGAGGCAGAGCTTTCCCAACTCCCACCCGCCCAATGGACTCAACTCCCAGCACTCTGACTGGAGTCTGACAGGCGGGCAAACCCTGAGACTCAGCACCCCACCAGGGGAGGAGGAGTTGTCCCAGCTCCCACCCGCCCACCAGGCTCCTCTCCCAGGCCACTGGATCTGGAGAGTGGAGGGCGCTGGAACCCTGACTTACAACAGCGGGTGGGGTGTGCGGGATTCTAGGAGCCAGCATCTGTAGCCCCTCAATCCTTGAGCAGGGCATCCTCAAGCTGGGAATCCTGAGCAAGACAGCACCGAGGGGCCCCCCACAGTCACAGACTCTATGACAAAGCAGTGGAAACTCAGCAGGGATCTGAAGGGCTGACCAGCAGCCAAACTCGCCTTCTGAGAATCAAAAAGGCACGGCTCCGCCCTTGGAGCACATGTCCTCAGCTGGGCACCACCCCTGGGAACAGAGCTGTCTCCTGCTGGTCCTGCTGAGAGCCCATGGAAACTCTCAAACCCCAGACCTTTGGCTGGGGGCCACCCCTGGAAGCAGCACAGGAAACATCTGCCCAGCGCGCTCAGGCTGAAGCTCGCAGATCCATCCCATGGTCCACTGTGAGGCCACTGGTTGGGCTATGAGTGAGTCGTGGAGCAACACATAAGTTTTATTCTAATACTTTCCATACTTTGTACTCAAATATGCTACCTAATTACCAACTTAGGTCAGGTATCCTAGCGCTATAACTTTTCTTCATTACGATAATATTCTTACACTCCTACGTTAATCCTCTTGCACCTCCCCTGACCTTTCTCATTCTATTTTTTATCTCTGGTCCTCCATTCGTCTTTCAACCCTTATAATGCATGGATCTACACTTGATGGCTCTTGAGCAAAACTCTATATCTAGGTGTTCAATTATACTCTAGGTTCAGAGAGACATAAATAAAATAGAGATTGGATTGAGAGGCTTATTGTTTTGGTCATAAATTGCTTATCAGTGGTTGTATTAGACTGGTCTGTAACTGCACAAAAAGAAAGAGTGATAACACCAATCAAAAATTGTGAACATCTAGTGTCTGCCAGCTACAGAGGTCTAGGTTGGTTATATCTGAAAAACTATAATCGTGTTTAGTATTAATCTTGCTCCCATTTTCAAATGGGCAGAACAAGAAACTCAAGAGAAATGTCAAATCAAGAAACAACATCCCCTACCCAATGTAAACAGACAATGGAGCAGTCACTGGCAAACCTAGAGGAGAGTCTTCCAAGTGCTACACAAATGCAATTGATAAACATCATTAATAAAAAATGTGAAAATATAAAGAAAGAGATAAGGGAGGAAGCCATAGCTAAACAAGAGGAAACCATAAACAAGGTGATAAGTGAAAAAGAAGAAGCCATAAAGGAGGCCATAATAAAGGATTTTCAAAGAAAGATGGATGAATTCATAGAATCCACAAATAAAAAGATGACCGAACTCCAGCAAATGTCCAAAGAAAATAAAGCTACTGAGCTAACCACTCAAATGGAAATCAAGGAGCTAAAGAAATCCATACATGATCTAAAAGAAGAGATGCAAGGCATCAAAAATGAGCAATTAGAAGCAAGGGAGATGAAGAATAAAGTAGATAGCTTTGATACCAGGTTAGACAATGCAGAGGAGAGAATTTCCGAGGCTGTTGACAATTGATAGCTACTTAAAAAAAACTATACTATGTAATTTCTTCAGTTTATTTCTCTTTTTGTGTTGCAGGATCTAACCTGATACCATATTGCATTTTCTTTTCAATTGTATATGTCTTTTGTCCATTCTGTTTTGTGGCAGTTAGTCACTTCTTACTTACAATGTCTTTAAAAGTTTTGATGTACATTTTGTTACAAATTGGGTATGCCAGATGATTTATTTATTGCTAGACTCTAATCACTTACATTCTAGAATATAATATTTGTTTCTTATTTGCTTTTCCTCTCTTTCAATATAGTATGGAAAGAGACTATACTTGTACCATAATCTCCTGATACCAAATATGTTGGATTTTTCCTATCCTTTCACCAATTTTCTAGCATAAAAAATTCTGGCTATCTTGTTACTAAATTCAATTTAACTTGGTTTTCTTCAATTCTGTCACAATGTAAACTGTTATTATAGGTGGGCATCTCAAGTAAAAGCTCAGTCTCACAAAACAACATACAGTTACCAAACTAAGGCTATCAAATCTTCTCACATAACTGATATAAACTGAGACTTTTCAAGTTCTCATTTTCAAGTTCAATATTAACACAAAGATGAAAGTGGATTAGTCACATTCACCCTTTTATTATATAGGTTGCAACAAAAAGTAAATTAATCAAGCTGACAGAATAGCTGCGTGAAGCAAGGTTCATTGTAAAGAACACAGAGCTTCATTGTTCTGTCAAGATGCCATTCAATTGTCTTGGCACCTAGAAGTGTTAAGCAGCTAAATGATCTTTAAACCTGGCCTTTGGGGGTTTATTACTGAGATTTAATCAATTAAATAATTTGTCAACACAAATTAATCAGACTGCCAATCGTTCCTCCCTGTACATTCTGAATTTAGGGAGAGTAGCTCAGATGCTTGACAGGCATCTCCTTACCACTAGTTCCCTGTACAAATGACACCCCAAGTAAATGTCAGTCATCTCATTAGTGTAGAAGAAAAACATTGCTCTTTTATTTTTTTCGGTTGTGGGACTTGAACTCTGGGCCTGGGTGCTGTCCCTGAGCTCTTCAGCTCAAGGCTAGCACTCTACCATGTGAGACTCACAGTATCACTTCAGGTTTTCTGGTAGTTAACTAGAGATAAGAGTCACATAGACTTTAGTGCCCAGGCTGGCTTGAGCCATGATCCTCAAATCTCAGCCCCTTGAGTTGCTAGGATTACAGGCGTGAGTCACTGGCTCCTGGCTGACCCATTATTCTTAAGATCACAACAAAGTATGTCTGAGAAACCTAAAGAACCAAGAATTCTAATTTTAAAAAATATTGTAAGGGTGGTAGACAGTTAAATGGATCAGGTAATGAGTCCATTCATTTTTAAACAGTGTCTCCTCTTCCCTCATTTTTTTTCATTTTTCCCTCCTGATCTCCTTTCTCACAAGTGGTATAGTTCATTTTCAACATAGTGTCACCTGAATTTCTTCAACCTTTGTCCCACTATTCTTGTGCTTCCCATTACACATTCCAAATCACACAAAATTACTTACAGAAGAAAAGGTACAGATGTAAACAAAAAGAAAGACAAGGGAGACAACAGAAAGAAAAACAAAGAATCACAAAAAAGAAAAATTATAAAAACCTCTTTGTTTCTTCGAGTTCATGTGGAGAAGCAACATTTTATATGATCATACACACATAGCTATTGAGCTTTTGTGATCCACTCCTAAGAATATCATTTGTTCTCACTCTATGACTGTTTAGAATCCTGTTTAATTTACTATGAGCAACTATTTTTTTCCTTTACTATTCATTGTGTTTACTATAGGCACAATCTAATAATTACAAATGAGGCAAACCATGCAACCTATGTTTCTTTGCTTAATATATTTTTCCAAGTCTTTCGATTTCCTTAAGAATGGGATGATGTCATTCTTTCTGATGGAAGCATAAAATTTCAGTGAGCCTATATATCATATGTTCTTGATTCATTTTTTCATTGGAGTGTGGTATTCCTTGTATCACAGGTATGAGGCATCACTGATGTGTGTAGGTTAGGGTCCTTAATGTTTAAGTGCACTGGTACTGGGGCAGAGTTGGATTCTGAAGCCTTCTTGATATTGGTAGGTTCCCACTCTCAGTACGATTAGGAACTAGCTAGGCTTTTTTGGTTGTTGTTGTTTGTTTTTCATTTATTGTTTTTCTTTTTCATATATTTTTATTGTAATTAATAGAAAGGTTACAGTATATTCACCAGATAGAAGGTGCATTACTTCACATACATTGATACCCTTTCTCATGTCTTGGTCCCCATTTCCCTCCCCCCACCCCTGCCCCTCATCTTGTTTTCCCCCCTTTCCCTATCCTATTTCAAATAACCAAATAAACATATATAGAATATATCAGATAACAAGGTAAAATACTGTAACAATATGAGATAACCAAAGGACAGCAAATGAGATGAGCTATAACATAGTACATAAAGGACAATAATCACTCATATATGGCTTTTGTTTCTATATCCTGGAGGTCCTTTCATTAAGCATCATACTATATGGCCTTATGTATCTAGGTTTTGCTCTATTGTAAATCTCTGCTAGTAGAGTCCAAGGTTTCTACTGATTATGGCAAATGAGGGAAACCATTGAGCCTAAGTTCCTTTGAGTCTGGCTTACTTCACTTAATATGATTTTTTTCTAAGTCTTTCCATTTCTTTACAAATGGAGCAATGTGTTCTTTCTGACAGCAGCATAGAATTCCTAGTGTATAAATACCACATCTTGATCCACTCATCAACTGAGGGGCATCTGGGTTGGTTCCATATTGTTGCTATGTTAAATAGTAATAGCTAGGCTTTTAAAGTGTGTCTCTACCTTGATTACATATCAGAGAGAAAATATGAACCCTCTGATCAATTTGAGTGACCAGTAAAACATTCTGCCTTACAATATCAGAGTCTCTTGGGCAGCACTGGGGTTGGGGATAGCTCAACTGACTACAACAGATAGGAGATGGCTTTTAACTACAGCCTATTATCTTCTGAGAGCTTGGGTGTAGGCCAGGCTGCCATGTCTCTGGAACCTGTAACATTCCTTGATATGGACGTATGTCTAGTACCTGAGTTCTTACTACTCTTTTATTTTTCTTCTTCTTCTTTTATTTATTTTTTTTTGTGGGTCATTGTTGGGAGCCAGAATGGAATCAAACTGTGCTTTGATTTGCAGCAGATAATTGCTTTATTGTCTTATTGTTTTTGGCCTTGTTCTGTTCAGTTGATCTGAGATTTACCATATGAATGTAACCCCCAACAGTTCCCTGATTTACCATCTGGATGTAACACCTGGAAGTTCCCTGGTTTCAAGAAGGGATATAAGCCTTGAGTTTGTAAATAAACGGGGCTGCAGTTTTTGCTTGGGCGGCAGACCTCCCGGACCCGATGTGTTTGTCTCTCTTCTATTTTTTCCAGTCCCTGCCCCCTATTTCAGGAACCCCAATTTGCTGCCGGTAGGCCCCGGCAGGTCATAGGGCCTGAACTAGGCCTGGGCACTGTCCCTGACCTCTTCAGCTCAAGCCTACTGCCCTACCTCTGGGCCTGGACATTGTCTCCGAACTCTTCAGTTCAAGGCTACTGCCCTACCCTGGAGCCAAGCCCCACTTCCTATTTTCTAGAGGTTAATTGGAGATAACAGTCTCACGTCCTGTGCTGGCTTTGAACCTTGATCTTCAGATGTTAGCCTCCTGAGTAGCTAGGATTACAGGCATGAGCCACACCCCGCTCGGGTCTGAGTTCTTACTACTCTTAGCACAGCCTGGAAACACATTCGGCTTTTAAGACCTCCGAGTTTGTTTCGGTGAGATTTTAGAGACTTTAGGATTTATCGTTCCAAGCTTCTCCTCGGCCATGGGTGCTGTAATTTGGCTGCACTGCCGACTTTGTCCTTGCTTACTATGTCCTGGCAGTGCTGCTGTCCCACTAGGCGGAGAGGGGGTGGTGTAAGGCTTTGAGATTCCTTTGCCCTTTTCAAAAATGGTGCCGCTTCTCCAGCCAGTGTTCCCGTCCGGTGCTCTAGCAGCCTCTTTGCCATGTTCAAAAATGTGGTTTTCTTGGGTAGGGATAGGGGCTTCCACCAGTTTGCCATCCACACTGCTGCCTGCTGGCATGGGGCTTTGTCTTCTTGCGCAATCACTTTATAACCTTGTTCTTTGGTGTGTATCTCTGTATAATTACAGCTTCCTTGGTGTGATTCTCTAGAGGTGGAGTGCCTGACAGGACTCTAAATCTCTGCTTCTGTGGAGAGAGCTTTTGTAGCTGCCTGTTGTTCTCTTTCTGCCATCTTTCTCCCAATCCCAGCAACTCTTAGTATGTTACCTATATCAATACTTCCCTCTTGACTTCAAGCAAATGATTCAGAACTGATTCTGGGACCTAGACATGTTGTTAATACATGTTTATTTCTTATATGAACTTGATTTCATAAAGTTGTGTAGCTTTATATAACTTGTACAAGCTTATAACTAAGTCCCCAGACCCTGAAAGTAGGTTATATTAGCATTGATGACATAATAATAATGAGTCTTAGAATATAAAATTATACTCTCTGGGGGCCGGGAGTTTGGCCTAGTGGTAGAGTGCTTGCCTAGCATGCACGAAGACCTGGGTTCGATTCCTTGGTACCACATACTTAGAAAAAGCCGGAAGTGGTGCTAAGCCTCAAATGGTTGAGCTCTAGCCTTGAGAAAAATCCAAGGACAGTGCTCAGGCCCTGAGCTTAAGCCCAGGACTGGCAAAAAAAAAAAGGAAAAAATCATACTCTCTGTTGGCAGAATCTCCAAGTCTTAGGTTGAATAAAAATAAAATATTTTCCAAAAATTAACAGAATATATTTGAAGGCTCCCAGGTGTTATGGTTTTTTCTTTAAACAAGACAAGATGTGCCGAGCATTCCGTTAAGTTACCAATAATTCTCATAAATATTTGGCAATAGAGAATTTGATTTCAGAGTAATAGGTTTCCAGGGCTTAGAGGTCTGTCTTTAACATTTTTTTCTGTTTTACAATGAACTTGAATGTATTGGAAAAGGATGCCATTATTTACTAAACAATTATTACCTGTCAAATTCAATGCTTTGGATATTTATATTCTGAAACAACAACAGAAGTCATTAAGGACAGGTCAGGACAGGCTTACATTTTTGGATCTATCTGGAAAATTATAATTTTCCAAGGGTGACCTTCTGGCTGGTATTTGCCTAAATAAGTCACACCACAGGGCCTGTCAATAGACATCAGTCATGTCCTGCTGGGAGTTAAAGTATGTTCCACTGCTGTTGCAAAAATATTAATCTTGAATCTAGGGCATCCAGTCTACTTATAGCAATTGCAGTGATCTATCTGTCAAATGATACAATAAAATATAGTGATGCATGATTTTCATAGTGAGTATGAATGTAAATGAATGCATCGTATGTCCACATACCATTTCAAAATATGTAACTGTTCCAAAGGCACTATAATGGTTAGTGCCCATTCAGACACTAATAATATATTCTATTCAAACAACACTAACACAAACATGATAAAATGGATCAACATGACAGATCTTGAAATAGACTTTACACTAAAAAAAACCAGATCTGAATGTGTACAAAAGTATTTGTAGAGCAAAACACTATAAGGAGGATGAAACTTTTTCCCAAACAATTCACTACTGAAATGTTTTAATCAGACAAGGTTTGCCAGATAAATACAATACACTTACATAAAGCTAAAATCTTGATTAAAAATTGTACTTTATTTTAATGATGCATTATTTGGTGTATACTAATATCAAGTACATTATTTTTTGTTTCAACAAAACTCAAATTTATCTGGATGCTGTATTATTATTTTTTTTCTAAATCTAACACTCTAATTTTGAAAACATAGGACGCTTTATAATCCTATGCATGTATTGATATTTAAAAATATTGTTTTATATGGCCATAGAGGTAATGCACACTCAATTCCAATAAAAATATTGTTTTATACGGTCATAGAAGTAATGCACACTCAGTTCCAATGAAAAATAACTGATTAACTCCTACCAAGAGTTTATTGGGTGGTAGATGAGGGAGAAAGAGTTGAGTTGGTACTTCTAGTTACCAGAATTTTCTGCAGCCATTTGCGTGAGTTATGGGCTCATTATCTACATGAATCCTTGAAAGATGAATAAAATTTAAGCTGGTAAATATATTTGGTCCGTTTTGTTATGTCATAACAAAATACTGTAGATTAGATAATTTATAATGAATAAAAATTTCTTGAACTGAGGATGTAACTCAGTGGTCTCCACAGTATTTGCTAATATTCAAAATGCCTAGGCTTGACCTTCAATCACAGATGGAAAAGGGGAAAAAAGAAGTGAAATGAAGTGCTCCATAAAGTGGACTTGAGACCCACAACTCTGAGGCAGGAGGCTGTCCTTTAAGCTGGTGCCAGTGTTCTGAGAAAAGTAGGAAAGATGGTTCTGAAAACAATGAAAAAGCCTCAGAATGATCCAGCTTATGTTACAAAATGGAATTATATTTTCTTCCATGATAAAGGTCCACAATCAGAGGAAATACTCCAAGAACTGAGTCAACTGAAAGTCACTACAAATTAACATTAAAAAGCTCTTCTTTCTCCTCCAGATTGACAGTGTATTTTCTACTCCCTTGAAGTGAAACACAATAGCAGAGCCATAACTTATTAGTGTTAATGGGGTTGCAATGGCTCATCCAAAATAGTACAGATTAAAAATTTGAATTTGGAAGGTAATCATTTAATAAAGATGCCCAGTAGAGACTATTGTGCATTGCACACTTTTTTCTATAAATATTTCTCTATCTTTCTCAAGGCTTCTTTTTCAAATGAAAAGATAATATAAATTCATTGGTTCTCAATGATTAATATTTTAATTTATTCACTTGAATTTTTCTTTTTTTAGGTAAACTTGACATTGAATTGTACAGTACTTCATTTTGTGTAACTCTTCTTAATTTTTTCTCCTATATTTTACTGTAAAACATTCTTTATCTTGTATTTCTATGTGATGAGAGAAATAATGAATATATCTCAGTGGTTACAAATGGTAATGGGAGTGTCCTGGCATATATAAATATTAAAGAATTTCCATTTTCTGTCAGAATTCGAGCTCTGAATGAATATTAAAGAAAGCAGTGTTTTTATCCTTCCAGCTGAAGAAAGATTAGAAAGTCCTTCATATTATGCATACTGATCAATTAGAGAATTTCAGTACTTGTAAATTTCTACAACATAAAATACTATCTGCTATTATAATCAATAAATATGAGCACAAACTCAGATCCCTATCTCAAAGACCACTTCATCTTTTGATTCAAGGTATTGGGACATAGCCAGTGAAAGAGACATGGTCAAAGATTCAAAGGTCTTTCATGACACAGACTATGGTCAAAGAAAACAAACAAACAAAAGTCTGTGTAGTATAGAATTGATTCTAGTAGTATTGCATTTAATATGAAATATAGAAATTCTGTTTACATGTATAAGTACAATAATGTTAGAAGATTTAGAGAGTCTTAGACTTAATTTCACATGAAATCAAATTCAAAACTTAGCTGGGATTTGTTGTTAAAGGAAAAGGAGAAAGCAAAAAATTTTACCCACTAGTTTTGTACTCAACTCTGATAATGTGTGAACAGATAAAAAATGTTCATATTGTACTTTTCTTGGGTGGAAAAAGGCTATTGAACAGTATCTAGACAATTAAGAAATCTATACTAATAGATGCAAATGTGAAAAACTGAAGAGTACATCATCATTTTTACTTACATAAGATGAATTTTTGATATTTGCTTGGTGTAATTGGATATTTGGTATGGAACTTGGCTGTACAATTAAATTTGTATTCTTCACAATACTCATTATAACCAATTTTGCTGTACTATACCAATTCAAATATGGTTTAGTAAGATAGTTATCAGTTTGTGTATATGTATATATGGGTGTGCCTATCACTCTAAACGTAGCTTCTTTCACAGCTTTTCCTGCCTGGTCTATCTTTGAATCACAGTCCTCAGACTCCTAAGTAGGGAGGATTACAGGGGTGAGCCACTGGCACCTGACATTATCATCTTGCTTATCAAAGGTACTAGAGTAAATATGTGCTGTGATCTAGAGGTACAGATAACTAGCCTAATATACACTTGCCAACTATTCACCACATACAAACCACCTCTGTTAGAAAATTATAATCTAGTTAACAACTCTCTTAGCATTTCTGAAAAACAATATTTCTCTAATTCTTACAAAGAAGAGAGTCCAAGGACTCTTAGTCCAAGGGAAATCTTAGTAAATGAATGCATAGACATTTAGAATCTTTGAAGGTTTAATTCTATATAGGTTGAGAGAAAAAAAATATATGTGACCAATAAAATTGTCAGAATTGATTTTATGTTCTTTGTGTTTGAGGTCATAAAGGAAGAAGCATTGAGGTTTCTTTTGGGTCTTTCATTAAAGCAATGTCATAATTTATATAGAACATTTATAGTAGTTAAATATGTCTTCTATTTAAGATATGGCCTCACTCTAGCAGACACACAGGGTTAAGCCAAGGAAACACACTCCACTACACAGTCCTTTTGAACACTTCCTTAAAGCCACTGATTATATTGAATTTTACTTTATAAGAATAAGGCGGATGTTTTTAATGTTTAAAAACATCTCCCTAGACGTAAGTTCCTTTTACACTACTTTATAAAACTAAACTCTAGGAGAGTTTGACGCTGTCCTGGCTGAGGACACACATGCTTCGAGCCTGGCATGGCAAACCAGCGCCCAGCCATACTGTCCAGGGTCCTGAGGCTCCACCATCACTCTGCAGACAGCAGCAGCACAGGGAAAGAAAACCACAGTCCGTGATGGCCTGGTGCCGTTGACACAACACTCACCACTACTCACTACCAAGGGAGCCATGCCGAGGAAGACACCGTTGTTCCCAGACAAGTGATCAGACCTGCAGGCCACAGTTCCACTCGCTAAGTCTAACTTCTGAACTTGCCCATTTCCACAAGGAAGTGGAAATAGCAATCCACCCCTTCCCCAAAATATTGATATCAATATTATAGTAGTAACAATTGTTACTTTTTAAGGTATAAACTTCAAAATTCATAAACTATGTGTTTTCTTGCTGCATAGTTTTTCATTTTAAATATGCCATTTATTATCCTTATATGTGTGTATGTGTTCATGGGGTGGGAGGGAGGAGAAGGTGGATGATGTGTTTGTGTGTGTGTGTGTGTGTGTGTGTGTGTGTGTGGAGAGGGCATATAAATATATATATATATATATATATATATAGAGAGAGAGAGAGAGAGAGAGAAAGAGAGATTGACAGATAGATAGATAGATAGATAGATAGATAGATAGACAGATACACAGATACATAGATATGTATATGTATAATGTATATATCCAGAGCACATGGCTTTGCTTACACAGGACTTTTCAAACAACCTGAGGAAGTCAGAGATATGGAAGCCTCAGGCACTTAGAGCAAGACTCATTGCTGGTGTGATTAAAATGAAGGCCCCAAGAGAGCAGTAGACGAATGAGGAGGCACTGAGCTGAGGCCTCGAGGAAATGGACTAAGAGCCTGTATTCATGACTCGTGGTGCCTGATGGGGTGCAAAATGAGCAGTAAGTCCAGGGAATGATAACATGTTTCCTATTGATAATGCCTTCCTTGGACCCAAGCCCCTTAATTTAGTTCTCACCTTTATCCCTGTCACCACTGGAATTTTCAAAGCCAAATTTCAGATTTTGAATTAATTAGGACTAACTGCATTTTGGTCACTTGATGTGGAGTTAATTTATTTTCATACCTGATATGAAATGCTAGGTTATCAGGCGCCTCTTGTGAATGGTGTAAGGAATTGTGCGGGGCCTCTGTTAGCGTGGGTGAAATGCTTTGGAATATGGCATACACACAGGTGTGAAAGCCCTGCTATGGAAGCAAAATAAGCCAATTTTAAAAGAAAGCATACACACAAGGAAGCATGCCTTCTTGTACCTGACTAAATATGAGTATGTTGCATCAAAGGGTGTCAGTGAAGGTTGAGTTTCCAGCTTTGATCTAACAGAACTCTAATGCATTGCTGGTTGTTCTGTGATGCTGGAATTCAATATCCATTCACACAAAATTTCTCAGGTGCATCCTACAACCTCTGCATAATAAAACAATTTCAGTGGGCAGCTTCATGATTTTTTATTGCAATAAAAAGGAAAATATAGTGTTATTTGTCTATTCAGATAATGTGTTCTACTCCTTTCTATGTTGTAAGTCATACAAAAGCACCAGCATGTGAAGGAGCACAGGTGAGGGCTAGAACACAGACTGTGTCCATGTATAAAAGTACGTTCATTCTACCTGGAATTCAGGGTTAGCATAGCTCCTCTTACCTCATGACTAGTGTGGCCAGAACTCTGGAAGCTAAGGACAAGGCAAAGGCCAATGACTGAATAAGGGAAAGTGAAAAGAAACAAACCAACACAACGTAAAACCATGAAAAATAAGCGAAGTTGATTTAGGAATATTAGCAATTTCAAGAGGAATTTCCAAATTATTATATACCCAAAGGATGGTAGAATCTGTCACAACTGATTCATACAAATTACAGTAAGTGGAAAAGGCCATCTGATTAATCTTAAATATTTTTTTAAAGAGAAAATGTATGACTCCATAGCAAAAAGCCCTCTAATTGGATACAGAATTCTAAATATGTACCCATTTAAACAAGTAAAAAACAAACAAGAAATAAAACTTTTTTAAAAAGTTGCATTAAACAGCTAGGTCCCACTAGCCCATTCCTGTCCTCTTATCTATGCGAGGCAGGAAAGTCCACGAGACACTTATCTCCTGTTAACCGCACATACAGACACAGACACACACACACACAAAGACTGAAAATGGAGCTGCGGTTCAAGTGACAGAATGCTAGCCTTGGAGGAAAAAAGCTTAGGAACACTGCTCAGGATTGAGTTCAGACTTGAGGGCAAGCACACACACACACACACACACACAGACGGAGACAGAGACACAGAGAGAGACAGAGGCATAGACACAGACAGAGACATAGACAGAGACAGAGACAGAGAGCATAAATCACTTGAAAATTTCATTTTTTAAGTGTGTCAATAGCTCAGAGTTGGTGGCTCATTCCTGTAGTTCTAGTTACTCAGGAAGCTGAGATAGGAGGATCATGACCAAAGCCAGTCTGGACAATGAAGTCCTTGAGATTCTGATCTCCAGTTAACCACTACAAGCCAGAAGTGGAGCTGTGTCTCAAGTGATAAGGTGAATTTAAAAAGTAAAGCTAAGGGCTAGTGTTCAGGCCTCCCTGAGTTCAAGCCTCAGGACTGGTACAAA
This sequence comes from Megascapheus bottae, assembly GCF_031878675.1. Classification (NCBI taxonomy): domain Eukaryota; kingdom Metazoa; phylum Chordata; class Mammalia; order Rodentia; family Geomyidae; genus Megascapheus; species Megascapheus bottae. The sequence goes on along the minus strand of NC_143511.1, from coordinate 91,490 downwards.
ACAAGCAAAAAATGAGATGAATTTGTGTAATATTGCTCAAGATGCACTGTAGTCAAACCTGACATGTTGAAAAATAAACCTGTTTAAAGACAGGAGAAATTTAATTTAAAATAATTTAAAATGTAGTCATTATAGCCAATGTACATTATGTAAATAACGAACTATGTAACTTGAAGGTAAGGGTAGGAGGGAGAAAAATGGAAGCTTTACAGTGTCCAATCATTGCACTCATAACCTGACTTTTGGATTGTAGTCCTTTTGTATGACTACCTAACAATAATAATAATAATAATAATAATAATAATAATAATAATAAATGAAAACAGAATACATAAATAAGATAAAAATGTGAATTAATTTAAAAACAGGAAAGAATATTAAGTAGCAAAAAATGACAACTGATAATAAACTAGTCAATTTTACCCTGAAAAATCCTGTGTAAGTTTTATGTATGTTTATACTGTCTTATTAGTCACCTAAAGTTTGGACATATTTTACTTTATTAATAGATCAATTACTTTATCTTATTTTAATTTTTACTTAATTTTATATTGTTATAAAAGGTAAAGTACTGAGAGATTACAGTTAGGTAAGTGAGGTAGTGAGTACATTTCTTGTCGAACATTGTTACCCCCTCTTTGTTTTTCCACCACTTTCTCTTCCTTCTGACTCCCATCCCCAAAGGTGTAAAGTTCATGTCCAGCCTAGCATCTTGTAAGTATCACTGCTGTATTGGTTCAAAATTTGACATTAGTTACGCCATTTTTTTATTTCCCTTCCCTTCCCCAACTTAGATAAATACAAGATGCAGGGTGCCAGAATCAAAAACAGTGACTACAGGCCTAGACCAAGGTGGGGAAAAAGAAAGAATTTCCTACAGTACATTTAAAACAGGAACATCATTAAGCGAAAATTACATCTTGTTTCCATATCTTGGAGTTCATCTTATTTTAATTGGTGGTAACTATTCTCTTAATTTCATTTCTCAGTTGAAATTTGGGTTTGAACCTAGAGCTTTCCACTGACCAATTTGGTGTTCTATCACTGGAGTCATACCTCAGGCCTATCTTTCTAGAGGCTGTCTCAGAGATTGTATCTCAGCGACCTTTCTGAGATCTTCAAGATCCCAGCCTCCTGAGTAGCTAGGATTGCAGGTGTGGCTTTTCACTGAAGGACATCAGGACTGGGTTGTTTCTGCCCATATGGCCTTCTCCTTCTTCTTCTAAATGACCCGTTCTCAAGAGTGGGCATGGCTCAGTAAAACACACACACACACACAAAAAGAAGATACATACTCCACAGATAACTGTGACTGTCTATGGAGGAAAGATGACAACATATGCATTTCAGAAAACAAGATAAGCAGTCTTCAACTGAGAAAGTGCTGCAGCAAAATTTAGCTGACTTCCCTGAGCATGCACTAGGATGAATGACTTGTCAGGCCATCCTCTCCCATCAGAGTCACAATAACAAGCCAGGAGACTCAGCCATTGACTCGTGTGGCAGAAGAAAGATGCCAGAGTGAGGCGGTTTCTTTTTGTTATGATTCCTGATAGAATCTTCAACATGAACATTGACTTATACCCACTGGAAGAAACCTATGAGATTAGCTTTTGCAAATGGTGTCCAAGACTTTTGTTAAGCCCAGAGAATAAGGCACTATATTGTTATACATTGTAGCATAAAAATAGGATTGTATGTTTCAAATCAATATTTCTTATTTTCTTTCTAGGCTGATCTGTATAATGAATGATTTTTTTGCTGGTTTGATAAATAATGGTTTAAGAAAAAACATTGCAGGCTAGAGCAGTGTGAGTGGTTCTGCTTGAATGACTAGCTGATGAGCAAATTGATTCACTGGATTTTCTCTTTAAATTACCTTCCAATACTCTGCTGGCTTCCTAATACTGAAGACTGAATGCCCAAAGCATAAAGCACATAATCAAATGCCATTCTTCATTCTTAACCTTCTGCAAAAACCGTCTGAACAAATGAACACTCATGTTCTACTTTCTCCATCTGAATGAAGGGTTTACCTGAGAACAGACTGAAGGAAGACAAGATGCCTTTGCATTCTAGCACTGTGCAATTGTCTGTGGCTTGAAAAGACAGGTTCTGCAAAGGGAAATTCACCACATCCGCCAGAGACACCAGAGGGTTCCCTCCAGTTCACGGGGGCTGCTGGGGGGTTTGGGGTGTGGAGCACAGGTGCCCTTTCAGAGACAAGCCAGGCTGAGCCTGGGGAACATGTGGGTTTTGTGGACAGTGCTTTCCTGTCAGTCTTTGATTACTGAAGAAGCAAAAGCATTTTCTGTTGTGCCTGTGACTCCAGAGTCTAATTTCATCTGTTCATTGCTAGGAAAAAGAAGGACCCAGAATGCTAACTGTCCAGAAATTTTACTTGCATGGTAGTGGTGTTATACTGGTCCTACCTATAATCTCATCCTGACTCTGTGAATAAAGAAACATAAAGACTATTGGTATTTATATGAAAATATTTCCAAACTGATGATGTGAGAAAATATTGGCTAGAACAGATGTTCACTACTAGATTAACTTATTTGCTGTTTTCTGTTCCTAAATATGATAGACTCTCATCCTTGATAACAATTGTAGGCTGAGCAGGGAGGAAAACCAGAAATATTGCACTCTGGGATTTAGAGTGTCTGGAAAAGAAACCGTCTGACAATTTCAGAGATAACACCCTGCTGGCTCGATGTTTTCCTTGAAGTCCCCGCACTCAGTGTGTGGTTTGCAGTGCAGGTTTGTGTGTCCTCTGTTCCGTGTATGAGTGTTGGGCTGCAGACCTGACTGGCATGAACGATGACTGGCAGTGTGTTGTCATCACTGTGAGCACAACCTGGGATTCACCATCAAGAAAGAACATAGTTTGAGAGATTCACATTACAAGATATGCTGTTTTTGTTTTGTTTTGAACACCGTTCCTGGAGGTACTGCAATACCAGGTCGATGCATGGAGCAGACGGAGCAAGCCCCTATTTCGACTCCTGATTCCAAAAATACACTTAATATATTATCCTTGGATAGAGGACGTATCAGATATTAAACTGATAAGAACAGATACTACACTTGATCTTAGCCAAAAGGCAGAGAAGCAATTTTTTAAGAATAAGACAATAATTAATAAGACAATAATTAACTTGTTACTTGGTGCATTTTCTCTGTGGAAAAGAGTTGTGAAGCCTGTACTCACAATTGGTTAGGATATATTTCCAAATGAAGCATATATAATTCAACAGTTCAACCAAAGGATGAGAGGCAAAACCAACACACATCTCTCAATGTCTGCATATGTACCACTGAGATATAAGCATGCATATTTACGAATGCACGTTATCTAAGCTCTTACTGGCTTGAAGTATACTTGACTTTCTCATATTCTCAACATGATAACAGAACCCAGACATTGAACTACTATAATTCAGCTCTCAATAAAGCATTTAACTATATCAGTAAAACAAAAAACAAAAAAAATATTGATAAAACTGTTACTGCAGTGTGGGATTATCTTAATTTTGGTAGATTCCCCCATTTATTATCTCACAGCTCTTAAGTCAGATACAGACCTGCCCAAAACTATTTGGTAAATTATTTGCCAGCAGCCGAAATTCAGGAAGCAGTTGGCACAAATCCACTGTCACTTCTCCGACAGTGAATGCTTGCTTTGTCCATTCCATTTTGACTGGAATACAGGAGCCCTGTGCCTACTGTGCATTGGACCTGGATGACTCCCCCTTTTTCTTCCCCTTTCTCCCCTTCCCCCTCCTCCCTTCCTCTCTCCCCTCTTCTCCTTCCCTGTCTCTCCTACCCTGTCCTTCCCACTGCTGCTTTAATCTTATTTTGTGTCTCTATGTCTTTCCTACTTTTAAGTGTTCCTTGATTACTTTCAGCATGCCTGAATAACCTGGCCTGCTATTTCTCAAGTTGAAAGTCAGGTAGTTAATAAATATAATTACAACCAGTGAGGAATTCTGTACCAGAATTGAATAACCATGAAGCAATAGTCGTGAAACTGGAAAAGATTTCTTAAGAATCCTGGCACCCACCAATGGAACATAGCTTAATTTTATTCTTCGTTCTAGAATAGCAATGAATAATGTAGCAAGCTAGTCTGACTGTGCATACAAAAATAAAAGAAATCAGTAGATTGATTAGGAAAATAGACACAGGATTTGTGCAGTGAGTTCAATAAACAGTAATGTCTGCAAAAAGACACATATTTTGCATTTCCAATTACATCATGCAGCATTATTAACTAATTGTGTTGCTTGAGAGAACGATATCCATTTACTTCCTTGAAATAATGAAGCAATATAGAGTAGAATTCAAATTCCATTTGTCTCATAAATGTACATTCTTCTACGTGAAAGATAGAACCATTAAAATGCCATTATTAATTTTATTAAAATCGAAGTTATTTATTAGCATTGTTATAGAGACATCAATTTTTCACTATTATTGCCAATTGTGCAATGCACTCTGGACCTATCTCATTGTCTCTAAATGAACCTGAGTATGAAAGGAGGGGAAAAAAGGAAGTAACTGTTGCTTCCTTTCCCTTCTTTTACTCTGTTACATCAGATTGCTTCCCTCAGTTCTATCCTTATGATATATAAATTTGGTGTTTTGACTGAGAAAAAGAGGTCTTGTAAGTCTACTTATAATCTATTATATGTTTTTGCAATGTTTAAATGTTTTCTCTATCTTGTCTTGACTTCTGTTTTCGACTTCTATTTTGTTGTCCAGGCTTTCCAATGAGGTGTTTTGATCTATTTTATTTTTTATTATTTTATTTTATTTCATTGTAATTGAGCTCCTCATTTCCAAGATTTCGAGTGATTGAGCTTATTTGTTTTTATCTCTGCCTTTAGTTTTTATATCATTCTCTGATGAAATCTTTAAATCATTCAGTTACTTATAGTCTTTCAATTAGATTTGATTTCCAGTTTGTTCAAATTTCTTGGAATTTCTGCAAGTTTTATTAACTTATCATTTTCCTTTATTTTATTAGCAATTACTAAAGTTTTCTTAAGCTTATGTTTAGTATTTCTTGCTCTGTACTCTTGGTAAGTACTTTACTGTGGCGCATTGCTTTTGAAGGAGTCTTTTCCACTCATGAATTTCAGGGTCATTCACTGGGACTAGCTCATTGGTGTGTGAGATTCCTGCATATTCCCACTTGTTTCATGACGCGGTGTTAAGATGGAATGATGTGTGGCTTGGGTGGAATTTTATTGTTGGAGACAGTCTGTGATATTGGGAGCGGAAGCTTGCCACTGCTAGTGGTAAAGACAGTTCTGCACTTATATTGTCCTCATGGTGATAGATGACTTCGTTAGCTCTAAGGTGTCGGAGCAATACAGGATGTGAGGTGAGACTGCATGTGAGAGGAAGGCTGTTCTCAGACACGAGCTTAAGGAAGAAATAAGGAGAAAGGTGGCATAGGAGGACTTACAGCAAAGCAGTACTGAAAGTAGACTACTAAGCTGAAGGCTTAGCCTGTAATCCTAGCTAGTCAGGAGGCTGAGATCTGATGATTGCAGCCTGAAGGCAGCCCGGGTGGAAAAAGTCCATGAGACTCTTATCTCCAGTTAGCTAGCAAAAGGCCACAGTGGAGCTGCGGCACAAGTGTTAGAACACCAGACTTTAGAGAAATCCTTCAGGGGAAGCTCGGAGGCTTCCAGTTTAAACCCCAGTACTGGTACCAAAAAAGTAAGATAAAATGGCCTGTTAATGTGTTTAACTAAATATCGTACTTCTGTTACATTTTTATATGATGGTTTTAATTGCTGAGCTCGTTAATTTTCTTTCACATGTGATTTTTCTCTCACTCTCTGTTAAGATTTTTATAATATTTAAATCCTCGGTGACAAATGAGGCATAAATGAAAATTCTAGGTCACTGCCATAACTAGAAAATTCATGGACATTTTTGATACAAGTTCAAAGTAGTATTATGGTACTCACAATTATAAACCCACCATCAAAGTGATGATATACTTTGAATTATTCATTGTAGATCTCTTTTTTAAAGCCAGTTTTGTGTAAATCATTAGTTTTCTGTCAAGTACAGTTTGTGTATGTTAAATTGATTATCTTATTCTATGATGACCCGTTTAGTACTCCATTGAACTGGTGGTACAGTGGGAGGCAAGCCGCAACAGTAATTAATATATAGACTCACTCACTCTGGGGATAAGCCTGAAAAAGTCAACTTTGAGATGCTTGTGCAAAGTTTACTTAAAATTTGAACTTTTTGGAAACCTGAGAGGATACCCTCTGAGGCTTCGTCTTCCAATTGTCTCCTGTCTTGGGGAATGTCCTCTCTCCCCATCTTCTGGGATTTGAATTCTTAGCTTACAACTGACATGCTTACAACTGAGTTAAGCCTCCATCTTTTGTTTGGGGTTCATTTCTGAGGATATCACATGGAAATTGTAGGTACCAAAACATTTTTGATGTGTTACTGCAATAAACTTTCTGTGCAAGTATTTTCTTTTCTTTTCACAGTGAAGCTGGCACAGACAAGCTGTCTGTGGTAGACGATGCGAAGTGTATTTCCTATGTAAATGACAACAGTTGGGCACAGTGAAGAATGGAATTAACTTTGCTGCTCTAAAGGCGGCAGGTCATTTATTCAAACCCCAAAGCTGCTGAAACACAGAACATATAAAAGGATACGCGAAAAATCACTAAAACTAATCACAAAATACAAAGTGCTAATGGTGTAGCACTTATTAGGGGCCTAATAAAAATCTAATATTAGTTATCAGCCTTCTGAGTAGCTAGAATTACAGGCATGAGCCACTCATCTGGTGATAATCTGTACTAAACATACTCCTTTTGAAATTTTTCTGATTGAAGATAATTCAACATGTCTGGAGCAAAGAATACTTCTAATTATTCCATATGTATCAATTTTTTTATTTTAATAATCCCAGGAAGTGGGCCATTTATTATACCAGTTTTACAGATAAAGGAATCAAAGGTACAGGAAGCCAGGCAACTTGATGAAGGTCACACATCTGTGACAGGGGTCCTATAGTTGGAAGTGGTGATATATTCTCCTTCTGATCATTGTCTGCATCACAATCTGCATGAACACATGCACCCAGGCACACATAACTGTGTGCTCCATACTTACCTGTAGATTTAAGCAGATTGAAAAAAGTATAGTTTTTATTTTAAATCTGTAGTGAACATTGCACTTTCTTACTGTCACTATTATCACTAATGCTCAATGTAGCAATAACACATCCTCAAAAATAAAAAAAAGAATATACATGAGGCCAACTAATCCAACTGAATCAATTATGGTGAAAATAGCATTTAAAAATTGTGTGAACCTGGCTGCTGATGGCTGTTAATCTGAGCTACTCAGAATGCTGAGCTATGAAGTTTCGAGTTCAAAGTGAGTCCAAACAGAAAAATTCCTTGAGATTCTTAGCTCTAATTAACCAACAAAAGCCCAGAGATGGCTCTGTGGTTCAGATGGCAGAGTGCCAGCCATGGGCAGAAATGCAGAAGAATAGACCAGGGCCCTAGTTTTAGTAACAGGTAAGTAGAGAGATGATAGGTAAATTGGTAGATGATGAAGAATACAAATGTGTCTTCAACTATTAGCCTAGCATTTGTGTTATAAAAGTTATTTTAAGGAAGCTAGACTTGATTAAAATTAGGATTTCTATAATTTATTTCATTTTAGGAATTTCAGGTTAGATAGATTTGGATATGGGAAAAGTGCCAACGCCCTATGGATTCTGAAACACCTATGTATTCAGTTTTATCACCTATTTAGAGCAAAATCAGTTATGATCATTCACACTCTCAGGTTCTTAACAAGAATGTTTTATCAGGTATATGAGCAAACCTGAAATATTTTCAACATTTTCTTGCAATTTTGGGGTAACATAAATTACACGTTATTTCAGACTAAGAGAAGAAGTCCACAAAGATAGACTGGCATATTTTCTCCAAGATACACTTTCTGTTAATATCTGATCAGGTGGCAGGTGACTGTTTACTTTGTGGTCCTGAGGAATCTGGAAGTAATGAAAGTTAAATTTCAAAGAGGATATTTTTCTTTGAACTGAAGACAATATAGGAAACACATGTATTTCATTTTTTAATTAGGTAAGTAAACTCCAAATTTCCATTCTGTGCTAGAAGTCTTTGAAAGACTTGTCAAAATGAAAACTTCGTTCTACACATAACACAAACTCTGTGCCAGCATGTATGTAAACTTATATAGAATGATTTCATTGAATATAATTCTTTCTTCTTTCTTTCGTTCTCTCTTTCGTTCTCGCTTTCTTCCTCTCTTTCTTTTCTTCTTTCTTTCTTTCTTTCTTTCTTTCTTTCTTTCTTTCTTTCTTTCTTTCTTTCTTTCTTTCTTATTTTTGTGGGTCAAGGGGCTTGAACTTGGCCTGGGCATTGTCCCTGAGCTCTTCAGCTCAAGGCTACTGCCTTACCCTTGAGCCAAGCCCCATTTCCAATTTTCTAGAGGTTAATTGGAGATAAGAGTCTCAGGTTCTTTTGTGCCCAGACTGGCTTTGAACCTTGGTCCTCAGATCTCAGCCTCTTGAGTAGCTAGGATTATATGCATGAGCCACCACACCCAGCTCATTGAAGATGTTTCTATATTCAATATTAAATAATATATAGCTTGATTTCGTTGAAGGTATTTCTACATTCAACATTAAATATTATATCAGGGTCCTGGTGGCTCACGCCTATAACCTTGGCATACAGGAAGCTCAGATATGAGCATTGCAGCTGGAAGCTGGCATGGATAGGAAAATCCATGAGACTCTGTCTCTAGGAAGGCAGCAAAAAGCAGTATGGGTGAGGCTCAAGTTGGTTGAATGATAAAGCTCAAGGGTTCTTGAATTAGAGACACAGGACTGGCACCAAAAACTAATTAGTACATACTTGTATGTAGTACAAAAACGAATTCAAAAATCAAAACTAACTCAGTAGTATAAGAAGGTGTCAGTGGCTTGTGCCTGTAATCTTAGCTACTCAGGAGGCTGAGACCTGAGGATCATGGTTCAAAGCCAGTCTGGGAAATAAAGTCTGTGAGACACTTGCTTTCAGTAAACTACTGGAGAAAAAGCTGGGAGTGGTGCTCTGGCTTAAGTGCTACAGTGCTAGTCTTGAGTGCAAAGAGGCTCAGGGACAATGCAGAAAACCTGAGGACCAAACACTAGGCCCAGGCCAGGAGAAATCCAAACAAAAACAAAAAACAAAACAACAAGTAATTCTGGTTTTTCTCTTGTTTTAGAGATCTAGTAATATCAAAATAAATGTTTTAATGTTAAAGAAGTCCACATGTCATGAGAATTACTTTGTTTAGACAAATAAAAGACAGCTACAGTACAATAAAATAAAGGGCACTATTTTTTTTCTTTGAAATGTTGAAAATGCCCGAGGAAGTTTGAGCATGAGACTCTAAGGCATTTCTGTATAAGGCATCTATTTCAACCAACCCTAATATTTGATTTACTCTCAAAGTGCTTGTTTCTTTGAAAAGGTAATTTGCTGTTAAAATGGAGACATGATCTTCATTTTTATAGTTGGAATGGTCAGCCCTTCCAGGGAAAATCTCTGCAACATATAGTGTTTCACCGTGGTCATCACATTAATGTGCTTTTACTGATATGGAGTTCATGAACAAAATCCCACCACTTAGAATTACATAGTCTAGTGACTTATGCCTGCAGTTTTTCAATATGAGGCTCCTGTGTGAAATGTTTAGTCTAGTGTCTATTAATAATATTTTAAATAATGGTACTTTTCCAATTTTTCATGTCTTCCCCATACCAAAGAAGATAAGAATTTCCAAACATATTCCCTGAATTATATGATTAAGTAGCAAAATGTCTGTCTTTCACAAAGGTGTTAGGGACAGTGATATAAGTTAATTTATTTGGACACACAAAGTCTTGTCGATATCTAATGTCTGTTCCTGGCACCATCTCATTTGAGGAGAAGCCTTGACTACAATATTGGATTGTCCTCTGCCGTTGCATATGTAGCTGGGAACGTGAAGGTCAGGCTTCAACCGTCTTAGCTCGGGGGACATGAAGCCCTGTGCTTGGTACCTGTGTGGTGCTGGGCTTGAACTGGAGGCCTTACCCCCTTGCTTGTAGCTCTTCTATAGGAGAAGTGTCTCCACTTTACCTTTCTGATGGTCGGTTGGAGGTGAGAATGTCCCCAGCAGGCAGAAGCCATGATTTTAAATGGCTGTTGCTAGGATTCTCTAATCCTAGGTGTGACTCACTGGCCCAGCACCTTTCAGGGGACATGTTTTCTGCCACAAGCAATACAAAGAGAGGAAAGGAAAGACAGCTTTCTTACAGAGCTGTCAGATTTTCGTGAATAAATGTTTCATTCATTGTTTACCTGTAGGATATCTTCCAGCAGGCTTATATGCTTTCTTTAAAACAAAACAAAATAAAGGGCACGTTCATGTTTTAGCTCGTTCATTGGAGAGCATGTAGGTGGGTTATGGCCGCACGGCCCACAACAAGTGTTGAATGCAAGTCTGAAGTTCCTAGATCGAGCGGCTCAGGGGGCAGAACTACAGCCATGTGTCTTCTCTGCTGTGTTCCTGGGGGTGGGGAGGGGAAGAAGCTCTGGAAGCCTCCACTTAGGAAGGATGAGCTGCACACTGAGGTCAGCGATTGGCCTGGCCGCTCAGAAGACTGGCATGGGTCCATGGACTCTGTCATGAGCTCTGCCTCCAACCCTTGTTTTTCCTCTGTGTACTTTGGTACCAAATCCCAGACATCTCCACAGTCAAATGCAACCGAAGAAACAAGCCAACAATCCCACCAAAATCCAAACTTCAGTAAGGGAAGAATAAATATAAGAAAGCCAGAAGTTGTCTATCATGAGTGTCTTATTTCCTATTTCTCTACAAGGGAAATGTGTAAAGTGTGTTTATTTTGGAAATTATGAAATGATGGAATTACAGTTTACATGTCCTAAGACACAACAGTCATTCCTTAAGAGATGGCTAACTCAGCCTATCAACCCACATTTCCTAGATGCTACAACATGGCAATGAATCCATTTCACATGCAACGATTCATTTTTATTATATAGAATCTTTCTTTTTGGCAATTTGCCCCAAATAACTAGGATTTATTGATTCAAATAAGTGAATTTCTGAGTTAATAGAAAGTTCCATTCTACATTTAAGGTTCAACCTTGTGATGAAGGATTTAAGTCTTTCTCTTCCACTCCTGTGACTTTCTCTCAGTATGGTAATTTGACTTGAGAAGGATTTGAAGGAAAGAAAGCAAGAAATAGAGAGAACTTGCATCTAAATTCTATTTCAATATTTCTTATTCTCATTTTTTTCATTAATGTCAGTTTGACTTATAACTGACTTAAGGTATGAGGCTCTGAAAAGGAGGGAAGTATTTTTTTTTCCTATATACAATTTAAACAGAATTTTAGATGACAGATTTTCTTACTGGAAGAATGATCTGGAATTCTTTCTTGAAATTTTGCATTTGATTTATTTCATCTATATCTCTCTATATGCATATATTAGATTTATTACAGATGTATACCTAAGTTAAGAACTACTATATTTTAATGTATCATGAAATACAGTATGAAAGTAATGAGAAATTTGATGGCAATAATAATAAAATTAGTTGGTGGTCATTGGTATGGTGTATTTCTGTCATATAATATTATAGTGATTTGCAATATATTATTTAGTTTGTTCTAATTAGACAGTGAATTAGTTAATTTCTCCCTTTGGCAGTTCTGTGGATTGAATTGACATTTTTTTAAATTTATTCCAGGTTGGCTTGCCTGCATAACCAGGAGAGTGCCTATCTGTGGATGTTATTCATGTGAATGAAAGCTAAACAGATTAAAGTTTGATCCACATCATAGACTGGTCATATTTTCCAAACTCTTTCTGAATAAACTAACAGGTATAGATGCTATGACCAACAATAACATGGAGATACCTCCAAAATGCCTTTCACATCTTGAGGCAGGACAGACAGACTCCTGGAGGACACAGGGAAATTTTATTTTTCTTACAAATATCAAAAGAAACATTAGAAATCAGACACTAAAACCAACAATTAAATAGTGAGAAGCCCAAACCAGTTCTCATCCCACCACACCTAGATTTTGATGGCAAGTTGTAAGAATCCATCTATTATAATAGTAATTCTATTTTTATAACTTGTATTCTTATTGCTTCCATTCTTACAATGTAAGTGTGGCTGTGGCTCAAGTGGTAGAGCAGTAGGCTTGAACAAAGAATTCAGGGGTAGTGCCCAGGTCCTGATTTCAAGGCCCAGGACTTGCACACACACACGTGTACACACACACACACACAGAGGAAGTACAGAGGATATGTCACATGTGTCCTCTCTGAATTTGTCAGTGCCTTTGCCACCACCTGTGAATGAGTTGGAAGCATCCTGGCCAATGGAGATATCTGAAATGGGTCCTTGTCCCTACATCACTTCTCTGGGTTTTTCAATAGTGAACAGGACCCATCACCCCCACCCACAACTATTACCTAAAGAGTAGGAGTTGCCAGATGTGGCATTGAATTATGCATTATCTCAGCCTGTGCACAGAGGTGCATGTATGGCCCAGTGTCCATCCTTCAATCCTCCTTTCTGTGTGAGAAACCAGAAATGCCTATGCTTTTTCTCCCTCCCACTTACCTTATTGTACTAAAATAAATCCTTTCTAGAACTTGTGTCTTGTGAAACCTCCATATTATGAGGTATGCTAAATGCTTTTTATGAGTGGATCTTAAGAACCTGTGAATTTTTGCATGTGCCTATATTGAAACATAAATTCAGTGTCCATGTCTTCCCTTCAGCTATTTTATTTAAGGATGACACTCTACCACTTGGGCTATGCTTCCATTTTTGACTTTTTGGTGGTTCATTGGAAATAAGAGTTTCACAAAACTTCCTGCCAGGGCTGGCTTTGAACCATCAAATCTCAGCCTCTTGAGTAGCTGGGAGGACCACATAGCCCAGCAAACATCAGTGATTTCTAAGGAAACTTGAGAGCAGAGCCTCTGCTTCATGCATGGTCAGGTGACCCTTTGAGAAAAAAATCTTACTTCTTTGAGTTGGAAATAGTTTTGAAGGCTGCTAAATAAATGAAGATTTATGAAATTCCTAACACCATTATTAGTATTTCACTATTTTTCAATTCTACTACAGTAGCAGTATTTGAAGTGAATAGTTTCAATGATATAAAATCAAAACCAGCCTTACTATAACTATGACAAATAATCTTGGAATGCAATGAACTGTTGTAGATCAGTGCACTCATTATTAAATTTCCTTAAACAGAACACAGACACATTGCCTGCAAGTCTGGACTCTGCGGTATTTGCAAGGTTATAGTCATTTCATAGCACAGAAATGACTGATAGCTTATCTGCTAAAGGAGAGACACCTCAACTCCAAATGTGAGTCCTGGCTATCTTACTATCCAGCATCATTTCCTAATGCACCATGCATTATCAGTACAACTTTATTCAATATTGAAAGATATTTGACAGTAAAGATCCTGATTGAATGAAGCTTTTCATTGTGGTTGTAAAATGTAAACCAGCTAGTGATACAAAGATAAAAAGTACAAATAACCATTTGTCTTTTCTCCTCTTGTCAGTGTTTTGTCAAACATGATGTGCTGAACTCTATGTTTTCCTGTTAATGCTGAAGTCTCAACATCTGAAGTGATGGGATTCCGGGTGACAGCGCTCAGATGTGCTCAGGTCACAGGGATGGAGCTTTCCGGGGAGTTTCACACCTTACAAAGGAGACCATTTGTTCTTGTCATTGAGTTCAGGGCAACAAAATGGCAGCATGCCAGGAATATGTCCCTTATTCCAGCCGCATCAGTGCCCTCACTCACGTGCTTTCACTATAAATATCCACATCTAGAAACTGAAAATAATCACAGATTATTCACGCCAACTAGAAAGCTGGTCACTGGTGGTTCACACATATAGACCTATCTACTCAGGAGACTGAGATCTGAGGATCCTGGCCTGAAAGCTATGTAGAAGGCAAATCTAAGAGATGTTTATATCCCAAAACAAGCAAAATGCCAAACCTGAAAGGGTGGCTCCAGTAGTAGAGCACCACTTTAGGAGATGAAGTGAAAAATGGGAGTGTAAGGCCCATGGTTCAAGACCCAGTACTGGCACTGGGACACACACACACACACACACACACACACACACACACACACACACACACACACACACAATGTTCTATTTCTTTGAGATACAAACAAAAATACTTTTTTTATTTACTAATCACTCTAGTTAACTCACTGTTTTCTTACCTAATATACAGAGAATAACCTCTTTTTACCCTCTTGACTCAAATGCAAGCTTTTCCCTTCCTTTTGGCCAAACTTGGCTCCTGCTCTGTGGCTAGAGCATCTCTCTGTGTCAGCTGTCATCTCCTCCACAACATCCTTCCTATCTCAACACCCACAAAGCTCCTCATCCACACCCCCTCCCATGATGCCCAGCCCCAGACATATCCCTCAAATTCACCGCCCAGAACCCAGACATTTCCAGTTTCTTGCTAGATTCTGCCAGCTGGGTGTCCCCAGGCTAGGCAAAGACAAGCAAATGATATTTCAGGAGGCTCCTTGGCTTAAAAAAAAGTACAAAGGACAAGTTCTTTCTTTGTATGATGGTACCCTGGCCTGAAAATCAATCACCCCTGTAAAAGCAACAATGGCATGCTGGTCCTTCCTGGACACAACCTCTTAGTTAACCTTTAGCCAGTGACAGGCTCAGAACCAGAGCAAACGGCCCCTTGTCTTCTTCTCATGCCTGTCATTCTCATCTTATACCTTTCTTCTTTGTTTCCTCCACTACAGATGAATATTGTCCTTCAGACTTTCATTCTCATTTGCTCATTCACTTTCATTCATTTATTTTATCAATCTTGTGCTTTCATTCTCCCACAAGCTTGGATTCCAAAATTAGCTCCAGTCATCTCAATGTGCATGCCACTCTCTCTGTGTTTATGTCCATAACACTAGCTTTAGATCAAGTGCACTTTAAAAAAAAATTTACCAGTTTCCTTCTGTTTATAATATTTTTCCTCCATAAACACTTTCTAGATAGTTTATTTCTCTTCTCTTCTTTTACTTCTTTGAATAATGCATTCCAGAGGGATGTAGCATTGAACAGGTTTAAGTGTTTCTTTTCTTAGGAGCTGTAAGTAGTGGAAGCCAGCATTGATTTCCATCTCAGTGTTACAATGAGTCAGAGACAAGGAGAGAAATCTTCAAGGCAGAAGGGAAGATAATGCCTGTGTCCAAAGGGAGGAGGAAGCTGAGCCCCAGAAGATATGCTCTGTTTTACTCTTCATTGTCTTTCTCAGTCAGCTCTATTCCCCCTTTAGCTTTCTGCTCAAATACAATGTCTTGAGCCTTGTCTTTTCACTCTTGCCATAGGAACCACAACTTTTGGCATTGTCTGTTCTAAGCTCTGAGCATCCACCACTGAGCATCCATAGCAGCTCCTCTCTGGATTGACCTTTTCACAGACAGAGGATTGTGGATCGTTTTGTTTGGCAACAACAGAAATGGGAAGGGAATATGAGGAGTTAGGACAATGAGTCCCTAAACTGTGCAATGCCTTTCCGCAAATCCTGCAAAATCTGATGTGGTTAACAAAGAGAAATTTGGAGGAACGATTAGAAAGTAATGCTAGTGACAGATGCCATGGGACTGACCAAAGATAGCTATGCAGTTCTGTAGATTGGAGCACACTCATGAGCTCATGTCTTGGCCTATGAAGAATGTACCCAGTAAACACCAATGCCCAACTGGGAACTTTCCCTGATTTCTAATTGCTACCCATGATGGGATTTATGAGGAGACTACTTGAACAACTCACTTTTCAATTTCAGTTAGTGCTCAGAAAAAAACAGATAGGGCTTGGCCATCTTTCCAACCAAAGAACCATTTCTAAAGTAGTAGCCTCAGGACAAAGATCAAAGAAATCTGGGGGTACTGCCAGCAAAACCCAGCCTCTGGGGTTCCAGAGGAGAGCTGGCCGGCAAACCTTTGGTTAAGATCTCAGAATGATTGAAAATTACTTTCTGAAGTGCCTCTTCAGCTCAACAAAAGAAATCCCTAAGCATAATCTCAGCCCATGCTCCATCGGGCACACTGGCTAGAAACCATTCCTTCCGAATTCTGAGAAGCATTGCTGGACCTTCCAGGATGTCACCACAGGAAAGGCTAATTCTGAGGTGTGGGGGATGGCAGCCACTGGTGATGCTATCTCAGGGCATAGATTATAGATCAATAAGAAAGGCAGATACTTTTTTTCAGCTTTGACTGGAAGGTGAGAGAGTCTATGTGAACTGAAATCACTGGATCTCTTTTGAGAAAGAAAGCAGTTTAAGCACTAAATAACTGGGAGCCAGAGCAATTTTTTTATGGAAATAGGAGTATGAATCAGTGAAGTAAAAACAAAAAAAAATATGAAAGCCATGGAAAACCTGAGCCAGAGACTCAGCTTTACTCCAGAAGCAGACAGCTCAGATCTGGGGAAGTTTCCTGCTTAGGGAGGAATGGGGAGGAGTAGGGAGGAGTGAGAAGGAGTGGGGAGGAGGGCTGCTGCTTGCCTCCACTCCTGTCCTTACTTCAACACAATGTAAGGCATTTTGGAATCACAGACACTGCAGGAAGGAGGGGAAGGGAGCAGTGACACCCATCACCATCACCAGTGCTGTCCTCTGCACATTCCCTAGGAAGCAACTGCAGAATGGCCTCGTCTCTCTTCTGCTGTCCTAAGTAAAAGAAGCGAAAGGTGAAGATCTAGCACTGGGATAACCTTCATCACGGACAGGTATACGAGCTCTGAATGCATTCATGGGGAACAGAATGTAAGCTGCAGAAGTGTAGCTAAATGCAGCTTTTGTTTGAGTTAAATCACCACTAAAAATGGAAATTATGTGAGTATGTATATGAATTGCATATGTGTATACATAATAAATGGTATATATTCTATGTGTGTTTATATAGTGTGTGTATAGAAATAATTCCTATATCGTACTATATATTTAAGTATACCATATATAATACACATGCATGCATATGCATAATTATGGTTGATTACCTCTGTGGATTATTTATAGAGGAGGACTTTGAATGAAGAGAATATCATAATTCCCACTTGGATGGTTGGATTAAATGCAGTGATGAGGTTATAATGTGTACCACCTGCCAGCAAGGCTGTGAGCAGCCATCTTCCTCACAACATCTCTGTGGGACAGAAATCTCAAGTCCTAGATGTGCTTCCTCGGCATTTCTTCCCCTTACCACGTTTGCGGTTTTATTTTTAAGCCCAGATTTGCTCTTTCTGCCATTCACAGTGGTCATCACTCTATGCACTTCTCTATGAAAAGGAATAAATAAATAAATAATAACAAACAATGAAACCCCACCACCCACGACCACAAATCCTCACCCAGCATTTCTGGCTTCCTCTGAGGCCAACAGCAATGAAGCTCCCCCAAATGTCGGCACAGTCGTGATTCTGCTTGCTGCAATGCTTTTGATGTCAGGAGTGTTTCCTAGAAAAATAAATAAATAAATAAGTAAATAAATAAAGCAGACAGTGAGATAGTGAAGGCACATGTGATGATTTGAAGGGAGCACAATATGTCTTGATTACACACTCGTGTTACTTCTGTGACAGATGCTGTTGAAGGGAAAAACGTTTGCATGTGAGGGACACCCAGGTCTGACCTTACTTCCTGCTCCCTAGGTCTTTTAGAAGTGTAAGATTTCTTCTCTTTGACTCTACAATAGGCAGGCACGCAAACGTGATCAGTGCTGAAAGGGGATTTTAAAATGCGTGAATTAGTCCTATGTTCCTACTTCCAAAGAAAGCCCTAACTGTTGCACTTTCCACAGAGACGTCTGTTATCTATGTGTATTTCATTTCCACACTGGCATCTTGCTTGTGCTCTTCTGTATTGAATGGTAAGGCATGATTATCTGGGAAATCTACATGGACATTGATCTGAAAACTTGCTGAGGAGACTACCATCACCACATGATAAAAATCTTTGTTTTTATTTTTGCAAGGCACCCAGAGGGTGAGAGTGCTTAGGCTTCGAGCCGGCTACACATGCATGCAGCACAGTGTGAGTGTTATGAATGAAAGTGTTCAATGTAAGCCATTATATATTAGTGTTCGATGTAAACATTTACAGTATTTATGTATTTCAGTGCCATTCTCTCAACAGTCAGAAAATAACATAAGAAAATTTGTGTCATTCCCTTAAACTTCGAAAACAAAGAAAAAGTGGAAGCTAGTGGTTCATAACTCTAATCCTAGCTACTCCAGAGACTAAGACCTGAGGATCACAGTTCAAAGTCAGGCCAGGCAGGAAAGCCCATGGAATGCCAGGATCGTCCCAAATCACCCTGATCAGCAAATATGACTCCAGGGTGAGCAATGCTAGAAAGACCGTAAAGTGAACAAATGTTTAGTGTGCACATACTGTAATGTGTAGCTCTGTATTAAATTAATGTCACAATTTGCCATTCTTATACATTTTATGCTTTTGCGTAAAATCTAGCTGTAGGATTTTGTGTAATAGTTATGCATAAGAGACTCCAGCATTTTCTGCAGCTGTAGAATTGAAACATAAATCTACTTCATGCATGCAAAACTATAGGAAGGCTCATGCACACATGTATCCAGACATGTGCGCTCACATCCAGACACACACACACTCACACGCACACTCATCTGAGAGCCAATAATCACTTAAAATCCAAGTTTTAGTATGTACAGACTAAACAGGCTTGTTTTTGCTTTGCGCTCCCTGCACAATGTAGCTATTGCATTATGAATTAACCTTTAACATTTGTTCATACCAAAAATGTTTGCAATTCGTATTGGAATTATTTAGAAATCACCTTACACTTTTTTCTGAATACTTCATCAAGCCCAGTGCCATGAAGGGCAAAAAATTGGTGATTATTTTTTCCATTGAAAAATGAAAAGAAATCATTTATATGGTCGGAGCAGACAATCCATTATCAATCTCCTTTATTGTTGCAGAATGACAATAATAGAGTTGATTTCATTACCTCATCTATTATGTTAACATATCTTGAAATTAATATTGAGTCATAATTTTTATAATATTGTAGAGTACTAAGATTTATTATTTCTTCGTTTGTGTGGGTAATTTAATGTATTGCACAATATATTATGCATGTGTAAGCTAATCAGTAATGTTTACATTTCTCAGCAATGAAGCCCTTTCAAAGCAAAATCAATCATTTGTGTTAAGTAAAGATTACAATAAAAAAACATTCACAGCAAAATTCTTATTCAGCATAGTTGGATAATTGCTGGAAATTAGGAAAAATAAAATGATGTGGCCATAGGTTTTCTTTATTTTTTTAATTCCCTGGTGCTGGTTCTGGGGCCTGAACTTAGGGCCTGGACACTGGCCCTGAGCTTTTTCACACAAAGCTGGTGCTCTGTCACTTGGGCCACAGATGCACTTTTTGCTGATTAATTAGAGATGAGAATCTCATAGACTTTTCTTTCCTGGGCTGACTTCGAACCATAACCCCCAGATCTGAGTCTGTTGATTAGCTAAGATTGTACTGTGTGAGCAACAGTGTATTTTAAAGAAGAAAAATTGACCAAATAAAGATTAAATAGGCCAACTACAACTCCTAATGTGGGCTAGAACTCGAAATCCTCACTTGATCTGTGAACAGGCCTGGTCTGGGGGAGTGGTTGGATCCTTGATCTAGTCAAATCTCAAGTCCCTCTGAAGCCAGTTAAAATAGTCACTATGAAAAACGCCACCAGATTCCACACAAAATGGTTCTCCAATCTATGAGTGCCACCAGCAGATGCCAATCCAATCAAAGTTCCGCAAAGACTTGAGCGACCTGGTACAACGAGCAGTGACAGCGCAGGGGCATCCAGGTCGGTTACATTCGCTTCATTTGTCCAGCCTCGCGTCTGGTTTGGGATCTATTGGAGATACATTAAAATACCAGCTTTGAGATGAGAGTTCCTGGGGCTTCAGGAGGGAGCCGGCAGCAACCATGACTGTGCGCATTATCCACAGCAGGGTGCTATGCCACACTTGAAATACAGTAGCTTACAATAGTTGTACAAGGAAGTTGCCATTTAGCCACATAATTTAGGAACAGAATGCAGCTCACACTCACCCGCCCTCACTGCCCTCACAGTCCTCACCATCCAGCCCAGGCACTCTTCCTCCCTCCCTGATTTTGTAGGACACAACTAGATCCCTGACTGAATCTCCCCCACTCCTCGGTCCCCCTCCCTGGCCCCTTTCCAAGATTGTGTTGAGTTCTGCCTTGTCTAAAGGTGCATCCAAGATGTAAAGTCTTTCCAAGGGTTCCTCAAGAGGAGGGACTCAGTTTCTCATGGGCCACACTCATGCACCCCACCACACACACACACATGCCCTGCTCTGTTTTCTTATGTGGCTTCATTTATTTTTTTTATTGGATTATGTTAGTATTTATTCTACTGTTATTTTTTCTATTTTATTCTTATTTTTATTTTAGTCTTTCACTGTATTTTATTTGGCTTTGGTAGTTCCGATAACATGAACTCTTACAGCACTTCTCAGGCCGCCACCCTCTAGCATCTTTGGGCTTAGTGACTCTTCAGAGTAGGAGGCTGCCACTGTGCACTTTCCAGCCTTGGACTGCAACTCCTCGCCTCCTCCCTCCCTCTCCTCCCCTCCTTCTTCCCTCCCCTCCATAGCCTCAGAGCTGTGATTTCCCAGGCTCACTGCCTCACTTACTTCATTGATTGAAATGGAATCTCACTAACATTTTTCCTGGACTGGCTTCAAATCATGATCCTTTGTGCAATCCAAGTAGCTGGGACTGCAGGCATGAGTCCTTGTGTGTGACATGCCAGGATTTTCACTCTCATCAGTGTCTTTTGATTCTTTATATTTGAATCTATTGTTAGATTTATAGCAAAGCAGTGAGCAGCAAAAGTGCTTTAGGTACTTTCCACCTATCCTGCACTCCATTCACTCCATCTTGCACAAAGCTTAAGCTGTAGCAAGCGTCATAACCAATATGCCTCTGAAGCTGTACTGTCAGTACTACACATGCATATATGCCCAGTAACTGAATATATGTTGGTTAATTTTATTCACTTTTATATTAATAATAGTCCTATAATAATAAGTGTTATTTCTTCTTATAAAATATTAGTGCCTATTAGCTAGTTTTTTTTCTTTTTTTTCTTTTTTCCAGTCCTGGGCTTGGGCTCGGGGCCTGAGCACTGTCCCTGGATTTTCTCAAGGCTAGGGCTCTACCAGTTGAGCCACAGCACCACTTCTGTCTTTTTGCTACGTATATGGTACCGAGGACTCGAACCCAGGTCTTTGTGCATGCTAGGCAAGCACTCTACCACTAGGCCAAACTCCCAGCCCATAGTTTTTTTTTTCTTTTGGTTACAATTTCCTTTCTGATTATGGGCTTATCCAAAAAAGAATCCTGCATATAATCTTGTCTTAGACACAGTGGACATTTTAACCCACAGACTAGGGGAATGCTGACTTCCTGGTGACCAAGCATTGGGAGAGAAAATATTCAATAATTTACAACTCAAGGAAGGAGGTAAGACTACACAATTAACAAAGTCCTTGAGCCAGGCACAATAGTTCACACCTGTAATCCTAGCTATTCAGGAGGCTGAGATCTGAGGATCAAGGTTCAAAGCCATTTAAAGCCAACCCTGGCAGAAAAGTCTGTAAGAATCTTGTCTCTCACCACCAGAAAACCGTAAGTGTTGATGTGACTCAAGGTATAGGGTGGTAGCCTTGAGCTGAAGAGCTCAAGGACAGCACCCAGGCCCAGAGTTCAAGTCCCACGACCAACAACAACAACAAAAGGCCTTTTCCAAATACGTGTTTAATTTGACTCAAGTAAAAGGATTGTAGAATCCTCGAGAGCAGTGCCTGCCTTCCTTTTCCAAGCATTCTCAGAGAGAAGAATTCCAGAGAAGCTGTCTGCAGGGGTTCCCGTCACCCCACACATTCTTAATCTTGTAGCTAATTTTGGATTTTCAGATAACACCAGACCCTTCTGTAGAACGTGGCCTCTGTGTAACACCAACTTCAAACAAACAAACAAACAAAAAAAACGATCCAATGAGCCCTTTCTATCCTTCCTGTCATTTGGCAAATGGCACAAGGTTGCTCAGCAGAGGCCTCCTCTTCCCTGTAGAACTGGTGGCATTCCTATCTTCTCTGTGCAAATGTATGTAAGGCAGAAAATAGTGCTAAAATTATTATTTCCAGTGGGTCCATCAGGCATAAGGGCTAAAACGTAAAAGGGCATTTGCAAGTGATAGAGTTCCTGCAATTCTTCCTTTATACCCATTTCATTATGGTACATACTGATCTGGAAATTAATGGGGCCAAATGCCAAGTTATTGACTATGATTTTTGTTTTCTGTTTTTACTATTCACCTAATGTCTGTAATATTTAAATGAATTCAGCTTCATTCATTGCCTTGGCTATATAGATTATAAGTAAAGTTGATTTCCAAATGGAAAATATTTCTTAATAGTTGAAGTCTTAGTACTCATGTATGAAAACATTTTGGAATTCATGTGGGATGTTATAGACATTTTATGACTCTTTGGTCAATCCATTTGGTTTTTACAAATGTGTAAATAATTATTTCTTCTTTTAACTAATCTCTGGATTACTCCTTTGCATTTATATGCCATATTTATAATGTGATATAATAAACTGGCCTTTTTGGTGGTATAAATAATATATGCTATTTTGCAATTCTTAACAAATAGGAGATAATGCTATATTTAGTCTACTTAGTTTTAAATATGTGAAATTAATATTTAAAGAATGTAAGTCATTAAAGATGTAATGTGTAGCCTGAAAACTAAGTTCATAAAGCTGTTATATCATCTGAAAGTGACATTGCCAGTCAGGTACTGGGGCTCATACCTGCATTCCCCACTACTCAAGGTACTGAGGTCTGGGGAATCTTGGTTCAATGCCTGACTTTGCAAAAATGTTCACATAACTACTTCAGAAAAATGCCAGTCTGGGGGTATGATGCATGTAACAGACCCCCAGCAGAGTCAGCAGTAGAGCAAGCATACAGCTCAGGAATTTAAACCCAAAGAAAATGCAAACATCATCACATTGGACTTTGCATAGCTAATATATATAAATATGACCTAGAACAAGGAGCGACTCAAGCAGATTAAAATATAAGTGGGCAATTGAAGGTCTGCATTTAAAATACATGGGAGAACTGATGAATCATTGTGATGCTGACACCTGAGTTTCTACTTTGGGAGCTCTTTAAGGAAATACCACCATATAACCTCACAAGCACACAATCCCACCACTACACAACCACACAATCCTGCCACCACACAACCACACGATCCCACCACAACACCGTCACACAACCACACATGCCTGTGCCTCTGAAATGAAAGAAGTTTGGGTTGCAGAGGACACTTCCAGGGAATATTGTTTTCTTTTATTATTGCATCTGCTATTTTTTAACAACTGTATTTTAAAATTTTATTTTATTTTTAATTGTCGGGATAATGTATAGAGGAATTACAATTACATTCTCCAGGTAGTAGGTACATTACTTTGCACACATTGACACCCCTTCTCATGTTTTCACCCCCATTTCCCTCCCCCACCCTCTCCCAATCATCTTGCTTTCCCTCCTCCCTTTCCTATTTCAAAAAGCAAATAAACATATATACCATATACCAGATAACAAAGTCATATACTGTAACACTATGGGATTAACCAAAAGGCAGAAAAAGAGAAGAGAAATAACATAGTACATTAAGAACAGCAATCACAAAGATAAACCTCATGTTTCCATATCCTAGAGTTCATTTCATTTAGTCTCATCCTATATGACCTATGTGCATAGGTTTTGATTGTAATCCTCTGCTAGGAGAGCCCTAGATGGGTACTAATTTTTACAAATGAGGGAAACTATTGAGCCTGTGTTCCTTTGGGTCTAGTTTTTTTTTAAGTTGATTTTCTAATTCATTTCCAGAGTCTCAGGGCACAGAGTGTAGTCTCAGGGCTAAAGGTATGGGGACTTAACTTGCATGTCACAGAAACAAAAGACAGATGCCCGATCCAGGAAGTAGTACAGACTACATAACTTGCCTTTACTAGTTCATGTGTCTCAATCTGTACTGCAAGATATATTCTAAAATAATTTTGAGATAGATCCATTGCTTTGTAATTCTATATTCAATGTTTTGTTCATTCCTGATCAAACTGAGCAAAGTATACCAGTCTCAAAATCAGATGCCATATTTTTACTATCTTACGTCCAGAATACAGCATCCCATGTAATCATGCATGGAGGAATATTCTTACATAGATAGTTTAGATTTAGTTGACTGTATCAGCCTCATATCTCAGCCTCCTAAATTGCTAGGACTCCAGGCATGAGACACCAGGGCCTGGCTTCTGCTTCTACATCTTAACAAATGAACAGCAATCAAAAACCAAAATATACTTCTGCTTTTGTCTTTTAATGAAAATGAATTTGTGTTAGAGGTGAAAAATATGGAGCTTTATTCTAGTTGATTCCCAATCCATTTTCCACTTTTCATTTTTATGGCAAGAAGTCCTGAGATCCTTGAGCAAAACAGTACAAAGGAAAAAGAGGTTGACTCACATAGCTCACACCACAAATGCAGAGCCAAAGTGAGCTCGAGAAGCATCTTTGCCTCCGTCCTCCATCCATGAGGTCATCCTTGGAAAGGTCTGAGCATTGATTTACTGTCCGTGTGAGCAGGGAAACGATTACAAATCCATGTTTCAATTTTAAGGTCATCTGAGCAAGAATAACTTCCAACCGTTCTCTTCAGGCTTTCCAAGTCCCTGCAGATAAATCAAAGGGAAGACTTTGCAGAGCAGCCTTCTGCAGTGACGTTCATGGAGAGGGAAAGACGTGCCAGAGATGTGTTCATAGAGGTGGTGGGCAGGGAGTTGAGTTGTGACCCACTCCTGACATCCATCAGATGAGACATACAATGGATTTGCTCTTCACTTTCAATCTGATCTGGAAGAGGCCTTTTACTTATCTTTAAAAGAAACTTCTGTTGGAGCTTTGAATAATTTTTTCATGACATGCTCTATTCAACCAGTAAACATACTGTGGCTGGGAGACTGTATTTTTCTCATTAGCTTTTACAAATCCACTGGAAGTCTGCATGAGCTAGTTGGTGGAGACACAATTTCACAGCAATAAGAAAAATTCAGAGTCATACATAGAAACTCATCAGTTGGAAACAAACAAAATAGTCTCACTAATGGATACATTTCCAAGAGTATTTTTCTAGCTAAGCTGCACTTTTCACCAAAAGTCTAACCACCCTTTCTAGGAGACAGCATTTCTGGTTCCTTAGGACAAATAACATTGGTAAAATATCAGACTAGGCAATAGTAGCTCACACCTGTAATTCTGGTTACTCAGAAGGCTGAGATCTGAGGATCCAGGTTCAAAGCCAGTCCTGAGGGAGTCTGTGACCCTCTTTATCACCAATGAACACCAGAAAAGCAACAATAACAAGTGGTGGTAGAGTTGTGACTTCAGTGAATGAGTGTCAGTCTTGAGTGAAAAAGAAAAGGGAGAGCACCCAGGCCCTGAGTACAAGTAGTAATTAGCAGGGACCTTGGGTTTCATGTTTAGGAGTTCTAGGGAAAACACTTGCTTGATCACCACAGACAAACTGTGCTCTCAGGTAGGAGCAAGGGAGGCTAGCATGCAGATCGTCTGACGCATGCAGATCGTCTGACGCATGCAGGCTCATCGGATTACTCTCCTCTGTTCTCAAGCCCACTTGATTAGAATGGACATCTCCCTCCAATGAAAGGCCCAATGATGATTCTCCATCTGGACAACTTGATACCTAATGTGTTGTACTGAAGCTATAGATTCCTGTGCAGTTCAAGACTTACTCACCCCACAATAAACTCTTAAGTTTACATTTTCTGATTAATTTTCCATTCTCTTTCACTTTTGCTGAATGTATAATAATATTATTCTCTTTTTTTAATCTATTGAGATTTTTCATCCTACCAGGATCAACTGAGTTAAAAATCAAACAGCAGTTTTATTTCAGCTTATCTGTGTGTTTACATATTTTCAGCAAACAAATTCATTCAAGAAAAGACCTAACTGAGCCCTGTAACCAAGCTCTGCAGAAGGCTGAGATCTGAGGATCATAGCTCATAAGACTCTTAATTCCAATTAACCAGCAAAAAGCTAGAAGTAAAGGTGTGACACAAACAGAACAGCACCAGCCTCAAGTTCAAAAAAGTAGGAAGGCTTGAGGTCAGTCTCCAATATTTGAACACATGCCCCGAAATAGGTGAGAATAAATTAGAATAAGACAGATTAGAAAAAGAATGAAAAAAAGAGCTGTGTCTATAAGCATGAAGTTTCTTTATGATTGACTGGAAATGTTCTTCCACACCAAATTTTCGGAAAGGAGAATGATATAACAGATGATGAAGAAATGCCTGACATTTCAGTGCTCTAATTACTGAAGAGAAAATGTTCTTTTAAAACCTAACTTGAGATTGTCAGTGAGAAGTTAGGCCTATAATGAATGATTCCCTGATGAGTACTAACATTAGTTATTATAAGAATAATTATATATAAGACCCAGAACCACAACAATAGAGATGACAGGAGACATGACAAGGGGATAGAAGTCTTCCAGCAGGACAGCCGTCTTAACAAGGTAAGTTGAAGCAACCTAAACAAACTCTGAGAAAACACTGGAGCTTGCTCCGAGCTCTGCTCTGCACAGGTGCCCTGCACAGATGCTGGGAAATCCAGGGCGAGGGGCTGGTGACAAGAGGTGAGAAGCAATCACATCTCTACATCAATCACAGAAACTTACTTCCAAATTCCACCTTTCCCATCACCACTGAAATACGGAGTTATTTCCTCTAGGACCAAACATAGCAGGAACTGATCTTTTGATGTAACTACCCCATCGTGTGTGTATTAACAGGGAAGTAAAACAGGCCAGAGTAGCCCAGTGCCACGGGAGAGGCCAGGGTGGCCAAGGCCTGGGTGACCTGGTGCCAGGGGAAGCCAGGAAGATCCGGAGACAGAGGCGCTGCTTACAGGTGACCCCAGTTCCTGACACTCACAAGGCCCGGGCCCTGTACATCAACCTACACTCCCATGGTGGCCTCACCCACCTACTTGTTTCTGCCTTCTGCCAACCACCCGCCAAGGAGTTACCACACTGGAACCCTTCTAGAACATAACCCACCATAGCTAGGCTGCGTCTCTCTTGATTCCAGCCAGTGCTCTCCAGGTGAGATGGGCCAAGTTATCAGCGAAGAGTGAAGTGCGTTTCCCTCCCCGAGGGTTCTGTGGATCTGTCACCTGGAGCATGAGTAGGCACTTTGGAAAGTCTGGCACTGGTGAGCGGGACACTTGCCCTGTGGAATGACAATGATTGTCTCGACGTACATACAACCTTTGACTGTGATCGTCACCAAACGTTGCCTATAACTTGCATTTCTTGTTGGCATGTTCATTTCTGATTGTTTACTTACATTATTACTTCATTCACTTTTCACCTTTCCTGTTGGCATGTGGCTGGCTTGCTAGCTCGCTTTTGAAATGAGAGCTGTAAGCCTGGACTGTTCCTGAAAACCTGCACCTCCAGCTGCGGGGAAGCAGAGGCAAGACTCCTGCAACTTCTTGAGCTGGAGCCTACTGGGGCCACCCCTGCTTCTGGAGTATCTGGGATTACAGGCATGAGCCCCTGTGCTTGACCTTCGAAAGCAGATTTTGTCTTCTGATTCAATAACTTACTGTGCTCTTCATTATATTTACAATGTGTTTATTTGAGTGGCATTCCTGAGGTCTTCCTGTACATTTGAATTTTATCTGAAATAATTTTCTCTCTATGAAGAATTCTCTAGATGATGTCTTAGTGTAAGAGAACTGATTATCTCTTTGCTATTTAATGATACACATGTATATATATGTGTGTGTATAGACAGATAGATGGATCATTTGGGGCAAAATAAGTAAGAAATGTTCACAGAGATGTCATAGCATTCAGGTTCAGTATAAAATAAACATTGCATTTTTTAAAAAAAATTCTTCATAGACTCTAGGAAACTGTCAAGATTGGACAGAGCAGGGTATTTCTAATTTGTTCAAGGGATTTTAATGCCAAGTTGATACATTGAGCCATAAATATTTATGAAATCAGTCCTTTGAGGGGGTAGGTAGAGGAATTAGCTTTCCATTGATTATGCCAGGTTATCTGTTATGTGTGTGACAATTTGAAAATGGGCACACGCTTCTCCTATTGATTTACTGTCCAATAAATAATTACAGTTCATTACTTATTGATCACATGCTTCCATAATCACTTTACTTCTCTTTCATGTGTGGTATCAATGTCACTTTTAGATCCTAAACAATTTACACAGAAAAATTAAAATTTGGTTGCAAAAACACTATATATTGTCACAGAATCTGGGCTGCATCTTCTCGACTTGTAAGAGGAATTGTTCTGCTCCCCATAATCAATGGCTCTAAATCCCTTCCTCTAACTCCACTGAGCCAGCAGGAGATGCTGTTTTGTGCATGCGCGTTAAGGCTTCACTGTCCAATGTTGGAAATATCCTATGCCAAACACAAGTCAGGCCCCTGCAATGAAATTAGGCTTAGTCCAGCAGGGGAGAGGCTAAAGGGCCCTGAGGTGTCCTTTCCTGTTCTCTCACTGCCATCAGCAGACATGGTTCAGGGCCGTGGTGACCCTCAGAAAGCCAGAAGGAAGCCCAGCCTGTGGAAATCAGAGAGCGCCTTCAGGAGGGTCGGGAAAGTGAGCTCTTTCCTTTTCTTTCTGAGCTACCGGAACACTTGAAAGTTAACCAGGAAAAACTTAACATTTCCCCTGGGTAAAATTAAAATACAGTTTTAACTTACTTGAATTTGTGTGGGCAGAGGGAGAATGTCATTCCATTTTCTGTTCTCAGCCATGACACTGAGATTCAAGGAAGGAAGCTGAAGTCTTCTTCATTTTTGTTGGTAGATCAGAAGATGTAAATATTATTGCAAAAAATAGATATCTGAATAGTTGTATAAATTATGTGTGTGCATAAATTGTATCTACATACCATAAATAAAACATATATACTTATTATATGTTATATATAATTATATATAATCAGTATAAAGATATTAAAATATAAGTATTAGCATATAGATATAATTATATATGGCACACATATATGGCATGTTATATAATCATATATCAAACATAATTATATGTGTATAATATATAATTGAATAAATTATATCATTATATTTCATATATAATTAACAAAGTATATAATATTTCATGGTATGAATTATAACCTGCATATGTATTATAGATTATAACAAGTTATATAATATTTTATGTTGTAAAATATTATGTGGTATTAAATAATTGCTAAATACGTTATAGTTATGTAAAATTACACATTAAAATTATTTTAATATCAAAAAGTAGTGTTTCTTTTTAGTAGGAATACTCTGGGTGTGGTGACTTGTGTCTGCACTTCCAGCTCCTTGGGAAACAGAGGCTAGAAGAAGCATGTTACAAAGCCAGCCCAGACACAAGGAACTCGGCTCACACCCACTTCTACACAGCAGCAACCAGGAAGCCACAGCTCCCAGGACCTACCCCAAACAGGGGGAGGCCGATGTCCAGAGCAGCGACAATGCAGCTCAGAGGAGTCTGGAGCGGAGGTTCTGTGTCTGTATACGTGCTCATTGCACCCCATCTAATAGTATGACTTTTTCAGGCAGTTTTAAAGTGGTTATGGAGCTGAGTATCATGTTTTGTTCATAAGCGCTTACTGACTTAGAGTTTTGCATCACTGACTGCGCGATGGAAGACTGTCTGCATATCACCTTTGTAATAGCAAAGAAAAGAAAAACAACAAAAAAAGAGGTTAGAGCTATTGCTTATATTTAGAGCTATGTTTATGGCTTTATGTCGAGCAATAAAAGCAAATATTTTTGATGCAATTTAGACTATTTTAATTAAATGTTGGGAATGTGCTTGGACTTGTTTCCCACATAAAATTATTCAGTGACAAAGCAGAAACAAATTATGTCACCTGCAGAAACAGCTAGAACTGGGTATGACCATGCAAGGCAAAATAACACACACTTGGAACAAATATTATAGGATAAAAACATTGCATGTTCAAAATGACATGGATGTAAAGGGAGAGCTGTTTGGTTGGAAGGACAGGGAAAAGAAGAGGATCCCGAAAATAAATATAACTGGCCTGTTGTATGTGGGTTTGAAATGGAATGAGGAGGCACCTCAAAATCACTTTGAAAAGGGAGGATGTGGATAAGGATAAAGAGAAAGGCGATTTTGGTCAAAGACCATTATAGGTGAGTATGAAAACATCACAATGAGATCCTTTTGTATAAATGTTAATCATAGGTTAATACAATGACTATCTGTGGTGAAAGGTGCAGCAGTTGACTTGTAATGCTTACCAGTTTATTACTTTGTATTCGCTACTCTTCATTTGTCGCATGCCCCTGTCCCGAGCCACTGGCAGAGAGCCACAATAGTGACAACAAAGGCCCATGCGTCCACTGGGCCACACGTCAGAGACAAATTGTTCTGTCAGATGTGGGGATGGACAGGTATTGCATCACAGTGAGTAATGGTGACAGGTATTTCATAACATCCCTTTGCCCTAGGAAGTTAGCGAATATCAAACGCCAGAACGCAGAGCACTAGAGCGAAATTCACATCGTTACAGGCCACGGCGCCCTCCTGACGGACCTAGGGTACATTCTTAACCTAAGCGTCCCCTCCATCACCCCCAGGACCTTTCTGTGTGAAAGCCAGGCTCAAATTAAACCAAAAGCCAAAATTAAGCTGTGTATCTCCCTCAACTGTGGAGAGACAGAGAAAACGATGCAGCCCAATCCCATCCCATTCTCGGGGCGCCCTCGCGGGCTGTGGCTCTGTGCCATGGGTGAGGAGCCGCGTGGATTTCCATGTCCCCAGGGAGGTCTTGACCCCAGCATCAAGGCCGATCCTTTCCTTGCTCGGCCTCCCTGCTGGACGGTGGGTGGGGAAGTCAGGGGATAGCACAGGCATCTGTGGCCGTCCCAGTTTTAACCAGGAAGCCAGGGCGCAGGGGATCTGCGGGTGAGCGGAGGACCGTGGGCTTGGAGACCTGGCACCTCTCACCCTGGGAACAGAGCATCGGGGGCCTCGGCGTGGGCGCAGCCATGCAGCTCGAGGGTGGACAGAGCTGGGGCCGGGTCTCTCAACCCTGTTCTCTCTCCCCCGATCCCCCGAACTGCCCCTGGCCCTTAGGGACTCGAGGCCAGGCCCACCATGGGCGCCGGGACTCCGCCCTCCCCTCGGCTCCAGTCTCCATTGTGGAGTCGAGGGTGCTGGCCATGAGGCGCAGTCCCCCTGGGCCTCCACAGAGTGACCTGATGGGGCTAGGGCAGGAGAGCGTCCACCATGCCAGCGCAGTCCCTCCGAAGCCACCAGAGCCCTTCTTTCGAAAGCTGCCTCTCCTGGAGTGAAGTTTCCAGAATTGAACCTCTTATGTGACAATTACAGCCAGTGCTAACTGCAAAAGCAGCTAGGCTCTGGGTGACTCTCAGGAGACAGTGCTCCCTCCGTCCTGACCCGAAGCACAGGAGACAGTGCAAAAGCAAACGGAGCTTCTCGGAAAATCCTTGTCCCCTCATCCCCATTCCCTCGTTCCCTCGCCCCCAGTTCCCGGGGTCCCCATCCCGTCATCCCCCATCCCCTTGTCCCCTTGCTCCTGTCCCCTCGTCCCCTTGTGTCCTCCTGGCCAATGTGTCCACCTCGCTGCGCAGCCTCTGCTCCCGGAGGACAGGGCCCCATCTCCAGTCCCCTGTCCAGATCTGCTGGGCTCCACCATTCACTTGCACACCAAGATCCACAGCCCCTCACCCCTTCCTCTCATTCATAGCAAGAAGCAAGGAGCAGGGTCAGGCAGTAATGTCAGTGCCCTTGTAATGGTTTTCTTTGTTGTCCTTGGTGGTGTTTTTTTATTTGTTCATTTTTTTTTCTTGGTCACAGGGCTAGAACACGGGAACCGGGTTCTGTTCTTTAGCTCTTTTTTTAAAAAATGGTATTTTATTTTTTGGGTAATGTGTAGAAGGTTGACAGTTACACATATCAGGCAGCGGGTACATTACTTCTTCATACCTCTTAGTTCTTTTCTGCTCTAGGCTGGTACTCTATCTACCACTTTGAGCCACAGTGCCACCTCTGGTTTTCTGGCTTCCTACCACAATCTTCAGGTTACAGTCCCCTGAATAGCTAGGATGACATATGTGAGACACCAGAGTGTGGCTTGTTTTATTTATTTATTTATTTATACATTCATTCATTCATTTTTAATTAAAAATCGTTATAATTCACTTAGTAGTGAATTAATGCACCTTTTATCTGGCGAATATAATGTAACCCTTCTATTAATTACAATAAAAATATATGAAAAAAAAACTATGGATAAAAACCGAAAAAAAAAAGAAAAATTCATTGCTGGCTTTTGGATTCCCAAAACTTGGTAGCAAGATAGAATCAGGTTTGGAAATGGAAATCCTGAATTTCTTCTGATCACTTTTATTCAAACAGCATATGTCACTCCTATAGCTTCATGCAATTCCCCAAAGATAAACAAATAATTCGTGGAAAAACATCTACTGATTTGTGGTTAGTCTCAGTGGTGACATCGCTGCATTTTCTAATAATTTATATTTGAATGCAGGCACACACTTTGGTTAAATTAATGATTTCTTTCTTTCTCTACCTGAGCAAAAATCAGGAGCATCTCTGGAGAGTCTCTTAATTAGTCTATCATCCTCAGAAAGAATACCAAAAATTATGAACTACTAAAAAGAGAAATTTACTGAACACAGGTTAATTTTGGCATTTTAAGCAAATTCTTCACATTATGCCGAAGAAGTATTTATTTTTCAGGCACTATAAATTCTAATGTTTTTAACTAAGTCAGATCTTGATTAATGGTATCTTTACTTGGTCCAATACTTTTTCTTTGCCAATCCTAGGGCTTTGCCAGTTCTTAGGCCCTGAACCCTTGGTTTTCTCAAGGCTAGAGCTCTACCACTTGAGCCACAGAACTACTTCCAGCTTTTTCTATGTATTTGGGACCAAAGAATCAAACCTGTTTCTTCATGCATGCTGAGGCAAGCACTCTACCAGTAGGCCAAACTCCCAGCCTTGTTTCAGTACTTTTAAGCAAATGTGTGGGACATTTTGGAAGTCAGATAAGATTTTTTTTAATTTTGGCTTCAGATATTTTTCCTTCTTTCTGTATTTGCTGTTTAAAAGAATGCTTTTGGTAATTTATTTACATGAATTCTCATAAAAATGCAATTATATTCTTTGTCTTCTGGATCTCTATTTTCCTGACTCATTATAGTAAGTCATCACTTCCCCTGCTTTCTTGTAAGCCCACTAGATTGCCATGAGCCACGGAGGATAAGTGAGAAATTTATCTGACAAATGCACGATGAAATTCCTACCCACAAATGGTTTTCAAATCACAGAATAAAAAGGAGCCTTGGGAGATGAATCCACAGAATTTGGAACAGCTCTTCAAAAATCACCAGAATAATTTTCTTCATTGCCCCAGGAAAAATGTAAATTAAGAAGCAATACAGTACGAGTGAAATGGAGCGGGCACTTATAAATCCAGGGCCCCATTCATCTCGGGTAAACAGCTCACAGAACCTTCCTCCCAGAAACAATTACCCAACACTAAAGTGTTTTAAATTGTAAATATTAGGATGGGGAATTTTCTGTGCCTTTCTTTACAAATAAGTTGGTGAGATTCACTAGAAGAATCCTTAATTGCTAGATTGCTTTTTAATCATGTACTACTCTGGCTAAATACTTTAGAAAAATGGAAATCAGTAAGAAAGATGTACTGGTGTGTCAGCGGAGAACAGCAGCTCACCACCGGCATGGGAGTGGTGGGTGTGTGGCCTGGCCACACACTGGCATGAAGGAAGGATCATGAATGCTTTACTACTCATAGCAACCCAAGCTGAAAATGGACCAGCTAGTAATAGAGAGCATCAGGAAAATAAGTACCCAAAGTTAATATAGCTATTAGGAAGAAACACAACAAAACACAGGTGTCATGTATAAGGGAAAGATGTCTTATAAGTAGAAAAGGATTCCCCAAATGTACTACTGAATTTAAGCTTTAGGAATCTGTCCAATTTAGGTTGATTCTGTCATGGCATAATGTGAAAAAAAAGAAGAAGAGAATATTCAGAGAACATTAAGGTCCTGAGAGATTTTTAGCTTCAAAAACAGGATAGTGGCTTTGAAGATTAGAATTCAAACATTTGAGGGCTACTGAGGGTATGAAGCAAAAAGAGTAGTCCAAATATACCCAAAGGATAAATGGTACAGGGTGAAAAGTTGTCTGATGAACATATAAATATACCAATAATTAATTCAGAAAAATAATTAACTCACTGGGCATACCAGTGACTGATGATGTCTGTAATCCTAACTACTCAGGTGAGTGAGATATGAAGATCTGAGTTAAAAGCTAGCTCAAGCAGAAAAATCCATAAGGCCCTTATCTCCAGTGAGCACCAAGAAGCTGGAAGTGGAGCTGTGGCTCGAGTAGTAGATTGGTAACCTTCAGAGAACTAAGTTAAGTGACTGGGCTCACACAAAATACAATAATAATCAACTCAAAAACTCAAAAGTAGGCTTTGATGAACTCAAATGCTGAAATCTTGAAATATGAAGAGGCATCCATAATTTTCAGAAAGGTCCATGCCTTTTTAAAGAGGTTAAACATAGGTTTAGAAAGTTGGCCGATATGTCATCAAGCAATCTTGGGAAAAATTCCCTACCAAGAGCTATTAAACTACTATTTCAGATCAGCTTAGTATAGAAATAAAAATGGAATGACTCCTTTTCAAGGTTTTAGTTTCAAAGCATACTAAAACCACAGGCATGAAATAAAGGAAAAGGGAGTCTGTGAAGGGGATGATAT
Organism: Megascapheus bottae; assembly: GCF_031878675.1. Lineage (NCBI taxonomy): Eukaryota > Metazoa > Chordata > Mammalia > Rodentia > Geomyidae > Megascapheus > Megascapheus bottae. The sequence continues at coordinate 56,268 of NC_143511.1, read as the reverse complement.
TTATATGTCTGCTCTCTTTCAGGATGCCAAAATATTATATGAGAATATTAGCTAATATCAAATTCAAAATTTGGAGTACATTAATAATGATTTCTCTAGGTGTCAAACTTGGTGATTTGATGGGGTATAATGTCATGTTCTGTGCCCAGAGTATGACCCAGTGCTAGAGTGCTCACCTAGCATGCACAAAGCTCTGGGTTCTATTCCCCAGTACCAGACACATAGAAAAAGCTGAGAGTGGTGCTGTGGCTCAAGTGGCAGTGTGCTAGCCTTGAGAAAAAAGTGTCCAAGGAAAGTGGCCTGGTCCTGAGTTCAAGACACAGGACTGCAAACTAATAAGTATTGATGATGGTGATGATGATGATGGTGATGATGATGATGATGATGACGATGATGCCATGTTTTCCTCCAGGTTATACAGGAATTCTGTTAGAAATGTTCACACACACACACACACACACACACACACACCCCTTAGCTAAGTTTAGCTGGTCCATAAATAGTGATATAAATTAGAATTAGAGCAAAACAAGGCTCAGGGTTTTTCACTGTTTCAGGAAGACACATATAAACCATATAATATATATACATATATAAACACATATATAAACATGTGTTATATAATATAATAAACATAATATAATATATGATAGATACATATTACATGCATATAATTAACTGTTCTTTCTCAGTCAGTATAAAAACTGACTATATTTCTCAAATTTGGAAATTATTAAAAATATACCTGGAAATTACCTTAGTAACATATTATTTTTCCAGATTTGTTTTAAAAGGAAAATTTGAAACCTTGAGACCCCAAGTTCAAGTCCCAGTAGTAGGAAAAAATACATATATCATCATTGATTTGATCTGGAGTGAGAGCTGTGGAGAATTACTTCTTCTATAGGAGGCCCTGTGGAAGCCATGTCTCAACTCAGGATGCCGCACTGTCTCTCTTTAGTCTGTCAGTCATCCATCCATCCACCTATCATCTATCAATGTATCTGTCATCTACATTCATCACCCCTTATTGATCAGCCATCAATTATGTATCATCCATCTGTTAATCTATCAATCTATCATATGTCTGTCATCTATACATCTATCAACTGTGTATGTATATATGTAAGTATCTATGGCTATCTATCTATCTATCCATCCATCATCCATCCATCTATCTATCTATCTATCTATCTATCTATCTGTCTGTCTGTCTGTCTGTCTGTCTGTCTGTCTGTCTATCTATCTATCTATCTGTCTATCTATCTATCTATCTATCCCTCTGCCATCTATCTCTGTTATCATCATCTCAGAAGCACCATGGATCCCTTGAGAGGGCCATGTACGCTCCCTGGCCTAAGGTATCATTTCTTCCAGACCCCGTTGCTGGGCTTGCACTGCCCTCCACGCCTCTCACCCAGGGCCTAGACCTGAGGGGCCTACATGCTGCCGGGGCCACAGCATCTACACCCATGCATCCATGCATCCATAAACACGTACATACACACATGGCACCCAGCACACATTAACACACACACATACATATTGCACATATGACATTTCCCTTCTCAACCACGCCCTTGTGGACGTTCTGGAATGGCAGCCTGTCGGTGGGACTGGAGGCAGTTCCAGCCCTCGAGGGAGGGAAGGGCTGGCCGGGCCCTGTGCCCTGGCCTGTGCGGGTGTCTGCGGTTGTGCGGCTGGAGGAGGACAGGTCCTCTTCCGTGAAGCATGCGTGGATTCCACGGGGACTCTGGAGAGCCTAGAACGGGGAAGCAGAAGGGCCGTGTGCGCAGCACATCCAGGGCAGCAGGCAGTCCTGGGTGTGGGTGTAACCACCGAGTCCCCCAGCACCCACTCAGCCTCCCGCCGTGGAGGGTGGTGACTGAACTCCGCGACCAACTGACCGAGCCCTTCTTGCTCAGGAGAGCACGGATTCTGCCTTGCCTCGAACCAGAGAGACGCAGGGGAAGAGCAGGAGCGCTGTAGCTGGCAAAGGCCAGGCCCCAGGGTGCTCTCACTCACCAGGAAGAGAAGATTCTAGAATTACCCAAATCCTGGCCAGGTACTGATGTGTCATGCCTGCATCTCTAGCTAATCAGAAGGCTGAGGTCTGGAGGATCAAGGCTTGAAGCCAGCCTGAGCAGAAAATTCTTTGAGATTCTACCTCCAATGAGCTAGCAAAAGGCAGACTGGAGATGTGACTCAATGACAGTGCACCAGCCAAGCAAGCAGAAAAGCAAACATGAGTTCAAACCCTAGTAATGGAAGATAATGTTTTATAGGATATATTACTCCCTTATTCCTAGTGTGAGGACAGAATAACTCAGATGAATTGTAAAACCCTGCTTGAGAGTGACATTTTATTACTTATCACATCCTAGTGAAATACTCTTCTGCACACATTTTACAAACATACACACAGCTTTTGTTTGATAAGTATGAATTATGCTACATATGAGTCTTTTCATTCACTAATTCTTTCACTGATTGCTTCCTTATTTATTCATTGTTTAATTTATTTATTTGTTTAATCACCTGGTAGTATTGGAATTTGAGGTTTGGTTCCTAAGGCAGAATCTTTGCCACATAAGCCAGGCCCTCCTTCAGTCGTGGCCATTTCCAGCTTGGGTGTTCCAGTGTCGTGACTCTGTTCTCCGAGCCCACTCTTCTAGTTTACGGCCTGCGGAGAAGCTGTGATCACAAGCGTACACATATCTAGGATCTCCTGGATGGTTTGGAATGGCAGGCCTTTATTTATGATCCCTCTGATTTCTGCCCCTTCAATCTCCGCCTGGTACAACAAAACCACCATGTCTGGCCACTATATTTACTTCCTTCCCTGAAGGCTTTTTGTTACTTGTGCTCCAGTTATTTCTGTTCCATTGGTGGAAAAGTACAGCTAGAGAAGGATTTGTACTTGCCTTGACCAATGGCAGAAAGGACAGTGTTCGTGTCTCTGCACAGGGGTACCCAGAAGCCAGGCTTCGAATCCCTGGGATAAAGCCATTAGCTACAAATTCAAGGAGAGTTAATTACTCAGAAACATCAGGAGATGCTCTCTTGTGAGGGGGCTTAATGAGGATGATTGATGAGGCCTCGCGTCCCAGCAAGGTTCGCCCATATCTGTAGAGGAGGGGAAGTTCTCACAGTACAACTCATCAATCTGGGGCCTCGGTCCTGGTGTTTTCTGAATGTCAACTTCAACTCAGTCTTTTCAGCTGACCCAGGGTCTCTGGCAGAATAAGAGGCATGCCGCAGACCATGTCCTGTGTTCCATGCCCATGCTCCACACCCAGGCCCCAGGACCCAGAACTGAACTTGCTTTCCTAATTGAGATCGCCCAGTTTAGACTGTGGTATATTTGGTCTCCTGAAGACCGAGCTCACATCTGAAGGCTTACACAATGCCAAGAGGCCTGCCTGGCAACCCTGTCTCTCTCTCCTCTGTCTACAGACAGTGTGCTTTAGAGTAAGTATATGTGTTTCATAGTGCTATTTCCATCATGTGTGCATGCATATAACCTATGTTAATCATATTCTCAACCTCCAATATTATTATTATTATTTTTATGTGTGTGTCATGGGGCTTGAACTTGGTCTTTGGCCAAAGTTCAAAGTCAGCCTGGGCACATAAAGGACCTGAGACATGTATCTCCCATTAACCTCTAGAAAATGGGAAGTGGGGCTTTGCTCAAGAGTAGGGCAGTAGTCTTGACCTGAAGAGCTCAGGGACAGCGCCCAGGCTGAGTTCAAGCCCCATGACCCACAAAAATAGAGTCCCAGGTTCTTTTGTGCCTGGGGTTGGCTTTGAACCCTGATCCTCAGACCTCAGCCTCCTGAGTGGTTAGGATTACAGGTGTGAGCCACCATGCCTGGCCTCCAATATTATTTCTTACCCCTCTAATTTTACTTGTGGATGTGGATGTGTGTGTGCTGGTATGGAGGATTGTGCTTGGCTTTTTCACTCAGCACTTTACCATTTGAACCACAACTCCACTCCACCTGGTTCCTCCTTTGTGTGTCCATTTATTTATCCATGTGTCTTATCTGTGTGTATATATGTGTACAAATATGTATATATCTATGTATTCACTTACATGTCTATACACCTTATATGTATGTGTGTATCTGTTGGTATATCCACTTATGTATCTATGTACCTGCCTATTTATGCATATATGTATGTGTATTTGTCATCTGCCTATTTACGATAGAATACAACATACTAATGGTATTACACATATGTAGAAAACAATAAAAATATTTAGCATACTGAGTTACCTCCATTCTTATTGTGTGGTAAGCCTCATAAACGCCTAAACTGCTGGTTGCTCTCATTTTTCCCTCTGCAAATCTGATGTGAGAGTTCATGTTTGCATGGGCACCTGTGGATCTGTACTACTTTCTCCCCCAGCAAGGTGAATTTAGAAAAGATGAACACATTATTCCAGGAAATGTTTTATTTTTATTTTTATTTATTTATGTTTTTGCCAGTCTGGGCTTGAGCTCAGGGCCTGAGCACTGTCCTTGGACTTTCTCAAGGCTAGAGCTCTACCACTTGAGCCTTAGCACCACTTCCGGCTTTTTTGTACGTATGTGGTACCAAGGAATCGAACCCGGGTCTTCGTGCATGGTAGGCAAACATTTTAACCACTAGGCCAAACTCCCGGCCCCAGGAAATGTTTTAATTTGAAACAATTTGCATAGTGTCTAGGCACACAGTGTTTCAGCATATGATATTCAGGCAAGTAAATGAGATACATATTTATTTATTTTAATATCAATTTATATTTCAAGTTTATATGTATATATGAGTAAGACAATATTTAATAAGAATATTTACATAAAATATTCATTTTAGTAACTAAATGTCCATATCCAGGCAGTTGAACTTATAAATTAGTTAGATTCAACCTTGAGAAGAACATGTTTCTAAAATATTATGACAATCTTGTATTAATACACTGCAAAAACATTTATTTGAGCTGTTTAATCAAGTATAAAAATCAATTCTGTTTATTGCTTTGGTAAAATAGGTATTCAATCAAAACTAGGAACTATGTTGATTAGTTGCTTTATATTGGGTAAAAGAGCTTTGGATGAACTCTTTTGTCATTGGATTGAAATCAAATGAAGTAATAACTCTCAAATGAAAGAAATTGTAGAGAGAAATTTAATTATTTTGTAAGGAATACCCTATGGTGTCCTAAAATGGGTATCTAGAATCACAAGCAGCTCCATATAAATGCCATGATTCTAACTGTGGCATTTGCTTTGAATGTCAATGTCCAAATTGTGGTGTGTGCACGTGTGTGTGTGTGTGTGTGTGTGTGTGTGTGTGTGTGTGTGTGTGTGTGTGTATGCGTGAGCATGTGAGTCTGTACCAGTACTGAGGAGCTCAGGACCTTAGGCTTTTGTTTAACTTGGCTTTTTTCATTTAAGACTGGTGTTACAACCCTTGGTTCCCACCTCTACTCCAACATTTCAGTGGGAAATAGAGCTGAGTTCTTAGGAACTCTTCTGCTCAGGCAACCTTTCACCCACCACCTTCTGGTCGCTGCCCCCTCGGGTGCTGGGCTTACAGGTGTGAGCCACTTCCTTTCCTGTCCAAGCATAGCCCTGCCATGGAGCGACCTGCATTTTCATCGCTGCACCTCAGCTTCCTTAGAATGTAGGAGGTCCAGCCACGAGCCTCATTTACTTCCTCTGCCTTATCTCTGCCTGCCATGTCCAATTCTTGTTAGCCACTCACTGCACACAGATTAGTTTAGTTCAGTAAAATCACCAAAAATGTATTTTCATGTTTCTTTCTGAAAACATTTCTTGCCAAAATCTGCCTTTCTTTGGCATCTTTAAAGTATCTTCTTTTTTTTTCCAGATATTTTACTGCTACTCCCACCAGGGACTATTTTTCACATTTGTTCAATCTTGAATTAGGTTTAAATGTTCTATCTATCTATCTATCTATCTATCTATCTATCTATCTATCTATCCATCCATCTACCTATTGTCATGTATTTATCTGTTTGTTTTCCTACTGGAATTGAGACCAGTAGGCCTGGCTATAAATCTACCACATTTAGAGAAAATAACAAGATATATGAAGAGTAGATGGGGCAGGTGTATTTTGTTGCAGCTTTGGCAGCAGCAAGGCTAGGCGCCGCCAGTCTCCACTGCCTCCGGTGGTCCACAGTGGCCAGTCACCCACGGGCGGCTCGCAGGACTGACTCTTGCGCTCTCCCCTCTGGGCCAGTGGCTCCACCTTCCACCCCAGTGTGGACTTGACAAGGGGAATCCCCGGTTCAATTCTAGGGTCCCCTCTCCCCTTCTAGCCTGGGTTTCCAGAGCATAGTGCGGGGCTGGGAGTCCATGGAAAGCCCGGGCTTGCAGCACTGGTTGACCAGGACCTTGGTTCCCAGCGGGGAGGGAAGGCCATGTGGCAGGCGCGGGCGGATGTTGGGGCAAGGGCTCCGTGTCCCCTGTGGGTTATGCTCCCCTGGTGTGGGAGGCCAGTCTCCACGAGTCGGAAGCAATGTCTCCTTAGCAAGGCTGACCTGGGGGCGCAGGGCAGAGAGGGACAGTGGGCCCAGCCCAGGCCTGGGCCCCACCCGCAGGTCTGCGGGAACATGGCAGAAGTGCAGATGGAGCGCACAGCCAACCATCGCTTCACCAAGAATCCCGTGAATTTCAGGAACTGACCCCTCCATGGGTACCAGCGCTGGCTAGGCCAGGAGGACCCTGCGTCCACGCAGAGCGCGAGGGAAGCCAGTCGCCGGTGCGCTCTGAACACACTCGTGTGTAGGAGCGGGCACCGGGGCTTGAACTCAAGCCCTCAGAGTCTTTACTTTGCTCAAAGCTTTACCACTTTACTACTGGAGTCATGGCTTCCTTCTGTCACTCGGTTGGTTAATTGGATGTAAGATGGTCACAGACTTTTCAAGCAAGGCTGGTTTTGAATCAGGATTCTCAGATTTGTGCCTCCTGAGTAGCTAGGATTATAGGTGTGAGCCACCACTGTCAGCTTCAAAATAACTATTTTTACACAATTTTATCCTACAATCTTAATTTTAAATTCAGTTTGAAATGAAAAAAAAATTTCACTGAATTACAAATGTCTGGCTCATTTAATCTTAAATGACTATAAGGATATATACAGAGATTGTTTAGTCATTCAACACCAACTTTCCTCATTTTTACAGTATATAAAGACAACTATACCCTAGATAGCATTTTATTAGGGTATTGGATTTTTAAATGAAACTTGTGTCAATAAAATATGTATTTTGGAAAAATATTAACACATTTAACCAGTTATAAATTAAATCTCAATTGAGAGATATCACAACGGACCAATGCTTAAGTAACAAAATTTTAATTTCCTTAAGATTTAATTTCCTTGAGAGATAAACCCTGGCCAGACGCTGATGACTTACACTTATAATTCTAGCTACTCAGGAAGCTGAGATCTGAGGATCATGGTTTAAAGCCAGAGCAGAAAAGAAAGTCTGTGAGAACCTTATCTCCAAGGAACCACTAGAAAATGGAGTGGAGCTGTGTATCAATGGAGAAAAAAAGCTCAGAGACAGAACCCTGGCAGGCCTGGCAGGCACATGTGTTTGTGCACGCATACACACACACACACACACACACACACACACACACACACACACACACACACACACACACTACTGAACACAATTTATCCCAGTGTTGAACGCAAGCCCACATGAGTCTGAAGCAATAGAAGGAGCTGGTCCCGTGCTGGCTGAGGGTGTGGTTTGTGGTGGGCTAAGCTGTTTTGGGGTGACCCTGAAGGGGAAGGGGAACCCGATGTCCACCAGTGATGGACAAGATTTGGTGATGCTTCCCCTGATGGCACATCCACCAGCCAGGAAACCCTGAAATCAGCTGTGATTGTCGGGGATGAAAGGAGGTGAGAACACTTCAAAGCACTGAGTCAGGGGCCTAGTCCTAACTAGACCTGGCCTGAGCAGAGAAGAGGTCAGGGGCAGGGGATAAAGGAAGACTAAGCACAGCACCGAGATGCTTTCCATAGGGAACTCAGCACAGCACTGAGACTCTTTCCTCAAGATAGTGATGATGTTGTCTGAGGAGCTGATAAAATTATTTGTAATTAAAAATAGGACATTAGGAGTGAGGGCTTGAAACAGAGGGCAGACAGACCCACCACCCTTGTAGACGGAAGGTGGGTAATTCCATTTTCCATGACTTCAGTTAAATATAATATTCAGAAGCTCAGTATACATGTTTTCATAATTCTTAAAAATATTTTTATGACACTTAAGCAGCTATTCAAAGGAGTTTCCATTCAGTTTGTGAACACAGTGCATCTTCATCAATGTCACCCCTTTTCACAAGCCCATCCGCCCCTCTTCCCCTTTCTACATGCCCACCCACACCTCCTACCCCACTCCTTCCTGCACTTTTCTTTATTTTTAGATTATACATTGAATTTTTGCAATTGAAGAAAGCAGTTTATGTATACAATGCATCTTAATCCAAGTTACCACTTCAACATCTTCACCTCACTTTGACCCTCCCCCTTCTCAATTCTGTGATACATGCAATTAAAACTTGCCTGCTAGTTGATGAGTGGATCAACAAGTTGTGGTATTTGTACACAATGGAATTCTATGCTGCTGTCAGAAAGAATGACATTGCCCCATTTGTTAGGAAATGGAAAGACTTAGAAAAAAATCATATTAAGTGAAGTAAGCCAGACTCAAAGGAACTTAGGCTCAATGGTTTCCCTCATTCGTCATAATCAGTAGAAACCTTGGGCTCTACTAGCAGAGATCTGCAATAGAGCAAAATCTTGATACATAAGGCCATACAATGTGAAGCTAATTGACAGGACCTCCAGGATATTGAAACAAAAGCCATATAATGAATGATTGTTGTCCTTAATGTACTATGTTGTCTCTCATCTCCTTTGCTATGCCTTGGTTATCTCATATTGGTATAGTATCTCACTTTGTTATCTGATATATTGAATTTATTTGTATTTGGTTATTTGAAATTTGATAGGGAAGGGGGGAAAACCAAGACGGGTGGAGGGTGTGGGGGGGAGGGAAATGGGTACCAAGACATGTGAAAGGGTATCAATGTATGTGAATTAATGCACCTTCTATCTGGCAAATATCATGTAACCCTTTTACTAATTACAATAAAAAAAAACTTGCCTGCATTCTCCCCATCCTAATCACCGTTTCTTACACTGAAATTATTTGTTCAGGTTCTGTGTGTGTGTGAATATGTGTATATGTATGTTTGCATGCATGAATGTATGCATGTATGTGTGTGTCCATGTGTGTGTACTGGATTTTGAACTCTGGTCTTTATTCTCGGCCTTAGATTTTTCACTGAGGCTGGCACTCTGCTACTTGAGCCAAACTTGTGCTCTAGGTTCTAATAATTAATTGACAATAAGAGCCTCACCAATCTTTCTGCTCAGGTTGCTTGGAACCAAGTTTCTCATACCTCAGCCTCTCTCTTAGCTAAAATTAGAGACGAGAGCCACTGGCATTCTGCAAAATCTTCATTTTTAATGTTCGTTTTTTCCATGTAGACATGCATTTATGTTCAAACTTACATCGTCAAGGTAACCAGACCAATGAAGTAGGTGGTTTGCTTTTTAAAACTGAATACAGACATTTTTTTGTGGAACTCCAAGTTCTAAGGTATACAATACATGAGGGAAATATAAATTTAGGGAGAACTGAAATGACAGTTCATAACAGCAAATCACGTAAAAGCATCTGGAAGCCAAGGAAAGCATTAAATCATTAGCACAGACAGGTTCCCCAGAAAAAACACCTGGCATATGCAGAGTGGATGCAGGTCATTGTAGATTGGTAAACATCTCCAAAAAATGAATTGATTTCAAATAACATTGAGGGTGTCCTTTCTCTATAGTGGAGGCCCTGCTTGTATCATATCATCATGGAATTGTGAATCATAGGGCAATTAATCTAATGTACCTTATATACATTCTCTTGTGGCTTTTTCTAACCAAACTATAAAAATACAACATAAACTTATCAATATGAAAATCATATTTGAGGAGTAATTCATTCATTTTAGGTTGAGAATCCATAACGGGCAATTCTTACATAAAAGAAAAACAGCTTCTCTCCCTTGTGCCCTCCCTCAAACTGCAAGAGGGTTTGGTAGATAGATAACTACAGAAATACATTTACATTTAGAAACATAGAATAAGACTCTGCCAAAGTATGTCTCTGAGCCAGCTTTTATGTTCCGAGAAGTGATGTCTTCCGTTCTTTATTCTTTCTTCATTCCCACAATGGCAATGTGCTTACCCTAACACTCTGCCTCAAATAACACTCCCCTCAGACCATCACCCATGCTCACCACTAGCCCTCCACCTCTCAGCAGGCCCTGAGGTCTGGTGTGAACCTGGGCGGGAAGCTCTCAGGCTCTATTGCCTCATCTTCGCCACATTCTAAGTTTCCCTGGGGCCTTTGATGCATCCTTGCTCTGCTGTTGTTTGTGTAAATTCAACAGTGAATGTTGTCCACTCTCTTCTTCATGGGTGAGATCTATTTTGCTTTCCCATCTTCTCAGTTTATTTTTTAATGCTTTCATTAACTGTACAAATAAACCACTCTATTGCCAAGGGATTTCCTTAATCCAGATCTCACTCTTATTTGTCTCATGGAAGAACTAGAAGAAAAATATAATCAGCAATGAAAGTCTGTTTCCTGATCATGGTAAACAAACAAAACCCAGGAATCTATGAAAGAGAATTCCCAGTGCCTACTTCTGTAGCTGTCTTTCTCTTCCATGCAAGAAATCCAGGGGGTTCTCTTGACCCCAACAGATCACCATGTGAAAATGTTAAATATTGACATAGGAATCGACTAGTTTTTAAGTTGAAAATTTGTGAAATGGCCTTGAACCAAGACCAGCTTATCCAAAGTCTTTTTTTTCCCGCATCTTCTTTCCCTATGGTAATCGTGTCATACAGAGTGATTTCCACACACAGAGACAAGCACACATGCCCACACACGCACATGCATGTAACTGAGAGACAGAGAGCAGAGAGACTGAGAAGAGAGAGAGAAGTGGGTGGATACTGGGAGAATGTCCCAGCTGATTCCTTTCCTCCTGTAACTAAAAAACAACCTTTTTCTGTTGATTGATTTCAGACTTCCCACCATGACACAGGCTGCTGATGGTTGGAGCTGTCAACATTCAGATAATACATGCAGCAAACCTAGAGATGAGAACTACCACATGCCAGCACCCCCTCGCCTGCCTTGTCCTCCCCATTCTACATGAGGGCCAGGAGCGAATCTCCTCCCTCTCCTCCTCTCAGAAGCACAGTCATTACAGGCACAGCCCCACTCTCCCCACCGCACCACAGACAGACAGCAAAGCTCAGTCACCATTTCTCCAGAAAATAGCTTGGTACAATGAATTTCAAATGTCATCATTGGATTTTTCTGTGTGTGTGTGTGTTTTTTAATGTGGTCTCCTGACCATCTCCTGGGCAGGATAAATTAATTAAACCAACCATGTATTCAGTAAAGCATACAAATCCACATTAGTTTTTGAACTACTCACCTCTCAGCCTGTTGTTCGAGATGATTTGATTTTAGCCAGGGACACATGTCTTCCTAGAAATAGTGTTCTACTCTTGTTTAAGAGTCCTCATGATTTTCCAAATTTAATTGATCTTAGATTTGCTTAGGACAGAATCTCTTTTCAGATATGAATGGGAATACCATTCTTCCAGCAGCATTTGACTTAAAGCTGTGATATTCACCTTCACATTTGAAGATTGGGGTTTCCCAGTATTAACAAGCAAAACATTTATGGGTGAGATTTACTATAAAACTGATGGTGGAAGGGGCCGGGAGTTTGGCCTAGTGGTAGTGTACTTGCCTAGCACACACAAAGAACTGGGTTCAATTCCTCAGTACAACATACATAGAAAAAATCCTAGAAATGGTGCTTGCTGTGCCTCAAGTGCTAGACCTCTAGCCTTGAGATGGATATAGACCTACAATAACAAAGTATACAATTTGTAAAGGATAAAATTGTGAAAGAAAGTCTAAATCAGTCGGAGGTCATGTTTCTGAATCCCCTTACAAAGTTCAGTCGTAGAAGAATAGTCTTGCTAGTGCATGTCAGAAAGAATAGTATTAAGTTGGGTGCTGTGGCTCATTCCTATAATCCTAGCTACCCAGGAGGCTACAATCTAAGGATTGTGAATCAAAGTCAGTACAAAATGTCTGTGGACAGTAATTCCAGTTAACTAGCAAAATGCTGAACTGGAGGTTTGTCTATTGTGGTAGAGCACCAGCTATGCACAAGAAAGTCAATAGAGAGCACTGAGACCCTAGATTAAAATCCCAGTCCTAGTACTGGTGCATGTGCACACATGCACACACACACACACACACACACACACACACACACACACACACCTCAAAACAAAATAAAATATAAATAAGTAGAAATCAAAATGAAGAAGAGAGGAAGTCGGGGAGAAAGGGAGGAATAAGGAGACATGGAAAAAATAGCACAGATCAAAGAAAGAGTTATATTCTCTCAGTTCTTGAGGGTTGTGGCCAAAAAAGATAAACAGTGGTCAGAATTAAGAGAATTTGGGGGTCAGGGAAAGAAAATTGGCAGGAGTAACTTATGAGGTCTGCTATATCCAGAGGAGATTTGAATGAGAGAAAAAAAATAAATGAGTGGAGAAGTTGGTGAGATTATTGGCATGTTGTCCTTTAAAAGTGTTAATGAGGTGAGATTAGGTGTGGGGGAGGTTAGTGAGAACAACAGACAGCCAGGTGATGAGAGAGGGATGTGGTGATGGTAACTTATAGAAGTTCTTCTCTGGTCTATCAGTTCCTTGGGTGAGGTGCACAGTGTAGAAAAGTCTGGGAGGGGGGGTTGTTAGACATCCTGAGTAGGTCAAATGCATGAGGTCAAGTGCATGAGATCACAGTGCAGAAGACTTAAAGAATGGTATACCAAAGACATATATGATTAACTAGCAAGCAGCATTCTCTTTTATGACTATTATTAATTAAATTCATTATATAACCTTTCCAAAGGTTTTTATGATCTTGAGATAGATATAAGTTTTCTTAGGGGCTTTTCTCAAGAGCACATTAGAGCTGAGCTGGTACAGTTGCAAAATTAATATAATTTTGTTATTTTATGGGAACTTTTGAGATATTTCCAATAATAATATATCTTACTCCAAGAAAGCAAATGTTTGCACCAAAGTCTGCATCACTAGTATAGAACCTTAATACTCTGAGAAAAATTGTAGGGTCCCATTGAGATATTTTTGAGTTTGGCTGCATGGAGCCAATGCAATGTACTGTGTAAAATGGAGTGCTGATTGTAAACAATGCTTCTGAAATTGTCTGCATAAACTTCATAGATAATTTGAGGATAGTTTGCTGCAGAAATTTTTCCCTGACAAATGGCTTCTTACCGAAGGAAAACCATAATCGCCACACAGGGCCTTCCTGCTGCTTGGATTAATGGAATGCCTGCAGTAAACAATGGAACACATTCAGGTTATCCCTTAAGCATATTTGAGGGTGCTTTACAGGTTAGCGGGGTGGCTGTGTTGGTCATAAACAACAAGTGTGTGTGTGCTCATGTGCACACATGTGTGTGTATGTGTGTGTATTATAATCACTTGGTATTCTAAGCAGTATGCTGTATTAGGCTCCTGGGGAGAAAATTAATTTGAGTATTTTTCTTATAGTGTGTATGAGCACTAAAATGTTTGAGTGGCTTCATTTCTCTCCTTAACGCTCCCTGTTGACATCCTTGCCATTTTTGTGGTATTTGATTGTGTTCTGGTAATAACGATTCACAGCAGTGCTGGGTTGTGTGTGTGTGTGTGTGTGTGTGTGTGTGTGCTGTTTTGTTTTGTTTATTTATTTTTGTAATGAAGAGTCAAGTTGAAATTATCGGCAACCATGTATTAGGACCACAAAAATTCAAAGGCCTCCTATGGAGATGAGTATTAGAGTTAATTTTTGTATTTCAACATGTTATCATGCAATCCCCAGTAAATTCATTACTTTCTGACTAATAGAATCATAAAATGTTATATTGGAGGGACATAAACAATTTTCCCATTTATCCTTATCTAGCAATGAGAGATCTATTTTCAAAAGTTAATTTGAGAAGAGCAAATTCACACATTTTAAAAAATTCACATGTTTGCCAGCTGGCTGCACCATCACAGATGACTAGAATGCACCCTGGGTGTGGTAGAGGGCCTCATGAAGTCCTTCAAGCCCGAACCTGGAGCGAGTGGTGGAGGAAAGCACAGGTGTGTAGCACCAGTTGTAGTGGGAAACATAGGTAGAAGAGCAATAACCCAAGGCCAGCAGGATCACACTGTGCAGGGCACTAAGAAGTAACCAGAGCAAAAGGGCTGGAAGTGTGGACCAAACGACCCACAGCTTACATAGCACCCCAAGACCATAAGTTCAAACCTAGGTACTGTAAAAAACATTTTAAAAAAAGAAGGAAAGGGTGGGGAGAAGAAGAGAAGGGAAGGGAGAAGGGAGGAAGGAGCATGGATAAAAGGAAAAAAGAGAAAGAGGAATAAAAGGAAGAATGAAAGAATAGTAGAAATAAAAATCCATGGTACCCATTAAAACTGTTTGTAAAGGTGCAACAAGACCAGAAAGATAAACATGAGGGACAATTTGATCATAGTATTTTTTTACATATTGAAATATCACAATAAAATCTCTTTGTGTAAAGAATATAAAATGTGAATGGGTGTGGTAGTCTGAAGCTGCAGAGACATAGACAAAGACAGCTGAAGACACAAAACCTAAAAAAATGAACACTAAAAGAAGCAGGAAATAAAAATACAGGAATTCTCAGTATGTATAAAAGGGAAACCAGGTCCCTTCTGAGCCCTCTGGTGAGTGCTGCGGGAAACGCCTGCCCTTTCTTGGACTCCAGTGCTTGACTTTTCTCATCCTCAGTGTACCTTGTCAGCAAAATTGCTAGGATCTGAGCTCTATGAGCATTCTCCTAGGAGTGCAAGCTCCAGGTAACTGCTTTGCCAACTGGGATGAATTTGTGTATGAATTCCAGCAGGTGCCACGGTCCTCTCACTATAACAGGATGGGCAGTGATCAGAAGCCCCACTCTTAGGTAAGAACCAAGCCAGCCAGGGTGTGGCTTCAAGCTGGAGACTTCTCAGAGCCATGCCTGCTAGATTCCAACAACAGAACCGTCCAGAGTTATGACAGATGCAGCACAGCGTCTAACCATCACACTCATTTAAACACAGGTGCGGTTTCCATTCTCCAAAGACCAGGCCAGCTAACACTGTTGGTGGCATTAGTTGTGATCTGTACAATCAAAGGCAACAAATAGAGAGAGTGGAGATGAGCGAGGATCTAGGCTGGGAAAGATTCAATGCCAGTAGGCGCAGGGCGGTGGTCCAGAAAAACAAGGAGAACTGGCAGATGGGAGAATTTACAGAAAGGAAATCAGGGGATTTGGGAATTAATTGGTTGCAGAGGGAGGTGGTAGTAAACAATTCGTTGGAGGTTTCCATTCTAGAGAACTGAGAAAATGGTGGACTTGCCTCCTGACAGAAAGTGTTTATCTTGGTTTCTCTGTGACTCAGGGTCAGGGTTATTATTATCACTATTACTCTTCTTCATGTCCAGCAGAGAGTGGAGTTCATCCAAACAGTCTAATCAATAAACATATAACAACCTGTAATAACACAGAAACAATTCAAGTCAGAACATGGGAAAGGGAGCGAAGCATTGCACATCTGACGTCCTACTGTAGCAGGGAACACCAGTTCTATGCTGCCATAACTTGTGCTAAATACTGCTGATTTTCAGGGCCCTGGGGGATTTACCTCAGCGTTCCCCCTCCTTGGTGGCACTCTATTATTTGGACTACACGGGCACTCCCAGCCTTTTTCTGGTTATTAAGGAGCCTCTTGAAATAGCCTGCGGGCTCCGGGCTTCAGATCTGGATCCTCAGATCTCAGCCTCCTGGACAGCCAGAACTTGGTGAGCCCCAGCCCCCAGGCTAAGCACCGGGTGAAGGCTGGCTGAGCCGTCAGCTCCAGCCTCTGTCTTGCTTCATGAAAAACTAGGGCCTAGACACCATGGGAGATAAAGATGTCCTGAATCCGCCCTGTGAGGAAGTATGATGTAGACAGGGACACAGAAGCAGTATCTGGGTAGAGCCTACAAGCCCGGACCTGGAGCAGTAGAGGAGGCCGGGCAGGAGATGAGGTGCTATGCAGAAGGTCTTGGCCTCCAGCAGGGTCTGGAGAAGGTCCTGGGGAGGGCGGTGGGGCTGTGTTGGCTATCAGTCCTCTGCCACAGCCCTGGGGCATTCGGGGCTGAGAGCCCCAAGGAGAGGACTCTTCCAAGCTGAGCTCCCCCACTGACTGAAAGACAGTGAGTGCACGTTGTTCTCATCTGTGGGCCTTTCCACTGTCCATTCATCCCACACCGCCTGTGCTCAAGAATGTGGGAGAAAACGCTCTGATACACAGACATTCTCCACGTATTCACAAACGGACCCAGTGGCCAGGGGCTCAGGCCTGCCTATTATCCTAGATGTGCAGGAGGCTGAGATCTGGGAATCCTGCTTTGGTGTCAGCCCAGGTAGGAATTTCTGTGAGACTCTTATCTCCAATTAACCACCTCAACCTGGAAGTGGAGCTGAGCTCAAGGAGCAGAGGGACAGCGTTGAGTCACAAAGTTCAGGGATAACAGCCAGCTGGAGTTCCCAGCCTAGGACTGGCCTTGTTCTCTCTCTCTCTCTCTCTCTCTCTCTCTCTCTCTCTCTCTCTCTCTCTCTCTCTCTCTCTCTCTCTCTCTCTCTCTCTCTCTCTCTCTCACACACACACACACACACACACTTAGAAGCCTGACAGGTGTGGATCTATTCAAAATCGGAACAGACAGACTACTGCAAATACCTCACTGTCTGATGTTCCTTGCCTTTTTGCAATTCACCTTTTACCTTCTAGTGCTGAAATGCATGCAGTTAAAATGATACTGCCCTCATCCAAACACCAAGTTTGTGTCAATTAGATACTGTGCTCCACAATTACTTGGCCTCTTTTTTTATTTGTTTTGGTGACAGAGTATGAAGAATGGACTTGCAGTGGGGTTGATTGAATGAGGCAAAAGATTTTCTAGGTGCAATTGTCTCCCGATTTTTTAAATGCAGTAGTTTTATACTCACTTTGTCCTGGCAGCCATATCGTGACTCTGAGCTCATCAGCAATAAGATGAAAGGAACATTCTGGAAAATCATTTAGAGAAGAGCAGAAGAGAAGCCTTAAGATTACTAGTGAATGACTGCACACTGGCAGACGTCTTTACTGTCATGCATTCATTGCAGAGATAGTAGGTTTTATTGTGACATCATACTCAAAATGCTTGATCTTACTCATTCTCCCATGCACTCTCCCTTGTCTCCCCTGCACCTGGTTCCAGAGCTCTACCCCACCATCTACCTTTCTACCTTATTGTAGAGAAATAAGAGAGAGAATAGGTGGCCTTTCTTTCTGATTCCTTCTACTTTGCTACACATGATAATATTCAACTTTATTCTTCTGTTTTGTTTCTGTTAATGACATGATTTTATTTTTCTTAAGACTGGATAGAAATTGTATAAACAGACTTATTTTCTTCTTGAAGCATCCATGAGCAGATGTGTCCTCAGCTGGTTCCACAGCTGGGACTTGTGATTCCATCAACATTAAGGTAGATATCAAAGCGTCAAAGTGTATACACACATATACGCACACATATAGGCAAATGAAATATATCATAGATGGCATACATCTGGCATATATAGATCACATATGTTCATTATATCTTCTTGGTGAAATTATTTTTTAATAGTAACGAACGTCTTCAAATAGTTGGACTAATTTTGACGTTAAGTCAAACATGGTTGACATGATACAGCCATGCCCACCTGACAGCTTGCCTTTTGGATTTCATTTTCTTTGTATATTCGTTCTCATACACTCTCATCTCAGTCTGTGTGTGGCCCAGTGGTAGAGTGTTTGCCTAGCATGCATGAAGTCTAGGTTCGATTCCTCAGTAACTCATACACAGAAAAAGCCAGAAGTGGTGCTGTGGTTCAAGTGGTAGAGTGCTAGCCTTGCAAAAAAACAATTATTTTTAAGTTAGATCTTTCCTTTTCTGTTTAACTCACTCAGTAGTCTACATCTTTCAATTGGGATACTAAGACCATTTACATTTTATTGCAGACTGAGAAGTATGAATTCATTTTTCCTGTATTCATTTGAAAAGTATTCTGATGTTCTCATTCTCCTTTGCTCCTCGCTTCTGCTCTATTGATTATGTGTATTTTCCTTCCTTTTCTGTGAGCAATGTTCCTTGAAGTGTCTTCTGCAAGCTGACTTAGAGGCCAGGGCTTGCTTTAGGTGATGCTTTTTGCATTACTCTTTCTACCTCTGTTTTTGAAGGTCTTGTGGTAGGAACTAATCTCTTGGGATGTGAAATCCCACAGGCCTTGTTCTCCTGGGCCTGCTGCCTCCATGCTGGTTAAGCTGCGTTACACTGATGCTTGCCACTGGCTCCTTCCATTGTAGACTGCTTCTTCTCCAAGCATACGCATTTGGGGACTGAGCAGCCTCCAATAATTGCATTTCCATAACTTCCTTAAGATTTGGAAACTTTTCTGCTATAATTATAGTAAATTGGGTTTAAAAAATGTTTTCAGTCTACATCTTGGAGTCGTATTTTACACAAGAGAAAACAATAAAATTGACTTATCATGGACTTTTCAGATGAGGAAAGAGAATTTAGATAGAGTCCCATTGGGGGAAAGTATTTCTTTTGCCAGCCCTGGGCTTGAACTCAGGCCCTGGGGACTCTCATTGGGCTTTCTCCAGGATAGTGCTCTACCACTTCTGGCTTTTTCTGTGTATTTAGTACTGAGGAATCAAACCCAGGGCATGCTAGGAAAGCAATTTGTACCTAAACCACATTCCCAGCCCTGGCGGAAAACATTTGATATTATTTTGAACATTTTATACTATTACGTATAGTTATGTTGCATTTTCATAGGCTTAAATTTTTAAACACAGTTGTTCAAATATCTCTTATTCATTTTACTTCATGCTCTCAGCACAATATTTTGTACACGTAAGTGCATCTTCCTGTATTGACTTAGGAATAATGAAGATTATGAAGTGGACCCTTACAACCAGGATATTTATTTGAATCACCATAACATCCTAATTTCATCTTCTTTTAGATTTGACTAAAAGTAAACACATTTTAAAGAAATTTATCAATCACTTTATTTAAAACAATGATAATGTCACACCTATATAGTAAAGGTCAAATTACTTTAATCTTCCTATGATGTGATAAAATTCTGTTTCTTATGGCCTTATCATTCAAGGGATTAATGTTGTATTTCCAAGAATGACCAAAAATGAACTTTTTATTAAGAATGTAGTTAATACATGTGCAAGATAAAGTTTTCATCATAATCCTTATCTGTGGGACAAAGAGAAAGGAAAATCAATATATTTTATGTTTCATGTAAGACAAGACCAAAGAGACTTTCCACTAGATTTATCCATTTTCTACTTAAGAACTGGACTCCAGATAATGCCCTTTCTGTCTCATAAAAGAAATTTCTTCTGAAAGCAGGAAAAGAATAACCCTGTCTTTCATTACAACCCATCATATCATATCTTGTACACTTTCTGTAGAAGCAGTGGGTGAAATTTCTCCTTTCTTTCTTCCTTGCACAATAATTCAACTTTGAGATTGCTTATATTCTTAGACAAAGGTTTAGTAATTCCCAGTGCTGAAGCCTTTAATCATTCATTGTGCCTTGAACGAAAAGATAGGAACTTATTTCAAAAATAGCAGCCTTGTCACTTGGACTGAAGGGAGAAATCCACCATATTAATAGATCACTGTGACAGGTTTTGTGGTCAAAAATAGGACAGAGACAAGAAGAGAATGTCCCTGTTCCATTGATCTTCCTTAACATGGATGGGCAGAGAGACAGAATATGAGCATGTAGATATTTCACTGTGACTGAGAAGAAATGAAGGCTCAATTTTATTCAGTGTTTTCAACTTCATGTTGACAGATAATGGAGCTATTCTTTTTCTGTTGGTTCTATATGAGACATATTCATCCATCTAATCATTTGTTTATTTGATTCAATATGTATTTATTGAACACTTATTGAACACTCTATTGTTTCAAATACTGGGCCATTCACCATTGCTATAAGAGGAAAATGGGACAGTATCTCTCAAATAAGGCAGCAAAACACCACAGCCAAAACAGGAAAGGGGAAATACCAGCTGTGGTCATTGTTTCTGATAAAAATATAGATACATTCGCCTCTCTATCTGTATTTAATTCTACTAAACTAGCAGGCCTTTGTACACGTGGCCCTGATTTATAAGTTGGACTGTTTAACTTCTTGCAGAATGGGAATTATCTAGAAACAAATTCATTAAGACATGGAAAAGGAAAATGTTCAAAACAGAGGTGCTTTATTAGCCTCCACTGAGAGCCTCTATGTGAACTATTTCATGGATATCTGTTGCTGTCTTGGTTGAGAATATCTTATATTCTATATAACTGTGCAGACACAGCTGCTTTAGCTATTTGTAAGGTCTGCTGTCTTTGCAAGAGGGTTGGTGGTGAGCACAAGATAGGGATACTCAAATGTGACCGCATATTCTCTAAGGGTCATAAGGAAGTGGCGGGAGGGGACAGAATGGGGGGGAGGGAAAGGAGGGGGGTAAATGGAGTGGGTGGAGGGAATGGAGGGGAGGAATGGAGTGGGGAGGAATGGAGGGGAAGAATGGAGTGGGGGAGGGAACGCAGTTGGGGGGGAGGGAACACCGTGGGGGGGAACTCTGGTATGCAGCTCCCTTCTGTGGAGTGGTCTCCTGCGTGGCCAAGCCCCAGGGCCAGCGCCAGTGGAGCCCTGTGAGGATTTCCCAGGGGTTCCATGGGTTCCGTGGGTCCCGTGGGTCTCATATCGCCTGGATGTGGGCCTGGGATTCTCTGTGGGAGATCACTTCCAGAGTCCATGCTAGCTGTCCTTTTTACCTTGTCCTTGTCTGGAAGCAATCCCTTAGGCAGACATCTACTTCTCCAATTAATGAGGTAGTTAATTGTGACTACTGTTATTGTGACAGGGCCTCCGAAGTATCCCTGAAGTTCTTTTGTTTGTGTGTTTGCTCCAGGCTGCTGCTCTACCACTTGAGCCACTTCTGGCTTTTTGGTGGTTCACTGGGGGCAGAGCCTGGCAGACTTTCCTGCCCAGTTTCTGCCCATCCCCAGCAAAAGACCAGCAAATTCTCTTCTAATTAGGAAGAGAAACATAAGCAGAATCTATTTCTTATGATAGGTGGTGAATAATCCAAGAGTAGAGAGGTAGGAAGAAGTACAAGGATTGATTGACTCTTGCTCTCATCCCCTCTTCAGGACATTTAAGCCTGATATATGGCATTTTGACATACATTTTGTCACTGCTCCTGAAGTTTGTGTGGAAGCATCTCTATGGATATTACATGTATGATTCCATCTTCTAGGGAAAATATCACTTCACAGTCCCTGCCTCTAACAATGTAGTGACAACAAACTACTGCTCTATGAATGAACACAAACATGTGCCCATGTACAGTGCTTTTAAAATAATTTAGAAATACACAGAATGGAGTGATTCCTAAAGTCAATCTTCATTTACTGAGAAATATGTTTTTTTCCCTGAAAAATGGTGCTTGCAGATGAAAGTACCCCCCCCAACAAATTTCTCTTCTAAAACTAGGAAAGTAATCTTCCTTGTGGTTAGAATTACATGGTTTGAGTGGGAGTTTGGCCAAGTGGTAGAATGCTTGCCTAGTATGCATGAAACCCTTAGTATCACATACACAGCAAAAGGCAGAAGTGGTACTGTGGCTCAAGTGTTAGAGCTCTATTCTTGAGAAAGTCCAAGGACAGTGCTCAGGCCCTGAGCTCAAGCCCAGGACTGGCAGAAATAAAAAATCCAGGCTGAACTGACTTCACCATTGCTGGTACTTCCAAGCACAATGCTTTCCAGTTAATCTGCCAGCAAAAAGCCATTAATTTTGAGTGTCTACTGGTATTCAGAAATTGCTCTGATAATATACAGGTACAAAGAAATATATGTATGTCTTTATACATACCCACATATATGTCCATTGTAATAGTTTATATTCAATTTTGTGTTGTTCTTGTGCTATATATTATGTTGGACATACTTCTATGAACTATCTGAGATTTTTTTACTAATGTGTGTTGAAGCTATGGATAGAAATAAGCCAGGTGCTGCTAATCTCTGCCTGTTATTTCTAGTTACTCAAGAGGGCCATGGCCTGAGGATATATGTTCAAAGCCAGTTCAGCCACAAGTCTGTGAGACTTTTTATTTTTCCTGCATTTTTCACTGTTATTATAAAGGGTTCATAGTTTTGTAAGTCAGGTAATGAGTAAATTTCTTTTTGGACAATGTCACCCAGTCCCACACTCTCCCATTTTTTCCCTCTCATCCCCACACACAAGTTGTGTATAGTTTGTTTTCCACATAGTGTCCAGTGAGTACCAATGCTGCATTTTTCCACCCTTTGTCCCTCCATTTCTGTGCCTCCCTTACAATCTGAAAGACAAATAAACAGGAAAAAAGAAAAGAAAACAGAAACAGAAAAAAACCTCTTGTTTCCATTACTTGGGATTTGTTTCAATAAATATTATTAGTTTATAACATCAGATGTACATAGATATTGCAATTTTGTGATCATCTCCTAAGACTACCTCTTAGTGTCTGTGTAGAAAACTCACTTAAGCTTCCAGCACGAGCATGCTCATTTCAGGTTTGTTTACTATAGACAAGCTGTGGAATCAGCCCAGATGTCTCTCAATGGATGAATGGACCAAGAAAATTTGGGAAATATGCACAATGGAATTTCTCCCACTTATCAGAATGCATGATATAGTACCATGGTAAGGAAATGGAAAGTCTGGGAAAAATTATATTAGCTAAAGTAAACCAGACCCAGAAAAAACATAGTTTGCATGGTTCCCCTCATTTGTACTAAAATTTGCCTACAAATCTGCAAATAAACACACTGGATGGTACAAGACAAAAAATCCACTAGGCCATGTTAAATTATTCATGTCTCTAAGTCAGTGAGACTCTTACCTTCATCCAACCAGAAGAAAGACATGTAGCAGGCTCATGGGATAGAGAGCATCAGTTTGAATTTAAAAAAAAACAAGCTAAAAGGCCAAGATTCTGAGTTTAAGCCCCAGTAACAGTGTATACACTCACACACTCACATATATACACACATCACATATACACTCACATGGGCACATATTCACACTCATGTGTATACACAATCATACACACACACACACACACACACACACACACACACACACACACACACAAGCACCCCTGTGGATAGAAAGCCAATGGTTACTATCCCACTTGTGAGCAGTATTAACAAAGCATTATATACTATTTCCTAAAATTCAAAGTATCTCTCAGTTCTCATCCTACTTCAATCTAGGTCAGTGGATACATGAATAAGAACTGACCAGTGGATAGAGAAGGTGTTTGAGGGAGTACATGACACCATAGTGATTCTAACGGCTCCTCACTCCACATCATGTACAGGAACAGCTTCCACTTCATGTCAAAGTAGCCACAGGTGAATTTGTATTGGCATGATCAAACTTGTAGTCATAATTCATGGCCTCCACAGGAAATATTAAATGTTTTCATTGATCCTTCAGCAAACATTGATCAGAAATTGTTTGAAGGAAAAAATACTCAGTGTTAATCTTAAGTGAAAATACCAATGGATAGGATAGCAGTGCATGAAGATTGTGTTGAAGGATCCTCTAGTTGTGCAGGCATTTCCACACTATTTGCAAGTCACCATTTATGAGACATGTATATATATATATATATACAGTCTACTATATTATATATAATTTTATATTTGTGATCTAGTAAATATTATATGTTTTATCATGATATATAATATATTATATATAATATAGGTATTTCATATTTCATTCTATTTTATATATATATTAAACCATCTAGCTTTCCCAGCTCCCTGCTAGACAGAGCCTTGTATGTCCATCCATAACATGTCCCCAAAGAGTAATTTATCCATCATTTGATATTAAAATATTTTAATTTAATTTGAAATATTCAAACTTGATTAACTGTTATTTTATTTGTACAAGCAACAGTTAACACAGAAAGGTATATGGAAACTGATAATTACTTCCAGTGGAGAATTGAAAGAGTATAGTACGGTACATAAAAATCAAGCAGATATTTACAGCTTCTGTAATAAAATAGATGAAGTCAGTTCACAGACAACCAGCAGAGAAATAAAACCACTATAACCATGCACCAAAAAATGCAAGTGCATTGATAATACAATATTGAAACCAAGAGGAAACTCAATGTTCTCAGTATAAATCAATTAATGATGCAATAATAAAAGTAAAATAGCCATGCTCATGGTGCCTTGGTAGAGACAACCTGAAATCCTGTAAAGCAGAGGGGCTATTTGAGGGGCTGCCTGCTGCACATTTTATAGCTGGGGCTGGAATCCTGCAGAAACTTCCTCTTAGAGAAACACCAGCACCCATTCAGTTTCAGAGGAAAATCATCAACTCTTGTTATTCTTGTCATCATTCCAATACTGTCACTTTTGGCTTTTGACCCTTGCTTAGAATTGTCACTCAAGGCTAGCTCTCTTCCAGTTGAGCCACACCTCTGACTTTTTGTTGGTTACTTGGATGTAAGAGTCCCACAGACATACCTGCCCAGGTTGGCTTAGAGCTGCAGGACCTTGAGCAGGTCTCAATGGCTGGGAAACATTCTGGGCCACACAAAAGTCAAATTCTGGGTCTAATTAGAATCAGACCCTAACCAAGTGACACCCTATGAATTACTTTATGAAATTCTAGAAAATTACAAATGCAATGCAACTCCACATAGAAAAACTAGAGAGGGAATATGAAATGTATATAAATCAATGTCATTCACAGATATGCATACACAATCTTGACAGCTTATTAGTAAGCATACATTAGCAACAGCCCTTAAAACTATCAAATACTATGAGCAAATCCAGGGAAGCCAAAGGAACTTAGTGTTACCAGTGTAAAAATGCAATGGGCAAAGCCAATAAACTTGAGAACAGAAGGCATAGGATCACATCAACTGGCTTACAAAAAAACTGACAAAATCTAGGATTTGTATAAATGTAAATAAGCATGTTAAATGTAAAATACTTAAATTTTTAGCAAAATATAAAGAAGTGAATCTTCAGTGTGTGAATAGATCTTCGTTGCATCCTCGTTTGGAAGCACACACACAAAAAATACTGGTTAAATCAACAAAACACCTCATTTTTTGATCTGTGAAAATCTTAATGAGGTAAAATGATGGTACTGACTGGAAGAAAAGCAAACCTATTAAACAACTGTATTTCCTAAAAGTGAACATAGAATACAATTGCAAAATGAAGAAAGAATGAAATTCCTTCTCCAAAATAATAATAATAATAGAGACCAATTGCAAAATATGAAAATGTGAGAATATTTCATATTCTTAACACCATTAGGTATTAGGGACATCAAAATTAAAATGCCAGTGACTTACACGTTGCATCAAGTGTATCAAATAAAAAACCAGTGAAAAGCAAAGCACACTGAGGTAATGTGGAGAAATTGATCCTGGACACATGATTGGCACATATCTTGGAATAGCCGCTGTGGAAAGATTTGCCAGCTTACTCACACTAAAAATGAAATCAAGCCGTTCAAAAGCATGTGTGTGAACTTATCTCAGAAAAACAGGAACACACCTCCATTCATAAGCCTGTGATGCAAATGTGTATATGTTGGAGCCATAACTAGTGGCTAGACTAGCTGTCCAGGAAGGGGTCACAAATTAACACATGATTGTGAGATCATTTCATAGAGTGAGACTCAGTGATACGAAGGTGAGAATGGTGATACAGAAAACGGTCCGGTTTAATCACTACAGATTTAAGAACAGCCCAAAGTGAAAGGTTAAGGCATGTATTATCTCATGAATGAAGTGTTGTTAGAATAAGACAATTATAGAAAAGAAGAATTACAGAGAGAAACACGGTTCTGTTGGAGATGGACGGCTGGCACTCGTAGCTCCGGCCAGTCTCCTGGTCCTCGGAAGGCAGAAGTGTGACCGTAGGTGGAGATGGCTCCATCTTTCTGTGAATCTGTCTTTATGTGTCAGATGAGCTCTGTGTGACTCTATACTCATTTCAGAATAAAGACTTAGGAAGTGGCGCTGTAATACCAGGGGTAGGGTGGTAGCTTTGAGCTGAAGAGCTCAAGCACAGCATCCAGGCCCAGAGTTCAAGCCTCATGACTGACAAAAGAAAATAAAGACTTAACTTGGAAAAGGAAAGGTATTGTGAAGAACAAGTAAAACAAGAAACAATCTGAACTATTTTTAAATTTAAAGCCAGACTGTTGGGGACTGACTGTGGGGTCAGTGACCTTGGACCCGCACAATTGAGTACACAAGGAAGTAAGCTCTTATCATGATTTTGGGCTGTGTCAATAGCTTCTCATTTAACCTGTTTGATTTGATGCTTGTTGGCTTTGACATCCACAATGAACACAAGCGTGTTGTTGTCTTCTATCTTCTTCATGGCTGACTCAGTGGTCAGGGGGAACTTGATAATCGCATAGTGGTCAAGCTTGTTTCTCCTCGGAGCGCTCTTGCGGGGATATTTGGGCTGTCTCCGCAGCCGCAGGGTCTTGGGCCGCCGGAAGGTGGGTGAAGTGCGTATCTTCTTCTTTTTGTGGCTGTGGATGCCTTTCAGCACTGCTTTCTTGGCTTTCAAAGCCTTTTCCTTGGCTTCGGCTTTAGGAGGGGCAGGAGCTCCCTTCTTAGCTTTCGGCGCCATCTTATTTTATAAGAATTTAATGTGCTCTCTTAAAATTCTTTCCCAAAGCTGTAGCCACACCACCAAGCCATGTAGCATCTGGATGAACAAGAAAAATAAACAAATAAACACAAATAAGCACCAGTGAAATCGCAGATTAAACCCAGTGGAGAACTGAATTCAAAGTGCTTACCGCTTTTCTTTATCTGAAATAAACAGGCAAAGTTCCTTGAGGAATGATCATTGGCTCACAATCCTTCCTCTTTAGCAGGCTGAGATCTGAGGATGCTGGTTCAAAGCCAGCCTCAGAAGAAAAGTTCAGTGGCAGAGCTCCACATCAGTTGAGCTTTTCAGCCCCTGGTAAAAATGCAATAGCATTCAACTCCAAGGCACTAAGGAACACACGTTGCTTCCTGTTCTGATGGTCTGACTTCAGGAAGGAGAGACTGGAAG
Organism: Megascapheus bottae; assembly: GCF_031878675.1. Taxonomy (NCBI): domain Eukaryota; kingdom Metazoa; phylum Chordata; class Mammalia; order Rodentia; family Geomyidae; genus Megascapheus; species Megascapheus bottae. The sequence goes on along the minus strand of NC_143511.1, from coordinate 28,777 downwards.
GCTGTGTGGCAGGGGGGATGAGGGTTCTGGAGTGGGGAGGAAGGGTAGGACGCAGGCCTGCTCCTCATGCAGCTGCAACCAGGAATCTAATTCGTGTGGCACAAGTGGAGAGACAGTGCAGGGAGAAGCTGTTTCCGGTTGAGCTCTCTCTTCAGTTCACTGAAGTGGTTGGTGAGTGCTGCCTGGCAGAGCTCCGTGGGTGGGGACACAGCCATGTCATCTGTCAAATCCTCCCTGTCTTGGGGTATTTTAAATTCCAATATAAAATAAACACAGAGGCCCAGCATCGGGAAAGGGTCATTGATCTGTCCGAAATAGCATCTGTGAGTCATCCCCGACCTATTTTGTAAGGGAATATGACTTGCATAGATGCATTTAGCATACAAATTAGAAAGGTCAGTAATGGAAAGGAAGTGATTTGTTTCATAAACCTGAGGTAAATGCATAAGGGCTATGAATGTTCAGGGTTAGTACCTTTAAATTAGGCTGAAATGGCCAAGCAACTCAATTAACAATTATCGTCCACGGTTGACAGTGAAGAAACCCTTTCACAATGTTAGATGACATTGGAACATATTTTTCCCATGATGGTGTAGGTCAACTCTGTCACGTAAATTGAAGTTTGAAATTTTTCCTCTGTAAAAAAGACCCAGAAACAGCAATTATTTATTTTATTTTAAAAATTAAATGAGATAATATATGTCAGGAATCAATTAAAAGTATTCAAGAACTGGAAGCATGACTCAAGTAGTAGAGAACCAGTTGTGACTCGTTAGTCCCCCTACATTCACTCACACACACACTCACACACTCACATTCACATTCACACTCGCACACACACATTCATGCAAAGAAAAGCAAATCATCCAAAAAGGACAGATGTAAATAATAAAATATTATGGTAGTAATAACTAAAAAGTTAATGTCAATCATCAATCTGAATTAATGCTGGGAACAAAATGATAATTATCATTAAGAGGTTCTAGACATAGAAATCTTGTGCCTGAGTGATGTTAACCCCTAAATTGATTCTTAGTGACTGTACAATTTGGCATGAGAATTCACTTATATTCCTACAGCAATCATTTTTGCATCTATATAAATGATGAGTACAAAATACGTCTCAAAATTTCTTCTTAGTCTAAGGCAAGAAGTTCTCCTAATCTAAAATAATTTAAGTCATTTATAACATACAGTTTCTGTGCAAAGGAGAAAAAAGTCTTTTGCTCCCAGGTATTTGAATTTGGGTTCTGTGATTGTTTTTGTTTGTTTATTTGTTTGGTAGTATCTATACTGGAGGCTTGAACTCAGGGCCTGGGTGCTGTTCCTGAGCTTTTGTGCCCAAGGCTAGTACTCTACTACTTGAGCCACACACCACTTCTAGGTTCTGTGTGTGCCTGAGTTTCATCAGAGATACCTGTGAGTCTCAATGGCTCTTCTGCCATTGAGATTTGTCCTCGGATCTCAGTCTTCTTGAGAAGCTAGGATTATAAGTGTGAGCCAGGGGACCCCAGCAGAGTAAATTTTAGGAAAAGAAATAGAGACTGTGAGAACTCACCTGAAAATGGCATGCAGTGGAGTGTGCCATGCTCTGAAGACTGTAACACTGCGTCTTTGCACTTCTGCGTTAGCTGCACAGCTAAGGCCCAATGGGCTGGCGGGCTGGCACCCATCCTCTCCAACATATGGAAAATGATGATCTCTGTCACCTTCTCTTGCTTGTGAAAGTAGGAATACAGATTTTGAGTGACAGATGTGGACGTTTACTGTGTAGTAGTGACGTTTACTGTCTAGTAGTGATGATAATTGGGCTTTGAGCATAAAGAATCATAGGTATAAATGCCTGCTCCAAGTACTCACCAGCTGTGCAAATTTGGGCAAGATACAGAAATATTGAATGAGTTTATCCATCTGACAGAATGAGAGTAGTATTTACTTCTGACTTTCAAATTTATATAGAATGCCATGAAAACGACATAACAGAAGGTCGATAAATGTTAGGTATGATGAATGAGATCGCTTAAATTTTCACCTTTTAAGTGATTTCATGTTGTTTTAGAGCTTGGGAAATTTAGTCATAATTTCTCCCCTAACATTTCAATAATGTCCCATCAACCACTCAGTCTATTTTGCAGAATTAGGGTGTCACATGACTTACTTTTTCAAAAGCCTTGTTCAAATTTGAAACAAAAACTTATTAAAACCAGAACAGGGTTTCCATTTATGGATTTACCTAATACAACTCTCAAAATTCATGTATTCTGTGAGAGAAAAATATTCTCTGATTTAATTTTCAGACCTGTTTAAATCTATCTTACTTTCACAGTATTCTCTGTATCATTTAAAGGCAATTTAAATCTCTGTAGAAATGTCAATAGTGGGTCAATCAATTGATTCTGTTTTTCTGCATTGAAACTAAAATATTGACCAGTAGGGTAAAATTCCAGTTAGGTACTGATTATGAAATCACTCTGAGGAATTAATTCTAAGAACCAACCAAATTAGGTGAGACAAAGAATTCTAAGGGGGTGTCAAAATTTCCGTTTTTGGTGACCATGTCACAGAAAAGTTGACCAATGGAGGCCAAATACATGACTGGGGTGTCAGGGCGCAGCCCAGCCCACACAGGCCAAGGAGGAAGACGACTGCAGGGGCATCCTGTGGGCATGCTATTGAATGGACGGCTGGGGAGAGCATGGGCCCAGGAATCCCTGAGAGGATGTAGGGGAGGCTAGCATGAATACACTCAAAGCTGAATTTGAGCTTTGTTTGAAGTAAGCATCTGGATAATGTGGTCTTCCTATAGAAGCAAACTCACCAAAAAAAATGAGTTTGTAGAAGTGGGCAAAGAATCACATCTAAGGTCTGAATTTATGAGAGACCCTGGGGAATGTGGACAGTCTGCTCATGCTCACAGGATGGCCAAAAGACTTCCAAAATTTTTTATTTACCCCAAAGCTAATCCTTTCAACAGCCTGTCTGTTATTCTTTCCTTTCTTCCTTCTCAATTTTAATCAGTGCCATGGCTTTATAGGCTACTTGCATTCCTGTGAACTCTGAAATATGTATGCAGGCCAAGATTTCCCTAAACAAGGCCAAGATTTCTCCCATTATGACTTAGAAGTACAATATGCCTCCGAAACTGTGTGTGTGTGTGTGTGTGTGTGTGTGTGTGTGTGTGTGTGTGTTTGAACTCACAGCTTCTTGTTTTTACTATTTTGCTTAAGGCTGGCACTCTATTTACTACTTGAGCCACAGCTCACTTACAGTTTTTTATTAGAGACAGGAACACACAGCTCTCTCCCTGCTGTGGGTTTCAAACACTAGCCTCAGATCTCAGTCTCCTGAGTAGCTAGGCTTACTACAAAGGTAGCTGAGCCACCTTTGTCTGGACCACATTCCTCATAATGAAACAATAAGTTCTTGTTTGTTTAATTTTTCTCAATCTCAAACTTGTCTCAAGGAAACAAATGCATTTCTAGTTCAAGTTCTATGACCTTAACACCACCCCACCCAATTAGGTACATTAGATCTAATTACCTCTCTCTTCAAAATATACCCTACATCTGACCACTAGACCATAAAATTCAGATTTAATTCATCTCTATATTCCTGCTGGATTAATTTCAACAGCTTCCTTGTTGGATTTGCTATTTCCAATCTATGCCTGATTTACTTGATTCCTGCAGGACAAGCCACAGTTACCCTGTATTTCACATCATGTCCCTTATCTATCCGAAGTCTTTGAGCTTATTTTTGAACATATCCACTTGCCTATCTGTCTTAGAGATCTGAACTTATGAGATTAGCCCCAAACTCTTCAGCTTCAAGTAATTGCACAGTCACTTGGCCCGCTTCCACGCTGTCTTGTTCATCCACTCTGGGTATATTTCCTTCGGTCACTACTGGGATGAAAATTGTTTGGCAGTTCCCTTCTGAAAACAAAGCCCCAAAATAAACATCCAGAAATAAAACCCTGGCAGCTTCATTTTTATTTTTTTGAGCAACAAGCAAGTTCTGATATTGTAAAAACCCTGCAGCTATAAAGTTAATAAAATATTAGGTGATTTTGTAAGGAATGTGCCTTATCTATTAAGCAAAGTCCTCAAAGATCAAAATCAAGTGAGAACCAGGAATGTGGACAGAAAGTCCAGGTAGAAAGTAGGCCAGGCCCGGTGGGTGGAGGGTCTAGGGAAAAGCAGGTTTTCACTACCCTGAAGACTTAATTATTTTAGAGCAAATTTAGGTCTAGTTCAAAAGGAAAGGATTATTCAGAGCTTCCATTTACACCTTACTCCTCCATGAAATTCTGCCTTTCCTTTCAGAAACACCCCCTGGTTGGAGTGCATTCTTTCTACGGACTAGTCTTTAGTATGTGCAGAGGTTTACTCTCTCTTTAAAAAAAGAATGATGCTGGTTCTGCTGTTTGAATTCAGGGACTTGGCACTCCTGCTTGGGTTTTTCAATCACAACTAGAGCTCTAGCACTTAAGTCATTCTTTCATGTTGGATTTTTTGCTGGCTTTTTGGATATAAGAGTGTCACAGATTTTTCTACCGGCACTGCCTGCAGAGATCTTCGGAACTCAGAGGCATGAACCACTGGTGCTACCAATCTCTACATGCAACTGCCTTTGTTTTGTACTAAAATGTCCTTCAAAAAGCAGCCCAAGTTCTAGAAAGTGAAAAGAGCTGGGCAGGGATGGGGGTAAAGGATGGAGAACTTTAAATGCTAGCCTCTGTCATTGAGTGTGATGAAAATTTATTTTAAAAAGTAAACAATATTTTTATACTGGGTGAGACATGGTTTTACATATCTGTAATCCCAGCTGGGAGTCAGAAGAAGTAGAGTTCAATGCCAGCCAAGATAAGCATTTAGGAGACTCCATCTTAGCTAACTAGATGAGCCATGTTGGAGCTATGTGATTGTAATACCAGCTACATTACTGGCATAGGTACATGGATAGGCATCCAAGACTAATCCCTAGCAAAAGTAGAAGTTCTTTCCTGAAAAACAACAAAAACAAGAGTTAGGAGATGGCTCACATAATAATTGACTTTTCCAGCAGGTGCAAGGCCCTGAATTCAAATCGGCAGAAATTTCAAGATTCTTTTTTCCTCCTGTCAGTTGGGGGGAGGGAAGAAATTAGCTATATTTTGTTTTGTTTAGTCGAGTTCAGGAAAATTGCAATTCTTTAGCAATCCATTTCCTCTATGTTTACTTTAGCAGCATACCCATTAAACAAATATACATATATATATATATATATATACATATTTGCCTAAATGTTTGGAATTCACTTGAGTTAATTAAGGCAAACTTTTCATCAGAGTAAAATGAGACTTCATAAGGAAACTCAATGAGCCATTCAGAGAGAAAAGAGTCCATTATGAGCAATAGCAAGGACCAGAAGTAGCCAGAATTTGCTTTGCTCTTTTCTTTCTGTGAAAGATTTTTGCTCATTTAGTCGCCATTTAGATGATCAATTGTTTAAAAGTATATGTGAAGTAAGATGAGAAGAAAAACAAGAGAAAAATTAAAAATTCCAAAGAACATTACTGACTTAACATTTTCACAGGAAAGCTGCAGTGGGGTGCTGTGCCATGACTGGCATTGTGGAGAACAGGAAACCAGCAGAATCTGATAGGCAGTGGTATCCAAATTGATTAAGAATTAAAAAGAGTTTACTCCCTGAATGAACAAACGATTCAATCTATCCCAGAATGAATTTTGCAGTTGGCAAAATCTAGATTTATGCACAGAAATGGCTTCTACCATAAACCCTTATGCATACATGATACATTTCAAAGAATATTTATACTATTAATTGGTTGAATGCCAAAATCTTACTGGTCAAAGACAAATCTTAATTTCTTTGCCCTTTTTTTGTTTTTGATTCATTTGATTTATTGGTGTGGACATGAAACTTGGCAACACACACAAGTGTGAGAAACTTTATGTGGTGTACTACCACTTTGAACTACATGTACAGCCCAGCATTTGTGACCAAACAGGTTTGGATTCCACTCCTCTGGATCTCAGCTTAGGAGTCTACCCCTCCAATGAGCGACAGGAAAATGGCAATTTCCATGGAAGACCCCCAATATTTTCTCTCTGAGACTTGGAATGACATCCCTTCTGAACGTATTTAACCTGCCAGGATCAAAGCAAAAATAAGGCCTAGGACTAAGAAGAAGGCTTCAGACTTGCTCAGATACCTGGCTACCTTCAATTCCAGGGCAGTTTTCTGGCCATGACCTCAGCCCTTAGGAAATGAAGCCAGCACAGTGGATCCTGAGTTGTTAATCTTTTCTAATCAAGAGGCTGATACGTGAAGATCACTGCTTCAAGGCAGCACACATGCCAGATGGTAAAGTCCAAGAGACTCTTTTCTACTTTTCACCACCCCAAAGTCGAAAGAGGGATGTGGTTCAAGTGATAGAGTATCAGCTCTGTGAAGAAAACCTAAGGAACAGTGCCCACGTCCCTGAGTAGAAGCCCTAGTACCATCACACATATACATAAGCACATGTACCTATGTGCACACACATATGCACACACATACACACATGCACAAAAGGAAGAGATTTAGTGTTATACCACTACCTCTCATTATGTCATTAAATATAGAAAGATATCATAAATATCACTAGAATTTAATTGCATTATTTGGCACCATACATATATGACTAATTTAGCTTGGCATCAATTTCTTAATTTATGCAAATAGTTAACAGTGATTTAGTACAAATGGAAAGGAAACGGCACATTTATTTATGCTGAGGTCACAGAACGACATAGTGCTTATAGAAGTGAAAGGCATTTGGGAAGGTTGAAGTTTAAGATTTCCTAAAGCAGGGAGGATAGGAGCCACATGACCTTTCATACTTTCCTCCTGCTACCTAAATCTGACATTCCCTTTAGCTCTCTACTTACATTTCATATACTTTGCTCTGCATGGGGAAAAAAGCCTTTGCTAACTTCCTGAGAATAGTCCACATGCAAAGATTAATTGGAGCTGCAGAAAATCTGATTTGCAATTGTAAAATAGTGAACTCCGAGGGGTTGCTGTTCGTGTAACATATTCATGGAAAAATTCACACACAAAAAAATTGCCTTGCAGCACCTAGAATGATGCTCTGCCGTGTGGGTAATAAATCTGGCTGGGGAAAGGGGGGCTTAGCTTCTTAACTTTCCTCAACTTCTGTTTCGAAGTTAAGGTGAAAAATCTCAACAAACAAACCAACAAAAGACAGAGAAACAATAACCAAAAAAAAACAAAAAAAACAAACCAAATTCAGTGTATGGTGGTTCCACCCTGATCAAGAAGGGCACAAGTTTAGATTAATCACCACCGTCTGGGGAAATAGTGCACAGGTGGGTATACATGCAGATGCACACGGACGTGCATGAGCACACACACACACATGCCTGGAAACCAACTGTCAACAAGAAACAGAGGCAGGGCAGGCCAGCGCAGAGGCCAAGGAGCCCGTGCTCGAGGCCCGCAGAGGAGGTGGAAGCTCCTCCTGGCCAGGACGCTCGGGAGTGGGTGTCTTCACCTCCTGACACCTTTGGCCCAGCCAGACCCTGGCCGCCCTGGCTCCCCTTGGACTGGCCGGGGCCTCCTGCCCAGGTTGAGCAAGCCTGGATGGATCGGTTTTCCACCGTGAACTACGGGGACATTGCCATGGACCTCGCTGCGCTGCCAGGTGCGCGCTGAGGCCGAGGCGGGCGCTTTGTGTGCCTCGCTGCATGGGGGACATGGGGGAGAACTCCGGCCCTGGCTATGGAGCACCCCGGCGAAGCTGCCTGTCAAGCTGTCCCCCTACTGTCCCCCGGCTGACCCTGGCTGTCCCCGATTGTTCCCCGCGGCCCTGGTGTTTGGAGATTCCTTCTACTTTTGAGGCCGGTGGAATACTGCTCATTCACTTTCATGAGGATTAAGATTATTGTTCAGTTCTGAACAGTTTCCAGGTCCTGACACTTCTGAAGCAAGACTTTCCTTTCAAATACAGAACTCACCTTTTACCAAGGACTGTTTCATCCCTCCTTTCTGTCTTTTACAAAAGAAATAAACTATTTTCTTCTTAATTTTACTGATACTATCTTTGAGCCACAGCATCATTTCTGGCTTTTTCTACCCCTATGTGGTACTGAGGAATCGAACCCCAGTCTTGGTGCATGCTAGGCCAGCATTCTACCACTAGGCAAAAATCTCAGCCTGAAACTAGTTTTAATTTTAAATTGTACTTGAAAGCTTAGCATTGATGGCTCATGTCTATTATCCTCACTACTCAGAAGGCTGAGATCTGAGGATTGCTGTTCAAAGCCTGCCTTAGCAAAGAAGCATCTAAGACACTTACCTCCACTTTACCACAAGAAGCTGGAAGGGGAGCTGTGACTCAAGTGGTAGAGCACCAACCTCAAGCTACAAAAGCTGAAGGACACAGCCCAGGCTCTTAGTTCAAGTTCCAGAGCTAACATGCGCATGCACACACACGCACACTCACATGCACATGTGCACACACACACACCAGGAGAAAGGAGGATTTGTTTGAGTGTTTGGAGGAGGGAGCAGAAGCAGCCTGGAAGCAGCTGACACTTGGTTTCCCAAGACAAGTTGAGATAATCATTATCTTCCTTCCAGAAAAGCCACAGCCAGGAAAGAGGTCACGTGACTGAAATATGCTTGACTTTGACAGCCTAAGTGCATTTTTTTAAATAAAATGTCTTACAAACTAGAAATCACTCAGGCAAAGGACAAGTCGTTATCTTAAAGCAGACAAGATATGTTCTACCTGTGACACCAAAAGTCACCTTTGTCACTCAGATTGTTCACAAGTGAGTTGTGCAAGTAGTGTGGGGGTTGGCAGGCCTTCCAGGCAGTAGGGAGCCAGCATACATGTCACCTGGGCCTGGAGAAAGTGGAGTTCCTTCACTCACACTGTCAACCTGCAGTGAGAGCATCAGGGACACTGTGAAGGGTCCGAGGCCACCATGCAGTGGAGCTTAATTCTAGATGACATCTTAGGACAGGAAAAGAGCACAAAGAGAGACGCTGTGAAGCCTGAGCAAAGCCTCCCATTCTGTTTACAATTCAGAGAGGTTCAATCCTCAGCTTTCACCAAGCAGTCACAGAACACATGCTGTCGTCAGAAGGGAGATGGATAAGGAATATTAAAATGCTCTGTTATATTTTCAAATTTTTAAAATATTGAAAGGTAAATTTAAGGTAATGCAATTTAAGGCCATGCTCAAACAATTGTCTAAACGCTGTTATGTGAAACAGGTCTCCAGGGTTTCATACACAATGATAACACTTTTCCAAGATATGAATGCATAGTGTAGTTTAGGTGATGATATAATATCCTTCTCCAAATGTGACCTACATTTCACTTCTAATATAGTGGTCAAATTAGCTTTTGGCGATTTGCCAATGAGTCTAATTTCCAAAATCCATGACCTGGACCTCTAGAAATTCTAATCTCAGAGTGGCTCTACTACATAAAATGTGGATTCAATGTGGCTTTTGAATTTCAGTATATATCTTTAGTCCCTGATTCTCTTCAGTTTGGTAATGGGGATCTAGGTTGGAATTTCGACCCGGGCATCAAAAGATTGGTGCAAACCCCATTTTATGCTCTGTGCCCTATATCAGAGATACTGAATAAGTATCGTAAAGAGAGTCCTGAGCCAACACTACAGTCTTCCTCTCACAGGCAGCTGATGGTGAGGTTGGGCAGAGGGGCCACATGTGTTTTCACTTTGATTACTTCTAGAATGAATAAGAGGACATGTTGACTAGTGGCCACACAGGGATTATCAGGTTCAGTTACAGGATGCTTGAAGGTTCAAGAGGCCTATCACACAATAGCAGCATAATTTCTTACCTTTACAATGTGATAAGACACATTGTACACTCTGCTATTTTATTAATATACTGTTATAGAAATGACAAGAGGCTGAGAGGATTTCATTCCCACGACCAGGTGTCACACTTGCCATCAGCTCAGGAAAATCTTGTGCACGCTTATTTCTGCAGTGAAAGAAACTTCTAATATTAGATTTATACCATATCATATATATAATTATAAATATATATGTGAACTTGTATTATAATATTATCAAATATCATACAGAATGTAGATCACCTGAAATATGCCTTTAAAATGAAAAGACTCTTAGCAATGTAATTTCAACTTTTGAGGAAATATTTACTTTTACTCCCTAATACCTATAGTGATTTATTGCTATCATATTCCTCTCTAGAATATTCTACAGGTATGATAATTATCCATTTAAGTAGCTAAGCAGAAATGAGCTTGATAAACTGCCATAAAATCCTTGGTCTACAGAGATTAAGATTAAAACCCAAGTCCTGGGTTGGGTCATGATTTCAACTGTTAACAATGTGGGGAGAAAATTAAAACTGATATTCCTTCATAGAAGGAAACCTTAGAAGATATAGGTTTGTCACACAATCGCTTTCTATGAAAACAGTCAATTTTAGCTCTATGCCCTGACTACACACAAAGATGAATGTAGCAGCATTTGTTGATCTACTAGACAGATAATTTTGGTTTCTTGTTTCTTTAACTCTTCGCTGAGTTTAACCCTCTTAATACTCATCCTGTTTTCTGATTTTTGCACTTGTCATCTGCCTTGTTTTACTCACTGGCATTTTTGTTATCATTTTGTGACTCACCAGTGTGATTCTGTTGCAGATCAAGTCTTTCAGAGGAGTCTCTCAGTCTTCTACAGATGAAAGTTGACTTTCCTTGATTTAAAACATTTTTTTCTTATGAGCATATGATCATAGAAAATGATACAGAAAGGAATTCCAAAGTGTAACCAAGAGAGTTTTTATTTGAATTCATGCAGTTCTTCCTCTCCCCTTTTGTCACTGTTTTTGATTTCTGTACATTTTGTCCTGTCTATAAGTTTATCAGATTTGGGGAGAGGATGCACAGAGATAGTGGGACAAAGAGTGGATCCATATTCACTAGACAGTATGTTAAACTTTACAACTGGGAGAGTGAAAGGGAGGGCATGGGAAGACAACCTGGGGAAAATGAGGGAGTGGCAAAACTGTTCAAAAGAAATGTACTTAGTTCATTCTTTGTCCTTCTTTCTCATCATCTTGTTTCCCCCTTCTCTTCCCTAATTCAAATAAACAAATGACATATATACAGTATGCCAGTTCCAAAGTCAGATACAGCACAACAGGGGATAAACTAAGGGGAAAAAAGGAGGAAAGAAATAGCTTCTCGTAGCACATTACAAACAACAACCACAAAAATACAGCATAATTCACAAGACAATATGCTGGAAATGAATTTCACAACTTTGGAGGGGGAGAAAAATTGGGAGAAAAACAGGGGAAGGAGTAACAATGTTCAAGAAGTAACACACTCACTACCTAAAAAATGCAACTGTCACCCCTTTATACCTCAACCTGACAATAAAATAAATTCATATATATGTATAAATATGCCATAAAAGCATGCTATGAATGAACAAAATTAAAATTTAAACTTTACTCATCAAAGAGTAAATGTATTCATTACCTGAATTGTGTAACTATAACTCCTCTGTGACACACCTTTACAGTAAAAATAAAAATAAAAAAGGAAAGGAAAGGCAAAACACCCCAAACTTCTTAAAGTATATCTTAATTTTTATATAAGTAGTATATAAAGGAACTGATATTTAACAGAGCAGTTTTTTAATACAGTGCCTCTTTATCAATGTAACACTTTTCAATATTCTTACCCACCCTTTTCAAACCACTGCTTCCCTCACTTTTCCTAATTTCTAGGTTATGCCTTCATCATTTGCCATCTAACAAGTTTATGTGCACTGTGTCATCCCTTCAACATCTTCCCCCTTCCACCCACCCCTTCCCTTCTTTCTCAGTTCTGTGGCATGGACAACACATTCTTGCCTGCATTCTATGCATTTCCTTGTTCATTCTTCTCCCCCTCTCCTCTCGACCCTACCCTTCCTCCAGTACCCATTTCCTGGTACGCATTTCCTTAGGCGTAGTCTAAGAATTTTACCATTTGTGATCTCCATAGAACCTAGTGGACTTCAGTTGAGAGGCTTATAACCACCTGGGTGCTGCCCAGCCTGCTGAATTCTAGACAACTGGATTAATTCTAGTAGCTACGGACTTAGATATGATTATGTGAAAGAAAATAAGCCTGACCTGGAGAAATGCAAGTGGCCTGGTTTCCCTCATTAGTGGGAACTGGAATTCACCTGTGAAAATTTCTTTCAAGTAGAATGGACGGTGTCCTTTAAATGAGTCTGGAGCTAACCCCAAGAAGAGGGGAGGCTTCTGCTAAGTAGTAGCCAGGAAGGGAAGACCATATGCTCCTACCAAAATATATTTCTTTTTTGGGGGAGTCATGGGGCTTGAACTTGGCCTGGGCAACGTCCCTGAACTCTTCAGCCCAAGGCTACCACTCTACCCTTGGGCCAAGCCCCACTTCCCATTTTCTAGAGGTTAATTGGAGATAAGAGTCTCAGGTCCTTTTGTGCCTGGGCTGGCTTTGAACCTTGATCCTCAGATCTCAGCCTCCTGAGTAGCGAGGATTACAGGTGTGAGCCACCGTGCCAGGCCCAAAATGTATTTCTATATGATAACTCAATGTATTCAGCATGATTTTAAGGAAAAGTCCTAGGTAACAATTTATCACAGCTCATGTGGGAGTGTGCAGGTATGGGTTTTGCATAATGTATGTGTGTATGTGTGTATGCCTGTGTGTGTTTGACCAGGCTCGGTTGTCAATGGAGGCTTCCAGTAGATAAAACTAAAATCTCTTTTGTCCTAATTGTCTGGCTAGCTTTCCTTCGTAACTCTCAATGAAATTACCTAACATTCAGGCCATACTTTAATGAAAATTTTACCATTATTTTGAATAGTATTTTAACTGCTGTAAAATCATTTATCTGTGTCTTCTAGATAGTTTGCTATTCATTAAAATGTACACGTTTAGAAGATCTCTAATGGTCTTTGGTTTCCATCCTGTCTGTAGCTGAGATTACAGATGTGAACAACATCACCCTGTCATGTCCTCAGTCCTCACTTGTTTGTCTAGATTTTAGTGAGTCTCATTTGTCCCTCAGGTGTAGTGATTGTGTACATCTATCTTCCTGATCCATGTGTGGACTTCTTGAAGGCACTTCTACTGTACTGGCTTAGCACTCAGTTGCACCCTAAAAGGCCTTTATTGTTCCTTTGATTTTAAATAACTATGCTCAATGTATTAATCCTGGTTAACAGTTTTATTCAGGGTTTGAAATATATCATTCCATGCCCTTCTGAACATCAACATTTCTGCTGGACAGGCTGCTATTATTCTGATGGTTTGGGCTCGTAACTCTACCCTTCTATTTTCAGAACTCTCATTTGTAATCATGTCCAGAGGTCTTGAATGATACCAACACACCTGTGTGTGCACACACAGACACACACAGGCACATGTTGAAATATTTTCCAGCACAGATGAACTTTGTGTGGTGGGAGGTAGCCCAGGCAAAGGAGGAAGTGTGCTTCCAGTCATGTGAAGTAGTAAAACTTGCAGAAATAGAGTTGTGTGGTAAAAGCTAATGATGAGAGAAAAGGGAAAAAGTGACTTATACTGGATGAATAAATGGAAGATCTGTTATGTAACACTGTGACCATTTTTAACAACACTTATAGACTACACAGCAATACTTAACAACATCCAGAATTGTCAAATGACTAAATAATGTGTTAATTTCTCTTATCACAATAAAAACTCAGAACAACAAATAGCTTTTATTTTGGCCAATCCTTGGCTTGAGCTCAGGGCCTGAGCACTGTCCTTGGTCTTTCTCATTGCTAGTGCTCTAGCACTTGAGCCTCAGCACCACTTCTGGCTTTTTTCTATGTATGTGGGACTAAGGAATCAAACCCAGGTCTTCATGCATGTAAGGCAAGCACTCTACCACTAAGCCAAATTCCCATCCCCAGATAGCTTTATATAAACTTAAAACATTAGACAAATGAAGAATTTCATTTATGTTCTCTGATTACCACATATGGTTTTCTCCCTATGAAATAAAGTCCCTTCTAATTTTATTAATATTGAATTAATATAATTCTACTTCTTCACTCCTCCTTCCCTCTCTCCCTTCCTTCCTGTCATTCCTTCCTTCCTTCCTTCCTTCCTTCCTTCCTTCCTTCCTTCCTTCCTTCCTTCCTTCATTGATTGCTGCCTCAGTACTGGAGTTTCATACTCAGGGCCTTGTGCTTGCTAGACAGGTGAGCTCTTCCTAACCATGTGAGCCTTGCCTCCAGAACTTGTGCTTTTGCTGACTTTCCCAGTAACGTTTCAAACTGTATACTAGAGTCAAATTATGGGGTAAATATATTAACTTTGCCTTCATTATTTAACAAGAAAAGAGTTACATTCTTTCAATTTTAATTGTACAATGTTTCCTTATCTCATTTACTTTTTAGATTTTGTATTGGCTAGGGTATGTTAGTTGTACAAGGGGCCTGGTGTTGCAAGATAACATGTCAACACTCATTTACAACACACCCAATCAAGGCCAGGGCTTCCATCACTCTTCCTCATCCCTCTCTTTAGATGGTTTCAACAGATTCCATTGTCCTATTTGCATATGCAATCATTCCTATGCACTCTAATTTCCCTCTCTGCTCCCAGGGAGTCTTCCCTGTTGCCTTTGGAACCAGAGCCCTGCCTGACATAGCCTGCTGAGCTTTCCCATGCCTGTTAGCGTATTTTAGTGCCAGCATTGTCATGTCTTAAAAATGAGGAGTGATAATATGACCTTTAATGTGCTCAAGGTCACCTATAAATTTTCCAAGTTGGTCTATAGGTCCAAATAAGAATTATGTCAGTTCTTTTCTTTCCATGGTGCCTGATTTCTCAGAATACTGCTTACTGCCACCCAAAGCAGGGCCTAAAATCAAGCATCCACTAAGCAGATGAGGAGAGAAAGGAAAGGCATATTTGCATGGCAAAGGCTGTACAGTGTCTTACTGCGCATGTCCAGAGGTGCCTGGAAGGGTGGGGACAGAGATGGGTTTGCAATTTTTTAATGACAGAATTAGGAAATCCACTTTCTTAAGTAAAACAAAGTTCCTGGGGTATATATTGACATTTATAGCATATTTCTATTTAATTTATGTTGATTTACTCTTTGCTTTCTTCTAGCAAAAGTATTCTCAGAAAATACTTTGTTTATTTTTGCATTGATCCAGTTGCTTTAGCTCAGGGTCTGGTTGCTCTCCTTTATTTTTTTGCTCAAGTCTAGTGTTCTACTGCAAGAACCACAGCTCCACTTCTGGTTTGTTTGGTGGTCAATTGGAGATGAGAGTTTAAAAGATTTCCTTTTTGGACTTTAAGCATCCGTCCTTGGGTCTCAGCCTCCTGAGTAAGTAGGATCTGAGATACCAGCACCAACTACACAAGCCTTTATGATTGCGAATTTTAGAATTTGAGATATGATACAAATGGAGTAATTTTAAATAGATTCCCCAACACATATTGAAGTATATTCACTAACACCAGAAATAAGTGCTATCTCTTATACCTTTTAGTATCTGTGAAGTACAAATACATTTTAATCTCACTAAAAACCTTACAGCTGACAAACAATTTCCCTAACTTTATAGTTGGGGAAAATTCTCCGATTTTCCTGGAGAAAGTTATTAAGGGTAGGTTCTGAAATGAGTAGCTGTCAATCCAGGGCATCACTCAGGAAAATGAGGTGAACGATCTATTTTTGTATCTAATTCATTTCTGAACTCTAAATTATATAGGCTTCAATTATTAAGCACTATATGGTTAATGTTTTGAAATGAGAGATTTGACTCTAACTGTAAAATGTGCAGTTTCACCTGGCATTGAACAAGCAGACGACCTTGGCTTCCTCAATCTCTAGAGAAGTTAGGTTCTTTGTTATTCTATGTGCTGGCACATATAAAAGTGAGAAGCAAAGGTAAAAAGTAAAGAGAGCATAAGAGGGAAAAGAGTAGTATTTTGCATATAAAATATGGCAGAATATTAGAAACTGAACTAGCACTGCTTCTCATAAAGCTCTGAATATGAATGCTAGTCATTTTGATGGAAATTCAAATACTGTCAATGGAATCTTAAAAGTTATTTGTGTTTGAAATTGAAAATATCTCATTGACTGTTGGCCACTCAGACCTGTCTGTAAACCTAGCTAAAAATCTGAGGATCATGGTTTGAAGCCAGCCAAGTAAGGAAGTTCCTAAGATTCTTATCGCCAATCGACCACCAAAAAATCGTGAGTGGAACTGTGGTTCAGTTGGTAGAGCACCAGCCTTGAACACAAGATCAGGGACAGCAACTTAGGCCCTGAGCTGAAATCACAAGATAGGAACAAAAAATAAAAAAAGGAAATATATCCTTAAAAGTACATGAAGTAAGGGCCGGGAGTGTGGCCTAGTGGTAGAGTGCTTGCCTAGCATGCACCAAGACTCAGGTTCAATTCCTCCGTTATATATACATAGAAAAAGTCAGATGTGTTGCTGTGGCTCAAGTGGTAGAGCTGTAAAGGACAGTGCTCAGGCCTTAAGTCCAAGCCCCAGAATTGACAAAAACAAAAATAAACTGAGTAGATTAGGAATTTGAAAACAAAAAAAATGCAGAATTCTCTTCACTAGGTAGTCAAATTTGATTTTTCGATAAGCAAAAGTCTTCACCTGCACTAATATACTTTCATGCTTTAAGCCATTCTTTTACTAAAGAATACCTGTTATGCTCTTTCCCACTTGTCCATTTGCTTATTTTTCCCTAGTATTGAAGATTGAACTTCGGGACATTCACACACTGGGAAAGCACAGGACCAGGGCAGCCCCACGACCCATGATGACTTCTCACCCTGGTGGCGTGGAGAGGGTCCCCGGCTCTTCACGGGGTGCCTGCTCCGGCTTCTCTAAGGCCACCTTGGTGGCACCTCCCTAGAGAGGCTGACAAAAGTGTCCCCTGAAGTGGGGCTTCTGGGGCCTCGCTGGTCACCTGGGCTGGCTACAGCTGTGTACGCGGAAAGTGAGAGCCCTCGAGTCCTTGGCACGGGGTGGGGACCAGGCCGGTGTGGCCACCGGGCCAAGTGTGCCCTGAAAACAGACACACGTCCCCGAGGCTCAACTAAGTTCCTGTGCAAGCCTAGCTGAGCAGTTAGGAGCCCAGGGGAAGGAGCTGACCCTGAGGAACCCAGCGGACACAGGCAGAGGAGCACGCGTCGGAGGGCCAAGTGACCAAGATTGGCCTGGAGGGACAAGGCCGAGTGACCTAAGGGTGGGCTGGCGTGGGGCCAGGGGCCGGTGACCGATGGTACCCTGGTGGGGATAGGGGCTGGGTGACCCAGGGTGGGCTGACGCGGGGATCTGCTTTCCCTTGAGCTGTTTCCCGTGGGAATGTGTCTGATTCTCGTACCACACATGGGATAAAAAAGCAGCCACAGTGACTGGACTGGAGAAAGGGGATTCAGCCCGAGCTGGGGCTGGCTCAGCAGACCCGTGCAGCTAGGACCTTGCATATTGGGTGGAATGCAAGTGTACATGACGTATCAACTGAGATATAGTAGGTACAAGAACGACGCAAGTAGTGTACTTCCCTAGAAAGGCTAACCAATTTCAATTAAAAAAAGAAACAAAACAAAACCAGGAAGCAGGCACTACTAGGGGTGGGGAGGGGGAGGAGAAATGAGTGGAGGGATAGATAGGAGAAGACAGGGAGCATGCACTCAGAAATCCAATGTACATCCTGCAAAATTAACAACCATGAGGGAAGGGATGAGGATGGGGATTGGGTGAGAATGTTGAACAGAGTGACATTGATGGAGATGAATTGTATTCACAAACTGCTTTATTGAAGGACAACTCCGTTGCACAACTACTTAAAAAATAAAAGCATAAGAGACTTTCTGTACAAAAATGAGAAGAAAGTACTTGAAAATAGACATTCAGCGCAGAAATTACCTAACTACGTAATACTTCTCTAATTGACCTCGTTGGTGGTCAACTATGCAAGCCAGTGAGCCATTGACATATCCAGAAGGAGAGGAACCATGCAGTGTTTCCAGCTTCCTGGCCTGGCAGATTTGTGTCTGCTGAGAATAGGGATGAATTTATAAGGGCTACAGATCAAACTACATTTCTGCCTGTGGGGACTTCAGTACTGTGTGGAACTGGAGCACGCCTTTCAATGCCCACACAAAAGTACCCACAGTCTTCTCTGCTCAGGAGAGAGTCTGTGGGCATGATGATTAGCACACAGGATGTAGGATTCCATATAACACTGCATGCAGCTTACCACAAGATGAGTTTAGGGTAACGGAGCAGCTGAGATTGTGAAAACTAATCCCACTGTTCCATTAAAGTACTGCAAATATCCTACTTAAAAACTCAGAGTATCCTTGAACAAACTCATTTGTAAGTAAAAAAAATCATAGTATATAGGGTATGGTATGAATGACAGATAAAAATAGTTTCACTTATATTTTCCTTTTAACTGGACAAATGGGATTCAAGTCAACATTTCAGTTTGAGTAAAATGTACCTTGACCTATGTCGTCCCTTCCAGTGTCCCCTGCATCTCTCTAGCCCCATTCCTCTCCTCAAGTGACCTGGTTCCGTGTTTGTGAGGACTGCATTCTCTCTCCCCCTCTCCACTCACCCATGACCTTCCGTGAATGCCAAAGTCCTTTGACAAAACACATTTTCACTGCCCAGCATTCATTCATTAAA